>NC_044978.1:3400823-4600823 GCF_008728515.1 Papio anubis
TCTTTCTTTCTTTCTTTCTTTCTTTCTTTCTTTCTTTCTTTCTTTCTTTCTTTCTTTCTTTCTTTCTTTCTTTTCTCTTTCTTTCTTTCTTTTTCTTTCTTTTCTTTCTTTCTTTCTTTCTTTCTTTCTTTCTCTCTCTTTCTTTCCTTCTCTCTCTCTCCCTCCTTCCTCCCTCCCTCCCTCCCTCTCTCCCTCCCTCTCTCCCTCTCTCCCTCCCTCTCTCCCTCTCTCCCTCCCTCTCTCCCTCTCTCCCTCCCTCTCTCCCTCTCCCTTTCTCTCTTTCTCTCTTTCTCTCTCTCTTTCTTTCTTTCTTTTCTTTTCTTTTTTTGACGGAGTCTCACTCTGTAGCCCAGGCTGGAGTGCAGTTGCACAATCCCGGCTCACTGCAACCTCTACCTCCCAGGTTCAAGCGATTCTCCTGCTGTAGCCTCCCAAGTAGCTGGGATTACAGGTGCCCGCCACCACACCTGGCTAATTTTTGTATTTTCAGTAGAGACACGGTTTCTCTATGTTAGCTAGAATGGTCTCAAACTCCTGACCTCAAGTGATCTGGCTGCCTTGGCCTCCCAAAATGCTGGAATTACAGGCATGAGCCACCACACCCAGCTTTGTTTTTCTTTTAAAGAACAAGATCCTTTGGTCAGGTAGACATCCTTTAAGGCATCTAGAAGTTTCATCTGGCCAAGGGACCGAGGGAGGCGAGCAGCTTTGGCCTTGGGATTGCCACTCCCGCACCCCCACCTTCCTTATAAAGCTTCAATTATGTCCAAAGACAGATCAGAATTGCGAGATTTTCTCTCCCGCCCTCTGGCCTTGGCCAAATCAAATAAACTTTTCTCTGCTCTCAGAGGTTCTACAACACTAGCATCCTGAAAAAAGTGCCCAGCCAGGCCTAGGTTAGGCCTCAACTAAAAACAAAAGCAACCTTGAAGTTTCACAACTTGGTCCAACTCTACTCACTCTTAGAACTCGGCGTGGCTGTTATGTGGCTCTTATGGGTGACTATGGTGCTACTGCCGTCCAGGAACTCAGAAGGGCTGCATATTTACCGTGCACACTATGTCTGCTTACCATGGCCTTTCTTACCAAGAAAACTACGTCTAAGTGAAAAACAGTAGAAAGAGAATTAGAATGAATGAGAAGTAGAATGAGAATAGCTACCAAACCCAGTCAAAAGCCTGGATTAGAGCACCCAAAATGGGCCTGCCAGCCGACGAAGCACCTCCTGTGGCCACCAGGAAAAAAAGAAAGACAAGTTCGGAATGCAAATGAACACGAAACAGGTATGTCCTCCCAGACATAGAAAAGGTGGAACTTAACACAATGTTATAGACAGTTCTGCCCCTAAGGAGCCAGAGTCAGCCCTGCCCCGGCAAAGTGTATGGCAGGCAGTGGAAGCAGAGCCAGGCATGAGCATAAACAACAGGGGAGCTGGACTTTTTTTCTCTCAAACTGAGTAGTAAGGCAACTTTCAGGGTCAGCTTTTTGTTTTGTTCCCCCACCCCCGCCACCTCACCTTTGTTTTTGTTTTTGTTTTTGTTTTTTTGAGATGGAGTCTCACTGTCGCCCAGGCTGGAGTGCAGTGGCACGATCTCGGCTCACTGCAAACTCCGCCTCCTGAGTTCGAGCAATTCTCCTGCCTCAGCCTCCTGAGTAGCTGGGACTACAGTCACCAATGTCTGGCTAATTTTTATATTTTTAGTAGAGACGGAGTTTCACCATGTTGGCCAGGCTGGTCTCAAACTCCTGACCTCAAGCCATCTGCCAGTCCCGGTCTCCCAAAGGGCTGGGATTACAGGTGTGAGCCACTGTGCCCTGTTGTTTCCCCCGCCCCCCTTTTTTTTTTTTTTCCAAAATTTAACTGGAACTCATCCCTTTGTCCAATAGTCTCAGGCAGACATCTGTGAATACACCCTTCTCACCTCCAGTTGTAAACAGTCAGTTCGTTCTCAACTAATATTGTGTTTTTGAAAGACCCAGAGAGGAATGTTGTCTTCATTTACCTCTTGATTTTGCTTTTGTATACTTATTTGTGCAGTATATTAATTTGCTAAATTAATGTTCATTTTAGGGAATATATCATCAGCTGTTTCACCACAGCCAAATACAAATTTATCTTAATCTAGTGCTCACTAACTTTTCTTGAAGGAAACTGAGCTTGGCTTTCTGAAACATTCCACATGACCACCCAGTGGGCTAGGAAGGAAATCTGATATTCCCAGAAAGGACCAGCCTGGCCGGTGGTAAAACAGCCTGTTCTGGAAGCCAGGGGATGCGAATTGTTCATCTGGCCCCACCATTGGCCACCATGTAACTGCATTAACTCACCCAACCTTTGCCACCTCGGATTCCTTAACACATAAAAATACAAGATTTAAACTCCTGCCTGATCCTATCATTCCCTGAATCTGTTTTTGGGATCTGAACTCAGTTACAGGTGAATTCGTACTCCCTCTACTGGTGGATGAAAGTAAAACAGTAATAAATAAGGCAAATTTACTTCATGATACAATGTACTAATTTGGAGAACCACTGTGATATTGGATTCTAGAAAGTGAGTTCAACTAATTGTTGTCGTCATAAGGACAGTCTTTGGAATGATGATTAAGGCAGGATCTGGAGTGAGAGGGTCAGAGCTCCAATCCCACCTCAGCACTTCTGGAACCTAGTGGTTCCTTCCTGAACCCTCTCATCTGTTGGTTCCTCAGCCTGAGAAGAAAGAGAAGCACTAATAATACCACTCCACTAATGTGACACAGTAATATATTAGACACTACAGAAAGTACTCCATACTTGTTAGCCATTATTGCTGATATTTTGCTGGGGTAATATAAGTTGAAGAGTTTCTGTAGAACTCAGCATCTGTTTTAACATACAGAGTATATTTTATTTCATAAGAATTATAATGCTATAATAGTGCATAACAAATTTACTAATGCAATAATAGTGTGTAAGAAATGAAACAAAATTCAATAATTTCAGGCACAACTCTGACCAAGCCTCACAACTTAGATTGAAAAGCTCTCCTGTAGGTCACGCAGGTACATTGCTTGTTTGAAGTGGCTTATATTGACTTCTAGCATGTTTACACTGATAGTGTCTTTGATATTCCCTGTATAATATATAATTAAAGCATGGACAACATGGCAAAACCACATCTCTACCAAAAAAAAAAAAAAAAAAAAAGCCACAAAAACTAGCCAGGCGTGGTGGCGAGCACCTGTAGCTCTAGCTACTTGAGGGCCAAGTTCTAGCTACTTGAGGGAGAACACTTGAGCCCAGGAGGTCGAGGCTGCAGAGAGCCATGATTGCACCACTGCACTCCAGACAGAGCAAGACCCTGTCAAAAACAAAACAAAACAAAACAAAACAGAAAACAAAACTATAAAATATATAATTAAGGTGAACTAAAAAGCTCTATTATTTTCTTTAAAGCCATAATTTAGGTTTTTAATAAGTAGCATCCTAGGTTAGAAAAGAACATAATTTGCATATTAATTATATTCAATTTTTAGATTAAAAAAATATGCTTCAGATGCATAGATTCTGAAAACTTGCATTTTTATATGAAAACTTCCAATAGTTAATTTACTAAAACGATAATATTTTTCAGTTTACTTTTAATTACAGTAGAGATTTTTTAACTTCTTCATTGTGGAATTTTAGACACAGCAGAAGAGAAAATAATCTTATGAACTCCCATACATCTGAAGAACCCCAGAACATTTCACCCCGAAATATGCTTCTTTGGCAAGTGGAAGGTATAGTTACAGGAAAGGGCTGTCTGAGCTGCCCTTTCTTACCTAAGGCAGGCCATAAAAATTGCTGTGAAAAGATGCAGAGAAGCTTCTGCCTCCCCTATCTGCCTGAAGACAGAGATGTAAACAGTGGCTCACTTATCAGTGCGGTGGCTGGTGCCAGCAGGGCCAGAGGAGTCTGGGAGCAGCTTTACAACCTTTCCATAGTTGTTCCACTTTTGGGAGCCTGGAGCTGCTTCGTCCTTTGTCCTGTCACTTCTGAATACATTGTTCTTTGCTAGATGTGCTATGTAAGCCAGGACCCTAAGCCACCTTTCTGAGAGGCACTTTTGAACTCAGCTTTCTCCCCATGGGATAGGCACACACATGTAAATAAAAATGCTTTTTTCTTTTCTCTCTTGTTAATCTGTCTTCTGTTAACAGAAATCTGTCCCAGTTACGAACTTACAAGGACTGAGAAAAGAAATTACTTTTTCTCCTATGAAAGGAAGACATCTTGGGAGCCCAAATTTGGTATGCCAAAATGGGAAAGTTAAGCTTGAAAGCTGAGTCATGAAAAAAACCCTGCCTTTCCTTTTGTTCGTAAACTAATAGCTACCGGTAGAAGTCCACATGTTTCCACAGGGGCCTCCCCACTCTAACCATGGAAATTAACAGTTTATCTTCAAGAATATGGAACAAGAGGAGCCTAGAAATTGTCCCCCAGCCTACCCTGAGATGAATGCATATTTAATTGCTTTCTCTACTGATGTTTACCTTATCTTATGTAAAGTACAAATGTACTGAGCAGGAGATGAATACATAATTGATTGTTCATCTACCCACTCCTTTTCATGTGGATTCAAAAGAATGTGACCAGCCCTCCCTCTCCTTTTCCCTCTTTTACCCTCCTGCCTGCTTTTCCCCTTTTAATATTGAAGCTCTTAAAATCCTCTTCGAAAGAAGGGTGGGCCACAGATCCTACAGTGGCTTGTGTCTCTGTTTGCCAGGTGCTTCCTCAACCTTGGCAAAATAAACCTCTAAATGGATTAAAATCACCTCCATCAGGCCAGGTGTAGTGGCTCACACCTGTAATCCCAGCACTTTGGGAGGCCAAGGTGGGCAGATCATGAGGTCAAGAGATCAAGACCATCCCCTGGCCAACATCGTGAAACCCACCTCTACTAAAAATACAAAAATTAGCTGGGCATGGTGGCACACGCTTGTAGTCCCAACTACTTGGGAGGCTGAGGCAGGAGAATCACTTGAACTCCAGAGGCAGAGCTTGCAGTGAGCTGAGATCGCGCCACTACACTCCAGCCTGGGTGACAGAGCGAGACTCTGTCTCAAAAAAAAAAAAAAAAAAAATCACCTCTGTCATTTTCTTCAGTTCACCCACCCTTCACAGCCATCACCCACCTTCAACAATCACTGCCATTTGTCCACTCTTATTTCATCTGTTTCTTTCTCCACCCATCCTCCCACCTCCCAAATAATTTAAAGGAAATTCCAGACATCATATCATTTCATCCAGAAACACTCCAACATATATTCCTAAAACATAAGGATTTTTTCTTTAATGTAAACACAATATTATTAATATCCCTAAAATCAACAATAATGTTAATATAATCAAATATCTGGTGAGTGTGCAAATTTTCTCAATTCTCAAAAATGTTTGTTTTATATTTGGTTTGTTTGCATTGGGATCTAAACAAGGACCACATATCACATTTGCTTCATATGTATCAACTTTAATCTGATTTCCCTCCATCTTCTTTTTTCCTTGCTATTTGTTGAAGAAACCTAATAATTTACATCTAGAAATTTCCAGTTCTAGATTTTGTTGATTATGTCCCCATGGCCTCATTTTCCTTTATCACCTACATGTGTATTTTTTACCAGATGAGCTCTCACTATGTTGCCCAGGCGGGAGTGTAGTGATTGTACACAGGTGTGATCATAGCCATCTTCCCACCTCAGCTTCCTGAGTAGCTGAGACTACAGACATGGGCCACTGCACCCAGCTCTCACTGGTATTTTTTGAAACCAGTTATTAGATTTAAGTCCTTGATTAGATTCAGATTAATTTTTGTCTTTTGGGTACATATACTTCACAGGTGGTGGTCTCTTTCTGGGGTACCAAGGTTGTCCAGGTCCTGGCTGTCTCTGCCATCCATCTGCATGTAGTATATGGCCAGTTGTTGCCCACTGTTAGCCTCATCTATGGTGTGTAGGAAAAGAGTTCATTTCCACTTCCCACAACCGAACATTTCAGATAGCAAGAAGGTCGGTCAACAAGGCTGCCTCTCTAGAACCTCCTTCTTATTTATCTGAATTCTGTCCTTTGTAAATTATACCTCAGTCAGTACAGTCACATATTATGTAATAGTTTTTTTATCCCTACAATGTCAACAAAAATAGCCAAACTCTGTATTTGAAGAGGTTTATTTTGAGCCAAATATGAGTGACCATGGCCCGAGGCACGGCCTCAAGAGATCTTGAGAACGTGTGTCCAAGGTGTTTGGGCCGCAGCTTGGTTTTGTATGTTTTGAGGAGACATACACAATACACATGAGGTTTATTCTGAAAAGGCAGAACAGCTCCAAGAGGGAGCTTCCGGATCGTAGATGGAGTCAAAGATTTCCTGATTGGCAATTGGTTAAAAGAGTTATTATCTAAACAGAATAATACAGTCAATAGAAAAGAGTGTCTGGGATAAGATAAGGGACTGTGGACACTGAGGTTCTTATGAAACCTTATAGGTGGCTGCCCTTAGAAACAACAGATGGTGAATGTCTCCTATTCAAACCTTTAAAAGGTGCTAGACTCTCGATGGCTTGAACCTTGAGCCCAGGATGTGGAGGCTGCAGTGAGCTGAGATCCCTCCACTGGACTCCCGCCTGTGGAGTGACAGAGTGACAGCCTATCTCAAAAAACATGAACCTAAAAATAAAAATAAAAAATAGAAACTGCTAGATTCTCAATTAATCTCTTCAGGACTGGGAGGTCCTGGAAGGGGAAGATAGAGTTATGTTAACAGAGATTCTTCACAGATGCAAAAAAGACTTTGCGGCGCCATTTCAAAATATGGCCAAAAACCCTACATATTTTTGGGGTAAAATATTTTGATTTCTTTCTTTATCTTTCATGTGATGTTATGCCAGTGTCGGGTTGGAAAGTGAGCCACATTATAGAGGGTGAAATAAAGCCCATCTGATGAGATGTTTTGGTTTGTAGGCGTGACTCCCCAGGCCCCTTAGATAGGAATTTGGGCAAGAGAGAAAAAAGGTCAGAGTTTACTTCTCAGTGAGAAACATCTCATAAATACATTAATGTTTACTTTTGTCCAGAAAAATACCTATATTCTCTCAAATATCCTGTCATTTTCTACATCAGATCGTTATTTTTCCCAGTGAGTGTTCACAATCTTATCTTATTACCTTGGCTCATGGTACACATCAAAATTATTTATTTAATATATCTGTCTTCAGATCTCCTGCCTTGCGAGGCCAATAGTGTTTGCTGTTAAAGTTGGCTTTGAAAAGATGAAGTGATAGGAACAGTAAATATTTCCATTATCTCAATTTTATATTGATATGCTTTAAACATTTATTTATATAAGACATCATATAAGGGGAAACTTGGAAATACTTGGCCTTGAGAAAAAGAGCACATACCATAGTTAACTGAACATCTGGAATCTACTGGGGAAGAAGGAGAGTGGTGAGGGAGACGAAGACATGTCAGGCCATGAGAATAAGAGCACCTGGTTGAGCTCAATGGTGGTTTTTAGTTCTTAATAGGTTAATGAGACCCTTTTCAGTCATGTGACATATTTTACATGGAAAATAAAATTGCAAGGATAACATGGATGTGTATTTTGTAAGACAATTACAGAATCATTTTCAAGTTCATTGCCTTAATCTTACTTATTTGAAAGATGTTTCAGTGTTGTGATGCATTGCTCTTCACTGATTTTTATATTAACTGACTTACATGTACACAGACACACAACAGTTTTCTTAGAAAGCAGTCTTGGAGACTTGGAGACTGAATTTGGGTGCAGAAAGTTTATGGGAGAGTGCCCTAGAAATCAATGCCTTTGACGGGATTCAGTACAACCTCAAAATACGGCACCTTGGCATGCTGAATATGTTGAGCTGAAGGAATTTGAGAAATGGCAAGAAGGTCTCTCCGACCTGTCTCGGTCCTTCTGTCCTGAAGCAGGTGATGAGACCTCATGTGAGAGGTGCCTGCCTAGACCTAGAGGACAACATTCTTATCTCCAAAGACAAAGGAGTATTGAGAGGAATCAGAACAAACGGTCCCTGCTGAGTGTCCCCCAGTTTACTACTCTCAGCCCATACTCTTAGCCCATATTCTTAGCCCACACTCTGCTCTGTCACATTTCCCCAGGACTTTCCACTCTTCATCAAACAGCATAAACACACCGCAGTTGAATCCTTTTTTTGTGTCTTTATTTTCTCATGGATGTTTCCATGTCATGTAAAACTTATATTAATTAAATTTCTATGCTTTTTCTCTTATTAACCTGTCTTTTGTGAAGGGGTTCCCAACTGAGAACTTAGAAGGGTAGATGGAAAGATTATTTTTCCTCTCCTGCACCTGAGAGAGGCTGGAGGCAGCAGAATTGAACCTGTTGACCCTCCCAGCAGCTGTGGGAATGAGTGCTTGGGGTGAATCTGGGATTCCCTTTTCCAGTTTCACTGTTACTTTTTAGGAAACGAGCTGAGCTTCATTAGTTCTGTTTCTTTTATTTATATATTTGTGATTTCTTTTTTTGTTTGTTTGTTTTTGAGATGGAGGCTTACTCTGTCACCCAGGCTGGAGTGCAGTGGCACCATCTTGGTTCACTGCAACCTCCACCTCCCGGGTTCAAGTGATCCTCCTGCCTCAGCCTCCCGAGTAGCTGGAATTACAGGCACGTGCCACCCATGCCTGGCTAATTTTTGTATTTTCAGTAGAGATGGGATTTCACCATGTTGCCCAGGCTAGTCTCGAACTCCTGACCTCAAGTGATCTGCCAGCCTCGGCCTCCCAAAATTCTGGGATTATAGGTGGCCTTATTTATCTATTCGTAACTAAAATTATTCTTTAAAAAGCACATGTCATGTTTAATTGTGACCTTGAGATAGATCACAATCTTAATTTGATAAGAAATAGTAAATTATATTTGCCATATTGTACCTTGGCCAAAAAAAAAAAAAAAAAAAGTGTTGATATGTCTGAGAAAGTTAATTTAAGAATGAGAATACAAATCAAAATAGATTTCGTTTATGTGTCACTAACCAAAAACTACAGCCAGTACACATCTCCTAGAGCTAGTTTATGATTCAGAATCCCCTCTTCTCATGTGAACCAGAAGAAAAGAGTGCGAGGAGAAAAAACAGCAAGGTGTAATTGGGTTACCAGGCACTCTTCTGTTTTGGGAGAAGCAGTTTGCTTCAGGTAGACTGAGTAACTTACAGATAGGGCCACCTGCATGACTGGAGCCCAGGGCAGTGGCAATGCTATCTTTCCTTATGAAAACATGGCCTCCAGTAGCAAGAGATCATATGTTGTCTCCAAACTTGGTTTCTCCTAGGCTTGTGTTTTTCTTTAACAGAAGAGACCACTGTTCTTTTTTAATTTTTATTATTTTTTTGGCGGGGTAGGGGAGTGAGGTGGTTGAACTCTGAATCTATATGAGCTTTTCAGCTATTAGTAGGATACACTGATAGTCACAATGTGAAGATGAATGTCTTTTTTAAAAACTGTCTGGCTAGGCACAGTGACCCATACCTGTAATCCCAGTACTTTCAGAGGCAGAGGCAAGAGGATCGCTTGAGCCCAGGAGTTCAAGACCAGCCTGGGCAACAAAACAAGACCCTGTCTCTACCAAAATAAACACACACACACGAATATATGAGAAATAGAATTTAAGTGAAACAAGATGATTTTAAACATATATGTACTAAACAAATATAATATATATTTAATTAAAAACTTCCTTGTTTCACTTAAATTCTATTTCAATGTTGATTTTTGTCTTTAGATCTCTAAAAGTATGTTTAGAATCATCAGTGTGTCTATTCTAAGCATTAGGTAAAGTCCAGTGACCATCTCTCCCTCTTCAAGGTTTTATATGTGCCCTTTACACTTGAAATTGGGGCACATAAAATGCATAGAAGTAATTTGATCTTTAAAAGTTATAAACCTACTTTCAATCTCCTAATGCAAATGTAGAAAATGTGGCCCCTTACAATGTACTTGGTAAAGACTTATTAATAAGACTTCCCCTAGAGAGAGCCTAATGAAAACCAGTCCCAAAGCAGAGACATGGAATTAGATTTTAAAGGCTGTGTTTACATTTTCCAATCTTTTGCTTTTTATCACCACTGACTCTACCATTAAAGAACGTCATCTGAGCTAATTAACATGGTCCCATGGTTCATTTCCCAATTAAACAACTTTCTCAAGATTTTGTAGTCCCTCATGCAGCCTTTCTAGCCTCTATGCCTAAAAATTTTGGCATATCGAGAATCTTCAATAAATATTTCTGGAAGAATGACTTTCCAATGATATTCCACCAGACTTAATGCAATAAAGAATAAATTTTATCTTTCTCTCTCTGTTGTCACGCAGAAAAATTGAAATTCTAGGACATGTTGAGGTGAATTACATCCATCAAACTCATAAATAAAACCTAAGTTAGACTTAGCAGATACTAGCAATACTTACGGAGTGTTAAGATAATTGATTTTTACCAAATGAATGAATTGGATCTCAGCAAGATTCTGTGTAGAAACTCAGTGGTACCAAGACAAGGCTGCCTGTTAACATTCATAATTTCTTGTCTTTCATTCCATAATTAGAGAACAGGTTCACCATAAAACATTCATAATAGCGAACAATTGATTGGTCTCAAATAAGAAACTAAGAGCAGATCCTAATGGTCAAGAGCTGTTGCCCAAAGAGACATGGGGCTCGGAAAGGGAGAAAGGAGAAAGGCACCAAAATATGCCACCCCAAAATATGCTGCTTAGTGTGTCCGGAATCCGGGGGTTCCTGGTCTCGCTGACTTCAAGAACGAAGCCGCGGACCGCAGCGGCGAGTGTTACAGCTTTTTAACATTGCGCGTCTGAAGTTTTTCACTCCTCCCACTGGGTTCCGGGTCTCGCTACTTCAGGAACGAGCTGCAGACCTTCGCAGGGAGTGTTGCAACTCACAAAGGCAGTATGGATCCAAAAACTAAGCAGCAACAACATATATTGCAAAGAGTAAAAGAACAACCCTGCCGCACCTTGAAAGTGGAACCAACCACGTTGCCGCTGATGGCTCGGGCAGCCTGCTTTTATTTCCTGATCTGGCCCCACTCACATCCTGCTGATTGGTCCATTTTACAGAGTGCTGACTGGTCCGTTTTGACAGAGTGCTGATTGGTGCATTTACAATCCTTCAGCTAGACGCAAAAGTTCTCCAAGTCCCCACTAGATTAGCTAGATACAGAGCACTGATTGGTGCATTTACAAACCTTGAGCTAGATACAGAGTGCTGATTGGTGCATTTATAATCCTTTAGCTAGACATAAAAGTTCTCCAAGTGCCCACCTGACTCAGGAACCCAGCTGGCTTTGCCTAGTGGATCTCGGTCTGGGCCGTGGGTGGAGCTGCCCTCCAGTCGTGTGGTCTGCCTGCTCTCCTCAGCCCTTGGGTGGTTGATGGGACTGGGCACCGCAGAGCAGGGGGCAGTGCTCGTCCGGGAGGCTCGGGCCTTGTGAGAGCTCACGGAGGTGGGGGGCTCAGGCATGGTGGGCTGCAGGTCCCAAGCCCTGCCCCACAGGGAGGCGGCTGAGGCCCGGTGAGAATTTGAGCGTGGTGCGGGCAGGCCAGCACTGCTGTGGCACCCTCCACAGCGCACCCTCCACAGTTGCTGGACCAGGTGCTAAGCCCCTTACCACCAGGGGCCCGCGGTGCTGGCCGCCGCTCTGAGTGCAGCCCATGGAGCCCGCACCCAGCTGGAGGTGGCGCTGGAAACTTGCTCTGGCCCGTGAGTGCCTTGCGCAGCCTCCGTTGGCACCTGCACCTCTCCCTCCATACCTCCCCCGGCAAGCAGAGGGAGCTGGCTCCAGCCTCAGCTAGCCCAGAGAGGGGCTCCCACAGTGCAGCGGTGGGCTGAAGAGCTACTCAAACGCGACCAGAGTGGGCACTGAGGCCGCGGAGGCCCCGGAGAGCCAGGGAGGGCTGCCAGCATGCTGTCACCTCTCATTAGGCATAGGGATTTTTTTGACTAAGTAATTCAGAGCCAGTGAATGAAGGAAAAGCTCTTTACCTTCCCTGTCTGTGTGAAAAATACCACCCCCCCGCCTTTTATAAAGAAGATTTACACTTATGAAGGTAATTTCCATTGGGAAAGAGGCCTCTGTACCTGGAAGACAGCTACTCCTAGAGACAGACAATCCCCCTCCTTTTTCTTTCTTTTTTTTTTTTTTTTTTTTATGTGGAGTTTTGCTCTGTCGCCCAGGCTGGAGTGCAGTGGCACCATCTCCGCTCACTGCAAGCTCCGCCTCCTGGGTTCACGCCGTTCTCCTGCCTCAGCCTCCCGAGTAGCTGGGACTACAGGCGCCCACCACCACGCCCAGCTAATTTTTTGTATTTTTAGTAGAGACGGGGTGTTAGCCAGGATGGTCTCGATCTCCTGACCTTGTGATCCACCCACCTCGGCCTCCCAAAGTACTGGGATTACAGGCCGTGAGCCACCACACCCGACCCCCCCTCCTTTTTCTTAAAGACAGGGTCTCACTCTGTTGCCCAGTCTGGAGTGTAGTGGTGCGATCTCAGCTCACTGTAGCTTTGGCCTCCTGGGATCAAGTTATCCTCCCACCTCAGCCTCTGGGGTAGCTGGGACTACAGGAGCACATCACCACGCCTGGTTTATTTTTTAAATTTTTATTTTTGTAGAGACAGAATCTGCTTATGTTGCCCAGGCTGGTCTCAAATTCCTAGGCTCAAGTAATCCTCCTGCCTCAACCTCCTAAAGTACTGGAATTACAGTCATGAGTCACTGTGCTTGACCAAATAATTTTTATTTATTTATTTATTTATCTTTTTATTTTTAGTGAGAAAATCTTCTGTTACTAGAGAGTGGAGAGCAGTGGCACCCTCCTAGCTCACTGTAACTTTCAATTCCTGGTCTCTGGTGGTCTTCCTGCCTTAGCCTCCTGAGTAGCTGGGACTACAGGCACACACCACCACCACCACATCTGGCTAATTTTTTTCTTTTTTGTAGCGACAGTTTCTCACTGTTATCCAGGCTGGTCTTGTACTCCTAGGCTCAAGTAGTCCTCCCGCCTTGGCCTCCCAAAGGCTGGATTACTGGCATAGCCACTGCATGTGGCCACAGCGACAACTCTTTCCACCTCAGACTCTCACCTGCATAGCAAGACAGGCTGCATCTATCTGCATTTCCTTCTTTTCCTTACCATAACTTGCCTTTCCTCATGCAGAAGCCCCAAACCTCTTTTCCTTTGTTTGGCCCAAAGTGTACATAAGCCTCAATTATCTGACCACCTCCTTGAGTCTCATTTCTTTGTGAAACACCCATACATATGTATGTAAATAAAACTTTGTTTTTCTTTTGTTAGTCTGTCAGTTTGATTTGCAGGTCCAGTCAGATAATTTAGGAGAGTAGAGGAATAAAGGTTTTTCTCTCCATTTCAATGGAAATCTGCCAGATAAATTTTTCTTTACAATTTTAATACACCTAGATGAAGGGGAAATTTATATCTAAGCAGGTCAACAATTATACAGATAACAGACAAATATAAACATCTCGACCATATAGAACTATTTTTTATTTCTGTGTATGCTAATGAGATTTGCCTTTAGGTAAGAGCACCCTTTTAATTCTTTTTAAATTTTCATTTATTTGAGACGGAGTTTCACTTTTGTCGCGCAGCCTGGAGTGCAATGGCGCAATCTCAGTTCACTGCAACCTCTGCTTCCCAGGTTCAAGCGATTCTCCTACCTCAGCCTCCCGAGCTGGGATTACAGGTGCCCGCCACAATTGTTGGCTAATTTTTGTATTTTCAGTAGAGACAGGGTTTCATCACATTGGCCAGGCTGGTCTCCAACTTCTGACCTCAGATGATCCACCCACCTGGCATCATGGGCGTGAGCCACCATGCCCGGCAAGAGCACCCTTTTATTAATGCCACCCTTACATTAACTTTATTAAGGTATTAATTCATCAGAAACACTCAGTTGAACATGGTGCCCGACAACAAGTGCTGATCAAATCATCAGGGAGCCTCTTCTGACATCCTCACAGAAAAATGATGAGACCATATGCTTGTCAGGAGAGAGAGATCACCGTGTTCCTACTACTTTCTGTAGCTCTGAGACCCCTTGAAGATTTTATTTTGCTTTAGGCTTCAGCCAGTCATGTTTTCTGTGAGATTTTTCATTAAGTTAGCTGGCTCTGAATATTCACCCATTCCACTTGCAGAGGATAAGAGAAAATTTCCCCTTTGTCCTCTTAAGGTTCCCTGAAAAATCAATTGACAAAGGGAAGATTAATTGAGAAAATGGCTCACCAGTTTATTAATGTGCACAGGGGAGATTCACAGGGTGACTGCCCGATATCCCAATGGAGTCCACATATGTATATGGCCCCATTTCAGGGGACGGGTGGATGGGAATATACGTAACTGTTGAGGGGCAACACATGATTACCAGGAAGAATGAATGGATTGGGCAATGGAGATTAACCTGTAAATGGTTCCTTTTGGAAGCTGAATAAACCCAAGAGACAGGTAATAGCTTATGGAGTCAGTTCAGGTGTTTTTTCATTCTTAATCTTTTCTGCAATAGATACTGAGATAACGGGAGGAGAAGTAAAAAATAAAAGCTCTTCATGGTAGGTTCATCTGGCCTTTATATAGATGGGAGAAAAGCCTCTTCCAGTGTTTGTTGATCTCTAAGGGCCTTTAATTCAAAATACTTGTGATATCAGGGAACCATATTTTGGGGTGAGGGTTTACCTTCACACTCTACAGAGGAAAAACTCAGTGGGGGGTGGTTCTTCATGTATTTGCAAAAATTGAGAGTGCACAGAAGTCAGTCATGTACATCTGCAAATGGTTGAACTCTAAATGGAACATTGTGGTAGTCAGCTTTTCAGAGAATCTGAAATTTCTTGCCTGAGTGTTCACAGAGTCATGTCCTGTAAGTCCAGGCAACCAGTTCTTGACATTATAATGGCTGTATCAGTTTCTGGTGGAAACCCAAGTCTGATTATCAAAGGGACCGGATTCCTTTTGAATATGAATTATTTCATTGTACTTTACACTCTGTGTCAGGGATTATGTTTTTCTCCCTTGCTTCAGAATATGCCACCCCAAAATATGCCACTTTGAAGTAGGATTATTTTGAGCTGAAAGCAATTAAAAAGAACAGACGCAAGAAAAACTCTTTGACCTCCGGCTCTCTACCAGGAAGTGCAGGATAACTCTTAATGGCCAGAGGTAATTCTCTAGAGACCCTCCCCAGCCAGGAGAATCTGCGTGAGAGAGGAATCTACAGAATGAACTGTCCTAATAGCCCTTGTCTTCCCTTATTTTCCTCCATTGATTTACCTTTCCACAATGTGCTGGCCCTACAACTGAAGGCCCCTTCCCCTTGTGTTGTTACTTCTCCACAAAATTCTTGTTCTTTTGTTAAGGTGGTAAAATATAAACCCAGGTTCTAGCGATCCGTTTGACCTATTCATTACTGAGTACTCCTGTGCGTATGGGCAATGCACTCATTAATAAATTTCTGTTTGTTTTTCTCTTGCTAATCTATCTTTTGTCTGTCTAATTGGCAGTCCCCAGCCCATGAAACTAAGATGGGTAGAAAGGCAGAGAATGTTTATCTCCCCTACACTTTATACTGGCAGCCCTGAGAACAGTGTATGCCCAGTACAAGCTTGTTCGAATAATGGAGAATATTTTTCAGAAGTACTGTACTCATTAGGAAAAAGTTTTGATGAACTTTTATATCTAAATTCATGATAAATATCTTTGTTTTTCAGTTTCCATGAAGTCCTTACATAAACAGTATCATAAGGACCATAGATGAAGATGTGCCCCACTTTTCCCTCAATGTTTCTAAAAGTTGATCACAATCAATTTGTTTTGAAAGAACTACTAAAACAATAAACACCAGACAAAGGAAAAGCTGCCAAGTAGAAGTGAAAAATATTTAAACATTTAAGAAATAATTTCATATGAGTGATAATGGCAGGAGGCAGTCAAATGCCTAGCCAGATAGGGGCAGGTCCCAGTGAAACCTCACCTCCAAGCTGAAGACAGTTTAAAGCCTGAAAGCCAAGCACAAGTTCAATCCTCAAACTGGACTGAGAACTTGTCTTCCCATTTGGCACACTTTCCTCTGATTAATCCCCACCCTTCACCTATTTTACATATGCCTACCCTTTCCTAATTGATTTTCTACACTGTCATGCCCACCTTTGAGTGATGTCTTTGCTTTTACCTTTTTTGCATACTCACAAACAAATAAGCATGCACTCCCCTATTCTGAGTCCATAAAAAGCTCTGGGCCCAGCCACATGAGGAGAACTACCCAACTGTGGGGGTCGGGGACCACCCCCGCGTCCCCTCTCCACTGAGAGCTGCTCCATCACTCAAAATTCTTCTCCGCCCTCCTTACCCTTCAATGTCCAGCATATCCTCATTTTTCTCAAGCACAGTACAAGAGCTCGGGAACTGCCGAACACGGGTACAAGCTATAACACAGATGAGCTGGAGCATTACCAGTTGGGGATCCCTGGCTTGCAAAGTGACCAAGAACAAAAATCCTGTATCATGAGGGTTTGAGAATATGCTTTTACTTCCTGTTAATATCTTAGGGCAGTGTAGGGGAAGAACAAACCATTTCCCTCTGCTCTCCTAGGTTCTCTGGCCGGGACCCAGGAAATTAAACTGACAAACGGCATATCAACAAGAGAAAAAAGTTTAATTATATATGTGTGCATGGGAGTTTCACAAAAATTGACACTTAAGGAGGTGGTCAGATGACTGAGGTTTCTATACCATTTTAGGCTTAAAAAGAGAATATGGGGCTTTGGAGGGGTGGGTGGAGGAATTCTGGAAGGTAAGGAGAGGAAATTTATGGTAAATTAGTGCTGTCTTGCTATGCAGATAAGTGTCGTTTCCAGGTAATAGGAAGAAACTCTCTTCCTGATACAGAGACACCTTTAGAGATAAAAATGTCCTTTATAAATGGAAACTTTTGTTACAAAAGGGGGAAATGTATACTCTGTTTTCAGGCAATTGGGAGAAGGTAAAGGGCCTTTACTTCCTCTGTTGGTTCTCAGTTGCCTTTGGCTCAATATAATCCGCACACACCAATGAGGCATATTTTGGGATGGCATATTCTGGTACCTTCCAGCTGCAAGAAATGGGGGTTAAGACTGCAGCTATTGACAGCTGTTTTATTTCTGAGAACATTTTAGGACAACATTTGAAAAGAGGAGTCTGGGTGTGGTGGCTCATGCCTATAGTCCCAGCACTTTGGGAATCCGAGGTGTGTGGATCACTTGAGCCCAGGAGTTCAAGAATAGCCTGGGCAACATGGCATAACCTTGTCTCTGTAAATACAAAAAAGCTATCCAGATGTGGTGGAGCACACCTGTAGTCCCAGCTACTTGGGAGGCAGAGGTGGGAGGATCACTTGAGCCCAAGAGGTCGAGGCTGCAGTGAGTTGAGATTGTACCACTGCACTTTGGCCAGGGTGACAGAGTGAGACCCTGTCTCAAAATAATAATAATAATAATAATAATAATAATAATAATAATAATAAAGAAAGACAGAAAAGAGAAGAAAAAAGGGAGAGGAAAATGTTTTGATTGAGGATGGGTTATCTCTAGGATCTCTTTGGATTCTTTGATGTGTTGCAGGACAATAGAAAAGTAGAATAGGACGGGAGTCATAAAGGCTGTCTGACTAGGGGAGGCATCCAGAGTGAGCAGCAGATGCTAACAAGGTTTATCTCAGTGTCAGGGCTACTTAATAACTGATATCATAAATATATTACACTTTGAAAAAAGTATTCACAATAATAACAAAGACGGGAATGTCAGAGCCATTGGAACCAGAGCGACTCCATCTTGAACAGGAGCTGGGTAAAATAAGCTTAGATCTGCTGGGCTGCATTCCCAGGAGGAATAGTCACAGGATGGACGGGAGGTTGGCAAAGATACAGGTTACAAAGATCCAGCTGATTAAACACGACGCAGTAAAGAAACCAGCCAAAACCCACCCAAACCCAGATGGCAATGCAAGTGAGCTCCGGACTGAGATAATGTTTTTGTGGGAACATGGATGGGACTGGAGGCCATCATTCTCAGCAAATCTAACACAGGAACAGAAAACCAAACACTGCATGTTCTCACTTGTAAATGGAACTAAGAGATAAGAACTTAGGAACACACAGAAGGAAACAACAGACACCAGGGTCTACTTGAGGGAGGAGGGAAAGGGGCAGAAAAGATAACTACTGGGTATTCAACTTAATACCTGAGTGATGTAATAATACGTACAACAAACCCCCGTGACATATCTTTATCTATGTAACAAACCTTCACATGTACCCCCAAGCCTAAAATGAAAACTAAAAACCAAGAAAGTAATCTCTGGTCATCCTCATTATATGCTAATTGTAATGAATTAGCGTGCTAAAAGACATTACCACCAGCGCCAGGACTGTTTACAAATGCCATGGCAATGTCGGGAAGTTACCTTATATAGCCAAAAAGGGGACCCTCAGTTCTGGGGTAAATCCCCACCTATTTCCAGGAAAACTCATGAATAATCCACCCATGTTTAGCATATGATGAAGAAAGAACTGTAAGTATACCCAGGCTGTGGCTCTGCCTATGGAGTAGACATTCTTCATTCTTTTTTTTTGAGACGGATGTCTCGCTGTGTCGCCCAGGCTGGAGTGCAGTGGTGCGATCTCGGCTCACTGCAACGTCCGCCTCCTGGGTTCAAGTGATTCTCGTGCCTCAGCCTCTTGAGTAGCAGGGATTACAAGTGCATGCTGCCATGCCCAGTTAATTTTTGTATTTTTAGTAGAGACAGTGTTTCTCTATGTTGGTCAGGCTGGTTTCGAACTTCTGACCCTGTGATCTGCCCACCTTGGGCTCTTTATTCCTTTACTTTCCTAATAAACTTGCTTTCACTTTCCTCTATGGACTCATCCATAATTCTTTCCTGGGCAAGGTCTAAGAATCCTCTCTTGGAGTCTGGATTGGGACCGCTTTGTGGTGACAGGAATGGTGTCCCCAGGCTGACTGCTGTGTGCCATGGCATCACAGGGACCAGGATATGCTCTGGCAGGGTCTGTGGACTTAACAGGTAACCCAGGTAGCAAGTGCTTTGTTCTACTTCTTCACTGGCCACTGAAAACCCACAGGAAATGTTTCCCATCATGAGATTGCCCTGCTAAATTGAGAATGAGAGACAGTTTTCCTCCTTGGTAAAGAGAGTTAGGTCTCCAGATTTTGTGTGTAGACAATGTGTTTGAAATACTTTCCACTCACTGGTAGAACTTTTGGATGAAAACATCTTCTAAAATGGTTTTTCTTTGATCCAGGAACTCTGTTTTTGTTTATGAAAATATTATTGTCCTGAAAATTTTTGAACATGCAGAGAAGAATATGATGAACACCCACCAATCTAAGTCATATTATTTTCTGTATCTAAAAGCCAGATTACTACCTATATGTTGCAATCTAGCTATATGTTGCTTCAGATTCTAATAAATAAATTGTTACAGATACAGTCAAACTCTCTTTTTTCTCATTTCCAAAATAATTACCCTCCCTTCTGCGCCACAGGTAATGGTAATTACAGACTGGTGGATGTGCTTCCTATTGCTATTTGTTTTCTTTCTTTTTTTTTTTTTTTAAGAGATGGAGTCTCACTCTGTTGCTCCAGCTGGAGCGCAATGGGGCGATCACAGCTCACTGCAGTCTTGAACTCCTGGGATCTTCCCACCTCAGCTTCCTGAGTAACTGAGACATGAGGCACACACAATCACAATCAGCTAATTTTTGTTTGTTTGTTCTTGTGTAGGGGAGGTCTCCCTGTGTTGCTCAGGCTGGTCTCGAACTCCTGGACTCAAGTGATCCTACCACCTTAGTGTCCTAAAACACTGGGATTACAGACGTGAGCCACCATGCTGGCCCTGTTGTTATTTTTATATCTTTACTATTTTTACATATAACCATACATAATATATTTAGTATCTTCAATTTTATGGAAACAAAATGATACCTCTATTATCTGCCACTATGTTTTCATTGAATATTATGTTTTTGAGATTACTCATTTTGACACATAGTGTGTTATTTATTTAACTGCTGTATATTAGTGCATTGTATTATTTTATGATAATTTATTCATTCTTCTACAACTGGATATTTTAAAGTACTTATGTTTTTCACTATTACAAAGAATGCTATAATGAACATTGCTGGGGAAATTTAATTTAAACCAAAATCTTCTCCCAACCTAGAAAACCTCTTCACAAAGGTAGTAGAGAAAGAAAACAGTTTTTAAAAATTGAATAGGCATTAAATCAGAATGCGCTGTATATCACAGACAACCCACAAAGAGATTGCAAAGACAGAAAGAAATCTCACCCCTTTGTATAACCAAGCAGATACAATTCATTACATACATGCTCTCAAGGTATGTAATAATTAGCCCTCAAGTGAGAGAATGTGATAGCACCATTTATTACACACAGTTCATCCTAAATTCACCTGGTAATCACTTTTAAATGAGGGAAAAATAAACATTTATTTTCATGACAAGAGGGAGTTTTGCAACTAGCAGCAAGACATCCCCCAAAGATAGGCTCTTACCCTCCCCCAGAAACTGGGCCACAGAGGCACTGTCTCACTCAGTGTTTACAAAGAGGTGATTTCCAGGTGCTTGAGAAAGCCGTTCCTGGGTCACAAAGCTGGCAAGAGGCTTATTGAGCTTTGAAAAAGATTTAGGTACCTTTCAAAGAGACAGAAAAGGAACTTACAATTACAAGTTTTCTAAAGTAAATGTTCTAAGAAAAGGGAGAATGAGAAGTTTCTTACCTTATTTTCAGCAAGGAGACTTAGGCTATCATTTTTAATCTTTATTTGTCCTTACAACATTATTTTACATGTCTCACTGTGCAGATGTGTAAGGTATTAATATGACATATGTAAAAAGTAAAATTGTTCTTTTGTAAAACTTGTACTTTTTGGGGGTAACTTTCATAGACATAATAAAAATACTTTCAGAATGGTTTTTCCAGTTTGTACTCCTACTAGTGATGGCTGAGTATTTCCACTTTTCAAAATCTCCACAATACTTTATAATGTTAGACTTTGTAATTTTTTTCTTTTTTAGCATTAGGTTGGTGAAAAAGATTTCATAATGTTTACAAAATGGATGGGTGAAAATGGTGTCAGCTTTCATTTAAATTTTTATTTCCCGGGTTATTAGTGAAGTCGGGTATCTCTTCACTGGCCACGTGTGTGTGTGTGTGTGTGTGTGTGTGTGTGTGTTTGTTTTCTGTTATTTGCCTATTTGTTTTCTTTGAGAATTTTTCTGTTCAGTTATCTTTTTAATACATTTTTCAATCTCTGACAAATCTTGAACATTATCCCTCTATTAATTATATGCTTTGCAAATGGTCTGTGGTTTGTCTTTTTGAGGAAAGTTTAAATAATTTTCAATGTGATTATTATACTTAATACAGTAAGGCTGTCCCGACAGTGTTAACAAGAATTCTGGACAGAAATGTGTTGTAATTAAGCATTAGCCAGGCTGTGCTTTGACCCACTTCCTTGTAACTGAAAGGCCTGTCGCACCACGTACTGAGAACTCGCATCCCCACTGTTCCTATAGGGAGGGTTTCTGACCTTAGAATCATAAGGCTTATGTTTAAGAAGTGCTTAAGCAGATTCTGAATTCCAGGGGAATAGTCAATGCCACCAGTTTGAAGACCCCACAGAGGAACCAAATCAACATGGGAATACTGTTTCTTCATCTTCTTGTCCCAGCATTTCATCCTGTACTCTTTGACCAATCCATGATCTTCACACTTCAGCCTACTCTAAAATTCTGTTAAAAACCCCACCCTCATACTCCCCAGAGAGAAGAATTTGAGGTTTCCTCTCATCTCCTCATTCAGCAGCCCTATGATGAAACCCCTTTCTGTGCTGCAGCCCCATATCTCAGGGTGTTGACTTTTCATGTGAATTGGGCAACAGACCTATTTTGGTTACAAGCGTTACAATAAACTGAGAAACAGAAACTATATCATTTTAAAAAAATAAACATTAGGACTCCTCCAGGCATACTCGTATGGTTGTTGGCAAGCATTGAGCCCTTTCTGTGTGGGTCCTTCCAGAGAGCTGCCTCATGGCCTGGCTGCTGACCTCCCCCACAGTAAGCAAACCCAGAGAGAACATCGGAGAGTGCCCGCGATGGACGCCACAGCCTTCTTATAGCCTAACATTGGAGCGGTGTCCTATGACTCCTCCAATACTCCATTCATTAGAAGTAAGTCACTAAGTCCAACTCATACTCAATGGGAGGAGATCTTGTAAAGGGCATCAGTGCTAGGAGGTCAGGACATTTGGGGTCATCTTAGAAGCTGTCTACTGCAGCAAATTTTCGAGCATTTACCTGTCTATGAATTATAATCCCATTCTCACATTTGATTAATAGTTGGGTTAATTATAAAATTCTAGGTCGCAAGTCATTTTTCTTCATCAGTGTAAGGAATTTCTCCAAAGTTGTTGAGAAGATGGCCATCCTTCTGATTTGTGATGTGACTTGTTTTTCTTTATGGAAGTTTTTAGCAGCATCTCTGTATTTTTGCTGTTTTTACAATGAAGTCCTTCACTTTGGGGACATTTTCTTGAACTTTTTCTTTGATTATTTTTTCTTCCATTTTCTTATTTTTAAGTTTCCTGTTGGAGAGATGTTGGCTGTCTTCTTCCTTTCTTTTCACGTCATCTCATTGTATCTTTTTGCTCTTCGTTTTGGTCTATCTTTCATGCTGGAAGATTTTTTTTATGTGTCTGGTGATTAATTCTTGGTTGTCCATTCATGGTTGAAAATGAACCACTAAAAAGCTGATTGGATGCTTTTTAGTGGTTTAGTGGTCTGTGAGAGCTGAATTTGAGGGCTTGAGGATTTCATTGAGAGGGCCACAATGTAGTGAACTGGTAGTGTCAGAGTCCTGGGGGAAAAAAAGATGGTGCTTCAATTAGGACAATTTTTAGGAAAATTGAGTGAAATGACAACTTACAATGATGTAGACAGAATTGAAACTACCTTTGCAAGGATTATGACAGCAAGGTAAGTCTAGCATGGGCTGATTCCATCTTGCTTCTAGCCTTGCAGGCTGACTGTCCTCACTCATTCCTAGGCATGGGTCAAGATAACTGACATGGTTTAGCTCTGTGTCCCTACTCAAATCTCATCTAGTAGCTCCCATAGTTCCCACATGTTGTGGGAGGGGCCTGATGTTAGATGATTGAATCATGGGGGAAGATCTTTCCCTTGCTGTTCTCGTGATAGCAAATAAAGTCTCACAAGGTCTGACAGTATTTAAGGGGGAGTTTCCCTGCACAAGCTCTCTTTGCCTGCTGCCATCCACATAAGATGTGACTTGCCCCTCCTTGCCTTCTGCCATGATTGTGAGGCCTCCCCAGGCCTGTGGAACTGTGAGTCCAACTAAACCTCTTTCTTTTGTAAATTGCCCAGTCTTGGGTATGTCTTTATCAGCAGCATGAAAACGGACTAATACAATAACTATGGGAGGAATTTAGTTTCTGGTTTAACTTTGAAGCAAGGATGATAATAATTCCCCCCTAAAACTGACTCCCTCCTTATTTGGGGACTGAAACTGCCTTTGTAAGACTAATGAAAGGCCACTGTCTGAGAACTGAAGCCACCATTGTAAGATAAAGGAATGGCCATAAGATTAGGATGATGGAAGGGGCCTGAACTCTGCTAAGATGTAGGTGTAGTTAAATGATATCCAACCATTGTCCCCTAGATTTCTTTCCTATGATATCTGACTGCTCCATAGTCATGTGGCCAGTGGTCACAAGATTTGTGACTTCTCCAATTACTCCTGTAAATAACATCACTATTGTAGAACCTACAATTGGGGTTTTGAGATGCTTTTTAGACTTTCACATTCTGGTAACAGACTGACCCCAAATAGACCCATGACTCATGACTCAGCTGGTTCTATGACCCCCACCTGGAGACTAACTCTGCCCACAGGGAGCATTTTCTACACCCCTATGGTTTCCTCCCCAGCCAATTAGCAGCACCCATTCCCTAGCCCCCTGCCAAAGTATCCATAAAAACCCTAGCCTCTGAGTTCTCAGGGAGGCTGACTTGGGTATTTAACTCCCATCATACCACTTGTCTAGCCCTGTGAGCATTAAGCTCTTTCTCTACTGCAATACTGTTGTCTCAGTGAATTGGTTTTATCTGTGCAGCAGGCACAAAGAACCTGTTGGGCATTTACAGAGTGTTGAAAACACGCAAGGAATTGGGAAATACTCTGAGTTTATTACCACTCCTGGGCTCAAAGGGATGGAGGGAAGACATGATTACCAGAGCTTAGAAAATGAGAGTCTTGGAAGAGAAACCAAGATGCCTGACCAACAGCTCAGTCAGCAGAAAGCAGTCCTGTATGTAGGGAAGCCAGTGCATAAGTGCTCTTGATGTATTCTCCTTCTACCCTTGCATCTATATTGCTGGGCTCCCTAGTAGTTGAACCCAGTAAAAAGCCAGAGGGCAGTGAGGATCACTTATGTAGCCTTTACAGCTCAGATTCCTAGGGTAGAGAAGAGAGTGCAGAAGAGAGAATGAATTTAGGAGAACACTGGAAATCTGGCATGCTGACTTTTCCATTGGGAGCATCTAAATGTCTTTTTTTCTTGAGCTCCTCAGTTTTCTCAAGAAACAAGTTTCCTGTTGCTGTTGTGGAGGTGGGGTGGGTAGAGGTATGTTAGAAGCCTAAGATCAGTATTCTAAAAGCCAAGTAGGGGAAGTGAGCTGGAAATGGAAGACCTCTCCATTTGGTATGCAAATGCCTACCTAACATCCCTGTTTTCAGTACATCATCTTAACAGACCCTCAGCAGAGACTGGTATCCCTACAAGGCCAGACCTTCTGTGGTTCAGCCTCTCCAGAAATGAAGCCACTCTTTTTTGGTTTGCATTTGGGATATAAGGTGCCTGAACTTCTTTTATACTTTGTCCCAGCCACACTCCGCACATCATCCTGCAGAAATTCATTGTGCCCCAAATGTTTTAACTTTTCAGGGTTCTGTCGCATGTGGGCTTACTTCTTGTTACTCTCCTTCTTACAGAGTTACGTCTCTGCCTTAAGAAGTCCATCCACTTTCCAACTTCAAAAATTTTGTTGATGTCTTTCATGATGCCTTTAAAAATTGTTTTTTCATTATTTTAGTGAGCAGAGGATACAGAGGAAGATATGCATTAAATTTACCAAATTTAACTACAAGTACTGCTTTTTGAGTTTTTAAAAAATCCATAAGCAGTATTTTCATTTCCAAGAGTTCTAGTTGGTTCTTTTTCTTGCCCACACATCATGCTTCTTAATTCATAATTTCTGTTCTTTTAATAGAATAATCAACATTTTTGAGTATCCTCAGGTACACATTTTAAAGTGTTTTTCTTTCAGCTTGCTTTATTTTATTTAGTATGGGATGTCTTTTTTTTCCAATTGTTAATAGTTTTGTGTGACATTTCTTTACAAGTGTTTTGAAGTTTTGGTTTTGAATTTGGTTTGAAAATTATTATTATTATTATTTTTGAGACCAGGGTCTCACTGTTTTGCACAAGCTGGAGTACAGAGGCAAGATCATACCTTACTGCAGCCTGAAACTACTGGCCTCAAGCAATACTCCCACCCCAGCCTCCTGAGTAACAAGGACTCCAGGTGTGCACCACCATGCCAGGCTGGAATTTTCACTTCTCAGCAGGATAATTCTCGCTCTTCTATCTTCTGCTTAATGTTTTCCCGTATCCTCCTTATGCTTTCCAAGGCTCAACTCAAGAACGTGTTCATCTGTCCATGGTGACCCCAGACGGCTGCCCCGCTGTGCTGTACTTCACATGCAGTGGGTGCCAGGCTCTAGTGCTGGCAGTGAGGCTGTGTGTGAACTCTCACCTCCCCACATGTGCAGTTTCACACAAGTCTCTGAGGCAGCAGCATCAGCAGGCTGCTTTCCTGAGGCTGAGAGCCCAGCTCCTGGCCAGGTCTTAGTGAGCCGAGCTATGGTCCTTCCCCAAGAATAAACTCATGGTGCTTCTATCTGTTTCTGGGCCCAGGGCCTAGCAGGCTTGCAGCTTCAATTCACTTACTGCTTTTCATTTGTTTTCTTTGTCTTTTTTCAGAGGCACAGAGCTAAAGGGATTAACTTGCACAATTTCTCTTGAGAATTTCAGGACTAATTTAAATGGGGAAAATATGTTAGTACATAGGTGATCCTATGGATTTTTTTTTTTTTTTTGACGGAGTCTTGCTGTGTTGCCCAGGCTGGAGTGCAGTGGCCGGATCTCGGCTCGCTGCAAGCTCCGCCTCCCGGGTTCCCGCCATTCTCCCGCCTCAGCCTCCGGAGTAGCTGGGACCACAGACGCCGCCACCACGCCCAGCTCATTTTTTGTATTTTTAGTAGAGACGGGGTTTCACCGTGTTAGCCAGGATGGTCTCGATCTCCTGACCTTGTGATCCGCCCGCCTCGGCGTCCCAAAGCCCTGGACGACAGGCGGGAGCCACAGCACCCAGCCGATCCTGCACCCCGCAGCGGCCTGTAATGCGGGAGGCAGAAGGAAGCAGAGGAATGCTGTGGCCAGTGAGCCGTGATCGGACGGCTGGGAGGGAGGAACACTGAATGTCATCAGAGCAAGTCTCTTTTTTGGAAGTAACTTTTAAATCAAGACTTAAAGAAACAGCGCCAACCACACAAGGATCGTTTGGAATTGGGTTCCAGGCGGAGGGAACGACGTCTCCAAGTTTCCAAGTCAGGAAAGAGGGAGTTAAGCTCAAGGTCCTGAGAAGAGCAGAGCGGCCGGAACGCGGAAGAGCGGCCGGAACGCGGAAGAGAAGAGCAGAGCGGCCGGAACGCGGAAGAGCGGCCGAACGCCGGAAGAGAAGAGCAGAGCCGCCGAACGTGAAGAGCCGGCCGGAACGCTGAAGAGCGCAGGGACTGTTTCCACGCGGAGGTCACCGGACAGCACCATGATCCGGCTGAGGCTGACGCCAGCACGGCTCCACGGTTTTCAACTTCTGTTTTAGGTTCAGGGGGTACCAACGCGCAGTGCAAACCGACTGAAGTGCTCTCTTTAGGCACAGAAAGGGGCAAGCAGAAAGCAAGTCAGAATAATACTGTGATATGTTGGGGAGAAGCGGTGGTGATTTGGCCAAGGGTAGAATCTGCGGACGTCAAGGAAGGTAGACATATTAAAACCAGACATTTGAGTTAGACTGTGAAGGAGTCAATGATAACTATGATGGTGGGGAATAAGGAGAAGTTGTGGTTGGGTAGTCCACGTGCAGTCTATACAACTGGGTGGTTTGTGATGAAAAATACTGAGAAGGGGTAGACTGGAGGAGGAGAGTCAGGCTGGGAAAGACAGGCTCAGGGGTAGAATGAAGGAGGAGAATCAGGCTGGGACAGACAGGCTTAGTGCTGGTTTGGTCTAGGTCCTTTGTCGGGCGTTCTGGACCTCCTGCAATCTGCTCCTTGCTTTGCTACACACGTCCATCACTACATTTCTGAATATTTCGTCCACACCAAACAAATGTCCCTCAATACAGTGCCCACTTTTTTCAGTTCAGTTCGGTTCTAGTTTATTTATTTGGTAAATGTTGATTTCTTTATTTGAAAATAAATGCATACAAATGTTGAGAGATTTAAAGAGTACATAAAGATTTACACAAAAATTGTTAGGTTTCTACTAAGATCTCATAACTCTTCTCTGACCTCCCACTATTGATGACCACTAATACTAAGTTCTTGTATATTTTTCCAGAAATAATCTGTGTATTTAAAAGTGTACAGAGTAAACTTCTGCAAATCACAGAGGATAACACACAGATACCATTCTGCAGCTTTCTTTTATTTTTTTTTATTTATTTATTTATTTTGAGGTGAAGTCTCGCTCTGTTGCCCAGGCTGGAGTGTAGTGGCATGATCTCGGTTCATTGCAACCTCCGCCTCCCAGGTTCAAGTGATTCTCCTGCCTCAGCCTCCTGAGTAGCTGGATTACAGGGGCATGCCACTTTTTTACTTTTAAGCTTTTAAAATGGAAATAAAACACAGAAGCGTACAAATCATAAATGCACACTCCTGTGAATTTGTCACAAAATAGGCACATCATTGTAACTACAATGTTATAGTGTAACTCTTGACCTAAGAAGGCTAAGAAATAGCACGTTTTCAGCACCCTCCTGTCTCTTCCAAATATATCCCTCTCTCTCCTTTACCAAAGCAACCACTTTGTTGAAATGATTTCTAAAACCTTATATTAGTTTAGGAGCTTACCACAAACAAGGAATCATGCCATGAAGGAAAAGAACAACCACATTCAAAGGGGGAATCTGAGCCTGCCTACCTGAGAAACCTGGGCGCTGCTGCTCTGAATTCTCCAGCTGACTCTGCTCCAGGGAGCAGGGGTAAGGGTTAAATCAGGTGATTACATATCCATCTTGTCAGTCATCTGTTACTGCGACTTGAAAAGAAGCCCCAGAAATCAGGGACTCTGGGCCCTGTGTGGTGGCTCACACCTGTAATCCTAGAGCTTTGGGAGGCTGAGGCAGGTGGATCACTTGTGCCAGGAGTTGAGACCAGCCTGGGCAACAAAGCAAGGCCCCATCTCTACAAAAAATTGGTAAATTAACCAGGCATGGTGGTGTGCACCTGTAGTCCCAGCTCCTCAGAAAGTTGAGGCAGGAGGACTTCTGAGGCAGAAGGCTGAGGCAGGCTGAGGCTTGAGCCCAGGAAGTCCAGGCTGCAATGAGACATAATTGTGCCACTGTGCTCCAGTCTGGGTGACAGAGTGCAACCCTGTTTCTAAATTAGAAAACAACAAAGAAAAAAGCAGAAAAGAAATCAGAGGACTCTGGCTGCCTGGGAAAAACAGGATGCTCAAGACTCAGAGAAACTAGGTGGCTAGTGGAGTGCGGATCCTGCTCAAACCACAACTCCAGAGGCTGGGCCTAGCTCAGGGTGAGCAGAGAACAGGGATGCAACTCTAACTACCAAGAAATACTTTGAGAAAACAATCATTAATCTGTTTAACATGACTGATGTTGATCCAGTTTATATTTTTCAGTAATAAGTTTCTTTATCTTCTTTTCCACCCATTATCTCTGTGAGGACAAATTAAAAGTTCCTTTTCTCTTTCTTAGTTAATTTCTTACCACTAAAGCCTTTCTAGAAGGAAGAATGATGGTCAGCAGATGGTATCATAAAGTGATAATAGAGCTGTGTCAATTGTTGAATGTATAGTAACATAGTGAATTAATCTTTACCTTTTCTTACTGGCTGAGAATTTCTTTTTAAATTTTGATATTTATCCCTCCAGCATGCTGGCCTAGCAGAGATCAAAGAAGCTTGTAAAATTGAAGGCAGTTTTTATACATGCTAAAACTACTGGGAATTATTCAAAAATATTTGGGTTTTGGGAGCTTAAAGACTAAAACTATAAAACAAACACCAAGATTTTAATAAGCATGGAAGCAAGATAATGCCTTTTTGCTTGAGTTACAAGATTCAACCTAATCTAAATGTACTGGATGCAATGTTTTTGGGAAACTCTTCTTTTAATCCTGTGCATTGTGATGTGTTGAGGGGAGTAGCCCGCTGGCGCTCTTGGTTGGAACTGCCATCATCTTCGTGAAACAATCTGTGGCAACAAAAACAAAAGGCTGACCTGGAGAGATTCCCCCACTGACCTAAATTGCACCAAAATGTTAAAAAATGCAAATTTTGTAATGATTTAAGACTGTTTCCTGAGGGGCTAGCATATTAGCAGAAATGAATTTTTATAAGATTAAACGCTTTACTGCTTCTTTTACACCTAAAAGTAGGGAAGTATTTTCAGAGAGCAGAAGGTGGCAGTCACCTCATACAAGGCGTGGATTCTGAAGTTGGAATGTCTGTAAGTAGTGAGATGGTAGAAGTTTTGAGGAGGAGTGATACCAAGGTGTATGCAGTTTATGTGAAGTTTAGCCCGTCTGATTTTAAGTTATGGGCTTTAGACGTAATCTTGTGCCAAGACATTAGCTTTCATGTCCATCTTCCTTGACCAATGTGGATATATCAAAAGAACATCTGCAACAGATTAATAACATTAATTAAAAAGGAAGTTAAAGAAAAGACTAACCCTCTGGCCTCGAGGATTAAAAATGTGTGATTGAGGAACAGACTTGTCTTTGAGCTTCTTATCAATCAGATTGGCCACCCAGTAATCTATCAAAAAGCTCGTCCTTTGTAATTTAGCAAATTGGGAAATGACTAAAGATACCACACACTTTTAACAATTTACCAACCCTATCTCCAAACCAAGTTCTCACAGAACAAAAAACTGGAACTGAAGATACCTTCTGGTGGAATATCTTTTGTTGCATAGTTAAAAATAGAGAGGCCGGGCAAGGTGGCTCATGCCTGTAATCCCAGCACTTTGGGAGGCCTGTTTGCCACTTGTATGTCTTCTTTTGAGAAATGTCTATTCAAATCTTTTGCCCACTTTTGATTGGATTATTAGATTTTTTTCCTGTAGAGTTGTTTGAGCTCTTTATATATTCTGCTCATTAATCCCTTGTCAGAGGGGGTAGTTTGCTAATATTTTCTCCCATTCTGTGGATCGTCTCTTTACTTTGTTGATTATATCCTGTGCTGTGCAGAAACCTTTTAACGTAGTGTGATTCCGTTTGTCCATTTTTGCTTTGGTTGCCTGTGCTTGTGGGGTATTACTCAAGAAGTCTTTGCTCAGACCTGGAGATTCAATGTCCTGGAGATTTTCCCCCAATGTTTTCTTCTAACAGTTTCATAGTTTGAGGTCTTAGATTTAATTATTTAATTTCTTTTGATTTGATTTTTGTGTATGGTGAGAGAGAGATAGGAGTCTAGTTTCATTCTTTTGCATATTGATGTCCTGTTTTCCTGGCACAATTTATTGAAGAGACTGTCTTTTCCCCAGTGTATGTTCTTGGCACCTTTGTAAAAAATGAGATCACAGTAGGTGTGTGGATCTGTTTCTGAGTTCTCTCCTCTGTTCCATTGGTCTGTATGTCCATGTGTATGCCAGTACCAGGCTGTTTTGCTTACTATAGCTCTGTATAATTTGAAGTGAGGTAATGTGATTTCTCCAGTTTTGTTCTTTTTGCCTAGGATAGCTTTGGCTATTCTAGACCTTTTGTGTTTCCATATAAATTGTAGGATTGTTTTTTCTATTTCTGTGAAGAACATCATTGGTATTTTGATAGGGATTGCATTGAATCTGTAGATTGCTTTGGATAGTATGAACATTTTTAACAATTTTAATTCTTCCAATCCATGTACATGGAATATTTTTCTATTTTTTGGTGTCCTCTTCAATTTCCTTCATCAATGGTTTTTACTGTTTTCATTACAGAGATCTTTCCCTTCTTTGGTTAATTCCTAAGTATTTAATTTTATGTGTGGCTATTGTAAATGAGATCACTTTCCACATTTCTTTTTCACATTATTCGCTATTGGCATATAGAAATGCTACTGATTTCTATATGTTGATTTTGTATCGTGCAACTTTACTGAGTTTATCAGTTCTAATAGTCTTCTTGTAGGTCTTTAGGTTTTTCTAAATATAAAATTACATCATCAGCAAACAAGGATAATTTTACTTCTTTTCCAATTTGGATGCCCTTTACATCTTTCTCTTCTCTGATTGTGCTAGCTAGGACTTCTAGTACCATCTTGAATAACAGTGGTGAAAGTGGCCATCCTTGTCAGTTCCAGATCTTAGAGGAAAGGCTTTCAGATTTTCCCCATTCAGTATGATACTAACTGTGGGTCTGTTGTATATGGCTTTTATTATGTTGAGTTATGTTCCTTCTATACTCAGTTGTTTGAGGGTTTTTATCTTGAAGCGATGTTGAATTTTATCCAACGTTTTTTCAGCATCAGTTGAAATAATCATATAGTTTTTATCCTTCATTCTGTGGAAACCAACTATTTCTTACAATTTGAATTCTAAAAGCTTTGCTGCCTTCTTAGCTTGACCTTTTGTCCATTCATACTTTCTTTCCCCTCCTTTGTCTAGAATGCCTCATCTGAATTCAGTCCAAAAAATCTCCAGGAATCATAGCTGGGAAGATTGCTGTGTGTCTACTATTCATTAAGGTTTTCATGTTTAATATATTGGACCCGGCCCACTGTGTTAACATTTCGAAATGCTTTATTTCTTTTCTACAAAAAGGGCACAAAGTAGAGATTTCTAAGCTTTATTTTTTGACCAAGTCAAACTAGAAAAAGTTTAAGATGATACTGAAACTAGGTAGGAACACTTGCAGTTTCCTGTCAAGGAAAATGTGCCGTGTGCATGGCGTTGGGAAGTGTAATGGTTATGGGTGGGTAATGCGGTGTGTGCGCGGCGTTGGGAAGTGTGGTGGTTATGGGTGGGTAATACTGTGGTTATGGATGGGTAATGCCGTGTGTGTGCGGCGTTAGGAAGTGTGATGGTTATGGGTGGATAATGCACTGGCAGTTAACTTGACATGTCCTGTCTCCAGAAGTGGGTGCCAAGTCTCCCTTCCCACGCTGCCATTCCACTGGCCCAGAGGAAGCTTCTACAGTGTTCAGATTGGCAGGCGCACTCTTCCTCGAGAAGGTCTGTCCCCCTTCGCTATCTCAGCCCCCAGGAAATATCCTGTGAACACTCCCCCACTTATTCAAGCCACATACATTCTCTAAGACCAAGTATCAACGCCGCTCTCCCCGTCGGGGCCTTATGAAATATATGCGTCCAGATGAACTCTCCTCTTCCCTGAACTAACCAGCTTATTTGCTATTAATGCAGTACTGTCTTACAATGCCTTAAATAGCACTCCCACCACTCGACTTCAAATATTTGAACACAGAGAGACCATTTGACACCTACCAAATAACTGCTGAATCAATGCATGAGTTGTTGATCTATGTATTAGAAATTGATAATGTCATTTGAACAATCATGCCAATGCTAATGATACTTAATTTTCTAAGTTAAGTAGCCAGAATATCTAAAGGCCTCTCCTTGGAGATTACTCGATGAGCGCCTGTCCTTCCTCCACTCTTCCAGCAGACCTGCCTTTCTGGGCTGATGGAAATATGCATATTCGATTCTCTGTGGAAACGGGCTCAGCACTGCAGGGGGGTGAGAATATTCAGAACCAATAAATGTTAAAATACGAATGGGCATTAGAGTTTCTTACTCCAATTCCTCATTTCAAGATTAGAAAACAAGAGGTCTGGGAGGCAGGCAGTTTTCCTATAGTATCCAGGATGTCAAGGGCTGGCGTGGGCTTCTCCAAGTCCAGTGCTCATTTGTAGAACAGTTTCTGGACTAACGTGAGTAATTGATGCAGAGCCTATTTCAGTTCTCTCTAGCCAGCATGCGTATGTGTTCCTCACTAAGCACATTTTTACAGTAGATATTTTTTAAATATCAAGGCAGGTGGATCACCTGTGGACAGGAGTTCGAGCATGGCCAACATGGTGAAACCCCATCTCTACTAAAAATACAATAAATAAACAAATAAATTAACTGGGCATGGTGGCGCCTATAATCCCAGCTACTCAGGAGGCTGAGGCAGGAGAATCACTTGAACCCGGGAGGTGGAGGTTGCAGTGAGCAGATTGTGCCACTGCACTCCAGCCTGGGTGACAAGAGCAAAACTGTCTTAATAAATAACTAAATAAATAAATAAAAGAAAAAAGAGGCCATGTGCGGTGGCTCACACCTGTAATCCCAGCATTTTGGGAGGCTGAGGCGGGTGGATCACCTGAGGTTGGGTGTTCAAGAGCAGCCTGACCAACATGGAGAAACTGCATCTCTACTGAAAAAAGAAGATAAAAAATGAACCGGGCGTGGTGGCACATGCCTGTAATCCCAGCTACTTGGGAGAGTGAGGCTGGAGAATCACTTGAAGCCAGGAGGCGGAGGTTGCAGTGAGTTAAGATCACGCCATTGCACTCCAGCTTGGGTAATGAGAGTGAAACTCCGTCTAAAAAAAAAAAAAGAAAGAAAGAAAAGAAAAAGAAGAAGACAGTCATTCCAAGCATTCACGCATTGGGTGTCTGAGCGAAAGAGAGACGCGGCACCTGCCATGACACCTCCCTGGGCCAGCACAGCAGCCTCTCCCTGTTCTTGAGGCTTCCACTCCACTCTGCCAGCCACAGCCTGATCCTGACAGGGCCTCTAATCTGGGGTCCATATTTTCACTGGCTTATATTTTTTTCCAGTGACTCAGTCTGAGCAGCAAAATTCTAAATATTGTTGACTTAATTGATTATCCAAATAGGGAAAATGCAATAACGATAGAAATAATGTCATTACCTAGGTCATGCTAAGTGCAAGGTTATTACTAATCAATCAATCAGCCAAGAAAAAAATCGACTGACTATAGAAACTCCATATGTTTTTAGATTGGCATTTGTTTCTTTTTCCCTCTGGAAGGAAAACACAAAAACTAAGTATGGGTAAAAGGGTGGATCACGAGGTCAGGAGATGGAGACCAGCCTGGCTAACATGGTGAAACCCCGTCTCTACTAAAAATACAAAAAATTAGCCGGGTGTGGTGGTGGGCACCTGCAGTCCCAGCTACTAAGGAGGCTGAGGCAGGAGAATGGCGTGAACCCGGGAGGCGGAGCTTGCAGTGAGCTGAGATCGTGCCACTGCAAACACGAACAAAGACAAGAGCGCCACTCCCGGCTCAAAAAAATTTTTAAAAAAAAATCCTATAACGAAAATAACACCTGATTTATCCACATAAAGTTGACATAATCAGGGTTACACTGCTTTTTCAATTGTGCCAGACTACTACTTTTTTTTTTATTTTTATTTTTTTGAGACGGAGTCTCACTCTGTCGCCCAGGATGCTGGAGTGCAGTGTGTAATGGCTCAATCTTGGTTCACTGCAACCTTTGCCTCCGGGGTTCGAGCAATTCTCCTGCCTCAGCCTCCCAAGTAACTGGGATTACAGGCACACGCCACCATACCCAGCTAATTTTTTTTTTTTTTTTTTGTATTTTAATACAGACGGGGTTTCACCGTTTTGCCTAGGCTGGTATTGAACTCCTGAGCTCAGGCAATCCACCCGCCTCGGCTTCCCAAAGTGCTGGGATTACAGGAGTGAGCCACCACACCCAGCCAGTGCCAGGCTACTCTTACACATCAATGACAGGGACAGCAGCCTTTCTGGGATGGCAGTGAACCGCAGTGCCCTCATTCCTTCCACACGCTCCTCGCCGCATCAAGGAAACCGCGCCTGGGGCAGGGAGCAGTGTGGAGGATGCCTGGAGTCCTAGCTGGGAGCTGGCAGGGCACCTTCCAGGGAAAACCAAGAGACGCAGCCTGCATTACACCAGGAATCATCAGTCTGTGCTGACATTAATGCCTTGTTTTATCATCTTCAGGTGTGGGAAAACGAGATTTTTTTTTTTTGTAGTAAATTTAAGATAATTTTCTTCATCTCTTCTTATGTGTGTTTATTTATTGATTTTATTTCCCAGAAAAAGCCCAAATAGTCATTATTCTTGGCTCACAGAATATAATAAAGATAAGGTTTTTTACTGCCTTACCTTCAATTCTGGTGCACAAGTGTTCCTGGAACCAAGAGCCGGATCTTGCTGCATTTTCTCGAGGCCCAGTAACAAGAAGCACACAAACTAGGAAAGAAGGGAATTTATTGCTGTAACTGGATACAGGGAGAAGGCCAGAGAAAATTCCACCAGACTAACTCAAAGTGTTACAATTTTCTTAGTGCTGATATAGGTTGGGGTTATGTGTCTGCATGCAGTATAGCAGTGCTTAAGTCTATTGGTAACTAATTTTGTTTCAACTAGAAGGTCAGAGGCAAAAACATGCCTGCTGAGTCCGATTGAGCTGTGAGAGCCCCACTACCTTCCAGGCCTGCCTCCTGTGGCACCGGAGTGATCATTTCTACTTTATCTCCTTTACAGCTTGGTCCACAGAGCTGCCTTAGACTCTCCAATGAATCTGTTCAAACAGCTGCCTCTTACCTCTTACATTCCTCGTGCCAGGACCCACCTCAGGTCAACAAAATCTCTTACCCAAGGTAAGAGAACCTCAGGTCAACAAAATCTCTTACCCAAGGTAAGAGATTTTGTTGACCTGAGGTGGGTCCTGGCACGAGGAATGTAAGACTGTCTATTATTTTAGCTTGCTCTAGGTTAGGGAGAAGCACACGTAAGGCTCCTACTGACCGCATGTTTCATTTCTAGCTTTGATGTCTGGGCACTGATTTCCCTAGTTTAACTAACCGCTCCGTGTGACGGCCGTGCTGTAGAAATCTGTCTGTGTAACTGCAGCGCTCTGCAGGCCTCTCTGTGCAACCGTCAGGCAGGCCTGTCTGTGCGACCGTCAGAAGGTCTGTCTGTGCGACTGTCAGGGAGGCCTGTCTGTGTGACTGTCAGGCAGGGCTGTCTGTGTGACTGTCAGGCAGTTTGTCTGTGTGGTCAGGGAGAATTGGCCTGCCACACAAGGGCTGGTGTGAGTTCACCTTTGAGAAAGAGCAGGAAAGGCCGAGTCATTTCACACATCTCGCAGAGACAGCACACCAGGCTGCAACTGGGCATCCAGTTCCTGCAGGTCAGTGAGCCTGGGAGAGGCTTGGCCAGATCTAGGGATCCTGGTACCACATTTGACCCACACAACCCCCATCTAGTGTGATCCCTGACATCGCATAATTAAAGGGACATATTTTCCCCAACAAATGCCTGGCATCTCACTAGAGATCATGTGTTTGGATTATTTTCCACGCTTTTTCTTGTGGAGTGGCTGTGTGATTTAGATCTTGCAAACGCGGGTCCGGGGTGTGCTATCACCTCCGTAACTTAGCTCACGGAGAGATTCCTCGCCTGTCAACTTAGGATACTGAAGTCAAAAACTTCAAAGTTTCTTTCCAGCTCTGAAATTGGAAGATTTTATTTGTTTAAAAGAAAGTGTTCACTACACTAAAAGGTTTTTCTAGGGAAAATAATGCTGAACTGACTCTCTGGGAGGATGGGGCAGAGGAGAAAAAATAAACCCCTCATTTGTAGTGTTTGCCAATTACCATGGTATAAATGCCCCTGTGATCAATTTCAGGCTGCCAGCACGAAGACACTGGGTGCGGAATCGGGAAGAGCTGTACACAGCTCAGTCTCCAAAGCCAGGACAAGCCAGTTGCAACACACTACTGGCTGAATCTCACCAATCATTATAGTTTTGGGTTTTTTTTAAATGTATTTAAGCATTTTTAGGTGTTTTAAATTTTATGTGTGTATTCTAGGAATATGTACTCAGATTCTTTCATTAGGCATGTGTTATTAACAATATTCATCTTCTTAAAGGCTGAACTGAGTCTACACATTTTATCAACAGATATTTACAGAGCATCTAATATTACCAGGCAGTGTCCAAGGCAGGCGGATTCATCAGTGAACAATACAGACAAAAGTCTCCAACCTAAATGGAGCTTGAAGTTTATATCTAAATCATTCAAAGGTCCTGTGGTGAAAGAGAAGGTAGAAATATTTTAGCTGCAAAACATAAACCAAAATAAAACTCACCTTTGGAATAAGAGAACTTATTGGTTCATAAAATGGCAAAGTCCAGATGTACACCTGAGGTGAGGCTTCATCCAGCTTGTGTCTATGTCACGAACCTTTCCTGCTTTCAGCTGCATCCCTTGCAGGCTGTTCCCACCTGGCAGGAAACTGGTGACTGTAGTTACAGATCTCCAACCTCACACTCGGGAGAAGAAAGACATTGCTTTTCCGGAGCTCCTGCAAGCCAGAGAAAAAAAGCTCGTATTTATCCAGAAGCTCTAAAACATACCACCTTGGCTATGGACTATTGGGACATTTTTAAGCAAATCTGTCTGCAAAGGTGTTGAGATTTGTTGATCAACTGAAGCCCGTGATGTCTCGTCCTTGCAGTTGGAGGTGGGTCTTCTGTCCACCCAGATCAGATGGATGAAATAGGGGAGGCTGTTCTCCTCAAGGAGAAGCTATTTTGAATAAAGCAATAAACAGAGGCTAGATGGTAAAAATAGCAAATGTCAATCACTGGCACCTTCAGCACAGTTGAAATGTGAGTTATCACACCCCGCAAAATGAACAGAGCTTTCCTGTTTCTCCCTATCTGGTCAATGACAAGAAAGGCATGGACTCTGGGTCTCACAGGAGCTTGTAATCTAGTAGGTGATCTTGGACCCGGCCAAAATAGTCAATACTTAGAAAAATACTAACTGGAGGTGAGCACATTTGGAATCCACTATAATTACATGCTTTTCTTAATTAATCTGAGGGAAAAATCGAGGACACGTTGGGCAAGGATCAGAGGTTCTTCTTTTCACATTTAATTTTTTTTTTAACAATCCATGGAGATTTCTTGGTGGTGTTCAGGTTTTTTTTTTTTTTTTTCTGTGAATCAACAAACTAAACTCAGAGTCAACTGTTTTGAAGGCAAGTCAAAATAAACCTGACAGTGAATACATTATATGGATGCTTGTGGTGGTTTCTGGAGAAATATGTAAAGGCTGAAATGTTTGATGTTTAAGAAAAAATCATTGTCTTTAAGGAAGGGCATGAAACATGAGAAATATATCAGTATGATCTGTGTTGAGTTAATAATGACTATGTAACTGGTTTCTAAGTTTTAAGGTTTTTTTCTCCAAAAATATCTACACATAACTGAATTTTGCATAATATTTTTCACTTTTAAGTGAATATCTACAAAATACATGTAGGCTAAGTTTCAAAAAAATTTGAGGCATCATTAAAATTTATTAATTTCTCTGCTTCAGATGATCATGAAAACATGAGACTGACAAAGATAGTCCTTGGCTGTGAGATGTAATTATCCTTAAGTTACCAAGTACAAATGAAGTTTGAATATGATTACCTGCTTCTTAATGTGATTAAGTTTCAGTCTGGCTCGTGACGTCACTAGTCTCATCTAGCATCTAGATGTACTTTTGTATTTTTAATCTAAATCCCACTAGAGTCTAGCTGTAACTTAATACTGTTTCTCCTTGTTATATCCCCAAGGGAAATTTAGGATAGGAATTAACTTAGATATTTCAATTATGATTCCTGATGACATGCAGTCTTTTCTATAAGGAAACTTCTACCCACTGTTCTTGCTGGGGTAGATGTAGGTTGCTTGGCTTGCATTCATTTGAGTCTCAGCTGCTGTGAACAGAGGTGTTTCATCTGCTGCTATATCACAAACTACCCTAAAACTTAGTGGCTTAAAACAACTATTGTATTAAATTTCACAATTCTGTGGGTCAGAGATTTGGGTAGTGCTCCTGTGGGTGATGCTGTTACACGTGGCATTGACTCGGGACGGTGGATGGTATTCAATAGCTGATAGCTGATCTGGTCTGAAGGGTCCAAGACAGCTTCACTCCCATGGCTGGCATCTTGGCGGGGGCATCGGAAGGCAAGACTCAGCTGGACTCCTCTCCTATCTGTGTTGTCCAAGAGCCTTTCACAAGGTCTTTCTAGCAAAGTGGCAGCTCATGGTTCCAAGGGCAAGAGTGTGGTTCTACCTGAGACCCAGATAGAAGTTGTGAGGCTCCTTCTGACCTGACCTTGGAAGTTCTTCTGAGTTACTTCTGTTGTATTCTATGCATCAAGCAAATCTCAAAGGCAAAGCCAGTGTTAAGGGAGGGAAACCAGACTTCATCTTTCGATGGCAGAAGAACAGAGTTTGTAACCGTCTGTATTCTTCCACAGGCAGCAAATCCATAGGTTCGCTAAGGATGCAGAGCCACGTTGAAAAGGTAAACTGTGAAAATCCCATTCATCTGTCAATAATCTGGGACTGAGAAATGATAAGAGGGGCCAGTGAGCTATGATAAAGTGGGGCACAAGTGACCATGTGAGGCCAGCACAAGCGGCTGTGGTGAAGAACCCACTCTGAGGGAAGGGAGAGAACAGTCATAGGTGGGGAGCAGACAGTCTTGCAAGGAATTGCATGGCTCCCGAGGGAGAGGGAGACAGAGGGGGTGGGTGCCTCATTCTTGAGGGTCTTTTGATCCTTTTTTATCTTTAAGATAAACCTTGCTATCCTGGAGTTTCCTTAGGTGGGCCAGGATTTCTTGAAACCAAACCTTTACTGAATCAGCTCTTCACCATCTGTATGCCACGTGTTTGCTGAGTAAGTTTTGACTTTTAAAACAAAATACCACATATTACTGCATCTTTTGCAATAATAAAATTTACTTTTACTCCTCAATGTATTCCCGAGATGGAATAATAGTCCATGAACTCTACAACCATACCATGCTGAAAAATCACAGATTTGGTTTATTCTGTGCCAAAATATATGGGTAAACATTGAAAAACTCAGCTGATGTGTAAGGATTTTTCTACTCAATATCGAACATCTAGCCATTTGAGCACATGTTGGCTGATTGTCACTTGCTTCATCCTTCCATGCGAAGAGTGGGTGGCAGGAGAACAAGCTGGATGGTCTAAACCCGCAGTCAAGAAATGGACCCATGACCTCATGAGTCCAGTTACACCTTGTTTCAATTGTATGATGGTTATTAAAAATGTTAGAAACTGGGCTGGGCACAGTGGCTCACACCTGTAATCTCAGCACTTTGGGAGGCCGAGGCAGGCAGATCATGAGGTCAGGAGTTCAAGACCATCCTGGCCAACATGGTGAAACCCTGTCTCTACTAAAAATACAAAAATTAGCTGGACATGGTGGCAAACGCCTGTAGTCCCAGCTACTCGGGAGGCTGAGGCAGGAGAATCGCGTGATCCCGGGAGGCGGAGGTTGCAGTGAGCTGAGATCACACCGCTGCGCTCCAGCCTGGGTGACAGAGCGAGACTCTGTCTCAAAAAAAAAAAAAAAAAAAAAAGTTAGAAGCTGATTATCGAAGACATAAACTATAAAACATTAGCATTCCTTACATCTCATAATCAAACGTCCCACTTTGCTTTCTTTAAAAGCATAATGCTGTTTAGATTTTTTAAGAAGCTAAAACTTTAGGGAACTATACGATCAATGGGAAAAATTTAAATATTTTCTAAAAAGCACTAGGTCTATTTCTAAAACAGATTTTAGTCTCCAACTAAAAATTCATATATACATCAATATCGTATCATTCAACAAACTTGCTGTCATTCTGTAAAATTCTACAGAATAATTTGATTTTAAAGTCACCTGAGTGGTTAGACCTGAGTCTTTGAAATTGGATTTTTTTTTTCCTGGTAAGAAGCACAGAAGTTTATATCCCACATATAGCCAGGATAGTGAAGAGGGAAAACAGTTATGGATCTTGTTAAAGCTGATATAAACATAAGCTGATCGTTCTGGCCAGAATCAAAGTTGGCTTACGTAGTAGCAATAAAACAAACACAGCACGGTCCTAAATCTAACCTCTTCTATTGAGTGAGAAGTGATGATTCTCCCATGTTTTAAAATGAGAGAAACTTATAGGAGGGTCAATCAGCATTGCTGAAAGTGTTTGTTCCTTTTTTGGAGTCTGATGTAGGCACAGAACAAGTGGCCACCTCTGGGTATTTTTAAGTAGTTGTTTGGGGAATTGCCTAAGGAAATTTTCAACACTGAATAACCCCATTTTTGTTACAAGGAGAAATGAAGACATAGACCTGTATTTATATATTGTTGCTTCCTTTCACATCAGAAGGAACCATTGATTTTTCTCCAGCTCAACGTTGATGTCCAATTTCAACCATTTAATGTGCTTATAATTTTGAAATTTTTCAATCTAAAAAAAGCATACAAAAAGTTAAAGAATACATTGTTCTGAGAAGGTGTGGTGGCTCACACCTGTAATCCCCAGTACTTTGGGAGGCCGAGGCAGGAGGATCACTGGAGGTCAGGAGTTCAAGACCAGCCTAGTCAACATGGCAAAACTGTGTCTCTACTAAAATACAAAAATTAGCCAGGCGTAGTGGTGGGCGCCTGTAATCCCAGCTAGCTACTCGGGAGGCTGAGGCAGGATAATCACTTGAACCCAGGAGGCGGAGGTTACAGTGAGCCAAGATCACATCACTGCACTCCAGCCTGGGTGACAAAGCCAGACTCCGTCTCAAAAAAAAAAAAAAAAAAAAGGAAGAGGTGGCAGAGATTTTTATGGGATGAATAAAATGCGTTCTAAATCAATACCTAAATCACAGATTGGAAGGTCAGAACAAATCACAAATGGCTTGGATATCATCTCCTACTTTGTTTTATTTGTTTGTTTGTTTGTTTGTTTGTTTGTTTGAGATAGAGTCTCACTCTGTCACCCAGGCTAGAGTGCAGTGGCGTGATGCCAGCTCACTGCAACCTCTGCCTCCTGAACTCCAGTGATACTCCCACCTCAGCTTCTTGAGTAGCTGGGACTACAGGCAAGCATCACCTTTTTTTTTTTTTTTTTTTTTGGTAGAGGCTGAGTCTCACTATGTTGCTCAGGCTGGCCTCAAACTCCTGGGCTCAAGCAATCCTCTGACCTTGGCCTCCCAAAGTGCTGGGATTACAGGTGTGAGCCCTGCCTCAGTTCCTACCTTGAAGGACAGCATGTTCAATTAAGTAGCAATGTATTCAGAGCCCTTTCTGGAAGAGAAATCACTGCTGTTATGAAACCTGAGTTTTCATTCTGATTTATTAGATACCACCCCACCTTCACATTGAAAGAAATGCTTATCTTTTCCTACACAAGAGCGAACTTAGAGGTGAAATTAGGTCATGCATTGTTTTATTTGTCCCGTGCTTAGTTTATTAGTTCCTGGAAATTTTTTCCATGCATGTGTATGTTGAGCATTGGCCCATGCAGAAGAGGATGGTGTCTTTTTTACTTCAAGAAGGTCCTTTTCTGCAAGTGTGAAAGTATTTAAAGCAGAGGTGTGCAGCCACCATGGAGGCCTGGCCCTCAGAAGACGGGGCCAGTCCCTGCAGCAACAGTAAAAACAGGAGAAATCTGTGGGGGAGCCTGAAGCCCTGGAACAATACTTAACAGATAATGGATTCTAGCCGTTGGATAGCAAATGAAATGGAAAATTTCTGTGGATTATGCTGCTTCTGCATCTGCTTTTTGGACAAAGACACTGTCATTTTCCACCCTATGATTTGACATTTAATTAAACTGAATGTTACCCTAATATTTGCACCATGCTGGGAGCACTGCATTTAGTTCTTCAAGATTTGTCCTACAGCTAGACAGATGTTCCCTGACTTATAATGGTTTGACTTAATTTTTTGACTTTAGGGTGCTGCAAAAGTGATACACATTCAGTAGAAACCGTACTTCCACTTTTGACTTTTGATCTTTTCCAGGGTTGGGGACGTGCTGTCCCATACTCCCTCCTGCTGCTGGGCAGGAGCAGTGAGCCGCAGCGCCCAGGCAGCCCCACGACCAGCGGGGTAACAGCCAGTACTACACAGTGGACTGTGTTGCCTGCAGTTTTTTGGATATTGTGTTTCCCATCTCTTCATTTCTATAGACGCTCATCTGTGTTTCCTGCTTCTGATGAGAAGAAGGCAATTATTCTTAAGATGAAACTCAAGATAACTTCCCAGCATGAAGTTGCAAACCAGTAATGGCCATTGCACATGAGTTAGGACTTCTGCATTTCACCATCTTGACCATCTTATCTTTTAAAGCCATTTTCAACTTACCATATTTTCAACCTACAATGGATTTATTGGGACGTAACCCCATTGTAAGCCAAGCAGCATCTCTGTATAGTATATTAACCAAAAGCTGATACCCACAGAAAATATTTCCAATAAATCAAATTAAAACATTTCTAAGTGGAGGTACACTATGAGCATTGCTGCATAGATCATCATCTCTCCCTTTCTCCTCCTGGAAATCGTAAAAGGAAAACCTCCATTTTGAGCAAAACCTCCATTTTGAGCATTCTGAGATAGATGTATCCCCTCTAGTACAAAATGCATGCACAGGATACTAGAAACAGCTAAGATCTTGCAGAAGCATGCAAGCAAGATTGAAGAGTAAAATAATCTAAGCTGAAGGTGAGCTAAATTGTAGCAGATCTTTAGAAAAGCTAGGAAAAACACATTTCCCAAAAACGATGGAAACATACAGCTGAACTGAAACATACAGCTGAATTCCTTGTTAGAAACAAGGGATGGAGAAACAGAGTATAAGGGAGAAACCTTCTTGAACTTGGCTTGGCTCAAAGAGTTAGAGGAAATGAGATATCAAAAAAGAAAGAGAGAGAGGGAAATACAGTAACTGGCCACATTTGCAGGAAGCTATGTTTCTACGGCAGCAGAGGGCAGAATCTTTCACAGTAAAAATCTGAATATTCCCTGGACCCCTCCTTTATATAGGAAATGTCCACAAATTCTAAGTCATTCAATGACGGGGAAAAAAAACCAGCGGCTAGGAAGGAGCTGGGGCATCACTGACGCAAGATACTACATGAAAAATTTTGAAAAAAAAAAAAGCAATAAAATTTCAATAGAGAAATAACACTCACCAGAAAACACATTGTCACAGCGCAGATTGTTCAAGTGACTGTTTCTCTATGATTAAAAAAAAAAATCTTAATAAATAACCTCTATGCAGGAGAATCACAAATCAGGTATTTGAGAACTTAAGGAAATGATGACTAAATAACAGTAGATGAAACATGAGCTTAGAGAACTCAGAATTATTATTTAAGAAAAAATGAAAAGAAAATGACATCAAAAGGAGCACTAGGAAGAATAGAAATGGGAGCTGCACGAATGGAAATGGGAGCTGCACGAATGGAAATGGAAGCTGCACGAATGGATAGGGACACCAGATGAGAAAAGCGAATTCAATGAAATGGGAACACAGGAAGAATTAAAAGGACTAGGGAAAAAAGATAGATCAGAAACCAGGTAAGAATTTGTGATGCACAAAAAATTAAAATCCTAAAGAGAAAACAAAATAACAATGATTATTTCCATGTTAATTCAAAAAATGTTCCTGAAATCAAAAACAAGCAACATACTGAAAGGTATACTATGCCGTAGGAAAACAGGACTAGAATCGTAAACACTGAAATGGATTCTAGTAAAATCATTGTGCTTTGAGATAAAGTTTTGAAGTCAGCAAGGCCAAAAAACAACAATATAAAAAAATGAAAAAAAAAGAAAAGAAAATGACTTGCAAGGCAGGTAAAAGATTAGCCTCTAGTTTCCTCCTGGCAAAATTTAACTAAAAGGTAGCAAAGCAACACCTGCAAAATACTGAAAAGAGGAAAGTTGAAGGCAAACTGTCCTTTTGTGTAAAAAGGTCAGTAAAACACTGGGCGTGGTGGCTCACACCTGTATTCCCAGACTTTGGAAGGTTGAGGCGGCTAGATCACCTGAGCTTAGGAGTTTGAGACCAGCCTGACCAACATGGTGAAGCCCCATCTCTACTAAAAATACAAAAAAATTAGCCAGACATGGTGGCAGGCGCCTGTAATCCCAGCTACTAGGGTGGCTGAGGCAGGAGAATTGCTTGAACCCGGGAGACGCAGGTTGCAGTGAACTGAGATCATTGCATTCCAGCCTGGGCAACAAGAGTGATATTCCATGTCAAAAAAAAAAAGTCAGTAAAACACCATTAAACATGCATTAAGATAGAAAATACTGTTCTCATGGGCTTTTCCTTTAGGAAACCATAGGAGAATAAATTTCAGTCAACCAAGAGATGACAAAGGAAACTATGACAAAAGATTTGTGAAAATCATTGAATATGTTCTTGGCGGAAATAAGACAAAAAAAAATGTCACTTATAAAGCAAAGCCCTGAACTATGTAAAAGAGAGGCATCTAAAATAAAGTAATTCAGAAATGTTGAAAATGAGAGGCTAGCTAAGGGTGTGCAAGGCTGCAGAAGGAGGCAGGGAACACAGTATTAATACCAGGCCAGGCAGAACTCATGCCAAAAGCCATTATCATTTTTTATGGAATCTAAAATGCCATTGATTGTATGAGTTATCATTACTTTGTTTCATTAAAACAATATAGGTGGTCAACTAAATTGTGAAAAAGTGCTTTCTTATCACCCAAGATTTTTACTTTGTACTTACCGAAATAGGTAGACTTATTAAGATAAAGATTTTAAACAATGATCTATCACTGTTGTACATTCATGAAGAGGAATATATCAGTAAAACACATTGGTTTATGGCTCCCAGAAATTCTCGACTTCAGAGAGGTTCCTCTGAATCTATTGTTAACTCAAAGTAATTAATGTCAATAATTTTCTGCATGACGTCGGCCTCTGTGCCACCAGGAGCACGGGCGGATGACGTCGGCCTCTGTGCCACCAGGAGCACGGGCAGGGCAGCATTTCCTAAGCCCTCCATGACTGATTTCAGAATCTTCTTCCAAGCCATTGATTCCTGTACAAGTCAGGGAATCACTGGCACATGTGGATGGGGTAATGTTAGGAGACTTTCATAAGGGAACCATTTGCATAGGTATGGACAGGGTATAGAGTTCACTAGCTCAGGTGGTGGGGAACCCCTACCACTCCTAGCCTGAAGGGTCCAGAGGAAAGCTGGGGCCTCCCCTGTTCTTCTCTCTCGCGGTGGTGCCGGCACCAGGAAAGAGTCCCGTTGTCAGGAGCTTCCCTACCCAGCCCCCCTTGACACACACCACCCTGTGGCACCAGCCAGGGGGAGAACACCCAGCTCCTTCTCTGTCTCCTGCGGGGGTGCCCTGCTGGCTGAACAGAACTCAAAGCCAGAAAGTAAAGGAGCCCATTAATCAATGCGGAGTCCTTCCAGGATCCTCCGGGTCTGAGATGTAAATGTCAGAACCAGCCCCTGTGAAGCTGTGGCGATTGGCTTCCTCCGCCCATTTCCCATCCTCCTGCTGTCACAGCCTTCCACTGTGCTGGAATTTATTTGCCTACTTGTGTGTTTCCTCTTCAAGACTGTGGACAGGGACTGTTTCCAGCTTAATTCTGCATCCCGAGGACACAGCAAGGGCTCCACAAAGCCTTTGGCATTATGGGCTGGATCTCAGTGCCTGCGTTTCCTGCTGGCAGATTTTGATTCAGTAATACTCGGTGAAACCCAAACCCTTGAGTGCTATTACAGTCACCTCACAGTGATGCCAAGGTTCTGTAAAAATTTGAGAACCTCTGGAATAAATGATCCATGTACAGGTAAAGGGTGGCAGAACGTGCACCCCAAAATGTGTCACTTTGGCCTAAGGATTATTTTGAGTTAGAAACACTTGAAAAACAGCAGATACAAGAAGTGCATGTCATTCTCCCCTTTTCTCCCCCAAAACAGGAGGTAAAAACACCCATGTGAAAGATGCCCTTCCCTGTACCGGAGAAAAGAAGGCTTCTGCGACCAGGAGCCATAGCAAAGAGAATTCCATAGGAACAGACCCTGGTAAAATAATGCTTATCTTCCTGCAGCCTCCCCACATAATTTACTTACTTTTCCATAGTTTCTTCTTTTTGCTCAACCTCATGTAAAAGCATTTAGGTATTGCCATTTCTTTGGGTCTTTAGTTCCTTATTCAGGCTCCCTTGTCATGTAAAACCTCTATTAAATTTGTATGCTTTTCTCCTGATAATCTACCTAGGTCAACTTCACTCTCAGGTCCAGCCAGGACCTAAGAAAACAGAGGTAAAATTTCACGTGTCCTCTACAGGTGATTGTAATCTTATTATTATAGGCTGCTTGGGCTCTCAAACCACTAAATACTAAATCTAGAATTATTATTATTCTTAGACAGATTCTCACTCCGTTGCTCCAGGCTGGAGTCAAGTGGTGCCATCGCAGCTCACTGCAACCTCCGCTTCCCAGTTTCAAGTGATTTTCCTCCCTCAGACTTCCAAGTAGCTGGGATTACAGGCACGCCACCATGACCAGCTAATTTTTGTATTTTCAGTAGAGGGGGTTTCACTATGTTGGCCAGGCTGGTCTCCAACTTCTGGCCTCAAGTGATCCACCAGCCGTGGCCTCCCAGAATGCTGGGATTATAGGTGTGAGCCACCGCACCCAGCCTGAATCAAGAAATATTAATTGAAAGAACCAACAGAACTATTGGGGAAAGGGAGAAGAGGTGCCTTTATTCCCCAATCTTTTAGTTTATATGAGTAGGATTTTCCCCTAAAGCATCCTGTTTATTTTGCCCAGGCTGGGAGGAGTAACTTATTTGACATGTGATTTGGGGAATGTATTAGTCTGTTCTCACACTGCTATAAAGAAATGCCTGAGACTAGGTAATGTTTAAAGAAAGGAGGTTTAACTGGATTACAGCTCTGCAAGCCGTACAGGAAGCATGGCTGGGAGCGCCTCAGGAAACTTACGATCATGGTGGAAGATGAAGGAGCAGCACATCTTCACATGGCTGGAAGGGAGGAGGGGGAAGAGAGACAGAGGAAGTGCTACACACTTTTAAACAACCAGATCTTGTGAGAACTCACTCACCAGCATGAGAACAGTGAGGGGAAAATCCACCCCCATGATCCAATCACCCCCCACCAGGCCCCTCCTCCAACACCGAGACATGAGAGTTTTGTATTTTACAGAGACAAGATTTGGGCAGGGACACAAACCCAAACCCTGTTAGGGCGAAAGCCCCTTCTTTCCTGCTGAGAGCACCCTGGTTTTCTGCTTTTCTCTCCAGCTGTCTAACTTAGGGTCACAGACCTGCGGTTGGTCAGCATTGCCTCTGAATGGTGGGCAAGCCTGTCTTACTCCAGAATTCAGGGATAGGGCGTTACTGTGCCCTAGAACCAAGCCACAGTCTCAACAGCCCTGTCCGTGATAAAAACTGACCTTATCTCCACTGGTTGGAATCTTTTGTGAATCCCTCAGCTGGTTCAGAATTTAGTATCCGGTGAAGCATGTCTTCTCCCTTCCCTGCCTCCCACCTCCCTCCCTTCCTTTCCTTAAGGTCAAAGGACTCAGTCAACCACAACACTAGGTCTATGGCACATCAGCAGCAGCAGATTATACAAAGACTCTTTCTAACTTTATTTCACATTCATTGACCGCCCCCCCCATCCCAACCAAGCTCTTACTACTTTATATAAATCCAGAATGATCTGCACCTTGCCCTCTTCAAAGTGGGAATTTTAAGCTAAGAGCACACCAGATTGCATCTGCTTCCTTTTACAAAGGTATGTACCTCAGTATCTCAGATAATTAACACTTACTCTGAGCTGCAGCAGGTAGCAGATTTACTCCAGGTCACTTTTCAAGCATTTTAAATTATGTTACTTTTATTTTGGTTCATTAATGACCATTGAGACACATCTTGTATACCTGCTGTAAAATGGTATACTTAAAGTCACTTCTTGTGAATTTAGGCTTAATGCTGTGTGCACATGCAATAACTTTAATTTCCTAACTAGAGATGAGAGAAAGCGATCCTTCTTTCAAAGATGTAATTTTACTCACCTTGGAGTTTCTTCATGCTTGTCTTACCAAGATCTATACCACTGCCCTGCCCTGCCAGCCATACTCATTAGCACTGGTCAACTGTGCCCTGCCATGTTTACTTTCTACAGGTCAGGCTCAAGGGACTGTGGCCTTGACCATCATAACATGTCCTGTGCACAAAGTTGGATGTTACTTATCACGTTTACAGAAAGACCACACTGTATGTGTGTTTACAGCCACTTATTTTCCCTCCCTCCTCCCTCTCCCCTCGGGGGACAAACCAGCTGAACACACACAACATCCTGGCTCCGAAGGTCCTGGAATGGAAGGAGGCCATGTCCCTGTCTTTACCCACCAGTGTGTCTTCCAGGATGGATGCAGAGGCACTGGCTTCTCCTTGACCACAGCTTCCCTGGTTAGGGCCCTGGGTTAATCCTCATATTCTGAGGAGCGAGACAGGTAGGTTGGGAGAAATGGAGGAGCTGAGTGCCCAGACAGAAAAATGCAGACTGCCAAACAGCCATGGCTCCCCAGTGCCGCAGGTGTCCCTGTTTTCACAGTCCTGTCCTCCCATGTTTCTCTTCAGATGGCTTCATAGAGCCCAGAGTTCCTCTATGCAATGTGTGATTGTTCCCAGTGGATTTCTTCACTCCATAGCTTTACCATTGGAGATCTGGTTGATCCTGATTCAGTGCTCAGGAAAGCACTAAATCTGAACCGTTTAAAAACCAATTCGCATCTCCTGAGAAAGATGTCACATAACACAATTTTTTTCTTTCCTTTTGATCCAAAAAGGAGAAAATCATGACAATATTCTTTCATAAATCCTCCACTATTTCACCATCACTGTAACAGGGTGCTGTATGTGGGAATAATGAAACTTCTTGCCGTCTCTTCGCCAGTTTCTTAGAGAATTTCTGTGCTGAGCGAACCTCCCTGTGACGGTGGTCAGATGCTGGACTTCTTCCCTCAATCACTCCAGCTGCCCAGGGAGGGAGACACTTTCAGGACACTCTCTTCTGCCTATTCAAGTATTGCCACTTCTACTGTTTACGAATTTGTGTGACTAACATGGTGAAACCCCATCTCTACTAAAAAATACAAAAAAAAAAAACACAAAAAAAAAACAATTAGCCTGGTCTGGTGGCGGGCGCCTGTAGTCCCAGCTACTCGGGAGGCTAAGGCAGGAGAATGGCGTGAACCCGGGAGGTGGAGCTTGCAGTGAGCTGAGATCACACCACTGCACTCCAGCTTGGGTGATGGAGTGACACTTCGTCTCAAAAAGAAAAAAAAAAAGAATTTGTGAGTGCACAGTCGCCTTCAAAGGGAGAATGAAATGCACAGGAGGAAAGAAGGGGAAATGAGTACCTTGTTTTAGCACTTTAGCCTCATGTTCAGTTGTGTCTCACATTTTATAAGGCTCCTGCAAGCATGGACATCGTATTTCAGTTCTGTTGGATGTATCAATCATTAGATCTATTTCTAGAACTTTAAGGTGCTCTAATCTAAGGGCAGCATGTCACCTCAAAAGCAAAGCACCACAAATTACAGCAATAAGAGGAAACATATTTAAATACACTGATTAATGCCAATGTATTCACTGTAGTTTTTCCAGTCTATACTTCACTAAATGTGCATATTTGAAAGCCCTGAGGGACTATGATTACCCAGATATCCTGGTGTTGTTAAAGTATTTGAGGTCAGAAAAAATTAAATTCTTAGGATTCCTGTGTTAAAATGATTATGTAACTGTTTGAAAACATTATCTTCAATAAACATCTACATCTATATTTTCACAAAGTTTAATATTTTAAATAATGCTTATAATGTTCAGCTTATCTTCTGGACTCTTAGATAACTAAGTTACCACGTGGGTGATGCTTGCTAGAGGAAGTAGAATGGAAGAAATCTAGATTGTAATAAATCTTTTTCCTTTTATTTTCTCTTATTCTTTGCCTACATGTGGGTGTTTGACGAGGGAAACATTTAGATGATTCAGCCCCCTCACACCAAAACCAAAACAAAACACAAAACCCCAAAAGTTGGAAGCTTTTTGGTTCAGATCATATAGAGATTTTAAATTTTGATGTAAATATAATCTTAGCTACAGTTCAGGAAAAGCAAAGAGAAAGCTAAATCTGCTTTCGGAGATATGTAACCAAACAACATGAGAAAATGGAATTTTTTGAATAAATTCCCAGTTTGGAGAATATAATTCTTTTTTGTCTCTATGACCATTTGCAATACGAGTTTAAGACAGCATTTAATAATTTCTGGAAAACAATCTCAATTTTTACCAAAGCGGTGGTTTGGCAGAGTAAATGGCAATTCATCAAGACCTCCAACCGCAGTCCCAGAAGTCCCATTTGAAGTCAGGGAGAACAAACTCCACCCCCAACCCACCACCTTCCTTTATCAGCCTGCCAAACCCTTAGGGAAAACACGGCTGTGAAACGGATTCTTCACTGGTGTGTTTTTCTGACGAGAAAATACATATCTTGGAAAGATGTGGAATCAGGGATGAGGTATCCTTACAAATCACCCACCCTAATCTCTTTCTCACCCTATTCCATTTGTAGTAAACTACCTTCCACTCATGCTGAACTCCTCTGTTTCCCAGACATCCAAGTCCTTTCAAGAGAACACAAGTTGCTGAGAATCCCTCCCACCGCCGACGTCCCTCTGCCGCTGTCTTGCCTTGCTGGAAGACTTCTTTTCAAACTAGGAGACCCAGATCCAAATCTCATCTCTTTGGTGAAACCTTTCCTGATTACCCACTTGGAGTTCATTATTCCTTCCCTTGGCTTTCAACTGCTATATATATTTATATTTCTATAACAACACATATGCCATGTTGCTTTTTTTTTTATCATGTGAGTCTTCTCCACCATGCTATGACCAACTCAAGGTTATTATTCGCCTATGTAACTTCAGTAACTAGCAAACATGGTGGCATAGAACAGCCACCAGAATTTTTGTTAAATGGAGGGATAAATGGTGTTGGAATTGGTATGCAGAAAATGCATGAATTGTAATCAAATTTCATCTTTATTATATATTTGTTCTTCTACTTTGATAAGCTTTATCCAAAAAGACACAGCTCCTTTGCTGCTGAATGAAATCCCATGGCAGGCCCCACAAATTCTCTATTCTAATGCAGTAGACTGGCTGGGTTTAGTAACTTGGCTGTCCAGAGATTCTAGATCTTTTTTTTATATATTTTTTTGAGATGAAATCTTGCTCTGTCGCCCAGGCTGGAGTGCAGTGGCACAATATTGGCTCACTGCAACCTCCACCTCCTAGGTTCAAGCGATTCTCCTGCCTCAGCCTCCCAAGTAGCTGGGATTACAGGCATCCGCCAACACACTCAGCTAATTTTTGTATTTTTAGTAGAGATGGGATTTCACTATCTTGGCCAGGCTGGTCTTGAACTCCTGACCTTGTGATCCACCTACCTCGGCCTCCCAAAGTGCTGGGATTACAGGCGTGAGCCACTGCTCTTGGCTGGTTCTAGATCTTATTTTTTTTTTTTTTTTTTTGAGACAGTGTCTCACTCTGTTGCCCAGGCTGGAGCTGGAGTGCAGTGGCATGATCTTGGCTCACTGCAACCTCCACCTCCTGGGTTCAAGCAATTCTTTTGCTTCAGTCTCCTGAGTAGCTCAGACTACAGGTGGGCACCACCATGGCTGGCTAATTTTTGTATTTTTAGTAGAGATGGGATTTTATCATGTTGGCCAGGCTGGTCTTCGAACTCCTGACCTTGTGATCCCCCCGCCTTGGCCTCCCAAAGTGTTGGGATTACAGGCGTGAGCCATTGAGCCTGGCCCAGTTCTAGATCTTTTATTTGGGGTTAGGATGGGTAAAAGAAAACTTTGATACTTGAAGAAAGTTATATGTTGTTCTCATTCTTAAAGAACAGTAACAAATTTACAGAATTATTGCAAATACAGCACAGAGAAAATTTTTCCTGAACCATTTGGGAGCAAATTGCTGACCTCATGGTCCATCAGCCCTCAGCACTTCAGTCTGTATTTCCTAAAAATAAGCATATTCTCCTCTGTACCTAAAAATGCCAATACAACCATCAAAATCGAGAAATTGACACTGAAACTTTTAGTTTCTACATTAGCAAAGTAATCCAGATCGGAAGTATGCTTCATGTGTCTTTAGCCTTTAAGTTTGGAGTAATTTCCCAGTCTCTTTCTTGACTTTCATGTTTGAAGATTACAGTTGTTTCACTGTGTACCTCAGTTTGTCTTCTCTGATGTTTCTGCGTGATTAGGTTCTGATTCCGGTCTCTGCCTGGATGTTGTGTTCTCACGTGCGTATCCTGTCGTTAACACAGAACTAACGAGGGTCATTTCATCACCTGTTTAATAATAATTAATATATATTCTGTAGTACAGTACTTATAGACTGTATAAATATCCCATTCCTCACCAAATTTTCAGTATATTAATTTGAATAAATAAAATTTTATTTAAAATAAAATTTTTCTGTTAATAACTCCTGGTTTCCTATTTTATTCAATGATTATAGTTTATTACTATTATTATTTAATGATCAAATTATCTCCAGTTTACCAAGGAGGAGTGCATTAAGGCTGGCTTCTCTTTTTTTTTTTTTTTTAACATGTCTCCAACATTTTTGATAACTTCTTTATCTTCTGACACAAAGAATTCCAGCCTCATCTTGAACTTCCTTGCTCCATTCTTGGAATCAGTCCTTTCTCCAAGGAGGTCTGGTTTCTGTTAGTTGAGAATATTACTTAGAAGCAAGACCTGGGTGTTAGGTGTGCTCACTGATGTTGCGGTGACACAGCTCCCAGAGTCTCTCAATGCAGAGATCTAGAAAATGTCTATAAGTACACAGGCATCTACATCTATGTGTATCTGTCCATCTGAGCCTTGAGTTCACCTGGATATCTCCAGTTCCAATCCAACATCATCCGTTCATTTGAGTCATCTTCCTTTCCATATTTGTAACTCCCTCCATTGTAATACGATGATCCTTGTATTAAGAATCTTTAGAAATACATTTGCTTATTTGATCAATTCCCCTGTATAGAATCAGTCTCTCACCTCCTGCACTAAATTGTTCAGGAAGGAAAGTGATGAGAAGAGAAAGAGGAAGAGAATCCTACATCCTTGCATCTCCATTTAAAGTGGAATTTCCCATTCGTCTATGCTCAGGCTAGAAATGGGTGGCCACCGGCCTCTGGTTAAGAGAGGGAAGAGAAAGGAAGCTTGTTGGCTTACACCATCCCTCCTCCTTCATTTCCTCCCCTATCAGTGTCTACTGGTTTTATGGCTGCCTACATCACGGTGGGGAAGGCAAGGTGGTGGGGCAGAGATAAGATGATAAGGCATTTCTTTATCTGTCTGTGGCTTCATCATCCCTGTAACTGTAGATGGTTACATCTTCTCTTCCATGGATGTGTTGGGGGATGTTTAGAAGATTCCTCACGTGTTCCCTCCAGTGGCAGTCCCTACAACACTGGCGACAGTCCTGTCTTCTCATTACCTCCAGCACCCTCAGGTCAACCCCTCCAGCACCCTACCCTTCACGGAATCTCAGTGTTGGGGTCTTCCTTCCCCTTTGCAGAAATTCCCTTGGGAAGCCTCAGCATGCTCCGTCTCTCTAGCTTTGTTGTCGTTCATATTTGGTCCCCAGACATATATCTTGGATCAGTAAGTCCTGGGAGAGGAAAATGTCCATGGAGCTGTGTGGAGTGGGTATACTTTTCACCCTCTGTGTACCCGGTATGGGAGTCAGACACTAGTCTTTTGCACCTCCTGACTGTGGAGAACACGTTTCAGAGCTCTCTGGGTGTTCCCATGGAAGATTCTCTTCACTGACTTGAGATGAAGAAGGCAGCTCTTGGCAAAGAAATACATTTCCAAACAGTGCTGTTCTATCCATATCCTGGGTTTGCTGTTGTTGTTGTTGGTTGGTTTTTGTGTTTTTTTGAGATGAAATTTTGCTCCTGTAGCCCAGGCTGGAGTGCAATGGCACAATCTCAGCTCACTGCAACCTCCACCTCCCTGATTCAAGCAATTCTCCTGCCTCAGCCTCCCAAGCACCTGAGATTACAGGTGCCCACCACCACTCCCAGGTAATTTTTGTATTTTTAGTAGAGTCGGGGTTTCACCATGTTGGCCAGGCTGGTCTCAAACTCCTATATCGTGGTCATTTTTATATCTTGAATCTGGCGGAAAGGCCCCTGTTTTTCAAAATTTCCCTTTGGAATTGGCACATGGAGGTCTGCCTCAAACCCACTTTGGCATCTGATACCGATCACACGGACAATTCAATGGAAATAAGGCGGAAGCAGTCCTGTCCTCACACAGGGTTAAAAAAATGAATAAAGTGCTATTGAGTAAAGCAGCCAGAAACGGAAAGTAAAAGCAGACATTTCAGTCTCATCTTGACTTCTAGAGGTGACTTCTCCAGTCTTCATCTTAGACCAGGTGCCTCTGTCCCCCAAAGCTTATTTCTGTGCCTTGTTTACAGTCCTCTGTGTTTAACTTTTCAGAATTCTTACAACTTCCCCTCCCATGCTGATTCTGCTCATTCACTTCCCTGGCAATTTTCCAGAATGAATCTGCCAAGCACCCACTCAGAGGCTGGCATTTGTCTAGATTCTGGTCATACAGTAAACAGAAGTGCGTCTCTGCCCTCAGAAAGCTTGCATTATAATTAGAGAGGAAGACAGTAAACAAGTAAGCCAAAACACGTTTGTTACAGTGTCAGATAGGAACAAGTGCTACATAGGAAAATAAATCTATCTCCGTGGCTAGAAATGGATGGAGATGGGCAAGTGCTGGATGAATTAGAATGGTCGAGAAGGGCTTGCTGACAAGGTGATACTGGGTGGCCACATGAAGCGTTGGGAGGGCCAGCCATGAGTGGCTGAGAAAGATTGCCAGGCGGAGGTAAGAGCAAGTGCAAAATCCCTGTGGCAGGACAGAGCCTGACATGATCCAGGAAAAACCGGAGGTCCCTGTAACTGAAGCAGACTTAGCAGTAGGCCTCATGGTAGGTAAAGGCCAGAGCCTCTAGGGCCTTACATGCCACACCATGGATTTTGATCTCATTCTGTGCGTGAAGGGATGTCATTGAATGGCTGGCTTTGAGCACAAGCATGGCCTGCTCTCCCTGCCGTATTTATCAGGCTGGTCAAAGAATGTGCAGAGCCTGACACCACTTCCTCTGTGGGTGGCAGCCCCTGTGTCCTTCCGCTTTCCACTGCAGACATACTAGACCACACACAGACCACCTGGTCCCGACCTTCTATTCCCCTTTCCATCTTCCCCAGCATGTTTCATCTACTACAGCAGATTTATTATCCGGAAAATTAATAAACCTTTCACAGGTGTCCCATCTCTTTGGGTATTTTTTTTCTTTAATTTGGCTTTCAAGACATGCCGCTGAAAAGTTTCTGACTATCCCACTCACTCCACCTCCTGAATAGGGCCATATGCAGACAGGACGGCTCTCCTGAAGACACTTATGACTTGGTGAGAAAGTAAGTCTTAAACACGTGAGCTCACCTTTCAGGAGAGCCGTCCTGTCTGCATATGGCCCTATTCAGGAAGGAATAGTAACAACTAAGTTGCAGGTGAAAATGACACTATTTTTAATTCTTTCTTATTAAAAACTGACCCAGAGTTGGTTTTACTTGGTGTCTGACAGATGGTGAATGTAAGGTCCTAGCTAACAGAATAAGAGAGGAATGGAGCACATGGGATTCTGATGACTTTAGGCTTTGTGTGTAGCCAAGGGAAATCATTCAAATAAGCATATTTCTTTTTCTTTTTTTTTCATTTTTTTGAGACAGAGTCTCGCTCTGTCGCCCAGGCTGGAGTGCAGTGGTGCAATCTCAGCTCACTGCAACCTCGGCCTCCTGGGTCCAAACAATTCTCCTGCCTCAGCCTCCCAAGTAGCTGGGACTACAGGCACCTGCTACCATGCCAGGCTAATTTTTGTATTTTTAGTAGAAACGGGGTTCCACCATGTTGGCCAGGCTGGTGTTGAACTCCCAGCCTCAGATAATCCACCTGCCTCGGCCTCCCAAAGTGCTGGGATTACAGGCACAAGCCACCGTGCCCAGCCAAATAAGCACATTTCTAAATGTGTATTTTCAGTTGTTGAATTAACTAAGTTATAACCAATTTCAGGATTGAACATATAGATCTATTTCTCTGTGTATTACACTGACAATCCAAAAAAAGACAAGGCTTCCAGAAAGAGGCGACCTTTAGGGTGAGCTGAGAAGGAATAGACCATAGAGGGTGTGAGTGTGTGTGTGTGTGTGTGTATGTGTGTGTATGTGTGACTGTGTGCATGTGTGTGTGTCGCATAGGTGGAGAAAGTGACACGCGTAAAGGTAGAGAGACATGAGAATATGTTGGGACGCATAAGTGGTCTGATCTGAGTGGTGATAGTGGTGTGTGTGCACCCAGGGCCAGGGGACAGATGAGGCCTGGCTGGAAAGACCTTGAGGCCATGCTGGGGAGTTTGAGTGCCATTCTCAAGGCCATCCGAGGAAGAATTTCAGCAGGGGAATAACACAGATCTGAATTTGAGAAATACTACGCTATGTGACTAGAAAAAAAATTGAGCTTATTAAATAGGAAATTTATAACTAAATATTCTGAAGCTACGTTTTCAATAACTAGTACATAATGAAAACAGAACAGTTTTCTCCAAATGGAAATCATAAAATGTTTTCTTTCCTACCTTAAATCTCTTGGGCAAAGACAATGAGATAGTTGAAGTAGTTGAACCGTATGATTTTCCACCAGTGTTTTGAAAGATGGATAACACAAAGTTATTAAAAAAAGCAATAAAAGAGCAAAAATTGTCTTTGCAATTAGATTTTGTTTATAATAACTTGGTTTCTGTGATTGGTAGGGGCCATCTGTCTGGGATAAACTCTCAATTTAAGTAAGTGAAAACACAGTCTTGAGAGATACAGATCAAATCAGCAGCAGAAAACAACTCTTAAAGAGATCGTATTTCTTAGCGTGGGCTGTTTATACGTGTGCAGCATTAAATCATTACATAACTGTCACAAGAACAAACTTTTCATGTAGTTAATTAATATCTTAGTAGGCTTGTGAGAAATATGACATCAAAACTAAACATTGGAAAAATAACACTAGAATAAAGTGAAAGATAAAAATACCTGCATGGGGAATATATGCATAAAAGAAACGAAGGTCACTGATTCAGCTGGTTATTGATCAGGCAATGTACGCCAGGCATCTTTCTCTGTGCTGAGGGTACAAAGATGAATGAGATACTGCCCTGTCCTCAAGAAGTCCAGTATGATGAGGGGAAATAGAAAGAAATTCGGCGTGTAACATGACAACAGAGAGGAATGGAGAGAATGCGAAAAGGAGGGAGTGTCTAGGGTGGGAAAGGGTTTTGTTGAGAAGGTGAAACGTGAACGAGTCTTGAAGACCAAATACCAACTTAATAACTGGATAAGTAAAGAAAAGACAGGAAGCAATGTGTACAGAGGAATGGCAGAATGAAATAACTTGGTATTCAGAACAGGGTCAAAGTGTCAAAGGCTGGAGCACAGGACACGGCACAAGTTAGGACTGGTCAGAGAGATTGGAGACATACCGCACAGAGTCACAAAGTCATGCAAAGACATTTGGGCTTCGTCACTTAGGCCCATGCCTCTCTAACCGGACCATGTCTGTCCTCATACTTAGAGTGGCACAAGAAACCACATATACACGCAACGCCTCCTCTTGGAGCATGATTTTACTTATGGCTAAAGCATTACTTAAAACAGCAATTTTTTTTCCTTAGGAAAAAGAGATGGAATAGATTGAAACATCCACATTAATCTTTAAAGTGAATCATGTTACTTAAGTTAGACATTTTATCTTTGAAGTGTTGGGCTGCCTTTGGCTATAACCCTAACCCTGTCAGAACTACATGCTTCGTCTCCTCTACTACTGGAAGAACTTTCAAAAATATTGGGAAGCAATGCTACGTCGTGAGATGCAGTTGAAGAAGTTTCATACAGGGAGCTCCTATGATCAGTTTGGTGGCAATTGTTAACATGGGTAAGGATAAGGAAGGGGTGCAGAGGGTGTCCAGACGCAGATGGTCAGGCCGCCATGTGAGCACTGGCAGGATGCATGTTTGCAGCAAGTTTTTGCTGTGGTCATAAGCTTGGCAGCCACCCACGTCAGGACTGCCTCGGGCAGCTGTGACCTCACCGACCTAGACCCCTGACCATTGTTGCTCCCACCCCAAAATCCATAGTCTTCAGTCTTCAACAGTGTTTCCTTTAGAGTTTTTTTTTTTTTTTTTTTTCCGAGACAATCTTGTTCTGTCGCCCAGGCTGGAATACAGTGGTGCGAACTTGGCTCACTGCAACCTCCACCTCTCATGCTCAAGTGATCCTCCTGCCTCAGCCTCCCAAGTAGCTGGGACTACAGGTGTGTACCACTACTCCTGGCTAATTTTTTATTTTTATTTTTAGTAGAGACAGAGTTTCACCATGTTAGCCAGGCTGGTCTTGAACTCCTGACCTAAGGTGATACACCTGCCTCGGCCTCCCAAAGTACTGGGATTAGAGGCGTGAGCCACTGCTCCTGGCCTCCTTTAGAGTCTTAAAGCACAGGCACTCCAGGCACTCAAGTGTGTTCTCATATGGACTTGGTGCCCTGCCTGCCAGCCGCTCAAGCCACAGCTAAAAGGAGCCAAGGTACAGTTCAGCCTGTTGCTTCAGAGGGTGGAAGCTGCAAGCCTTGGCAGCTTCCTTGTGGTATTGAGTCTATGGGTGCACAGAAGTCAAGAATTGAGGTTCGAGAACTTCCATCTAGATTTCAGAGGATGTATGGAAATGTCTGAATGTCCAGGCAGAAGTTTGCTGCAGGGGCTGGGCTCTCACGTCTCATGGAGAAGCTCTGCTAGGGCAGTGCAGAGAGGAAATGTGGGATCGGAGCCCACACAAAGAGTCCCTACTGGGTCACTGCCTAGTGGAGCTGTGGGAAGAGGGCCACTGTCCTCCAGACCCCAGAATGGTAGATCCACCAACAGCTTGTACCATGTGCCTGGAAAAGCCGCAGACACTCCATGAAAGCAGCCAGGTGGGAGGCTGTACCCTGCAGAGCCACAGGGGTGAAGCTGCCCAAGTCCATGGGAACCCACCTCCTGCATCAGCATGACTTGGATGTCAGATATGGAGTCAAAGGAAATCATTTTGGAGCTTTAAGATCTGACTGCCTCACTGGATTTCGGACTTGCATGAGGCCTGTAGTCCCTTTGTTTTGGCCAATTTCTCCCATTTGGAATGGCTGCATTTATCCAATGCATGTACCTCCATTGTATCTAGGAAGTAACTAACTTGCTTTTGATTTTACAGGCTCATAAGTGGAAGTGGCTTGCCTTGTCTCAGATGAGATCTTGGACTGTGGACTTTTGAGTTAATGCTGAAATGAGTTAAGACTTTGAGGGGCTATTGGGAAGGCATGATTGGTTTTGAAATGTGAGGGCATGAGATTCAGGAGGGGCCAGGGGCAGAATGATATGGTTTGTCTGTGTCCCCACCCAAATCTCATCTTGAATTGTAGCTCCCACAATTCCCACATGTCATGGGAGGGACCTGGTAGGAGGTAATTGAATCATGGAGGTAGTTCTTTCCTGTGCTGTTCTTGTGATAGTGAATAAGTCTCATGAGATCTGATAGTTTTAAAAAATGGGAGTTTCCCTGCACAAGCTCTCTCTTTGCTTGCTGCCATCCATGTAAGATGCGACTTGTTCCTCCTTGCCTCTGTCATGATTGTGAGGCCTCCCCAGCCACATGGAACTATAAGTCCAATAAATTTCTTTCCTTTGTAAATTGCCCAGTCTCAGGTACGTCTTTATTAGCAATGTGAAAACAGACTAATACACTAATCATCAGAAAAATGCAAATCAAAACTACAGTGAGATATCATCTTACCTCAGTCCAAACGGCTATGATAAAAAAGACAAAAATAACAGATGCTGGCGAGGATGTGGAGAAAAGGAAACTCTTACACACTGTTGGTGGGAATGTAAACTAGTACAGCTGCTATGGAAAACAGGATGGAGATTTCCCCAAAAAACTAAAGCTAAAAACAGAACTACCATTTGATTCAGCAATCCCACTACTGGGGAAAGAAATCAGTATTTCAAAGGGATACCAGCATTGCATATTTATTGCAGCTCTATTCACAGTAGCAAAGATATAGATCAACCTAAGTGTCCGTCAGTGGATGATTGGATTAAGAAAATGTGGTGTGCCCAGGCACAGTTGTTCATGCCTTAATCCCAGCACTTTGAGAGGCCGAGGCGGGTGGATCACCTGAGGTTGGGAGTTCGAGACCAGCCTGACCAACATGGAGAAACCCCATCTCTCCTAAAAACACAAAATTAGCCGGACGTGGTGGCAGGCACCTGTAATCCCAGCTACTCGGGAGGCTGAGGCAGGAGAATCGCTTGGACCCAGGAGGTGGAGGTTATAGTGAGCCGAGATCGCACCGCTGAACTCCAGCCTGGGTGACTGAGTGAGACTCCATCTCAAAATAAAAAAAAAAAAAGAAAGAAAATGTGGTGCATACATACAATGAAATACTATTTCGCCATAGAAAAAGAATGAAATCATGTGTTTTGCAGCAACATGCATGAAACCTAAGGTCATTAAGTGAAATAAGCCAGGCACAGAAAGACAAATATCATGTGTTCACACTTACATGTGAGAGCTAAAAAATTTGAACACAAGAAGGTGGAGAGAGGAAGAATAGGTAGCAGACTGGGAGCATAGGGCAGGGGGAAGGGGGAGGATAAACAGAAGTGGTTAGAGGTACAAACACATAATGAGATAGAAGAAAATAAATTCTACGTTTGATAGCAGATGACTATAAGTTAACAAAGATGTATTGTCCCTGGGTGACGACACCCTGAATACCCTGAATTGATCACTATGCATTATGTACATGTAACAAGTTTTGTCATGTATACTATAAATTTGCATGAGAAAAAATAAAAATAAAGCTCTAAGGATTTATATGAGGGTGGAGTTGGGTAAGGATCTCCAGATAAAACCACCCCAGGCAAAGAACCATAGAATAATGCCATTTGTCCCCATTTTGCTACTATCTTCCAGGATTTTCTGCAGGCAGAACATAGATACTTTGTATGCATATTGGGCATACAATACTGGATTACATATGGAGGCATTAACCACCGGCCCTCTCCTCCCTTTACTCCTCAAGTTCAGTAATCACATAACAGAAGTGGGGTAGATGCCGATACTTGAATCCTACAGACATATTCATTCAATTCTTATAATGGACAATGGCTAAGATGTGTCCTAGAAGGATGCCAAAACTTGGGCAACTTCCCACGCACTCTTTTTACTTGGCCATTTCCAAACCTCTCGTGTCCTTATTGTCAGCACCTAGGGTCAAGTTAGTCCTGGCAGGTGGCAAGTAGTGGAGTGACTTGAGTCGAGTCTATTCTAGCAAGTCCCGGGAATGTCTCATGTCCAGGGTCCCTTTGAAGTTTCTCACCTGCACTTTGAATTCTGAGACAGGAAAGGCAAACTCTTTCCTTTTGCTCACCCTCCCTTTTGTGTGCTGTGGAGCTGCCACTCTCATCACTTATTAAGGGGAGCGTTGTTTGAATTGGGACAACTAAGTTGGGCTTCAGTAATAATCGTCTTTGAAAATCCTCCAAATCTCAATAGTTTGACAAAATAAACTCATAAGATAGTCTCATTTAGGCCCTCCTTAGGTTTTCCCTGGCAACTTCCCAGGAAGCGATGACTCCAGGCTGCTTCCGTTTCCCTGAGCTGCTGTTCGAATCCCATGGCCTTCCACGCAGACAGGGAAGAAAAACTGTGGGCAGTGATGCAGAAGTTCCGTGGCAGGCTATTAAGTCATGGCCATCACTCCTGCCGCTATCTTCCTGGCCAGAATTCAGTCACCTGCAGACGGCGGGGACAGAATAGTCTAAGTCCCAGCCCTGTGAGAGAACAACATAGATTGGTTCACACAGAGCCTCGCCTCTGCCACCGGGTTTCTCAATGTCCTCATCTCGGCTGGCTACTCTCGGGAAGCCTGTGTGAAAATGCACATGACTTCTGTTTCCAAAGTCTGAAGCTACTGTCAGGCCTTCTGCCCGTTGTCTTTGCTCCTCATTTACCCCAGGCCCAGGCCCCAGAGCCCAGCTTCCTCACTGACACTTCCCCTCACTAGTTTCCCATTAAAAGGAGGCTGGAGGCCAGGCCTCCCCAGGTGGCATATAGACGTTATCTGTTCTCACATTTCTAGTCCCACTATAACTATTGTAGCTAGTGAAAATGTCTCTGCATAAGGTCAGAAGGATAAAATAAATATGTATACTCATTTTTACGGGTTTACCGGAAGCATCGGTGTACGGAAATGCTGTTAGCTAGCTCTTCACATGTTCAATGCTGTTAGCTCTTCGCGTGTCCCACGCTGTTAGCCAGCTCTTCGCGTGTCCCACGCTGTTAGCCAGCTCTTCGCGTGTCCCACGCTGTTAGCCAGCTCTTCGCGTGTCCCACGCTGTTAGCCAGCTCTTCGCGTGTTCAACGCTGTTAGCTAGCTCTTCTCATGTTTAAGTAGCTACTTGAAAACTTTCGAGTCACTAGATAATTGTTCCCATTGAGAATGTGACCTCAAATATTAACGCAGAAATGGCTCCTGTGTCCAGCACTCCACACACCCAGTCTGACAGTTCTCCATGACTTGCTTCCTGGGAGAGGGAGCAGGTATCTGAATTCTGAATACTTTAGAGAACAAAAGATAAAAGCTACTCTCAGGGTAGGTGACCTCACAGCCTCAAGACTCTAACCTTAACCTTCAGGAGAAAAGTATTTCCTGTGCCTCAAAGTTATCATCTTAAGTGAAACCAAGACAACTTTTGACACCTTAAATACTAGAGCAGGGAAATACACACGGACACACACACACCTCTCTCCACATATTTTTGATTGTACAAATTTATTAATAAGAATTTTTGAGTCTGTATCTTTGATATACACATATTTATTTACTTGTGGAGATTTTACAATATTACTCTATTAATGCATTATTTATTATCTAAAACATGCAAAAATAAAAATTTGAAAAGTGTGAGATGAAGGTGAAATTATATTTTTAAAAATATTTGTTATCAAATAATAGCAAATACTTTTTGCTTTCACAAAAATATGATCAATAATTTAGAAAGAACAGTATGTTAGAAAATACCTTATTTTAAAAAATCTTGGCTTAATATTCTGTACACAGCAATGTAAAGAATTAGACCTAAGTTCACTTTATTTGATAAAATCATTACTCAATTGTAATAGTTTTTGTACCTGAGAAAGATAATTTATGAAGAGCTTTAACAAAAAGAAATCAAAACTGGCTCCTTTTAAAAATCCTGACATTCATTTTGCAATTCCATTCAATAATTGAGAGAGGATTTTAGAAATTTTCAATTTTGCCTGATGTTAATCAATTGTCCTTGCAGACTATAAGGAAGCTGATGTATTTTTGACAAATGATTTTAAAATCTACTTAAGACTTTCATTTGACAGATCTTAAAACAAGTTTGTAAATTATGTTTTCAACTTTTAAGGAGAAGATAAAAGAGTATCTACAGGTGACTCACATTGTTTCCAATGCACTCAAATTACATTATAAAAACACATTCATTCAAAATATCCTCTATGTAACACATGCTTTAGAAAAAGACTGCTATATTATTCAGCCATAAAGTGGAGTAAAATTCTGATACATGCTACAACACGCAAGAACCTTAAAAACATTACGCTAAGTGAAATAAATCACGCAAAATGACAAACATTGAATAATTCTGCTTATATGAAGTGCCCAGAGTAGTCAAATACATAGAGACAAAAAGTAGATGGTGATTACCAGGGCAGGTAGGAATGGGGAGTGGGGAGTTATTATTTAGTAGGGAGAAATTTAATATGGGATAACACAAAATGTTCAGTGGATGGTAGTGAGGGTGGCACAACAGTGTGAATGTACTCAGTGCTCCTGAACTGTATGCTTAACACTTGTACATTTTGCATATATTTCACCACAATAAAAAAAGTAGTTACATTTTTATTTATTCTTAAGGGGTTACATTTGTCTAAAAGGTACAGATTAAGTGTGTGTGTGTGTGTATGTAAAAATATCCCTAAGTTCTAAGTTAATGACTCTCAAAGTACCCTGCCTGGATCAGTAGCATAGACCTCACCTGGGAAACTGTAATAAACGCAAACCCTTGGCCACACTCCAGACCTACTGAGTCAGAAACTGCAAGCGTGTGGCCCAGCAATCTGTGTCTTGCAAGCTGTCCAGGTGATTCTGATGCACACTTTGAGTCTGAGAACGTTACGCTAGGCAGGATGCTACTGGCTACTTGTCCTCATAGAAGAAGACAGCAAATTTGGAACACTTGTCTTTTTATGAAAGAAAAATTCTTTTTAAAATACACTTGCCTCAAGATAAATAGGGAGACTTTCGTATTAAAGTATTTTATGGTTCCATGTAATAATTCTAATGTATTTTGAATACATTCATGTTTAATAAAGCTAACCATGTTAATGATATCTTATACAGAGTACAACAATTTAATATCTTCTGGCTTCAACCTATTTAATACATTCATTGGCCTCTGAAAGAAGCAATCAATGGATTTCACATGTTTTACTCTCTCTGCCGCATTACAAAGAATCCTTGTTTTATTTCAGCCAAAGCAGCTACAGCATTATTGGTTTATATTTTAACAGTAGTTACAGAAATGTAAATAAATAGAGAAATTCCATGTTCATGGATAGGAAGACTCAATATTTTTAACTTGTCAACTATTTCTAAGTCAATCTTTGCATTACATGAAATACAAAGAAAAATCCCATTAAGGTTTTGTCTAAATTGTGTAAATTGAGTACTGATTCTTGTGTAAATTGAGTACTGATTCTAAAATTTCCACGGAGATATAAAAGACCTAGAAGAGGCATGGTTGAAAAATAAGATCAAAGTTGATGGAATTACATTACTATATTTCGAGATTTATTATAAAGTTTCAGTAATTAAAACAATATGGTATTCGTGCAAAAATAAAGAAACAATTGAAACAGAACAGGGGGTCTAGAAATACGCCCCTCCATAATTAAAGTCATTTAGTTTACAACAAAGCTGCCAATTCAATTTAATAAGGGAAAATGGTATTTTCATTAAATAGTGCAGGAGCAATTGAATATTTGTAAAGCAAAAAATGAACCGTAATCTTTAATCCCCTACCTCTTGCCATTCACAAAAACCAATTTAAGATATAAAAGAAGAATGTTATGAAAAGAAGAATGATAACACTTCTAGGAAAAATACATAAAAATTTTTTCATGATATAGTGTAGGCAGAATTTTCTTAAAATAGGACCAAGAAATACATCAACCATAAAAGAAGAACAAGTGTAATGTTAGTTATAGCTTTAAATGTCAATGGGAGCATAGTTTGGTACAATATCCTTAAAAAATGTATGGCAGTATCTACTAAAGCACGTCTATTCTGCAGGTATATGCTCAAGAGAAATGGCCATGTGTGCCAGAGCCAATGGCAGCATCATCTGTAATAGCCAAGAACTGGAAACGGCCAAAATGTTCAAGAGAATAAATACTACACAGCTGTGAAATAACAAGTGATCGCTGTTACAGAAACGTGGATGAATGTCATAAATGAGTTGAGCAAAAGAAGCCCCCAGAAAAGAGTACACGGTGTATGATTCCACGAAGTTAAAGAACAGGCAAAATGAATCTGTGTGATACAAGTCAGAACACTGGTCTTCTCTGCGGGGAGGGTTTGGTCTACGCTGAGAAGTAAGAAGGATCCATATGAGGTGTCATAGGCATTTGTCATGGGTTAAATTGTGTCCCGCTAAAAAGGTCAATTCCTAACCCCCAGTGCCTCAGAAAGGGACGTTATATTTACAGAACTAATCAAGTTAAAATGTTATCACTAGGGTGGGCCCTGATCCACTGTTGGATGGCTGTTTTGATAAAAATGAGAAATTTGGACACAGACAGACATGCAAAGAGAGACGACTATATGAAGAGAGATAGGAGAAGTCCACGCGACGGTGAAGGGCAAGATTGGGGTGACGAATCTCTGAGCTGTGGAATGCCAAAGACTCTCAACAACCACCGAAGGCTGGGAGAGGCATGGAACAGATTCTTCCTCTCAGCCTCCGAAGGAACCACCCCTGCCAACATCTTGATCCTGGACTTCCAGCCTCCAGAACTGTGAGGTGTAAGTTTCTATTGCGTACAGCCCTAGCGTGTGGTGCTGTATGTCAGCTCTAGGATCTAATATAGTGTTCAATATTTTGACGTGGGTACTAGCAATATGGAAGTGTATATATGTATAGTGCATATGTAAAAATTTATTGACCCATTCAATTAAGGTGCATGTACTTCTCTACATGCATGCTATAATACCATTTTAAATATTAAGCTTCATGTGTGTGCTCTATATTCTTTCCTGTAGGATATAATGGATGGCATTGAAATCATTTATACAAATTCATAGCAGGCTGTGATCTTCAATTTTTAAAATCATCCCAACATTTTCTTTGCATAGCCCTGTTAGTAATACTCTCTAGATTTAAACCATCTGTACCTTGATGCTTGTAACTGTAACTTATTACTCATAATTGCTTTTCTGAACAGAACTTTAAAAAAGTTTGTTTTGGCCATGCAGGGAGGTGAAAACATCACATGAGAAGGCAAGGGAATTGATTTAGAGGAAGTAATAAATCTAACAAAAGAGGAGTAACACGTCTGGGACCTTATCACACTCATTCTCTTCACAGTAATGAAGCGGAAAAGGCACTTCATCAATAGTCTAATTTATAAAGTCAAGGTCTGATATTGTTTGATTTTTTTAATAATTAAAAACTTGCTTTCAGAAGCACACTATGCCATGAGGAATTCGATATTTAGAAAATACAGTCTTTTGCAACTGGCTTTCTTTCTTTTTCTAAGTCTTATCTGTCTAGCAATATGATAGTGTGAAACCACTGTCTAACTCCTGTTTAAATGAACTGGTTATTTCCTTAAGATTAGCAAATTCATTTACAGTTATTGGATTTTGTTTTTCATTTACGCAAATGAAATATGATCTTAAGCAGAAATAAGTACAATTGAAATTAACATGATTACAATAGGGTAACATAAGAAAGAGAGAAATAATTTCTCTATTAATTTTTTTCATAATTATCAGGCCAGGTTTAAGTAATTTTTCCACCAAAAAATTCCTCACAATTTATCCAAAAAGATGAATTAGTGGCAGTCAATTTGAAGTTTTTATTTTACAATTAAATATGACAATTGTAAGGGGGGAAGCTTCTGAAGTTTCATCCTGATTCTTTTAATGTGTTAAATTTCTTGACCACTGTATTTTAATATTTTCAATCCACTAATTTTTTTATTCCCCACAATTGTGAATATGTCATGTGCCCACAGCTCAACCCTTAGGGTTCTTCTTCTTTTTCTGCTGAGCCTAATGATCACCTCACAGTAAGAAACTGTATATAACATTCAGATCTTCACATAGTCTATCATGGGGGCCTGGTGAAAAGGGACATATATACTCCAATTATCAGCTAAATAAGAATGCAACCACTGGGGGCTACTGAGAGTTTTCTCTCTTAGATTAGTAGCTCAGCCATCCTTTATAGAAGTCCAGCTCCCTCGGCAAATTACCAGAGTGGCACGTGCAGTGATGTGAACCTCAGGAAGGTTCCATCCACTCTTTTAGGCAATGGCATAGCTAGACAAATTTTTTTTTTTTTTTTTTTTTTTTTTTTTGCCTTGGTAAGCCTCTGGGTTTCTGGATTATAAGCAAAATGTAGTTTAGCAGTTGCCGAGAAGGAGGAGCTCCCAGGAACCCTCTGGGATTTCTCTTCCAATGTTCCTTTGGGATTCCAACGATTGGATCGTGGCTGATGGTTATAGGGAGAGGCTGTTTCCGGCCCAGTGTCTGGCCGAGGCTGGATCCCTCCTCCCCTGGCCATCCTGGCTCTGCAGGCAGGTCTTCACAGCGATAGCACAGGCCTGCTTTGATGTGGCGCATCCAAGGTGAGTAAAATACTGGGGAGTGAAGCCTCCTTTAAGGTTTGGGTTGCTATCATTTGCTTCAGCTCTCATAAAGTGTCGGACCTTGCCACAAAGGCTTGAGCTTTGTGCTTGGGACAGTGACACCCCAGGAGATGTTTGAGACTGCCAGTCCTGACGTTTCTCCCAGAACAGCTTCACCGCTCTCTTTTCCGCACTCTGATGAAAAGCCTCAGAGCAGGGCAGGCCTAGACAAATAACCCACACCACTAGGCTGCCGTAAGCACACAGGCCCGTCTCGAGCAAATCACAGCATCGCTGCACATTCCGGAGGATCCTCCTATCGCCCTTGGAAGCCAGTACCTGCTCTTCACGCCGCAGCTGCAGCTGTGTTGTCCTGGTCACGTCTAAGGTGCTGCTGCTGCTGCTGCTGCGGGACAGGGCCGCCGAGGCTCCCCTTTCTTCTGCAGCATCTCTTCTGAGTTCGGGCCCTGAGCCCATTGCTTTGATCCCCCCACAAAGGCCACACTTCTGCTGGGCTCATTTCCAAGCTTGCACGCCACCAGTGTGGCAGGGTTGAGTCTGGTTCCTCCACAGCTGTGACTGCTGCTGTCTGAAGTCTGGCGACTCCCGCAGAGTCACTGTCACGTTGTTTTCCCGTTGGGTTGAAGACACTCCTGGGCCACACAAGACTTCCTTATAATTGGCCTTTGGTTTCTCCACTCCCAGCCCTTCTTTATAAGACTTGCTTGTGTATCTGAACTCCAATCTTGTACCTACCATGAATTCTTTTCTCAGAAGGCTTCTGAACCCTTATAATAAAAGTAAGTGGACTTCAGCACCAGGGTGGGAGCGATCAGGTCATTTTAGCAGGAAGACGTAGCTGAACCCCAGCTCCCACCCACGGTGCTCACCGGAGTTTTTGTTTTTGAGATTAGAACAGTCAACCACATGATTCTGGATCACAAAACAAAGTGCAGGTACTGCGGGGTTCTTGAAGTGATCAGAATCACAAACAAAAATGTCATAACCGGGACCACATTGGACACGGATCTGTTTCTTTAGACTGAAGTTGTATTGTAATGGAGTCATCTTTTTAAAGATAAAGTGATACTTCGTTGATTTGTTTAATCACATGCTCTGTTTTTAAACACTGAGGATGACAGAAAGTAATGTTCTACACTGCATTCATTCCCTCTGATATGAAACGCTCTTTCATTTTTTGACTTAATAGGAAATAACAGGACAGCTTAGTGCATGTATTTGTTACTGCCCTTAAGGTAAAATTGAAAAGTCCTTACTGCAGCTTGTAAGGGTCTGGCCTCAGCTCGTCTTTCCAGCTTGATTTTCTACCTCTTTCTCTTTGCTGTATGTACTAAACGGGACTCCATTCAACTCTCTAAACACTCCATGATTTCCTTAACTCCTAGCTTTTGGTTTATGCTCTTTCCTTTGCCCAGAATGTTCTCACCCATCTCCATCTTCACCTGACAAAGTCTTACTTATTCTAGTCTTAGCTGAAATGTCACCTCATCAAAAGGCCACCCATCCACCTGCAAGCGGGCAGCTGCAGCCAGCTTCACTTCCCCCCTTACAGGCTTCTCAGAGCAGCAGCGAACTTGATCACTGCCATGTGCCCAGCACTTACCATAGTCTCTGGCATGCAGTAGGTGCTCAGTAAGTAACCATTTAATGTAATCAGAGTTTCTGTAGCATAGTAGAAATATGGTTCCTTATTGCTAAAAAATGAAAAACATGTTTATTAACCTATTTCAATTATATAGCACAAATAATCTTTGATCCCAAATGTCTCTGTCAATCAAAAATCTTATGGTTGAAAAGATATGCCTGTGATGTTTGATTTTATGTATAACCAGCAAGGCTCCAGTGCCCACTTTGGTCAAACATCATTATAGATGTTGCTGTGAAGGTCCTTTGTGAATGGGATTAACATTTACAATAAGTTGACTTGGTAAAAAGTGAAACAGGTTGCCCTCAATAATGTGGGTGGGCCTACTCTAATGAGCCGAAGACTCTAAGAGCAAAAACTGAAATTTCTGGGAGTAGAAGGAATTCTACCTCCAGACAGTAACATAGAAATCCTGCCTGAGTCTGCAGCCGGTCTGACCTACCCTGCAGATCTCAGACACGAGACTGCAGCATCAACGCTCACCTGTGTTTCCCGCTTTCCAGATGCCTAGCCACATAAACAACAAGGGTTAAATCCAAGTGAAGATTTACCCAAAATTACTTTTATTTTTATTATTTATTTTATTGTATTGTTATTATGTTTTTAGACACAGGATCTTGCTATGTTGCCCAGGCTGGACTCCAAATCCTGCTTCAGCTTCTGGAGTAGCTGGGACTACAGGCATGTGCCACCATGCCTGGCCTCATCATCTTGTTTTCTGAAAAATTTTATTTTAGGAAAAGGGAGAACATGGGCAGGTTTGTTACAAAGGTATCTTGCATGATGCTGAGGTTTGGGATATGACTGAATCCATTACCGAGTTAGTGAACATAGTCCCCAGTAGGTAGTTTAGCCTTTACTTGCCTCAAGCCCCAGTAGCCTCCAGTGTCAATTGTTGCCATCCTTGTGTCCATGTTGATTCAATGTTTAGCTCCCACCTGTAAGTGGGAACATGCAGTGTTTGCTTTCTGTTCCTGAGTTAGTTTGCTTAGGTTAATGGCCTCCAGCTGCATCCACGTTGCTGCAAAGAACATGATTTCCTCATTGTTATAGCTGCATAGCATTCTGTGGTGGACATCCTCCACATTTTCCTTATCCAGTGCACTGTTGATAGGCACAGAGGTTGATTTCATGTTTTTGCCATTGCGAATAGTACTGTGATGAACACACATGTGTCCTTGTGGTAGAATTGATTTTCCTTTGCATGTACCCAGTAATGAGATGGCCAGGTCAAATGGTAGTTCAACTGCTGTTCTTTGAGAAGTCTCCAAACTGCTCTTCACCAGTGGCTGGACTAATTTACACTCCCGCCAACAGTGTTAAGTGTCTCTTTTTCTCTGCAGCCTTGCCAACATCTGTTATTTTGTGACTTTTTAACAAAAACCATTCTGACTGGTGTGAGATGGTGTTTTACTGTGGTTTTGATTTGCATTTCTCTGATGATCACGGATGAGCATTTTTTCATGTTTGTTGGCTGCTTGTATGTCTTCTTTTGAGAATTGTCTGTTCAAGTCCTTTGCCCACTTTTTAATGGGGTTATTTGTTTTTTTGGTTGTTGATTTACGTTCCTTATAGATTTGGGATATCTGATCTTTGTCAGATGCATAGTTTGCAAATATTTTCTCCCACAGGTTGTCTGTTTAATCACTTGATAGTTTCTCTTGCTATGCAGAAGCTCTTTAGTGTAATTAGGTCCCGATTATCAATTTTTGTTTTTGTAGAGATAGGTTTTCAAGGCTTAGCCATAAATTATTTGCCAAGGCTGATTTCCAGAAGGGTTTTTCCTAGATTTTTTTTCTAGGATTTTCATAGCTTGAGGTCTAACATTTAAGTCTCTATTCCATCTTGAGTTAATGTTTGTATGTGTTGATAGGTATGGCTCCAGTTTCAATCTCGCATATGGCTAACCAGCTACCCCAACACCATTTATTGAATAGAGAGTCTTTTCCCCATTGCTTATTTTTGTCGAGTTTGTCAAAGATCAGACAGTTGTAGGTGTGTGGCTTTACTTCTGGATTATCTGCTCCGTTCCAATGATCTACATGTCATTTGTGTACTAGTATCATGCTTTTTTGGTTGCTGTAGGCTTGTAGTCTATTTTTAAGCTAGGTAATAAGATGTTTCTGGCTTTGTCCTTTTTGGTTAGGATTGCTTCGGTTATTTGGGCTCTTTTTGGTTCCATATGAATTTTAGAACAGTTTTTCTAATTCTGTGAAAAAATGATGTTGGTAGTTTGTTAGGAATAGTGTTAAATCTGTAAATGGCTTTGGGCAGGATGCCCTTTAAAATGACATTAATTATTCCAATCCATGAGCATGGAATATTTTTTTCATTTATTTGTGTCATCTCTGATTTTTTTCAGCAGTATTTTGTAGTTCTCCTTGTACAGCTCTTTCACCTCCTTGGTTAGCTGTGTCCCTAGGTATTTCATTTTTTATGTGACTATTGTAAATTGGATTGTGTTTTTCATTTGGCTCCCAGCTTGAATGTTATTGGTGAATAGAAATACTACTGATTTTTGTACACTGATTTTGTATCCTGAAACTTTACTGAAGTTGATGATTAGTTCCAGGAGCCTTTTGGCAGAGTATTTAGGATTTTCTAGGTATAGAATCATATCATCAGCAAACAGAAATAGTTTGATTTCTTCTGTTCCGATGCCCTTTCTTTCTTTCTCTTGCCTAATTGCTCTTGTTGGGACTTCCGGTACTATGTTGAATTGGACTGGTGAGAGTAGGCATCCTTGTCTTGTTCCAGTTCTCAAGGGGAATGCTTCCAGCTTTTGCCCATTCAGTATGATGTTGGCTGTGGTTTTGTCACAGATGGTGCTTATGATTTTGAGGTATGTTCCTTTAATGCCTAGTCTGTTGAGGGTTTTTATCATGAAGCGATTCTGGATTTTATCAAAAGCTTTTTCTGCATCTATTGAGATGATTATACAGTTTTTGGTTTTACTTCCTCCATAATTCTTTTAAAATAATAGCATCAGCCTAATCATATATCAATGTTATGTATTTTGCTAAAATCATAGAAAGTGAAAGTAAATATATGCCCTTTACTTTTATGATCTATTTATACATATATGGCTAAATATATCTATATGGATAAAGAGGCAGATAAATATATGTAGATATAGATATATACACATACACATATGTAAATACAAAGGTCTCCTTTCTTTTCTTACATTTTTCCATAAGTTATTGGAGTACAGGTGGTATTTGGTTACATAAGTTTTTTAGTGGTGATTTGTGAGATCCTGGTGCACCTAACACCCGAGCAGTGTAGACTGCACCATATTTGTAGTCTTTTAGACCTCATCCTCCTCCCACTCTTTCCCCCAAGTCCGCAAAGTCCATTGTATCATTTTTATGCCTTTGCGTCCTCATAGCTTAGCTCCTACATATCAGGGAGAACACAAGATGTTTGGATTTCCATTCCTGAGTTACATCACTTAGAAAAAAGGTCTCCAATCTCATCCAGGTCAATGCAAATGCTGTTAATTCATTCCTTTTTATGGCTGCGTAGATTCCAGCCACAGTTTATTTATCCACTCATTGATTGATGGGCATCTGAGTTGGTTTCAATATTTTGCAATTGTGAATTGTGCTACTATAAACATGCATATGCATGTATCTTTTTCAAATAATGACTTCTTTTCCTTTGGGTAGATACCTAGTAGTGGGACTGTTGGATCCAGTGGTAGTTCTACTTTTAGTTCTTTAAGGAATCTCCACACTGTTTTCCATAGTGGCTGTACTAGCTTACATTCCCACTAGCAGTGTAGAAGTGTTCCCTGTTAACCACATCCACACCAACGTCTACTGTTCTTTGATTTTTTGATTATGGCCATTCTTGCAGGAGTAAAGTGGTATCGCGTTGTGGTTTTGATTCACATTTCCCTGATCATTAGTTGTTGAGCATTTTTTCATATGTTTGTTTGCCATTCGTATATCTTCTTTTGAGAATTGTCTATTCATGTCCTTAGCCCACTTTTTGATGGGATTGTTTGGTTTTTTCTTACTGATTTGTTTGAGTTCATTGTAGATTCTGGATATTAGTCCTTTGTCAGATGTATAGATTGTGAAGATTTTCTCCCATTCTGTGAGTTGTCTGTTTACTCTGCTAACTGTTCCTTTTGCCAGCAAAAGCACTTCAGTTTATTTGGGTCCCAGCTATTTATCTTTGTTTTTATTGTATTTGCTTTTGGGTTCTTGGTCATGAAATCCTTGCCTAAGCCAATATCTAGAAGGGTTTCTCCAATGTTATCTTCTAGAATTTGTATAGTTTCAGGTGTTAGGCTTAAGTCCTTAATCCATCTTGAGTTGATTTAGTATAAGGTGAGAGATGAGGATCCAGTTTCTTTCTCCTACATGTGGCTAGCCAATTATCCCAGCACCATTTTTTTTAAAAGAGAGTCCTTTCCCCACTTCACATTTTTGTTTGCTTTGTCAAAGATCAGTTGGCTTTAAGTATTTGGGTTTATTTCTGGGTTCTCTATTCTGCTCCATTAGTGTATGTGCCTATTTTTATACCACTACCATGCTGTTTTGGGGACTATTGCTTTACAGTATAGTTTGAAATCAGGTAGTGTGATGCCTCCAGATTTGTTCTTTTTGCTTAGTCTTGCTTTGGCTATGCGCGTTCTTTTATGATTCCATATGAATTTTGGAATTGTTTTTTCTAATTCTGTGAAGAATGATGGTGGTATTTTGATGGGGGTTGCATTGAATTTGTAGATTGCTTTTGGCAGTATGGTCATTTTCACAATATTGATTCTTCCCATCCATGAACATGGGATGTGTTTCCATTTATTTGCATCATCTATGATTTCTTTCAGCAGGGTTTTGTAGTTTTCCTTGTACATGTCTTTCAACTCCTTGGTTAGGTATATTCCTAAGTATTTTAATTTTTTTGCAGCTATTGTAAAAGGGGTTGAGTTCTTGATTTGATTCTCCAATTGGTCACTGTTGGTGTATAGAAGAGCTACTGATTTGTGTACATTAATCTTTTATCTGGAAACTTTGCTGAATTCTTTTATCAGTTCTAGGAGCTTTCTGGAGGAGTCTTTAGGGATTTTTAGGTATATTGTAAAATCATCAGCAAACAGTGACAGTTTGACTTCCTCTTTACCGATTTAGATGCCGTTTATTTCTTTCTCTTGTCTGATTGCTCCGGATAGGACTTCCAATGCTGTGTGGAAGAGGAGTGGTGAGGTGGGCATCCTTGTCTTGTTCCAGTTCTCAGAGGGAATGCTTTCAACTTTTCCCCATTCAGTATTATGTTGGCTGTGGGTTTGTCATAGATGGCTTTTATTACATTAAGGTATGTTCCTTGTATGCTGATTTTGCTGAGAGTTTTAATCATAAACATATGTTGGATTTTGTCAAATGCTTTTTCTGCATCTGTTGAGATGGTTATGTGACTTTTGTTTTCAATTCTGTTTATGTGGTGTATCGCATTTATTGACTTGTGTATGTTAAACCAACCCTCCATCCCTGGTATGAAACCCACTTGATCATGGTGGATTATCTTTTTGATATGTTGTTGGATTTGGTTAGCTAGTATTTTGTTAAGGATTTTAGCATCTACATTCATCAAATATATTGGTCTGTAGTTTTCATTTTTGGTTTTATCTTTTCCTGGTTTTGCTATTAGGGTGATGCTGGCTTCATAGAATGAATTAGGGAGGGTTCCTTCTTTCTTTATCTTGTGGAATAGTGTCAAAATGATTGGTACCAATTCTTCTTTGAATGTCTGATAGAATTCTGCTGTGACTCTGTCTGGTCCTGGACTTTCTTCATTGGTAATTTTTAAATTACTGTTTCAATCTCACTGCTTGTTATTGATCTGTTTATGGTATCTAATATTCATGATTTTAAGCTAGAAGGGTTGTATTTTTCCAGGAACTTATCCATCTCTTCTAGGTTTTCCAGTTTATGTATGTAAAGGTGTTCACAGTAGCCTTGAATTATCTTTTGTATTTCAGTGGTGTCAGTTGTAGTATCTCCTGTTTTGTTTCTTAGTGAGGTTATTTGGATTTTCTCTCTTCTTTTCTTGGTCTATCCATTGTATTTATCTTTTCAAAGAACCAGCTTCTTGTTTCATTTATCTTTTGTGTTGTTTGTTGTTTGTTTCAATTTCATCTAGTTCTGCTCTGATCTAGATTATTTCCTTTCTTCTGCTGGGTTTGGCTTGCTCTTGTTTCTTGAGGTGTGACCTTAGAGTGTCAGTTTGTGCTCTTTCAGTCTTTTTGATGTAGGCATTTAGGGCTATGAAGGGCTCTTAGCACCACCTTTGCTATATCCCACAGGTTTTGATAAGTTGTGTCATTATTGTTGTTCAGTTCAAACAATTTTTTAATTTCCATGTCAATTTTGTTTTTGATCCAATGTTCGTTCAGGAGCAGGCTATTTAATTTTCATGTATTTACTTGGTTTTGAAGGTTCCTATTGGAGTTGATTTCCAGTTTTATTCCACTGTGGTCTGAGAGAGTGCTTGATATAATTTTAATTTTCTTAAATGTATTGAGGCTCATTTTATGGCCTATCATACGGTCTATCTTGGAGAAAGTTCCATGTGCTGTTGAAAAGAATGTGTATTCTGTGGTTGTTGGATGAAATGTTCTGTATATATCTGTTAAGTCCATTTGTTCCAAGGGGCATAGTTTAAATCCCTTGTTTCTTTGTTGACTTTCTGTCTTGATGACCTGTCTAGTGCTGTCAGTGGAGTATTGAAGTTCCCCACTATTATTGTGTTGCTGTCTATCTCATTTCTTATGTCTAGTAGTAATTATTTTATAAATTTGGGAGCTCCAGTGTTAGGTGCATATATGTTTAGGATTGTGATCTTTTTCTGTTGGGCAAGGCCTTTTACCATCATATAATGTCCCTCTTTGTCTCTTTTAACTGCTGTTGCTTTAATGTTTGTTTTGTCTGATATAAGAATAGCCACCCCTGCTGTCTTTGGTGTCCATTTGCATAAAATGCCTTTTTCCATCCCCTTTACTTCAAGTGTATGTGAGTCCTTATGTGTTAGGTGAGTCTCCTGAAGGCAACAACTAGTTGGTTGGTTAGTTCTTATCAATTCTGCAGTTCTGTGTCTTTTAAGTGGAGCATTTAGGCCATTTACATGCAATGTTAGTACTGAAATGTGAGGTACCATTGCATTCATTGTGCTCTTTGTTGCCTGTGTACTTACGGTTTTTTTGTTTTTGTTTTTTAACTTTTATTTTTGTTTTATAGGTTGTGTGTGATGTATGCTTTAAAGAGGTTCTGTTTTGATGTGTTTCCAGGATTTGTTTCAAGATTTAGAGCTTCTTTTAGCAGTTCTTGTAGTGGTAGCTTGGCAATGGTGAATTCTCTCAGCATTTGTTTGCCTGAAAAAGACTGTTTCTTTCCTTCATATATGATTCTTAGTTTCATTGGATACAAAATTCTTGGCTAATAATTGTTTTGTTTGAGGAGGCTGAACATAGGACCCCAATCCCGTCTGGCTTGTAGGGTTTCTGCTGAGAAATCTGACAGGTTTTCCTTTACAGTTTACCTGGTGCTTCTGTCTCACAGCTCTTAAGATTCTTTCCTTCATCTTAACTTTGGATAACCTGATGACAATGCACCTAGGTGAAGATCTTTTTGCAATGAATTTCCCGGGTGTTCTTGGTGCTTCTTGTATTTGGATGTCTAGGTGTATAGCAAGGCTGGGGAAGTTTTCCTTGACTATTCCTCCAAATATGTTTTCCAAGCTTTTAGAATTCTCTTCTTCCTCAGGAACACCAATTATTCTTAGCTTTGATCATTTAACATAATTCCAGACTTCTTGGAGGCTTTGTTCATATTTTCTTATGCTTTTTTTCTTTGTCTTTGTTGGATTGAGTTAATTCAAAGACTTTATCTTTGAACTCCGAATTTCTTTCTTCTATTTGTACAGTTCTATTGCTGAGACTTTCCAGAGCATTTCACATTTGTAAAAGTGTGTCCAGAGTTTCCTGAATTTTTGATTTACTTTTTTCTTTAAGCTATCTATTTCCTTGAATATTTCTCCCTTCACTTTTTGTATGATATTTTGGATTTCCTTGCATTTGTCTTTGCCTGTCTCTGGTCCCTCCCTGATTAGGTAAATAACCAACCTTTTGAATTCTTTTTCAGGTACATCAGGGATTTCTTCTTGGTTTGGATCCATTGCTGGTGAGCTGGTGTGATTTTGGGAGTGTTGAAGAGCCTTGTTTTGTCATATTACTAGGATTGGTTTTCTGGTGCCTTCTCATTTGGTAGCATCTGTCAGGGAGCAGGTCTAGGGCTGAAGGCTGTTATTTGGATTCTCTCTATATATTATATATAAAATATAATATAAGATATAATTATATTTCAAATTATACCTCTTTGTACCCAATAAACAATAAATTTGAAAGCTTTTCTGTTCTGTTTTAATGTCTTCTTATTGCTATATTTCCCCTTGATTTTGTCTCACGAGGTGTTCCCTTGATGTAATACTCTCCCCCTTTTCCTATGGATGTGGCTTCCTGAGAGCCAAACTGCAGTGACTGTTGTCTCTCTTCTGGTCTAGCCGCCCAGTGAGTCTACCCAGCTCCAGGCTGGTACTGGTCTGCACAGAGTCCTGTGATGTGAACCGTCTATGGGTCTCTCAGCCGTGGATACCAGCGCCTGTTCCAGTGGAGGTGGCGATGGGAGGCAAGGAGAGTGCAATGGACTCTGTGAGGGTTTAATGCTCTATTTTTGTGCTGCTGTTACAGCCTCCTGCTGGGAGGTGGCACTTTCCAGAGAGCATCAGCTGTGGTGGTTTGGGGAGGAACTGGTGGTGGGTGGTGCCCTAGAACTCCCAAGATCATATGTCCTTTGTCTTCTGCCTCCAGGGTGGGTAGGGAAGGACCCTCAGGTGGGGGCGAGATAGGCGTGTCTGAGCTCAGGCTCTCCTTGGTCTGGCCTTGCTGCGGCTGCTGTGGGGGCTGGGGGTGAGATTCCCAGGTCACTGGAGTTATGTACCTGGGAGGATTATGGCTCCCTCTGCTGAATCATGCAGGTTGTCAGGGAAGTGGGGGAAAGCCGGCAATCACAGGGCTCACCCAGCTCCCATGCAAACCGACGGGCCAGTCTCACTGCCCCCGTGCACCCCCCAACAGTCCCCAGTCCGTTTCCAGGTGGAGAGGGAAATGGGCTTGAAAACCTGCCCCAGGCAACCGGCCTCCCAGCTGCGAGAGAAAAAGCCTTGGTTCCTCCCCCTCCTGTGGAGGCTGCACCCCAGATTCGTGCCCTCCTCTGACTTCTGGCCAGGAGGATTCTCACCCAGTTCAAATTGTTACAAAGTTCAGCTGGAGATTTCCTTCTCCCGGTGGAGTTTTGCCCCCCTCCTCTCCCGATGGATGCCTGTGGTGCCAGCAGGAATGGGCTGCTCTGGGACCCAGCGGGCCCTCCGGGCCTTTCCGCTGCTTTCTCTACCCCTGTATTTCGCTTGGCTCTCCGGATTGACTCAGCTCCAGGTGAAGTTGGAAATCCTCCTGCAAACAGACCTTCAGCTTCCCCAGTGGGGTGTGTGTTTGGGAGAGAAGGGTCTCCCTTTCCCACTTCTGCAGTTGGGGCACTCACACTTTTGCGGGGGTCTCCCGGGTCCTGCAGGAGCAGTCCACTTCCTTCAGAAGGTCTGTGGGTCCTCTCAGGACTGCTGGTTTGTTCTTGCAGTATATCTGGAGCTAAAATTCACAATGCGAGCCCTGCATGCTGCCCTGTCCCGAGCTGCAATCTAGTCCTGCCTCCTGTCCGCCATGATGATCGGTCTCTTAAAAGTCTCCTTTCTATGATCTTTTAGGGTAATGCATATCATTGGCCAAAGTAGAGTATATTAGTTAACTCAGTTATGGTAATGTATTTCGGAAATCTGGAAATATATTTTAAATTACACCTCTTTGTACCCAATAAACAATAAATTTGAAAACTTTTCTGTTCTGTTTTAATGTCTTCTTATTGCTATATTTCTCCTTGATATGTAAGATATTTGTGCATACATGGCAAAAATTATAGTCTTCATTCATGTTAATAAATTTTGCTTGAATTACCACCCTAGAAAATGCATAAAAGCAACTTATTAGCATATGGTATATAGAATTTCTTAAAACTGTCATTAATATTTTCTTTACCACCTTTAAAATTCAATGGTTCTCAGTGTAACACCACCATATTTCAGTCCTGTTATCCACTTTTTTTCCCCTGAGGTTATGAAAAGAATCTGACCACTACGAAATTAACTCTGCTTTTGTTCATACACAACACAGTGCGGGGTCCGACAAGTTCTACTTTGAGTCAATTATTCTGTGACAAATAACACCTGAGGATTTCCAGATTGCTGCTCTGATTGTGAACTTATAAGCTTTTTATTATGAAAAATAGTATTTTCAATTTTCATATTGAATAATCATTTCAAATATGTGTAAATTTGACTTCATAGCATACCAATACCTGTGTTTCCATCACCCAGGATCCAAAATCATCAGTTGAAGATATCCTGCTTCATCTACACGCCGCCAGTTCCCGGCCCCCATAGCAAGCAAGCCGCGGACATTATGTAGTTTTATCCTGAAAATCTTTAGGATATCTCGAGAAGAAAAGAACTCTAAATAAAACAACCACCAAATGACTATCTCATATAAAAACTTAACAATTTCTTAACTTATAAAATATCATGTCCGTATTAAAATTTTCTATCATCTTATAAATGTCGTTTAAAAAATGATTTGTTCAAATCAGGATCCAAATGTGTCTCCTGGTATGATTGGTTAAAAAGACACGGCTTACATTGGACTTGGCGCGGTGGCTCACGCCTGTAATCCCAGCACTCTGGGGGGCCGAGGCTGGCGGATCATAAGGTCAGGAGATTGAGACCATCCTTGCCAACATGGTGAAACCCCGTCTCTACTAAAATACAAAAAATTAGCCGGGTGTGGTGGCACGCGACGGTAGTCCCAGCTGCTTAGGAGGCTGAGGCAGGGAAATCTCTTGAACCCCAGAGGCAGAGGCTGCAGAGAGCCAAGATCGTGCCACTGCACTCCAGTCTGGTGACAGAGCGAGACTCTGTCTCAAAAAAAAGAAAAAAAAAAGGATGGCTTACATTTATTTTGCTCTCTAGATTCTCATCCATCTTCTTTTTCTCTTACACTTTATTTATTGAAGAAAATAGATTATCTTTGCTATAGAATTTTTGACAATCACAGTCTGGATTTTCCAGATTACATCCTGGTCTGCTTTACAATGTCTTCCTCCATCTTCAGTATTTTTTTAGTAAATTGGTAGTTGAATATAAAGGCTTGATATAATTTTGCTTGATTGCTTTATTTAATTTGGGGAGGACAAGACTCTTTCTGAAATTATGTCTTTCTCATCTGGAATCATGTATTTCTGGTTATCTTTTTTTTAAATGTGTCAGTAGCCATTTAAATATCAGTGGCGTTCATTAATTCATGAGAAGTTGCTAAATTACTATATTCAGTTTTATTGTTTCTTTTCATGTACTCTTTTCCTCATCTAGCATTTGGTTACTCCCTAAAATTGTTGGTAAAAATGACATAATAAATGCTTGAATGTTTTCTTTTATTTATAAGTTTTCAAAATATTTAGTTTTGCATTCTCCAATTGTGACCAATGTGTGGTGTGTGTGTCGCAATGTTGCCAGAACTGGTTTTGAACTTCTGAGCTAAAGTGATGCTTTTGCCTCTGCCTCCCAAAGTGCTGCAATTATACATGTGAGCCACTGTGCCTAGCTGCAACAAAATAATTCAATAAGGTAAGGAAAACGTTCAGCCAAAAACACATAATCCATTAAATATCTATATTAAAATGATTGAAAATCGGTCCATATATCATGCCATATCTAAAAATTAACTTGAAACATTTTTTCATTGAAAAACTGAAACTATAAAGCTCCTAGAAAAATATAGAACATCTTTACAACCTGTGGTTATGCAAAGATTTCCTAGAGAGAACTCAGAACAAATCACGAAAGAAAAAAATAATTACATTTAATCAAAATTAAAACTTCAAGGAACACACAATAAAAAAACAAGCCACAAACTGAATATAATTATACATTAACAACAACAATAGCAACAAATGCCCATAGGGAGAGAGCGGCAATGAGCTACAACAAGAGACTGGTTGAAACCCCAAGACTAACAACAGTTAATGTTGGAGAGAATGTACAATTAACTCTCATTCTCTCTTGTTTGGGTGTCAACTGGTACAACCATTTTGCAAAACTGTTCGGTATTGTCTAATAAAGCTGAATAAAAGCTTTCCCTTTAAGCTAGCAATTTCACTCCTTGCTATGTACCCAACAGAAGTACACAAATATGTGTGCCTACATATGAGAATGTGTTCAACAACAATATTCATGGTTGCCAAAATTGGAAACAACTTGAATGTCCACCAAGAGTTGAATAGCTCAATCATGTTTTGTGTGTTTATAAAATGAACCAACTTACAGCTTGAAAGTGAACGAATCACTGCTACCCACAAGAGTACGCAGTGAGAGGAAAAGAATAGAGATGAGATGGGAAATGCAGTTCGCTGTTTGCAGGGACTTGTCAGTTATGGTAAGGAGATTCAGGGTTTTGAACTCTCTGATGACAAGGGTATGAAAGATTTTAGGGAGGGATTGATTTAATATGATTTACATATTTGTAAAGCGTTTACTCTGGCTGCTATGTGGAGAATGGGTTGGGTTGTGCTTAAGTGAGGAAGCCAGGAGTCTCATTAGGATGTTGTTGAAGAGGTCAAAGAATATGTGTCTGGAGCTAGAAGGCAGTGAAGCCTGTTAAAGTTTGTTGAAAACGAATATAAATAAACTATCCCCAAAAGCCAAAAAAAGAAAAAAGAAAAAAATTGCCAGCATTTTCTTCTTGGTATATTTAATTCAGACTAATTACTTTTAAAAAGTTTTGGCCAGACACGGTGGTTCACACCTGTAATCCCAGCACTTTGGGAGGCCAAGACAGGCGGATCACCTGAGGTTGGGAGTTTGAGACCAGCCTGACTAACACGGAGAAACCCCGTCTCAACTAAAGATACAAAATTAACCAGGTGTGGTGGTGCATGCCTGTAATCCCAGCTACTCAGGAGGCTGAAGCAGGAGAATCACTTGAGCCCGGGAGGCAGAGGTTACAGTGAGCCAAGATCACACCATTGCACTCCAGCCTGGGCAACAAGAGCGAAATTCCGTCTCAAAAAAAAAAAAAATTGTTCTTCTCTTTTGCCGTACAGATTCTGCTTATGTAAGAACAAAGCAGAATTTAAACTTCTACATAATTTTTAATTATGTAAGGATCTAGCATATTGCACAGTCATTTAGAGCCAGCTGCCAAGCTAGGCGGTATTCCCTCCTAACTCTCATGAGGCAGTGCTCTCCAGATAGATGGGAAGCTGGCCCCCAGAGAACTTTGTTTTCCAAATTCATGAATCTCTAGACTTTTATATATTATTTATGAGAATTCTAGGGATACCATGTTTAGGTATTAGGTGACAAAGGCTTGCTGTCATTTTGGTGTTTATACTTTAACAGAAACAGTGGCGGCTGGCACCATGCTGTTACATTTCTGCTTATGTTCATGGTAATGTCAGTTATTAGCTTGTGTAGTTTAGGAGAAAGCTCAGGTCATTTGATTGCTAATGATTAATGAGAATAGACTCAATTCAAGTTATATATTTTTTTATTTTGCAACAAAAAGATGATCTTTTTTTCAAAAACTCCCTCCCATGTATCTCTTAATGAAATCTAGCAATGCAGAATCACTAACCATGCACTTAGAATATAAATGAGACTATTATTAGAGTATATAGGAACGGAATTTAGCACACTTGTGTTATTGGAGAATCCTCCAGGTGTTGATTAATTGGGATTGACGGTATTGTCAATGAATAAGGATCCTGTGATTTTTGCCCTTGTACTTCTGGTTGAAATGAGATGCAGTGAAATACAATTCCCACCTATATCGGCAGCACTTTACAAGAAGTGACAGCTATTGCTTTCCCGAAGAACTCAGATCAAGAACCCATGTAGAGTGATAGATTCACAAGTGATAGTTTCCTGCATGCTGGTTCATGCAGGAAACTTTGTGATCTAAACAAAGGGAGAATATGTTGCCCCTGTATCCTCCATGTATACAAGCTTGAAGTCCAATTAAAAATGTTCTGGAAATTTATTTCAGTCAACTCTGCCATGAAGTTGGTCTATAAAATCCACATGAAGTCACTTCAACTGTATTATTTGATTTTGTTATGAATTCTAGAGTCACAATTAAATTGATTCCTGGTGCTAGGTGGATTAGGTCCAAGGCGAGTTTTGATAGCAGGCAATGTCCTAAGGTTACAACCCATTCTGAAACTTCAGGCCCTTCTGCAATGCTGATTTACTGTCTCTCCCCAGTGACAATATCATGTTCATGAAGATAAGTACTTTGTCTATTGTGTTCACCCTGTATTCTCAGCACCTACAACAGGGCCTGGCACAGAGGCTGGAGCTTAATAGATACCGTGCCAGTAGTAGTCCACCAAACATTTCCATTTCTACCATTAAGCTCATGAAAAGACTACACTTCCACACACACTCTCCTGGAATTGAGGTCTAGCCTGTGACTTGCTCTATAAGCAAAAGTGACTTGCGTCACTTCTGAGTGGATGCTGTGTACTGGCCAGTGTGTTATTCACCATGCTCTCTTTCTTTCTGACATGGTGACCAGCAATGTTCCAGGTACAGGCTGCTCTTTCTAGCTGATTGAGAATGACATGGAGCAGAATTTTCAGCTGGCTGAGGATGGAGATTTGAGAGTTGTTTGTTGCTGAAATAAAAACTATCCAAAATGATATATGTGGATATTGAAGAATGAATGGATGAATGGGCACATTTTTGGGAGGGGCTTTAAACTTAAATCTGGCCTTGTTTGCAATGATGCTACACTTGGAAGAATAATAGTTCAGAAAAAAAATTAGTTCATATCCAGAAACAAAATTAATAATAGCTACTTTTTACTGAGGACTTAGGAAACTTAAGTATAGTATTTATTAACTTTAGTATTTAATTTTCTAGGTGAAAAAACTCAAACTCAAGTAGATTCATATACTTTCCAAGATAACACAGTTCATAAGAGGGATGGGTTTAAACCAGGGGTGACTGTCTTTAAAATCTGTGTTTCAGACAGACATTTGAGTTTCAAGAATTGTGAAGTTTGCTTAGAAAATCCACATATGTAATTTTTATCTAACATATTACAAGATGCAAAAAATAGGCTTTATATGCAGAACTCCTAAGTTCATATAAAGTTCATATATAGAACTAAGTTCATATAAAGAATTCCTGAAACCAGTCAGAAGAGCCAAATAACAAGACAGATGCAACTCACAAAGGAACAAATAAGCAAAATAAATGTATAAAATAAAACATTAAAAAATGGGCAAAACCATCAGTGTTAAATTAAGTTTAGCTTAAAGCTGCCGTCTTACATATTTTGAGTTTGGATTTAAGGTTTTTCTCTCTATATATAGTGAACGGTAACCTAACTGGATGTGGAAACAAGTAGATGAGTCTCAGCCAATCACAGCAGCTGAGTTTCAGTCAGTCACAGGTGACCAGTTATTCAGATGTGTTCAAATAAGGCAACCACGGAGCTGTAGGTAATCTTACTATTGTACTTCACGTCTGTTTGCTGTTCACTACTTTCCCTGTTTTGTCCATAAATATTATCCTACCATGTAGCAGCCCTGGTGTAGATCTGAACCTGTTCTAGTTATGGGAGCTGCCCAGTTCATGAGTAGGTTTTCACACCTACTACCATTGATTGCTTATATACCTAATGACTCAGTAACTCGACTTCCAGGTGAGAAGCTCTTTCGTACATACAACAGGGGACCTGGCCAAGAGTGTTTAAAGCAGCTCCATTGACAATAAGCAAATTCTTGTAAACAACCCATTGCCTGTTAAAGAAGTGTGGGTGAATAATTCATGGTCTGTTCATGTGATGCATGTCATATTACTATAAAAACAAATGAACCACAGAAACAACAATAGGATGAATTTTAACAATACTATATTTAAAGAAAAAACTGAAGTCCCAAAAAATTGCATGTGGCACTTTAATAAAAGTTACAAACAATCAAGATTTCAATAGAATTTACAGATGCACGTTCATAGTTAAAACTCTGTTGAAAGAAAAGCCAGGGAATTATGAATCTAGGATTAGGATGTTGGTTACCTTGAGTGAGTTGATAGGGGTATCATACATTTAGACATAAGCAGTTGTAAAGGACTTACATTTTGTTTTGAGCCATGGGTTCCTTAATGCTCATTTTTAAAATTTGTTTATTTATTTCTTTATATTATACTTTAAGTTCTGGGATACGTGTGCAGAATGTGCAGGTTTGTTACATAGGTATATATGTGCAATGGTGGTTTGTTGCACCCATCAACCTGTCATCTACATTAGGTATTTCTCTTAATGCTATCCCTCCCTTAGTCCCCACCCCCAGACAGGCCCTGGTGTGTGATGTTCATCTCCCTGTGTCCACGTGTTCTCATTGTTCAACTCCCACTTATGAATGAGAACATGCAGTGTTTGGTTTTCTGTTCCTGTGTTAGTTTGCTGAGAATGATGGTTTCCAGCTTCATCCATGTCCCTGTAAAGGACATGAATTCATCCTTTTTTATGGCTGCATAGTATTCCATGGTGTATATGTGCCACATTTCCTTTTTCCAGTCTGTCATTGATGGGCATGTGGATTGGCTCCAAGTCTTTGCTATTGTGAACAGTGCTGCAATAAACATACATGTGCATGTGTCTTTATAGTAGAATAATTTATAATCCTTTGGGTATATACTCAGTAATGGGATGGCTGGGTCAAGTGGTATTTCTGGTTCTAGATCCTTGAGGAATTGCCACACTGTCTTCCACAATGGCTGAACTAATTTACACTCTCACCAACAGTGTAAAAGCATTCCTATCTCTCCACATCCTCTCCAGCATCTGTTGTTTCCTGACTTTTTAATGATCTCCATTCTAACTGGCGTGAGATGATATCTCATTGTGGTTTTTCATTTCATTTTTAAAAATGATTAATTAAATAACTACAGGTCAATGATGAGAAGGTCTTCTCCCTTCTGGCCTGACTATAATAAAATTGTGACTCTGACAGAACTATCTTGCAAAAGTAATGGAATTGTGAGTTTTACTCCAACAAATATATTATTACTATTATCATCATCATCATCATCATCATTTTGAAATGGAATCTTGCTCTGTTACCCAGGCTGGAGTGCAGTGATGCAATCTCAGCTCATGGCAACCTCCGCCTCCCGGGTTCAAGCAATTCTCCTGCCTCAGCCTCCCAAGTAACTGGGACTACAGGTGCCCAGTACCATGCCCGGCTAATTTTTGTATTTTTAGTGGAGACAGGGTTTCACCATGTTGGCCGGGCTGGTCTCAAACTCTTGACCTTGTGGTGTGCCTGCTTCGGCCTCCCAAAGTGCTGGGATCACAGGCATGAGCCACCGCACCCAGCCGAATACATTATTTTTTAAATGTCATTTTAGTCATCTCATACAGATCTAATTGAATTACTATTTAAATAGAAGATGCTATATTTTAGTGGCTCTCTCAAACTAAAACTACAAAATGCTGCTCAAACCATTAGCCACAGTTCACTGCGTTATCCTTTCTAAAGTTATTTCTAATAAACTTCTCCTTTAAGTTAATTGATATTTACATGTTTTTGTATTGTTTTGTTTTTTAAGAAGATATTGAGTAAATGTAGCAATAAAACAATCTACAGTTCTACCATCTCCCCCCACCACCATCACCTCCATCAGAGAATATTATGACTGAGAGTTTTTAAAATAAATTAGTGTTTTGTGAGCCAAGCTCATCTGAAAAATATGCAATATTCAATTGAGTTTTGTTTTGATGATCATTGAACAATAGTAGGTTTTGCTTGTTTTTAAATTTCCACTTTGACAAATTTTCTCTTAACCTTCAAAGTTTATGTAGCAGACATGAGCAAGACATTTAAACCAAAGAAAAGAGGCCAAGAAAATAAGAAAGGTGAATGGGGGAGGAAACAATTTTACAGGTCATCACTGGTTTTGTTGAAAGTGATTTGCCATATATATCTACAATGCTTTTTAAAGCACATACATGGTTAATTTAATATTTAACTTACCTATAATATTATAGTTATTAATACAAACTGCTAACCATAGCATTAATATAACACTTTTCCTATGGAAGTGTAAAGAGTTATAATGATAGAAACAATTGCAGTATAGAATCAGGGACATTTGTTAAATATCTTGAAACTCTCTAGATTTAAAGTTTTAAATTTGAAAACCTTAAAAATATTTTATTACGGGAAATGCAAAGTGGAGAATGGTATAATCAACCTACATGCATGCACCATGCCGCTTCAACAATGATCAATTGATGTTCAATCTTGTTTGATCTTTGTTCACTCACTGGAATTTGGGCTAGGCTGTTGTCATGTTCCTGCATGTATTGGCAGGTGAAGAGGAGCAATTATACAATGCTACTCAAGGCAGCTGGCAAGTCACATCATGTTAACACAAACTGCTTGAGACATTGGGTCTGTGTAACGCCAAGCAGCCAGACTGAATGTTATTTTCTGGGGGAACTGGTATTTTGGCTTAATTGACCAAAGAAACAACATGCTTTTATATGTATGTATATAGTGTAACGTGCAGACCCACCATCAAGTACAGGTCTGCTGGTAGCAGCTGCAGGTGCAATTAAAATAGATTTTTCTTTTCACATAGTGTATAGAGGATGGAATGGAATAACTTAGAGGCCTTTTTTTCTGTTCAGCCCATACAGGAACAGTAGCCCCACTTAACCAGTATTGCCCTGTGTTCCAAAAGAAATCTAAGTGAACATTTTAACGTGGACTGGACACCATTACTCCTCCATCTGTCAATGAATATAGTAATCGCGTCAGGCTTGGAGTCAGACAGGCAGTTTAAATCCTTGTTCTGCCACTTAGTAGCTGAATGTTCTTGAGCAAGTTATGTAACTATTCTATGCATCAGTCTTCTCATCTGCAAAATGGGCAGAATCAGAGTACTTACCTCATAGGGAGGGTGTGATGATTAAATATGTGGATGCACGTGAAGCTCTTCAGCATAGCATTTGGCCCACAGTAAGTCCTCAAATAATATTATTTTCTCTTAGGTTTTATCAGTTACTATGCTTAGCTTTGTAACTTATAATCCAGCCAGGACTTGCAGAAGTGCTCATCTTTCTTGTAGGAGATTTCCACACTGAGTGTGGACTCAGCTCCAAGAAATCTCAATTGATTGCTGTGTAGACCTTAAAGTCAACTGAAACCATAATTTTCTTTATTTAAAAGACAATAGAACATTATAGAACATTATTTATCCTGTTGGCATACCCACTGAGCATTATGATTTTCTTCTTTCGTGAGTGTAAATAGATTGTAACTCCTTAAACTCGGGGTTCTATCATCTACTTCAGTTTTTAAATCCTCTTTAGATTTAAAAAAAAAATTGTGTCTCTTTTCATAATACGTACTTAATAAAATTGGATAAGAAGTCAAAAAACTAGAACTGAAATGATTTATTTGCCATGTCTAATATTGCTTATCACTCAAGATCCGTATAAAATTTGAATATTACAAAGATCTTTTGATCATTCAACCCTAGTGGGAAAACAAGGCAATGTAGAAAGTGTGTGAAAATAATAAAACATTTCAACCACAAAATAAATTATTCACTTCACTTGGAAGAAACAAATATGCTATTTTTCAGCACAAACGTTTACCAGCAAATGGAAAGGTTTTCTGTTTCTTCTTCTTTCCATTGATTGCAATGTAATTCACACCAGAGAGTCAACAGGCAAAACTTCAGCCTCCCAAAAAAGGAAATAATTTGGGAGAATTCTGAAGCTGAAGAATGCTAAATAGATGGGAGACATTTTCACTTAGGAGGGTTTGAATAAAGTGTTCAAATGAACAGGTGTGGACTCACTGGCCTGTGGGACATACTGTGCATTTTCTTTTATCCTTAATTATTTTTCTTCTAACTTAATTATCTCAGTACAGGCAGCTGAGACAGGAAAGATGCTCCCTTTTTTATCATTTAATCTTTAAAGAGACTAGGGCCCACGGCTCACTGGTACAATTCAAAGTCTGAGAACCCCTGGTGAAGAAATGCCTATGTTGGGCCTATGCCACTAGGCCAAGCCAAAATAGAGGCACTCATGCTAAATTCACATCACAAAATGGAAACTTTAAGGAAGCACATGGATCCCCGAACAAACCAGTTTTCCCTGAAATCAAGAGTCCAGTCTACCTGAGTCTACTAATAAGGAAACCCCTTCTGCTTTAACTCTTACAATAGAAGTAACCTGAAGTTAACCAGTCAGTTTTTCTTTACTGTCCCATTTCCTTGTCCCTATCTTACAAAACCGGCTTTTCTGCCATTGCCCAGTGGGGGCGCTCATTCTATTTGTAGATGGAGGCTGCTTTGATTCATTAATCATGAATAAAAGCCAATTTGACCTATAACTAAATTTGGAGTGAGAGTAACTTTGTCTTTGACATATTCATGGGGATTCAGAATTTTGTGAATATAGAATCTTCTCATCTTATAAAGCTGTTGAAGGATGAGCCAGCAGTGACTTGCGGTTCGCTGACCCTGTGCGATGACCCTGGGCAGAGCCCTTCTCACAGGGGGAACATGTCTGCAGCAGGCAGGGTTTACTGATGCTGACTGCCCGAACCGACCTCGGTGACCCAGCAACATCATCCTGTACTCCCTTGCAGGCCTGGGGGAGGAAGGCGGGACTGCTGTCTCCAGCTCAACAGAATTTAAATGCTAAAATCCATATCACTTGCTCACAAACATCACTTCAGTGCTGGTTGTTATGTCAATAAGGATAAAGTAACAACAACAAAAAATAAGACAAGTAGCCATCTTACCATACTTTAAAAACATGTATTGATCCCGACCTTAGTGTAAGAGGTCATTATTTCAGAGTAATCTCCAACTTTTAAAAGTTAGATGTGTGAAAGTTTACAATTTCTTCCTGTTTTGACATCACCACCAGTCCTACTGAGATCCCAGAAGAAAGACAACGGAGACAACAGGCTTGGGCTGCAGAGAACCTACGTTATCATACACCTGCCTAGTGCCAACATTTCTCCCACGGGCTCTCTGTCTGCCAGCTGCCTCAGCAGTAATTTATTTAAAAATCCTGTATTGTGGTGATTGATGTCGATGCATCTCTTTGCAAACTAATCTATGAATCACTTTTGTGGTGATTAAAAATGTTTTGGAAGCTGTCAGAAATTAAGAATGAGTTCGTTAGCACATCAATAGACTCATTAAGGTGATTGGCAGAAATCATTGGAGTGATTAACTTCCTAGAAATTTGATTTTATTTTTAGTATAATTCCTTCCTGCTAAGCAAAATAGTAGTTTATTTGGTCATTGTTACTGTGCTAATGATAGTAATCATTACTATTTAATCATGCCTGGCCTCCAGAAAAATCATGACTTAGGCAAAGATTATTTAGATGCATTTACCACTTTGTAATTGTATTTGTATTTATTTTATTAATTTATGCACCAAATATTTGCTCTCCATGTAAGGTTGTTGGCGATCTTGACAAGTACACTTTTGGAGGAGTAGAGGAAGTGAAAGACAGATTGAAGTGGACTTGAGGGAGAGAGTGATGAGAAAATTGGAAATAACTTTGAGAAGCTTTGCTACGAAGGATGACAAAGAAATGGGGTATCAAGTGTGATGGAACTGAGTGCAAGAGAAGGTGTTTTAAAGGGAAGAAATAACAACATATTTGTGTGCTGATGGGATGACTCAGTGGATATTGAAGACATGGTGATGGAGGAGACAGGGGATAAATGCTGTTATGTTGTCCTTCAGTAGGGGAGAGAGGTTGAGGTAATGAACAAGTAGAGAAGTCGACACGATTCATGACTGTTACTCAAGGCAGGCCTTTTGGGTATTTGGGTAGCCAGGTTAGAATTGTGATGGTGACTGAGTGAGGACACCGTCTTCTGAGGATAACTTTTGTTTTCTCATTGAAGTAAAAAGCAACTGTGAGAATTGTGGAGGCATTTTGGGGATTTGAGGAGGATGAAGGTGGGCAACTGGGAGAGTGAGAGGACTAAGGAAGTGCAGAAATGCCTCTTGAGTACGAATGGTTCCCTTGAGGTACAGGGTCATGAATTTACTGTGCAGCCATCATGATAGACAGTCAGCTGTCTGGGTACTGGGATGGAGCAGGCACGGAACTGGATCCACCCCTCGGTGGGCATATTAAAGTATGAATATGCTTTCATACTTTATGGAAGAAAAGGCAATGGTGTTGAGGCCTGCACAAGAGATGATTATTCTGAGAGCCATAGCATCAAATTTGGAGGTGGAGAGCAGTGCATTCCTGAAGGCAAGGGGAACAGGAAACACTGTGGTCACAGGAAAAACAGTCATCATCACAGGGGAAAACTCGGAGTAGGGCGTTAGAGAGAGCAAGCTGGGGGAGCGGAAGTGCTAGGCAGAGCACAGAAAACTTGATATTGAAATTCCTCATTGTCCCATCCGTACATATCCCACCTCATGGAGCAGTTGGGACAGTTACATGGGCAATGCATACAAATAGAGCAACCAGCCCAAAGCCCAGAACAAAGCAGATAGCAGGTGAGGCTGGTTTGCTCTTTCTTCTTTAGAGTGCTGCAGTCTCAGCCCTTGGCCAAGGGCTCCAGTAACTCAGAAACGAATGGAAAATTGAGAGGCAATGCTGGGTATCATTACTGACTAAGCAACATTAAATAATGAAGTATATAGACAACAAGCTTCTCCGGAAAGCTGCCTTCTGCTTAACAGTCTTATTAAATACCTTAACAGTCTTATACCTATCCAGCTGCTCCTCTTTGGTGAGTCACACTAGAGACAGGATATATCACTCTAGCTGCTGCATCTCAAGGAAAGCAAGGAAGCCCCCAAAATGGGAATGAGATGCTTAAGAAGATGATTCCATTGGCTCCGGGGGTCAAACAGTGGTGGGGTACATCAGTCTACTCAGGCTACCATATAAAACATCAGAGACTGGGTGGCTTAAGCAACAGAAATTTAGTTCTGGAGACTGGAAATCCTTAGGTTTCTGACTCTCCCGTTGGATTGCAGATGGCTGCCGTCCTGCTGTGTGCTCACATGGCCTTTCCTCAGTGCATGCATGGGACAGGGGGATGCCGGGGAGGGGCTGGTGTTCCTTCTTATAAGGACACTGATCCTATTGGATTAGAGCCCCACCCTGATTACATCATTTAACCTTAATTACCCACTGAAGGTCCCACCTCCAAATGTAGCCACACTGAGGGTTGGTGATTCAACGTATGAATTTTGGAGAAGGTGAGACATGCATTCGTTCCCTATCCTGGGGACTCTTACATCTAAAAAGAAGGCTTTACAGTGAGGATATTGTCTGGTTGTAAATGATCAAATTCAGATTGCTATTCACTTTTGAATTCGAATGATTATTAAATTGTAGTGTAGAACACATGATTTCTAGGGAACAGTCTTCCTAGTGGGACTCTAGCCAAAAACCTCTTTCTTCCTTCCCTCTGCAAGAAGCTAACCGTGTTCAGTGACAGGCAGCTACAGACACCTCAGCTAGTGCTGGTCCTCAGTGCTTGCAGGAGTGTGGAAGGGCTGAAGATGCAAGATCCAGACTTGGCTCTTGAAACAACTCCCAGCTCCGAAAGTCACTCTGCCTCTGCCCTGATTGGGAGAATAGCTTTTACTATTGGCACAGGAAACCAAGAAATCAGAAGTTCCTGCTTTGGGAGCTTTCTAGGTTCTGATACAGGCAACTCATTCAATCATCTGTTCATTCTTTCAACAAATATGTGACACCAAGTGAATAAACAAATGAATGAATAAGAATAAATGCTTCCACCAAGTGTCATTGGTTTGAGAACCACGTCACCTTGGCCAGGACCAGGAAAGCTGCCATAATTGCTGCAGGAAGCTGCAGAGTTGGGAAGCCGCCTGCCAAATCAGGGAGCTGCTACTAGCTCCGGCATCATGCCCCCTCTATCAGGATCCATGTTAGCAAAATGGAGTTATGTTTTTTTCCCACTTAACTCAATTCCAAATCTAATTCTCTTTGGTCATCTGCTGGATAGAACCTCAGTCACTTCCAGAACTCCAGGCTCTAGGCTTAAGTGTGTTAACATATTTCATTGCCTAATTTGGAAGACAGATCCAAGATCTTGTTTTTAATAAAGGTCTTTGTTATAGACTGAACTGTGTCATCCCAAAATTCATATGGTGAAGCCCTAACTAACCCCCAATGTGATTGTGTTTGGAGACTGGGTTTTTAGAGAAGTAATTAAGGTTAAACTAGGTGATAGGGTGGAGTCCTAATCTGATAGGATTGGTGGATGTCCCCAAAGAGGACGAGACACCTGAGATCTTGCTCTGTCTCCACTGGAAAAAGCCATGTGAGGAAAAGCCGTGTGAGGACACAGTGAGAAGGCAGCCGTCTGCAAGCCAGGCAGGGAGGCCTCACTGGGAACCTACCCTGACCGCACCTTGATCTCAGACTGACAAACTTCAGAATTGTGAGAAAATGTGTTTCTGTTGGTTAGTTACCCAGTCTAGCAGCCCTAAAAGACAAACATAGTCATTATGAAACAACTGGAAAAGTTAGTAAAAATGAAGCTTGCCAACTAATAAAAACCACTGTTTTCCACTAGGCATTTTTTTTAATGCAAAAGAAGGAACTAAAGAAAATAACTGAATGAACTGATAATCAGGTATGTTCCTCAGACTAGAAATAGGGACTTAATGGGATTAGCCACGTGAGGTGTAGCTTTGCAGTGAAGTGCATGAGTGGGCTGCTGCAGACTGTTAGAAATATTAGCATAATGCAAGAAGACAGCAGCTGGGAATGATAGAGGCCACATTCGAATTATGATGGAGACCAGCATTTTGAAAATTGTGTTTTCACAGTGCCTGTGGTTCCTGGAGATGCCTCAGATACACCACAGGCCACTCGAGGGTAGGGGTTAAAGTCCCCACCTTCCTGCCCCCGTTAAAGTAGCTCTTCATTATTTGTTTTGCAGTTTGACAGTTTCAGGATTCAAACAGAAGAAAGTGAAACCTCATCAATGGGTAGATTCAGTGATGAATGCAGACGAAGGATATGTTTCTGGCAGCGTTTAAGGCTGGATATTCATGACTCAGGAGCAAAAGCAGGAGTTTTAGGAGCTGGTATTAGAGAGACTTGTAGAAGAAATGAAGAAGACATCTGGAATATAGAATTTTGGGCATTCTAGGAAAGAAATGTCCTTTCTCGTGAAGGATCCAGAGATGAGAGCCAATTCTCAAAGCCCTGGGGCAGTTGCAGAGCAGAGGTACGGAAACAGCCAGGACGAGAAGGGGAATGCAGAGCCCCACCTAGAGAGCTGAAGACCGTCCTTTCAGACCTGGGGCAGCACAAGCCAAAAAGGTGCAAACCGGAGATTCATTCCCAGACGCCGACCCACAGTATGTGTGCAAAGGGAACTATAAAAGAGAGATGCTGAGCTCTGTTTATGTTTTTTCCAACAATAATTTTTATCAAAGTACCTCTTTTGTTCCATCTCCTCCCCATTTCCCCTTCCTTCCACCATCTCTCTATATACATACATATACACTGTGTATGTAGATGTGTACATATGCATGTGTGTATATATACAGAGAGAAGCACAGTGCATCTATACTTTTTTTCATAAATACTACCTGCAGGTAAATTGCAGACATCATGACACTTCACCCTAATAATGCAGCAGGCATATATAAAATAGGACATTTTCCCATCAGTGACAGACTGGATTAAGAAAATGTGGCACATATACACCATGGAATACTATGCAGCCATAAAAAAGGATGAGTTTGTGTCCTTTGTAGGGACATGGATGCAGCTGGAAACCATCATTCTTAGCAAACTATCACAAGAACAGAAAACCAAACACTGCATGTTCTTACTCATAGGTGGGAACTGAACAATGAGATCACTTGGACTCGGGAAGGGGAACATCACACACTGGGGCCTATCATGGGGAGGGGGGAGGGGGGAGGGGGGAGGAATTGCATTGGGAGTTATACCTGATGTAAATGACGAGTTGATGGGTGCTGACGAGTTGATGGGTGCAGCACAGCAACATGGCACAAGTATACATATGTAACAAACCTGCACGTTATGCACATGTACCCTAGAACTTAAAGTATAATAATAATAAATAAATAAATAAATAAAATAAAATAGGACATTTTCTTCATGACCTCAGTGTCATGATCATGTTCAAGAAACATAATTCTGTATCATTTAATACTAACCATTATTCAAAATTTCTCTAATGACCCTCCAAAAAGCTTTTACACAGTTGTACTTTTCTAAACTCTGAATCCAAACATGTTGACATACTGCTGAGCTTTTATGCCACTTTAATCTCTTTTAATCTAGAGCAACGCCCCACCCCCAGCCACTTCTTAAATTTATCTTTCATGACATTAAGTTTGGGAAAAGAAAAGGCTTGTTGGCTTGGGGAATGTGTTATATTCTGATTTTTAAATTTTTTAATCTTGATATTATTTAACTTTTTCAGTTATCCCCTTTCTTTCTTGTCACCTGGAATTTAGACGTAAATGTTTCATTAAACTCAGATGACTATCAGGCAGAACGCTTCATAGGTGATGCCGTGTACGTAGTGCATTACTTTTATTTATTTATTTTTTTGAGACAAAGTCTCACTCTGTCACCCAGGCTGGAGTGCAGTGGCATGATCTCGGCTCACTGCAATCTCCTCCTCTCGTGTTCCAGTGATTCTGGTGCCTCAGTCACCCAAGTAGCTGGGACTATAGGCGCATGCTGAGAAAGCAGCTGTCCGAGTAGCCTGGTCAGGGTAAAACTGAAGAACTAGTCAGCCGGGGCTTGGAGCAGGTGAAAACCCAGTTCCCTATCTCAAGGATGGGAAATTAACCTTAGTAAAATTCAAGGACGTGTACAAACTGTAAAATTCCTTGGCATCCTATGGAATGCAGGGAAATAGTCCATTTTTCCAAAGGCTAAAGATAAAATCTGCAACCCCTACCACTAAAAAGGAGGCCCCAAAATTTATTGGCTTGTTTGGATTATGAAGACATCATATCCCCCACTTGGGTAACAATTTACAACCTCTGCACGCAGGCACTAGAAAACGCTATGACATTCAACGGAGAGAGAAAGAGACTAGAAAACGCTATGACATTCAACGGAGAGAGAAAGAGAGTACGGCCTGTGAACAAGCCAAAGAAGTGGAGCAATTTGCCCTGGATCTATGGCCCTTACGGGACGGGCCAGCAGAACTGCAAGTAGCCGTCCTAGATCAACATGCTAATGGGAGCCTTAGGCAGACAGAAGATGGAGAGAGGGTACCTTTGGGGTTTTGGACCCGGAAACTGCCAGAGGCTGGAAAAGCTCGTACTTGTATGGAGAAGCAATTGTTAGCTTGCTATTGGGCTTTGCTGGAAACGGAGGGCCTATGCTTAAACCATGATGTCTTTATGAGGCCTGAAATTCCTATTATGACTTGGGTCATGGGTTCCCCCAAAACTCACCGGATAAGGCACACCCAAGAAAGTAGCAACATAAAATGGAAATGGTACATACAATAAAATGGAAATGGTACATACAATAAAATGGAAATGGAAAACATACAAGACCAGGCTAAGCCAAAAGCAAAAGGGGTATCACTTTTTCATGAGGATGTACGAAACTTGCCAGCTCAGGGAACCACTGAGCAAGTCCTGCAGATAGGCAAGGAAATCTCCCCCGCCCAATGGGGCAAATCCTTTAAAGAACTAGGCCCAGAGGATCAGAAACATGCTTGGTTTACTTGTGGATCCGCCAGATACATTGGTGGGACCTGATGCTGGAAGGCCGTGGCTTGTGATCCTGTTAAAAACATAAGAATTTCTTAAAAAAAAAAAAAAGCATTTCTGATGAAGGAAAGAGTGGGAGCACCCAGCTGGCTGAACTAGTATCCATCCTCTGAGCTACTCATGAGGAGGCCGGAGGGATTTGCCACTGGTATACCAACTCTTGGTCAGTAGCATATGGCCTTACTACCCGGATGTCCCAGTGGCAACTAAACGAATGGCTAACTGGGAATAAAGAGGTTTGGGGAAAACAATACTGGGAAGGTATCTGGATCCTGGAGCACACGACCATGAACACTGTTTTCCATGCTGATGATCATGTGTCTCTGCTTTCTCTTGACAGACTACTTAATCAGCAGGCAGATCAACAGGCCAGAATTTCCACCGTAACTGCAAACTTGAATACGGATGAATGGATTACAACACGTTCCAGCCTTGCAATGAGAGGCATAATGTATGGTGGTATAATTGAGAGTGGTTACTGGGAAGAGTTAAAGGTCATTTTGTACAATACCACTCCAGATTCTTTTGCTATAAAACCGTAGATGCAGGTTGTTCAATTGTTAACGGTACCTTGTCAACAACTAACCCCTGAGGACCTCTCTGCCCCAACAGAGGCTACATACAGAACTGAGGGACTCAGACCCACTGGTACAGGTACCTTAAATCCTGGAGCCAAAGTATAAGTACAGCATCCATCAGCTTCCACCCCTAAGGCTGGTGACCTTGAAGCAATGGCAGCAGAAAATGACGGCATTGTACAATTTCCTAAAGATGAAAAACAATACCATGCTCCCCTCCATTTTTGTCATTACAGGGAATAACATATCTACTAATGGTCAGTGCCTATGTCTCTGTGTCAGAGGCCAAGAATAAATTCATCAACTGGGCAGCCACCGCTGCAGAAGAAGCCAACTGCAGTCAACGCTGGCTCTGCGTCGAGTTGCCGGAGGCCGCCGGGAATGGACTACTTTGGAGAGTCGTCCCTGCCATCATTTCTAAATGGCTCTGTCGCTACCAATGGGGCCACAACAACAGCACTTGCAATGCAACCTGGACTTCCTTTGACTAAACCAAGCAAAGATGAAAGGTGAACTCCACCCTCACCTTTGCGGCAAAAGCCTTGGTATTCTACCCAGTGAGCCTGGAGCAGTCTATGTTGGGGACCCGCGGTGCTGGTGGCCGGATTCCATATAACCTCCGGCTTTATCTGGAGGCCTTCAGTGGCTCCTCTAATGTTACTCTGGGGTTTCTCCCTCCAGAAAATTGTCAGCACATACTCCAAATCAACCACATTGCCCCCAGTGAAACACTATCTCTTTCCCTTGGGGGCCCTCTGGGTATGTGGATCCTGTGGTGGGAATACCTGCCCCCACATGGGATGGGGAGATGCACTTGGGGTGGCCATTAATTCCATTCACCATCCAGGATGATATTCCCCTCCCCAGTAAGCTAGATGCTTACAAACATCGCTGGTCGCGAATGCGCTGGACTCCCTGGTGGTGGTACCCTATCAGTATTCTCTCCTGCTGCCAGTACAATCCTGCTTCAGCAACAAATTAAAATGTTAAGCTTTCAGGTAGAAAAAGCTGTTAATGATAGTAGCACTGGACTTACATTGTTATCAGATGTATTTGCTCAGCTTTGTACTGTTGTGTTGTAAAATCGAATGGCGTTAGATATGCTTCCCGCAGTCCAGGGAGGGATCTGCACCTTACTGCACACTGAATGCTGTGTGTATATTCCTGGCAATTCTCACAATATGACTCCCCTTGCAAGGCCACGCTGGGTGTGGTTTTTATTAACTGTGCTTTTCATCCTCCTGTGCTGACCCTATATCTGTCATCTACATCAACGATGCCTTCCCTGTGTATCTGTAAGGGCGATTTCCTACAACTGAGTATCAAATTGAGGCTGAATGTGGAGGAAAAGTTAAATATTAAATTTGAACTCAACTGAACGTGGACACAAACAATGGTCACCAAGTCCCAGAACAGGTCGTGTGAGCGTCTCGAGGCGTTCATCCAATGCTGTTTTAGAGAAATCTCTATTTCTATTGACAAATAATAGACAATTGCGAAACCAAGTCAACCTTTTTGTGTTCCTTGAGCCCAGTCTCAAAGAGCCCTCGTGACTGGGCCTCATGCCAAAAACTCACTACAAAAAGAGCTCGGGTCCCAGACCGCGTGGAAGCTTCACGAGACCTCTCCTTGTCGGTGCACGGACAAGTGTCCAACTCCGGAGCCCAGACTGTTGCTTCCCGGTCTGGTGGTGAATCCTTCATAGCCTGGTGAGTGTATATATATATTCCCTTCTCCCCTTCTCATTACAATTTGCTTATTATATAGAAGGAAAAGACTTCATCAGATACACAGGGAAGGCCACTGTGTGTGTGTGCGCACATCTGCCCGTGTACCTCTCCCTATGCCTTTATTTTTCAGCCTTTCTAAAGCTTTTTAGATGTGCTTGTTATATACAGCAGACCACTGGATTTTATCTTGTAACCTAATCTATAATTTTAATTTAAAATGACGACGTACTAGCTTCTTATTGCTTCTATAACACATTACCAAAGACTTTGTGGCTTAGAACAACACAGTTCTGCAGGCCAGAAGTACACAATAGGTCAGCAGGCCTTGTTCCTTCTGGAGGCTCCTGGGAACAATCTGTTCCCTTAGCTTTTCCGGCTTCTAGAGGCTGCCGGCATTCCGTGACTCAGGCTCCCACATCGCTTGGACCTCTGTTTCGCTGCCTCCCTGGCACACCTGCCTCTCTTCTAAGCACTCTTGAGATTGCATTGGGCCCACCTGAAGGACCAGGAGCCTCTCCCCATCTCAAAGCCCTTACCTTAATCACATTTGCAAAGACCCTGTTGCCTTGTAATGTGACATATTCTCAGGTTTTGGGGATTGTGAGGTAGATAGACATCTTTGAGGGGCTAATTTTTTTTGCCTACCACATGTGAGTTAAGCCAGTTTACATATATTAATATGACTGATGTGTTTGTTCTGTCATTATTTTATGTTATATTTACTGTATGTATTGCATTATATGTATAATGTGTTTTTCACCTTGTCGTTTATTGCTTTTGCTCTTTCTGGTAGAGGTTGGGGGAGGGTTGTCTATTCATTTATTTATTCAGTTGGTTGACAAGTATACTTTTGTTGTGTTTTCAAATAATATTTATAATAGACAAATACAACAGTAACATTGACTTTGTGTTTGGTATACAGTTCTATAAATTCTAACACATGCATAGGTTGCCACGCTTGGGATGCACCACCGTTCCATCATCCCAGAACATACCTTTTTGCTAAGGAATGGGCCTTTATACTGAAGCTCTCATCTCACTCATAACCTCTGGCAAGCACCCGTTGCTCTTTCTGTTCAAAATAAAATTATAGTAGGTGTGTTTGTATTCACTTTTTGATGGTAACCTTCCTGTTAATACCTTGAATAAAATTCTTAACTTCCTTTTCCTACTTAGGTTCCCACTACTTGGTTTATTGGCTTTGATTTTATATATATATATATATATATATATACACACACACACACACATATATATATATGCGCACACACACACATATACATATATATGTGTGTATATATATACATTTATATATATATAAATATATATATATATATATATTTTTTTTTTGAGACGGTGTCTCGCAGTGTCACCTGGTCTGGAGTGCAGTGGCACCATCTTGGCTCACTGTAACCTCCGCCTCTCAGGTTCACTCAATTCTCCTGCCTCAGTCTCCAGAGTGTGATATTTTTCTCACACATCTACTATCCATGCAGCATACAATGAGCTTAGTCTGCTTTCTCTCTCCTTCTCTCATTTTTAAAGTGAAATTATTTTTACTTTCTCAGGGTTTTTAACATCTACACACTATTCTTTCATCCTTATCCTAATCTTTGTTTAAATCTTAGGTTTACATGTGAATATAATTAATACTCATTACCAGTACTATGTTCAAAGTTTCTCCCATTGTCACATCTGTAAGGAAGTTTGTTTTGTAGTTGATTTCTCAGGAAAGATTTGTGGTTACAATATTCAAAGTGTTTCTGTGTGTTTAAAATTGTTTTTCCATAGCCTTCAGATTTGAAATGAAGCTTGGCTGGATATAAAATCATTGACTCAAACTTTCTTTCCTTGAGTTTCTTGAAAATATCGCCCCATTGCTATTTTGCTTTGTAGTTGTTTTTGAGAAGTCGGCTGTAAACTAAAAAATATTTCTTTCCTTTGTAAATGGTTTTTTCTTTTTCTTAAAGCCACAGAAGTATTTTTTAAATCTCTAAACGTTAATCATTTTATTGGCATAGTTTCCAGAGCTGAGCACTGTGGGTGATTTTTTACCCAGATAGCCAGTAGGCCCTTTAAATCTATATTGGATTTAGTCAAATGAAGCTGCCCTTGGCACAGGTGAGAAAATGAATGCCAGCAACTTCTTGTGGCTCAGCTTTATAGAGTTAGGTCTATATTTTTCCTTCAGGAATGTTTGTTTTGAATTACAATTTAAATATTAGGTACATTCCAGTGGTTTTTTTCTTTGCAGATTCCAGTTACATATATGTTCAATCTTCTTTGCCTATCTTCTCTACTTATTATTTTTTCTATTATACTTTTTAACTTCTTTATTTTGATTTAGTTTTCTTGGTCCTGTGGTGAATTTGAGCACTATCTATTTCTCCTTTGAGTAACTTACAGTTTACCTTCATTTCCAGGATGGTTATTATTTACTAACATTTCTTTTCCTAGTTTAGCTACCATTTTTCATATTTTCCTGTTGTTCAGCCATTTCTTGATCTTGGACCTGAATTTTAAGATAAATGGGAAAAGGTGATGGTTCCTGGGATGTCAACTAATGGAAGAGCGACACCATCTGTCACGGGTTGAATTGTGTCCTCCCCCAAAGAGATATGTTGAGGTCCTAGTTCCCGCTGCCTCCGAATGTGACCTTATTTAGAAACAGGGTCTTGCAGATACAAGCAAGTGAATATGAGATCATTAGGGTGGGCCCTAATCCAAAATAACTGACGTCTTTATAAGAAGAGGAGATGAGGACACCAGCAAGCACAGAGGGAAGATGCTGCAAAGATACCAAAGGAAAACATCACGTGAGGAGGGAGGTGAAAACGGAAATGTGTTGCCACAAGCTGAGGAACACCAGAGATTTCCAGCAAACAACGAGAAGCTGGGGGAGGAAGGAATGGCCTTTCTCCTGCAAGTTTCAGAGTAGAGTGACCCAGCTGCCACCTTGATTTTGGGTTTCTAGAACCGTGAGATAATACATTTCCTTTACTTTTTTATTTTGACGCCTGGCACTTTGGTATGACTGCTGTAGGGAATTATCACACTCTCTAACTTTTGCCATGAACACTGTGAACAGCATAAACAGCTAAATCTGAGAATACTCATTGCACTCAAAATTGCATATATATCTTTTTTGACAGTTGGCTGATATTCTTCAGCATATCCTCAATGTATAGTCTTATAGTAGATGATTATTTGCACAGTAGACAACTCTATGAAATGACCGGAGTGAAAGCTGTGGAAGGGCAGTGGTCGTGTGTGTGTGCAGAGTCTCAGTCTGGCTTTTCTTTGTCACCCAACAGTGAATGAAATGTGGTTCCTCCTCTTAGGGGCTCTGATCCACTTGTAGATTAAAAAAATCAAAATGCATGAAACTGCTAGAATAATACATGGAAGTATATACATAGAAATATAACACTGGTGTTTGTGAGCCCTTCCACAACACGTATTATATATTCTACTATTTCTGGGAAGAGAGCCAGCATAAGTACATTATGCTTCCCCCTTTTAACAATATTCATAATTTACAACAATTTCATACCAGAAAGAAATCATTTGCCAGAAAATTATACCTAGATGCATGTGTCACAGTTTCTTTACTCCTATAGATTGCATGCTGCAGGTAATTCTCCTTCAGGCCCCAAGGCCCTGCTTCTCTCTGGGTTTGTTGTAAATTCCCCCTGGAAGTCTAGGACCCGTCAAATCCTTGCACTTCTTTTTTGAGAAAGGTAGGACACAGCTCCCAAAACTAGACATATTATTTTGCCATGGGCCCAGATCTAGATCTTTGCTTCTCCAGATACCGCGTGAAAAATTGGAGGGAAAAGAAATTCCTGCTGCTTACAGATTTGTCACTTCGTAACCCCAAGCGGCACGTCCCTTGCTGACATATCCAAAGAACTCCACACTCTGCTCCCGGGTTCTGCTCGTGGAACTGGGCAGTTGAGACCACATGAAGGGAGTTTCAGGGAGAGGAAGATCGCACTCGGGTACAAGACTATTACCTGAACCTTAGTTTGATGCCAAGGTTTTAAGATTGAAATGATCTCACATGGACATTGTCTATTTCAGGTTAATCTGAAAAAAAGTGATAGAGCTTTCTAGGAAACCTTGGTCCTGGATGAGGAGGAAGAGGGTGTTTCAAGTTTCAAAAGGTGGTAAGTGGGAGTCTGGTTTCCCTGGGAATTCAGGAAAGAGAACTCGTGAACTAGTACAATGATAAACCCCAGTTTTCACAGCCATTCACTTTGAATTTCCTAAAAATTAAATTGCGGTTAACTTTGTCTAGCCCATCTGTTCTTAACTTGAAGGTATTGGCCCCCATCATGCTGGCACTTTGTAAAAAGGTTCATATAAAGCTACCTAGGAATATTTATAACTTAAAAACCAAAAATATTGGCCGGGCGTGGCGGCTCACACCTGTAATTCCAACACTTTGGGAGGCTGAGGCGGGCAGATCACGAGGTCAGGAGATCGAGATCATCCTGGCTAATGCGGTGAAACCCCATCTCTATCAAAAATACAAAAAATTAACCGGGCGTGGTGGTGGGCGCCTGTAATCCCAGCTACTCGGGAGGCTGAGGCAGGAGAATGGCGTTAACCTAGAAGGCGGAGCTTTCAGTGAGCTGAGATCACACCACTGCACTCCAGCCTGGGTGGCAGAGGCAGACTCCGTCTCAAAAAAAAAAAAAAAAAAAAAAAAAAAAAAAAAATTGTAAGGATTTCCCTTCACTCAGGAAAGCATGTTGAGTTGTAAATGAGCAATTTCTTTGAACCTGCCTCATTTGCATGTCAGTCTTGTGATTATTTGTCAAGTGGTGTGCAGCACACTTCAGGACAGTTACCACTAAGGTGACCACACATGCCAGTTGGCCCACAGCAGTTCATGTTTTGTGCTGCTTGTCCCAGTGTAATTGTTAATAGAGTCTCTTTTATCCTCAAAAGCATCTGTTTGTGTTAAAATTATATTTTCCTACTGTGACTCACTCACCAGCACTTCATGACAACACCTATGAGAAGCGTTGAGTTTGATAATCTACTCGTCAATAATGATGATCTATACCCATCTGAATAGTAGTAAGTTGAAATGCGATTTATAGTACTATTGAATTTATGTTGTACTATTGGATATATATATAAAATATTACATCTGCAAATTCATGTGACATATTGAATACTTCTTGGTAAAATGAGTTCACCACTAAGAAAAATTTTGTTGAAAAAGTAACTGAGAGTTTATGTGTATGAGTGCTGGAGGACTGAGTTTCTAAGTAGGAACCATTTAAAAAAAAATTGTAACCAGTAGATTATCCACCACAAGACGTGTCTGAGCTTGACCCTCTGCGGTCTGAGTTCACCCATCGGGCAACTCAAAGGAATGTGTCCCAGGACGAAAGTAATAGAGAATACAGCCTGAAACAGGTCAGGACTTAGGGAACAAATCAAAGGCATGTATAGAAGAAAGAATTTGTGTACAAAACAAACAAAATTCGACAGGAAACTAAAAAGAGCAAGACAGATGGGAAATCAAAAAGAAGGCAAGGGTGAAATACGTGGAGAGTCATAGGAAAATTAACAAAGAAAGGCCTCAGGGGTTCAGATCTTGATTGAAATAAATCTCAAAAACAATAAGCCCTTTTCCGGGTTTCTTCTTCCGTAGTCTGTCAAGATGGCAATCTGCCCCGTTTTGCAAACAGCAAATCTCAAGATGATGGAGTGATTTAGGAGCACACTCATTCTCCTAACTCCCAGAGCAGTGGATTGTTTTGCAAAAAGTGTTAAGAATTAATTTATAATTCAGGTCAAGTTCAGGATAGATTTGAGCTGTGCCAGGACTATCACTGCAAATACATTTCTAAAAACAGAGAGCTTTGGGCCTCACTTGAAGGTCCTATGATATTCACATAGGTAAAAAAGACAGTTAATATCTTAGAATATTTAGTTGGAAATGATGTGCTCTTGACCTTACCAAAGAACCTGTCTATATGTAAATAACCAACGTGTTTTCGTCTGTCCAGAGCTTTGAAGGAGCAATCTCAATCTCTGAGCATTTTTATGTTTTTTTTTTCAATGTATCCCTCTGAAGTTTAAAGGTTTGCTTTTTCTTGATAAACATGAGTTCCTTTTTGTTGTTATTAATGCAGCAATGCAAAGCCACAGTGACAGAAGAGTTGATACAGGGATAATGCCCTGAAAGCGATGAATTTCTGTCTGAGGCAAAAACCTGACAGCAAAAAGCTCCCTGTCGTGAAAATAAGTGAGATGTGGGAAGCATTTATAGGAAGAATGACGTTTTCTTCACCATCACCTGGGCCTGTGAATGGCTTCATCAGAGCTTCCTGGCAACATTCATTATGAAGCGTCAAGGTTGGTGCTTACAGAGGCTGACCTGGACTGGAGCCAGGCCCCCCACTGAGCCTGTGCTGAGCACCCAGAAGCAGGTTGAATGAGGGATCAATGACTTGCAGGGTTCCAGGCAGAATAAGGAACAGTAGTGGGCCAACGGCAAGCAAAAATCAGCAGGAGACATGAGGGCTCTGAGGGTGAGTGGCCCATGGCAGGTGCAGCTGTAGAAAGCTGAGCAACTAGGGGAACAGGACCTGTCCCAGGCTCTGAGGGTGAGTGGCCCATGGTAGGCGTCGCTGTAGAAAGCTGAGCAATTGGGGGAACAGGACCTGACCTGCGAGGTGCTGACTGAGGATGACCTGGCTTCTCTGGAAAATCAAGCCTGATGACTTATTTATTTATTTATTTTTAGACCGTCTCACTCTGTCACCCAGGCTGGAGTACAGTGGCATGATCTCGGCGGTTCACTGCAACCTCTGCCTTCCGGGTTTAAGCAATTCTCCTGCCTCAGCCTCCCAAGTAGCTGGGATTACAGGCATGCGCCACCACGCCAGGCTAATTTTTGTATTTTTAGTAGAGACAGGGTTTGGACATGTTGTCCAGGCTGGTCGCAAACTCCTGATCTCAGGTGATCCGCCCTCCTCAGCCTCCCAAAGTGCTGGGAATCCAGATGTGAGCCACGGCACCAGCCAAGCCTGATGAAGTTGTAATCCTTCTCTGCTTTTATTGAAATGCATCACTGGGGACTTGCTTTATCCTAGGAGCCATGCTTGCCCTGGAAATGCTATCAAGAACAAAGTCAGCATTGTCTCTGGCTTGGTGAAGCTTCGAGTTTGTGAGATGAGGCAAATGTGAACTGCATCATCGCACAGATACGTGTCATATTGAAACGTGCTGAGTGGGCCAGGCACGGTGGCTCACACCTGCAATCCCAAAACATTGGGAGGCCAAGGTGGGTAGATCACTTGAGCCCAGGAGTTCAAGACCAGCCTGGACAACATGGCAAAACCCCATCTCTACTAAAAATACAAAAATTAGCCTGGCATGGTGGTGTGAGACTGTAGTCACAGCTACTTGGGAGACTGAGGCTGGAGGATGGCTTGACAGAGTGAGACCTTGTCTCAAAAAAAAACAAAAGGTGGCCAGTGGTACAGAGGAGTGACACATGGCAGAAGAAAGCACACAGAGCAGTTTCACCCAGGTGGTCTGAAAAAGCAGAAACAGCTTCCAGAGGAAGTGACAGTGGAGGCACAAGTGGAAGGAAGAACAGAGTTCTGGAAGAGATGGTAAAGGCCTTGTGGAGGTAGGGAACCCCGGGCACTGAGAGAAGCTGACCATGCCGGAGAACACAAGGCGAGGGGCAGCGGCGTGCGGCGAGAGGGGCTGGAGAGGGAGTGCGGGCCAGGCTGTGTTGGGTGCAGAGTCCATGGGAAGAACCTGGGTCTTTATCCTAAGAGCACCGAGAAGATTGAAAGCAGGAGTGTCCAGTCCTTCGTGGCTTGCATGGACCACATTGGAAGAAGAATTGTCCCAGGCCACGCATAAAATATGCCAACGCTAATGATATAGCTGGTGAGCTAAAAAGAAAACCTGCCAAAAATAATCTTATAATCTTCTAAGAAAGTTTACAAATTTGTGTTGGGCCACATTCAAAGCCATCCTGGGCCACATGCAGCCCACAGGCCCAGTTGGACAAACGTGATTTGAAATGATTTAACATATCAGGTTTTTGTTGTTGTTGTTTTTCTTTTTGAGATGAAGTCTCGCTCTGTCACCCAGGCTGGAGTGCAGTGGTGCAATCTCAAGTTACTGCAGGCTCCATCTCCCAGGTTCAAGTGATTCTCCTGTCTTAGCCTCCCAAGTAGCTGGGACTACAGGCACCTGCCACCATGCCTGGTTAATTGTTGTATTTTTAGTAGAGACAGGGTTTCACCGTGTTAGCCAGGATGGTCTCGATATCCTGACCTCATGATCCACCCACCTCGGCCTCCCAAACTGCTGGGATTACAGGCGTGACCCACCAAGCCTGGCCCAGGTTTTCTTTATGAAAAGACCATTCTGGAATGAGTAGATACATTTGCTAACCTAGAGGCTCCAGCCACACACACACAGTGCAGAAAGCAATTGTGCATAGCTTGAGGAGCCCTAGCTGTCAGCTCTAGCAGAACAGGAAACACAGGGAAAGGCCAGATCAAGACTTTTAAATAATGATCTATTTTCACCCATCCAATAGGGATTGCCACCCAGGCAGGCATCCTACACCAGAGCTAACCCCTCTGACTCTGTTTGCTGAGACAGGAGCCGTGCTGGATGCCCAACTGAGTACAAGACCAACTGCCCATGTTATATAAAGAGGCTCTTGTTACAGAAGCTGATAGTAGACGGAGTATGTACCTGATGCACCTGCACCTGGAAAGTCATGGCATCTTAAATGGTTTAGATTTCCTTTTTCTTGGTTGCCTGTGCATAAGGCCTTCCCATTTGCTTCCATGTCAAGAAATGCTTCAGAAAGCTCCTTCATCTGGCCATAGCCAAATTACACTTGCTCAGCTGGGGGAAATTCATTCTTCGTTGAAGTCTTTTACAAGTATTAATAGTTTTATGTAGGACATTTGGGAAGCAGAAGAAGCCACAGAATATTCTGGCAGAATTTATATTATCTTTATATGATATGTTCTCAGAGTAAAATTATCACCGAGTTCATGTTTATTTCTGGAGTTCTCTAATTAATAATTACAAATTATGGTTAACAATCGCTGTGAGACTGAGTGTGATGGCTCACACCTGTAATCCCAACAATTTGGGAGGCTGAGGTGGGAGGATTGCTCGAGCCCAGGAGTTTGAGACCAGCCTGGGCAACATAGCAAGACCCCATCTCTACAGAAAATGCAGAAAAAATAACCAGGTACAGTGGTGCAGGCCTGTAGTCCCGGCTACTTTTGAGGCTGAGGCATGAGAATCTCTTGAATCGGAAGGCAGAGGTTGCAGTGAGCCCAGGCTGGAGTTCAGTGGTGTGATCTCCACCAGCCCGCCAATATAAGATAGGGTAAAACAAGGTTTGTATTACTGAATTGGACGCTTTAGTGGCATTTGTTAATAGAATTCTACTGATACATAAAAAATAGTAAAATAATAATAAGTTTTATATTAATTGCCCAAGTAGGGAAATTAGGAGTAGATGATAAGATTGTGTTGAAAAGTAAATTGAACCTCTTGATGCAGTTGCTGTTTTTATTTCTTTGCATAGCCTAACGTAAAATGCTCATATGTGAGGCATGCCAGGAACGAAGCCAACAGGAAGGAGACAGAAGCTGGGGAGGGAGCCTGGGAAACACGCCGTAGTACAATGGTGCCCCCAGCTGTGGCAGCTCAGTGATTCATTGTACAACAGCCAAGCCTAGCCCCCGCTGAGGTGATTTCTGAGATCCGAGGTGCTCGGCTGATAAGTGGGGCAGGGATACAGAAGGAAGCCATTGTGTCCGCTGATTCTAAAAAGCAAGTGGCATCAGCATCATTTTGATTATTTCATCCACGACAGAAATACAACCAGTGGCGGGGGAGGGGGGCGGGTGGGAAGAGGGGAGTGGGCAACGGTATTGTTGACAGGGGTAAAAGGCAGGTCCAGCCTGTGGATGGGTGTAGGGAGTGTGGGGGGAGTTTGGCAAAGCTTAAGAAAGATACACAGAAATTTGGGCAGGGTTCAAGTCCTGGTTGGCAGGAGGGTCAACAAATCTTAGGAGAGGAAACTGAAGCATCATATCACCAAGATGAACTTGCCCAAGTGGTACTCCCATTATTAATAATAAACACAAAAATCGTAGCTGCCATCTGCTGGATACCTGTTGCATACCAGTACATGATGTGTATCATCGCGTTGGAATTGAGTCCTCACAGCAGTCCAGTGAGGTGGTTACTGGGCCTCCATTTCCAGAGATGGGGAAAGTGAAATGTTGAAAATGTATTAACCTGAGCAAAGTCGCAGTTTCTCACGAGGAAAGACAGCATTTCGGTGCAGTCTGACTTCCCGCATCTGCACGCTTGGCTGCCACCTGACACTCCCAGGGCAACTTCTCTGAACTACGCTGTGTCCTGGTTAGGAGTTGACAAGTAACCAGGTATCCCAAATCAGCTGCTGGAGGGCATCAGAGAGTTCAACTTCAAGGGATTGTGAAACATTGTCTCTTTCTTCCACAACAAAGAACATGGTGACTTATATTCACGGTTTATTTTTTAATTGAGTTTTTAAATGCGAGGTGGGAAGATTAAGGAGAGAAACAACAATAACAACAAAACAATCACAAACTCGCTTCTCTATTACCTCAGGATGGAGACTTATACTGTCTGTGAAACATGAATTTTCTTCCCCATAGAGGCAAGGTGTGATGTATGCCTTCTCGTAAATCATGACCATTGGGATCCACCGGCTCTCTCCATCTGTACAACTTTTAACAGTTGGCTAATTACATCAATTGACCTGATTTAATAAATTGATGTGTAACTTGAGTTAGAAACCCATTAGCTATAGCCAAATGAATTAAGGCTGTTTGCCTTTTCAGGTATTCTCTGTTCCCACATGTGCCTGACACATAGTAAGCATACAGGAAAAGTTGGCTGAGTTGTTATTATTATTATGTACAAAGTAATCAGTGTTACAGCCGCAAATGTTTTAGATTGAAAGCCCTGTATTAAAGTACTTCTGTATTTCTAGCAGCCATTAACCAGGAGATCATTAAAGACTTTGCAAAAGATTAGCTAATGAGCGGCTCAATTCGTTAATAAGACAACTCAGCTGTGTTTTTTCTTCCCTTAACAGTCGATCTTCTTACTCTCCAAGGCACTATTTAAACTATTAAAATAACTAATGAGATCATTACCGTTGTCAGAAAAGTCCCAGCCTGTGCAGCTATCTTACTAGTAAATGTAAAGTATTTGCTCTAAGTAACTTCCTCCATGCTTAGTAGAATCAAAAGAGAGCCAGGTCACCACAGAGCGGAGAACCAGCTCCGGGATGCCCGCGTCCACACAGCAGTCACAGGGCCATATCCCAGCATTACAACTGTCCAGTCAGATGTGCAACTAGAGTCATTCCTTTGTGTGAAGAAATTGAAGTTTGGATTTTTCTGTGACTTTTAATTGTCTTTTAATTTTTCTGTGGCTTTCAATTGTCGATCATACAAACACAGAATACATGTCATGTCCAGCACCATGGATTTATCGCTGCTCTGCTGAAGAGCTGGGCACCCTGAGATCTCAGAACAGCCTCAACAGAGGCAAGGCTTGCCTTCTCTACAACGTAGTGGTATTTCTGTCCTCATTCCACTGGCTACAAACTGGGTGCGTGGCCCCACATAATGGAACATGCAAACCTTCAGGGTGCCAGGAGGGACATGAAATGGTTATGGAAAACATAGAATTGTCCTGATTGTGCTCTTAATAGTTAAAATTAAATTATATCTATAATGTCAATAAATTATATCTATTTAGTTTCTTTTTTTTTCTTTTTTTTTTTTTTTTTGAGATGGAGTCTCACTCTGTCGCCCAGGCTGGAGGGCAGTGGCACAATCTCGGCTCACTGCAGCCTCCGACTCCCGGGTTCAAGCAATTCTCATGCCTCAGCCTCCAGAGTAGCTGGGACTATAGGCGCGTGCCACCACATCCAGCTAATATTTGTATTTTCAGTAGAGATGGAGTTTTGCCATGTTGACCAGGCTGGTCTTGAACTCCTGACCTCAGGTGATCTGTCTGCCTCGGCCTCCAAAAGTGTTGGGATTACAGGCGTGAGCCACGGCATCCAGCCTCTATTTAGTTTTTAGTATCCTTATGTCAATACTTTCAGCTGTTTTAGATCATAAATGGTAGAACCAAGATCTATATACCTCTCAATGCCCAGCGCCTGGTACATAGATAGGGAGGCAGTGGAATACATACCCCTTACACTGATGTTCAGAATGAAAATAATAAGGCATTTAGCTGTGTGTTCCGTAAATATAGATGATCATGGCGATGGGGAAGGAGAGGGAAGACTGCTGCATTGCCACAGCCATGATGACAATGATGATGTGATTATCAGTTTAACAGACTACAGACTGTTATTGATAACTAGTGGATTATATATGATACAGACTGTTATTGATAACTAGTGAAATGTATATGATAAAGTAATAGCAAGTGCAGCATCTCTACCCGGGAGTTCCCCAGCCCGTCCGATGTGGCTTCCTGAGTGCCCTTTTCTGCCAGGAGGAGTTTTGGTTTCCCAGAGAGAGTGTGGTGTTGGGGATAGGATGGTACAAAGCTGCCGCTGAGCTTGGGGGTCTCTCAGCCTGTTCATCTTCCTCGTCACAAAGCTCTTTCTGGTGAGATTTCCAACATCCATTCTTCGACTCGGCTGCAGCCCACAGATGACAGGTTTGTTGACAATAAACAATCTGTTCCAGACAGACCAGGAGTATCTTGCTTGCTGAAAGCATTTCTCGATGAGTAGTTGGTGACGGAAACGCCGGAAAGACCCCAGTGTAACAGTGGATGTTTGCCAGGAGTTCTGCTTCGGGTCAAGCTTGCTTCAGGTGTTCCTAAGGAGGGGAAAAGGGTTGCAGACCTTTTCCTGTCTGAGAACAAAGGGCCATTAGCTGGGATGGAAAATTCATTTGAAATACAAAGCAACCAGCTGTAATTATCAGAGCATAGATGCCATCATGGGTCAGCTGTTGAAGGTCCACCTGTTTTGACCTGAGTGCAGCAAAGTATTAAAACCACCATTGCTCGGGATCAGGATAAACTACAAATAAGGTCAATTGAAGTAAATCTTCATGATAGTTCTGTAAGAAAAAAAAATTACATTTTCTTGTACTATAATCCTTTTTAAATTCAACCTGGCTGCTCCCAGAAAAAAAAAACCAAACATTTTGTATACAATACAACCCATTACAAAGGGTTAGTAATGTTTGAATCCCCTCAAAGAGTACACCTCAGATGTAAATATCAGAACGGACAGTGTGGTCAGTCACGGTTCTCACATAAGGTAATCATTCTATAACAAAGTTCCTTTATTTTACCTGTTTGTTAGGTAAAATGCAATATTATTAAATACTACTGTAATCTTAAAAATGACATACACTTGTAAGAAATTTGGTTACAATGTATGAAAATCTCATCTAACTAGAACAATATTCCAGTTTATAGTAATAAAAAAATTAAAAATTGGGGGTAAGAAGAAATGAATACGACTTTTCCTTTTCATTATTTTTCTTATTCTTTATTGTGTGCTTAGGTCCAAGGTGTCTTAAGAGTTAGGGACAGGATTAACATTAGATCATTTCACTTCTCCAGTTTTCTTTGTCCAGTTTCCAGCAATAAAACAGAAAACAAAACAAAAAAAAACCAGCGGCCAGGTGTGGTGGCTCATGCCTGTAATCCCAGCACTTTGGGAAGCTGAGGAGGGTGGATCACTGAGGTCAAGAGTTCGAGACCAGCCTGGCCAATCTGGTGAAATGCCATCTCTACTAAAAAGACAAAAATTAGCTGGGTGTGGTGGTGGGTGCCTGTCATCCCAGCTACTTGGGAGGCTGAGGCAGGAGAATCACTTGAACCCACAAGGTAGAGGTTGCAGTGAGCCGAGATTGTACCATTGCACTCCAGCCTGGGCGACAGAGTGAGACTCCGTCTCAAAAAACAAAACCAAAAATCAAAACAAAAACCAAACTGACTATGAAGCCAGGGCTGGAGATACATGATGTGCTGCAAACACTCAAGCAAACCCTTAGGCCAGATACTTTCCTAAGTTGACTGTTCTAGATACATACTTTCTTTTGGTGAACTTGAGGAATCTGACTGTTACCTTCTTTGTACTTTGAATCTGTTTTTGAGTGGGATGCTGAGGAAACATCAAGGATCAACAATGTATCCCACATTTATTCACTCAGCATTTTAAAGGGCCTTTTATGTGTTTGTTGCTGAGTGTAAAGGTAGGACCAAAGCCCCTTCCCTATGAGATCCCAATCTTACATAGTTACAATTCATAGTACCAACTGTACGTGGAAAAATTCTGTTCAGTATACTCTCAAACTTGACTCCTCATCCGTAAGATAAAATTAAAATTCAGCGGAGTGATTGGAGATCCCTCCGGCAGCAGGCACCGTGGCAGGGGAGTGGAGAGTATTGCTGATGGGGTCAGAGCGAGCCTGCCAGCCAGCCGGGCTCCTTCCTGAGGGAGTGCCCACAGACAAGCCACCTAACCCGTCAGAGTCTCGGCTTCTTCATTGTAAAACAGGGAAAACACCATCCGCTCTTGCAGGTTATTGGGAATATTAAATGAGATCATCTTTACACAAATTAGTACAGCACCAGGCTCACAATAAAGGCATGATAGACGTTGCTATTATATCATCACAATCCAGTTCTAAAGCAATCCTATGACAAGTTTGGGTGATGGCACTTTACCAATAGGGTGGTCCTGGGATATTGTCTTAGCACCATATAAAATTGAAAAGAAGAAGGAAGAGGAAGAGGAGGAGGAGGAGGAGGAGGAGGAGGAGGAGGAGGAAGAGGAAGAAGAAGAAGAAGAAGAAGAAGAAGAAGAAGAAGAAGAAGAAGAAGAAGAAGAAGAAGAAGAAGAAGAAGAAGAAAGAGAAGGAGAAGGAGAAGGAGGAGGAGGAGGAAGCAGGAGGAGGAGGAGAAGAGAAAGGAAGGAAGAAAGGAAGGAAAGAAGGGAGGGAGGGAGGGAGGGAGGGAAGGAAGAAAGGAAGGAAAGAAGGGAGGGAGGGAGGGAAGGAAGGAAGGAAGGAAGGAGGCTTTTATTCACATTTAAAGAAACGGTAACACAGAAAACATTTGTTTTAGTAATCTGAAGGTTAAGTTCTACTTTATTTATTCTACTACTGATAGAGTTAGGAGAACACAAAGGCAGGCCGAGAGAGGTGCTGGGCTCCCACACGTGAGCACCTTCCACAGTGGAGCAATCCCCCCGCCGGAGCAGATCACGCATGCGGAGAGGGGATTGGGCACAAGGGGAGGCTGCAGTTGCCACAGCCCAGTTCAATGTGTCCTTTGATGCAACAACTAAGATATGGATAATGTTTCACTAACAGAAGTGCCAGAATCCTCCTTTTTGACCACCTACAGCCATTATTTGAATCTTTCAATGGTCCAAATTTTACATTATTAAAAATGAGTGAATGTGTTTCCACTCTTACAGAGCTAGCCTGAGACAAATTACAAAGTTTGCCCTGTCTCCTTTCCAGCTACATTTTCCAGTGTCCTTTCCTTCGCCTTTCCTTCGTCTTTTCTTCTTGCCACAGGTCCTCATGCTGTCCTCTGACTTCTCAGAGCCATGCTAGCCAAACCTGTCCCCACAGCGTAATAACTGGGGCATGGCTTTGAACCTAGACATAGAATTTATGTCTTTTACAAAGATTAACTGAAAGTGAAACATAGGCCTAATTTTAAAATGCAAAAGCTATAAATCTTCCAGAAGAAAACATAAAAGAATTTATATGACCTTGAATCTGATGGTGAGTTTTTGGATACAACACCAAAAATACAACCATGAAACAAACAAAAAAAACCAGTCAGACTTCATTAAAATTACAAACTTCTACTTTGCACAAGACACTGTTAAGAGATGCTGGCGAGGTTGCAGAGAAAATGGAATGCTTATATACAGCTAGTGGGAATGTAAATTAGTTCAGCCACTGTGGAAAGAAGTTTGGCAATTTCTCAAAAAATTTCAAACAGAACTACCATTCGACTGAGCAATCCCATTACTGAGTATATACCCAAAGGAGTATACATCGTTCTACCGTAAAGACACATGCATGCATACGTTCATTGCAGCACTATTCACAATAGCAAAGACACGGCATCAACCTAGATGCCCATCAATGGTAGACTGGATAAGAAAATATGGCAAGTACACCATGGAATAATGTTCAGCCATAAAAGGAATAAAATCATGTCCTTTGCAGCAACATGGATGAAGCTGGAGGCCGTTATCCTGAGCAAACTAATGCAGGAACAGAAAACCAAATACCGCACGTTCTCACTTATAAGTGGGAGCTAAACAATGAGTACACAGGGACACAAAGAAGGGAACATTGGACACCAGGGTCTACTTGAGAGTGGGGGACGGGAGGAGGCGGAGGATCAAAAATCTACCTACGGCACACCATGCTTATTACCTGGGTGACCAAATAATCTGTACACTCAAGCCCTGCAACACACAATTTGCCTGTATAACAAACCTGCACATGTATCCCTGAAACTAAAACATAAGTTAAAAAATAAAATCAAATTAGAATTGGAAACAAAAAGATACTGTTGAGGGATGAAAGACAAGCCAAAGACTGGAAGAAAATTTTGCAGAACACATATCTGATAAAGTTCTTGAATCCAAAATATACAAAGAATGTATAAAACTAAACAATAAGAGGACAAACAACCCCATTAAAAAAAAAATGAGCAAAGATCTGGACACTTCACCAGCAAATGAGCATAAGAAAAGATGCTCAACATCCTATGTTCTTATGGAAATACACATTTAAAAAGAATGAGATACCACTGTATACCTATTAAAATGGCTATATATTTTTTTTTTTAAGATGGAGTTTCACTCTTGTTGGCCAGGCTGGAGTGCAGGGGGCATGATCTCGGCTCACTGCAACCTCCACCTCCCGGGTTCCAGCAATTCTCCTGCCTCAGTCTCCCGAGTAGCTGGGATTACAGGCACCTGCCACCACTCCTGGCTAATTTTTTGTATTTTTAGTAGAGACGGGGTTTTGCCATGTTGGGCAGGCTGGTCTCGATCTCCTGACCTCAGGTGATCCACCCGCCTCAGGCTCCCAAAGTGCTGAGATTACAGGGGTGGGCCACCGTGCCCGGCCTAAAATGGCTAAAATTTTTTAAAATGACAATACCAATTGCTGGTGAGGATGCAAAGCAACAGGAACTCCCTTTCATTACTGATAAAAATGCAAAATGATACAGCCACTTTGGAAGACAAGTCGGCAGGTTTTTTTCACAAAACTGAACATAGTCTTATCACACAATCCAGCAACTGTGCACCTAGGTATTTTCCCAACTGCTTTGAAAACTTGGGTCTACACAAAAATGTTCATGCAAAAGTTTATAGGGGTTTACTCAAAATCATCAAATAACTGGAAGCAACCAATATTTCATTCAGTAGATGAGTGGATACAAACACTGTGGTACATCATATGGTGGAATATTACCCAGTGATAAAAAGGATGAGCTAGTAAGCCGCACAGAAGACACAGATGAATCTTAAACAAATATTGTTAAGTGAAAGCAGTCTGTCTGTAAAGGCTATATCTGTGTGATTCCAAAGGTACGACATTCTGGAAAAGGTAAAACTATAGAGAGATCCGTGGTTGCCAGGCGTTTGGAGTGTGTATGATATGAAGCAAGAGAAGCACAGGGGATATTCTGGTGGTGAAACTATTCTATATGATACCATAATGGTAAATGCCTGACATTGCATTTGTCAAGCCCCATTGAAATTTAGACCACAACAAGTGAGACTTACTGTGTGTACACATTTAAAAAAATATTTAGGAGGTCAGGAAACACCAGGATGAAATGAAGAATATTATGAAAGAATCTTTCTGCATTACGAATGTCCAAAACAACCTCCCTGAAATGGGTGAAATAACTCTGGAAACCAGTGGGGTCTGCAAAGACTGAAAGCATCTAGATGTGTGTGAGCTCTGGTCTCTGGTTTGGTAAAATGTTTCCCATCAGGTGCAGGTTAATAATTCTGAAACATTACCCGTGCATACTAGTATCAAACAATTAAATAAACAAACAGTGAATGCTGAGAGCCACTTTTCTTGCTATTGGAGTTGAGGGTACAGGTAAACCAAGGGAGGAGGCTACAACCATCCTGTGCTAATAGAATACAACTAAGATATCACTGTGAACTCACATTTACCCTACTATAGATTCATATGTTAGAACTATTGATACAGATATGTGTATATATATTAGCATCACATATATATATATGTAGGTGCTGACACATATACAACACATATGTATATACGTTTTGTTTTCGTGTTGAATTTCCTTTCTCGGTCAGCTGAGAGGGCCTAGAAGCAACAACTCCCCAGCATCAATGAGCACATCTAGTGTCCAGATCTTGATTTTGAATTCTATTGTCCAAAAAAGGAAACCAGGGCTCCTAAGAGAAAAGACTGATTCTAGCACTGGGATAGGAAATGTATAAGTGAGTCTGGAGCATTTTGTAGTGACAGAAAATAAGAATATGCTAAAAAATAATAAGGTAGCATTGGATTATAACCCAAAGCATAATCCAAAGTATCTATAAATTCATTTTTATATAAATGAATAATTCAGTAAATAAATGAATGGCGAACAGTAGGCAAATCTCTACGCAAAAGAACTCCAAAAAATTTATGTAAATACCCTTAAAGAAGTCGAGCATATCTCCCAACTTCTTACATGCGAGCTGGGCTTGGCACAGCTACTTCCTTCCAAAGTGCACAGTATGGAAATGGGGAAAAAGAATAACTTGATAGTGGAAAGGCTTGGCGTGCTCTGTCTTAGCCAGCTGATCTCCATCAATAGATACAAGTCACGTTGAGAGCGTGTACCCTTGATCTGATAAGGTGGGAATGGCATTCCATGTTCCTCTCAAAAACCCATTGTCCAGCCCAATCATAAGAAAAACATCAGACAGACCTAAGCTGAGAGACATTCTACAAAATATCTGACCAGCACTTCTCAAAACTGTCAAGGTCATCAAACACAAGGCAAGTTGGAGAAAGTGTCACAGGCAAAAGTAGCCTAAGGAGGCATAATGACTACTTATAATGTTGTATTCCTGATGAGATCCTGGGACAGTAAAAGGACATTAGGAAAACAATAAAGAAATGTGAGTAAAGTATGGGCTTTAGTTAATAATCATGTACCAATATTGGTTCATTCATTGTGACAAATGCACATAATGTAAAGTGTTACTCATAAGGGAAATTGAGTTGGAGATACATGGGTACTCTTGCACTGTCTTTGTAATTTCTCTGTAAATCTAAAGGGTTTTTTTTTGTTTGTCTGGTTTCTTTTTTGAGATGAAGTCTTGCTCTTGTCACCCAGGCTGGAGTGCAATGGCACGATCTCGGCTCACTGCGACCTCCGCCTCCCGGGTTCAAGTGATTCTCCTGTCTCAGTCTTCCGAGTAGCTGGGATTACAGGTGCCCACCACCATGCCTGGCTAATTTTTGTATTTTTAATAGAGACGGAGTTTCACCATGTTGACCAGGCTGGTCTCGAACTCCTGACCTCAGGTGATCCGCCCACCACAGCCTCCCTAAGTGCTGGGATTACAAACATGAGCCACCGTGCCTGGCCTAAAAGTTTTTCTTTTTTTTAAGCTCATTTAAAAATGTATTATCTTGGCACTGTTTTGTATGCCTTAGAGTAAGTACAAATTCTGTCCAAAGAGACACGGCAGCCCCTCTCCTGAACCGCAAAAAGCTTCAACTGGTTTTCTTCCTTCATGGATATTGGTTCATCAGCAATCCATCAGAAGAACAAAAAGAGCAGCTGATTTTTCTCTAATACGATACTTTGTACACCTAAAATATGCCAAGCACTCCTCAAAATGTACTTTCTATGACTCACTTAATCCTCACAGTGACTTAGGTAACTACTGTCATCACCATCCCCATTTTATGGGAACTGTGTCATGGAATGGTTCAGTAAGTTGCCCAAGATGACCCAGTCAGTATATGGTAGACGGAAGATTCCAATTCAGAGCGTCAAGCTCCTGGCCCCATGCCTTCGCTCCTCCCACACCAACTGATTCTACAGCGAGTGGACTGGCAGGAAGCACTTCCAGGACTGTCTCGTGTGCTTTGTTCCTTTTCTCCACCATGAGAAGGTCGCCTCTGCCACTCCTGTCTTGCAGAATGTTTCCCCGACATTCACCTGCTCCCCGGCTTCTCAGAGTGTGACTCCTGAGCCAGCAGCAGCAGAGGCGCCTGGTCACCCGCTCCCCCGGCTTCTCAGAGTGTGGCTCCTGAGCCAGCAGCAGCAGAGGCACCTGGGAAGTTGTTAGAGACGCCAATTCTCCATCCCAAATCTACCCAGTCAGAAACTCCAGGGATGGAGCCCAGTAATAACAAACCCTCCAGGTGATTCCGATGGAAAAGAACGTCTGACAACCATCGGCACGCCCAAGGACAACTCGCTTTATCGTTCTGAGCCCGGGTTTCTGTTAGGAGAGCGTGTGGAACCAGTTATCTCAACATTTCTTCCATTGCGAGCAGCTGGTTCTATGGCCAGGGTCTGAACCACAGGGGCATGTGAAGCCGAACATGGTGGCTACCGTGTTGCACTGCCCAGATCCCCGCTCAGAACTGAGGCCAGAATCTCTCCTGCAGTGGTGACTGACAATGGCTTCTAGCTGGGTTTCTCTTCAGGAACTGTCCTCAGCAGATAGGATCAAGCCCAGTTCATGCCTCCTTCCCTTGCTGGGGTGGGCAATAGCATAGGCCTCCTGTTTTAGTTTGGGACAACTCGGTTGGATCCCTCCAGTTTCAGAGCACCCTGTGGGGTTAACTGGGGCTCTGTCCCAAGTCCCTCTCTTGCAGCACAATGTCTTTGCAGGCGTTGGTCCCCACTGCATGTCCCCAAATCTCCTGTGTGCAAGTCTCCATCTTACAGTGTGTCTGGGGAACCTGGCCTGGGGATAAAGTTTAAAATGATATTTAGTATAACTGATACAGTGGGCTGGGATGAGTTCGGGGACAGGATTTGACTAGCTTTAAACTGGAATCCATGAAACATAAGCTTTGTCCAAATGATCTTCTATAGTAATGAACAACAACTCAGATTTGGCTACAGCAGATTTAAATATTTTAACTTATGTTTTGGATATTTGCACAGAATGTAGTTAAATTGTGTAATGAAGTTTTTCTTTTTTCCTCTCATCTCCCCTCTTTCTCTGAACCCCCTCTCTCTTCCCTACCCTCAACAGGCTGACCTCGTTGGAGCAAGGTACCCTGATCCCTGTCACATTTCACCCAGAATTGAAGCTGTGGTTTATGTTGGGCTGTGACTGCCACTGGCCTCTTCTTTCCTTCCCCCCAGCATTGCACACTGACCTATTGGGATGGGCTCCTCCGGCCCCAGCTAGACACTGTCCAGGCCAGTCTCAGGGCTGGAACACTGCAGGGCTGCAGGGCTGAAGGCTCGGGTATAGTACTGAAGCCACAAGTATCTCGTTCTTAGCCAAGCCCTGCCATAGCTGACTCGGGGAACTTTCTGGATTTATTTTCCTACAAGTAGTGAATTTCATTGGCTTGAAATGTATTTCCTAAGTGCCCAGGGGCTCCTCAGAGGGCCTCTGTTTCCAGGTACATGTATGAAGCTGGATCTTCCTTCCAGCCCTCCCCAGCAGCTTGTCTTCCTCTCATTTCTATGGCAGGCTTCCATGTCAAGTTTGTCCAAAATAAGTTTTGGCAGACAAGAAATCCACTTGAGAGCACAGCTGTGGTTCCTTGGAGTTTTGTGCATTTGAGAGATGATAAATGGATGTTTGTATTAGCCTCTCTAGAAACCACTTCCATTTTAATCAGAACCTTGGCTTTCTATAACCTCTTTCCTCACCCCACCCCTGGCCCTGGAGGTATTTTGAGATGAAGTTTTTCCCCGTCTGGTGAATTTCACTCCACAGCTCTCTGCTCTGCCTTGAGCAGTATCAGTGCCAGAGTGCCAGTCTAGCCTGGCAGGCACAGGCGATTTGCGCACTAGCGAAGCAGGAACACTTCGCTTCTTAAAGAATTTTATATTTGATAATTTAAAAATGCATTGAAGAGGAAAAAGCTAAAACACAGGAAAAACTAAGACTTTATTGGATTTTGTTATACTTTATAGGCTGTTGTTAAACGTGTGTGTATGTGTGTGTGTGTATAAAATTTAAAAAATCTATTTAATTCCATACAGCATAGGAGCAGGCAGTGGCCAAAGGATTGGCACCATGAGGGTTTTGGTGCCTCTGAAAGTTTGAATGCAGCCCTAGCTACCATCAATGCACTTATCACACGCTACCTCCATGTCAAAAATAATTTTAACTTCCAGGGCCCAGCTTATTACCTCACAAGCATCCACAGTCACGAAGTTTAGTGGACATAGATAGGATGGTATAATATGCCCACGTTTCTAGAGCTATGCTGCGCAATAGGATAGCTGCTAGACACAGGAGGCCCATTTAAATTTAAATTTCATTAAAGCAAATTCAGTTCCTTGGTTGCAGTAGTAACTTTACAAGGGTTCAACTGCCACATGAGGCTAGTGACACTGGACAGCACAATTAAATAATATTTCCATAACTGCAGAAAGTTCTACTAGACAATGCCACTCTAGAAGTAATTAAAGCAATATTGTCTGAGGTAAGATAAAATGTTGAGAGTTGGTGCTAATGTCTAGTCTATGGAGAGCCAAAAAATTTCTAGAAGCCTCTAAATCAAAGGCCATGTACATTTGCCCAAGAGGTAGTTTCATCTTACAGAATCACCTGGCTGTTAGTTAGCTTTCTACGAGCTGGCTGAGGTATGTCCAATTTTATACCCCCACTATTCTCTGGAACATGTACACATCTGCCTCAATACATAAAAAATAGAATCCACAGAAATTCAACGTATGTTATTTTCCCCTGGCTCTCAGAGCTATGGACTCTGCAAAATAGCCAAGATCTTATTGTTTTGGTTGCATTAATATCTGCTGCTCCAGATTTTTGAATACTTTCTTGTATGCAACAATCAGCAAACCTTTATTCAGTGTTTATAGGGAGCCAAACACGGTGTTAAGTGCAGGGAGTAGGTAGAGCAATGAGCTCAGGGTTAGTGGGGACACACACAAGCCTCTGGCCATAATGCAATGTGGCAAGTTCTACAGAGGGGCACGGACCAGGCAACAATGCATCATGGAAGAGGGGGTCATCCTGAGAAAGCCTGTAACGGCTTCGTGGAGGAGATGACTAACGACTCAGTTAAAAAATACAAGCAGGTGCATATGGTTGTAAAGGGGTAGGCAGAAGCAATGACAGATGCTGTGCCCCAAAGATTAAGCAGTGTATAACACTTTCAAGAGACAGAAGGAGATTTGGCTTGGCTGGGTGGGGCTAAGAAGCAAGTGAGGTGGGGAGTGAGTGAATGAATGAATCAAAGAATGCTGTACGTCTATTCCAGTAACATCCCACAGCCCGGCTAGAGGCCCTTGAGAAAGAAGCCCAGTGACCCTTATGTGGACAGCGTTGGGAACAATGTGATTCTGCTTGCATTACAATTATTTGTGAATTTCTTTCTGTTCTCATTCCACTTTCTCAATAGAGAATACTACTTATCAGAAACAGGAATGCTTTTTCCTTATTGTTTTCCTCTCAGAACCTAGCTCTGTACCCTACACATAATAGGTATCAAATATGTGTAAAAATAAACTGAAAATGAAAGGGCGGGCTAGCAAATAGGGTAATTCAATAAATATTGAAATGCTTTGTTTTCACTTCTGCATTTGACCAGTTATTGGGAGAAGAACATGGCTGAGACTCACAAGGACCTCATGTGTCAGGCAGAGAGACCTGTGTCACTGCAGACCCTGCAGAACCACCGGCAACCCTGGAGCACCAAAGCATTGCGTAGTGCGGGGCTGGGGCGGGGCACGCAGTGCTACATGGGAGTGCTGGAGAAAATTCCGTGAAGAAAAACAAATGGAAAGGTATTAGCCCTGCAACAACAAAACCCCCTCCTCTGCATCGCTGGCAAACCTCGCGCGAGTTGTACAACCTTTTTTTAATAGAAAAGAAGCTGGCTTTATTCTAACATGAGCAGTATTGAGAGTCTTCTCTAATGTTCTGTTTCTGATGGACCAAAAGTGATGTGCTAGGGAGAGGATCTCTGCCGCCCATGCTCTAGCAGGTGAGATCTGGGCAGGATGTGGAGGTGGTGGCAGTTTCCCAGGCTGGCCACATGGGAGGCTGGAAGCAAGGGGAGCGTGGGGCAGCTGAAATCGCATTACCAGGCTCTTGACAGGAGAGAATGAATGCCCCCACATTCTCTAGGTTCCGAATAAGAATTTGAATTATTTAGCTCAATATCATCTTCTATTTTGCAGCAAAATCTAGTCAAAGCTAGTTTTATATTGGATTTCTTTCTTCTTTGTTGGAATGAAAATTCACAGTGTCATTTCATTCTGGTCAGGTCACTGGCTCTGCCAAAAACCAGAGTCTCACTCTGGAAATCAGCCTTTCCTTCCTTCTCCTTGGAGTGGGAATCGTGACCTCATCCCTCCCCACCTCGGCAGACATGTCTTGTGTGTTCGTGATGGGAAAGAGCCGAATGGGGCTCCAATGAGACCCAAAATGAGAAAGGAAAGCAGACTAGCGGGTTTGACTTAATCTCTAGAACCAAAACAGAAATGATTTAGGATACAATGAATTACTGATAGGCAGACTGTCAGAGAAAGGACCTTGATACACACCCACCCACCCACCCACACACGCACACACACGTATATATATCATATACACAAACACACGCGTCTATGTGTGTGCTAGACACTCTTCTAGGCATATTTCATCAGTTGCATTATTTGTTTTCAACATGGCCTTGAGGCACGTACGATTGGAATGACAGTCAGAATAGCACAGTGCTGGGATCAGTGCGCTTTTCTGGAAAAGCACCAAGTAGCAAATATTTTAGGCTTTGTGAGCCACAGGATCTTGCCTTCAATTACTCAGCTCTGCTGTTACAGAGCAAAAGCAACCATACATGATGTGTCAATGAATGGCTATGGCTGTGTTCCAATAAAACTTTATTTGCAAAGACAGACAGCAGGTCAGATTTGGTTCAGAAGCCATTATTAGCTGATTCCTCAGGTAGTGGGGAAAAGTGTAGATTCAGGAGCAGATGCTATGGATTTGATTTTCTAGCCTACTTGCTACCTCTTACTCACTTCTTCGCTAATTCTTAACCTCTATGTGCCTCAGTCTTCTCATCTGTAAAATAAGAATAAGAATAGCCAAAATTATACGGAAAAAAAGAATTAAGTTGGAAAACTCATATTGCCTAATTTCAAAAGTGTGAGTGCCTGTATACTGCTAGTATCACGAAGGTACTTCGTATTCTATTTCCAACTAGAGATGGACGGACTGAGATTCAGCAATGTGAATACAAATCTGGTGAAATCTCTTCTACTGTGGCTCCGGAATCTGAATTATGCCACAGAACACCTTCATAAAGGCGTTCAAGTGCGATGAGAGGGAAATTCCAAACCATCTGCAAAGCCCTGGGCAACACTGTGGCAGGGCTCCCCTGTCATACCCACAGGAACTGGGCCCTGGGCGACACTGTGGCAGGGCTCCCCTGTCATACCCACAGGAACGGGGCCCTGGGCAACACTGTGGCAGTGCTCCCCTGTCTTACCCACCTGGGCCCTGGGTAACACTGTGGCAGGGCTCCCCTGTCATACCCACTTGGGCCCTAGGTAACACTGTGGCAGGGCTCCCCTGTCATACTCACCTGGGCCCTGGGTAACACTGTGGCAGGGCTCCTCCCCTGTCATACCCACCTGGGCCCTAGGTAACACTGTGGCAGGGCTCCCCTGTCATACTCACCGGAACTGGTCCTTGCATAGTCAAAAAAGTTCATTAAAAGAGAAACAAGATTACAGTAGACATAAAGGAAAGAACAAATAGAAAAATCAATAAAAACATATGTGAATTCTTTGAAAAGATTAATAAAATCGACAAACCTTTAGTGACACTCACCAGGAAAAAGAGAGCGAGAACAATCAAATTAATAAAATCCAGAATGGAAGAGAGGACATCACCTATGACCTTATGGAAATAAAAAAGATCATAGGGGAATACCATGAACAATCATAAAAGATTATAGTGAAATACTATGAACAATTGTGCATGCCACAAATTACTCAGATAAAATGGACAAATTCCCAGAAAAACCCAAACTACTGACACTGACTCAAGAAGACATGGATAAGCTTGAACTGTTAATTTTAAGACTTTAACAGAGAAAATCCCAGGCTCAGAGGGGTTCACTGTGAATTCTACAAAACATTCAAAGAATTAATACTAATTCTTCACAAACCCTTCCAAAACATACAACAGAAGAGCATACTTCCCCATTCATGCCGTAAAGCCAGTATCACCCTAACACTAAAACCAAAGACATCATAAGAAAAAAAATCACACAGTGATAACCGTTATAGCCTAAAAAAAATCCTCGACAAATTATTAGCAACCTTAATTCCATCCCATATTAAAAGATCAGACACTGACCAAGTGGAATTTATCACAGTAATGTAAGGTCGGTTCAACATCCAAGAGCCTATCAGTGTAATGCATCATATTCACAGAACAAGGCACAAGTTATGGCAATCATCTCAATAGACGGAAGAAAGTAATTTACTATATCTAAAACCTTTTCATGATAAAAATGCTTAATGAACTATACATAGGAGGAAACTTCCTCAACTTGATTAAAATTTTAGCAAACTGGACATAGGAAACTTTCATAGCTTGGCTAGAGGCATCTCTGAAAAATCCACAACTAACATCATATTTACTGGAGCGAGACTAATGCTTTCTCCCTAATATCAAGAATGAGACAATAATGCCTACTCTAGCCACTTCTATTCAACATCTTGCTAGATGTTATAGCCAGGGCAATTACAAAGGAAAAAAAAAGGGAACAGTTAAAATGATCTCCATTTTCAGATGACATGATCACATATATAAACAAATCCTAAGGAATCCACAGAAAAACCACTACAGCTAACAAACCACTTCAGCATGAGGCAGCATATAAGGTCAATATACAAAAATAATTTTATTTATATACACTAGCAATAAATAATACAAAAATGAAAATTAAGGAAAAAATGCATTGTAATAGCATAAAAATAAAATGTCTAGGCATGCATTTAACAAAAGAAGTACAAAATTTATATGCTAAGATATGAAACACATTAAAAATCTAAATAAATGGGAAGATATTCTACATTCATGGATCAGGAGACTTAATATTGTTAAGATGGCTACACTCCACAAATTAATCTTTATCAAAATCTCAGCTGTTTTTATTGCAAAAATAGACTAGCTGATCCAAAAATTCATGTAGAAATTCAAGGGACTCAAAATAGCCGAAATAATATTTAAAAAAAGAAGAATTAATTTGGAGGACTCATGTTGCCCAATTTCAAAATTTAGTGCAAAGCTCCAGCAGTCAACACTGTGTGGAGCGGGCATGATGACAGACACATAGATCAACGAAATAACATCGAGAGTCCAGATACAAACCCTCACATTTATGGTCAATTCACTTTTGACAAGGGCTCCAGTGCTGGGACAACTGGAATTCACATGGAAAAGATGGATTTGGACTCAATGTATCACATCACACACAAAAATGAACTCAAAGTGGATCATGCACCTAAATGTAACTGCTAAATCTATAAAACTCCTCAATGAAATCACAGGAATAAATCTTTGTGCCCTTGGATTAGGCAATGGTTCCTTAGACACAACTTCAAGATTATAATCAACAAAAGAAAAAAAATAGATATACTGGACATCATCAAAAATAAGCACTTCTGTATTTCACAAAACACCGTCAAGAAAGTGAAAAGATAACTTTTCACTTTCTTGTGAAAGTGTGGCGTAAAATATTTGCAAATCATGTATCTGACAAGGACTTGCATCCAGAATATGTAAAGAACTCGCAACTTCGTAATACAAAGCAAATACCCCAATTAAAAATGGAGAAAATAAGTAAATAAATATTTCTCCAAAGAAAATATACTAATGGCTGATAAACACATAAAGACGTTCTCAACATCATTAATCATTGGGGAAATGCAAATCAAAACCACAATAAGATACCACTTCACACCCACTACGGTGGCCTTAGAATCAAAAAGACAGAGAATAATCATTGTGAGCCAGGATGTGGCGACACTGGAGCCTTCAGACGTTGCCGGTGGGAACGTAAAATGGTGTAGCTGCTTTCAGAAACGTCATTCTTCAAAATAGGAAGCATAGTGTTCCCATACGACCCAGAAATTCTGCTCCTGGGTACACGCTCAACAGAAAGATAAACATGTGTCCACACAAAAACTCATACATGAATATTTATAGCAACATTATTCATGATGGCCAAAAAGTGAGAAAATCCACATTTCCATCTGATGAATGGATAAACAGGATGTGTTTAATTACACAAGGGCAATTCCTTTTTATTATATGGCAATATGAAGGAATGAAGTACAGGCTTCACAACATGGTTGCTCCTTGAAAACAAGGTGAAAGTGAAAGAAACAGGTCACAAAAGACCCCATGTTGTATGATTGCATTTACGTAAGATGTTCAGAAAAGGCAAATCTACAGAGACCAAAAGTAGAGTAGTGAATGTCTGGCGCTGGGATAGATGGGTAAACGACTGTTAATAGGTATGAGGTTTCTTTTGGGGAGTGATGAAGATGTTAGAAAATTAGGTTAATGATCACACTACTCTGGAAATATACTAAAAATCACTGAATCATAATTTTATTTAATTTAATTAATTTATTTATTTTTGAGACGCAGTCTCACTCTGTCACCCAGGCTGGAGTGCAGTGGCGCCATCTCAGCTCACTGCAACCTCCTCCACCTCCCGGGTTCATGCCATTCTCCTGCCTCAGCCTCTCAAGTAGCTGGGACTGCAGGTGTCCTCCACCACGCCAGGCTAATTGTTTGTATTTTTAGTAGAGACGGGGTTTCACCATGTTAGCCAGGTTGGTCTCCATCTCCTGACCTCATGACCCACCTGCCTCGGCCTCCCACAGTGCTGGGATTACAGGTGAGAGCCACCGCGCCCGGCCCGAATCATAGTTTTAAATGGAAGTTTGGGTATACATAACTATATATCGATAAATCTGTTTGTTAAACAGTGCATGCTATGAATGTGACTTATCATTGGTGATGTTAGCTCACCGAGAGCCTGTTTCTCCTCTGTAAATCACCTTCTCCCTCCTATCCATGCTCTACTCTTTGGAAGCAGTTCCCTAAGTGAGGGTAGAGAGTTAAACTCCACGTCCTTGAGAGAGGAGTAGTGCTGAAACTTATTTGGAATCCTGTATGGGAGATTTCTCTCTTCTCTCTCACTGTTTTATTCACTCAGTCATTTTGTATCTGTATGAACTCATGGGATATTGATTTTTTACTTTCAGATGTAATCCCATACGAGATCATTCATTCTGCCACTCGAGTTCTTCCAGCTTTGGTTCTTGGGAATTCTTTCAGGTTGGGCTTATGTAACTATAAGTGAATTACTTCTTTACAATAACAGTTAAATTGACCTGAACAGATTTGAAAACAAACAGCCAATTTCAAATGCTTCGATTCAGCTGAAGAGCAGAGACCTTTCATGTGTGCCCCAGAAAGTGGCCTTTGAGTGTTTTCTGAGTGGTGAGATCAGTGCATGGCAAGAGTCAGCCATCTTGAAGTGACTGTTGGACCCCTGCACACCAATTAGTTCCTCAGAAACAATGCCTGTGGCATAGACAACCCCTACAAACAAACAATGCCTGTGGCATAGACAACCCCTACAAACAAACAATGCCTGTGGCATAGACAACCCCTATAAAGATGCTGATTCAACCTCCCCACTGGGCATCAGTTTCGCAAGAGGGTCTGGTGCACCAGTCTTATAAAAGCTGCTGTAAAAAGAACGCTTTCTAGGTCGGGGATGGTGGCTCGTCTGGCAGATCCTAGCACTTTGGGAGGCCAGGAGTAGGTGGATCGCGAGGTCAAAGATTGAGAACCATGCGGTCGTCAGAAAGCGAGGTGCCTGTCAGGCGGGTGCAAAATCCAGACAGAGGTTAATCAAAACGGGAATTCTTGACAAACTTTTTGCGCGCGCGAAAAGAAAAGAAGAAAAGAAGGAAGAAGAAAAGAAAGAAAAGAAAAGAAAAGAAAGAAGAAGAAAGAAAAGAAGAAGAAAGAAAGAAAGAAAGAAAGAAAGAAAGAAAGAAAGAAAGAAGCTAGCTTTCTGGAGGGCAGCTGTGGCATAAGTCCCTACTCGCTGCTCCTTTCTGAGAGTCTGGATTTGTCAGCCTCTTTCCTCAGCCCCTCTGTGTCCCCGGGCTTTGGGGGTGTGTCCCCGGGCTTTGGGGGTGGGCTTGCGTGGGTCTGCCCACTGGACACAGGGTGTTCCCGTTTCTGTGTGGGGAGTGCTGGCTGTGAATCTGAACATCAGTTAAGAGTCTCAACTCAATTTTGTTACTCATAAAACTAAGTCTAATGTGCAGATAAGAGGTATCAATGCCCCAAGATGCAATTGTCTGATTTTTCCAGTCGTTTTGTTAATGCCCAGGCAGAGACTTCTACGCCTTCAGACATGCCTGCCTACACCGTGTACTCCCCCTCGCTACAGGCCATGAAAATAGGCAGTTACAGGAATCAGTCGTAATGATTACTGTTGGATAAATTGGATAATGAGTAGGACAATGAATTTCACTGGTTTGTCTCTAAGAGTTTTGAGTAATTTTGATGTTTGAATCCTGCTCTGTGTAGCAACCGGTATGCTTAGGGTGACTTTAAAAAGGGAGCTCTCGAACTGAAATTTATTCCAAAATAACACTCTCGTGTAAATGTTTGTTCTGTATTTTCTAATAGAGGCCACACTCTCTTCCTTCAATGAACAGTTTGATGGCTTATTTGTGAATAAAAATATGAGTTGCTAAGGCCTCGTTTTCCCCAAAAGTACGTGGCACCCAAAGAAATACCTGCCCAGCAGGCACCTCTTAGCAGAGGGGCGTCATCTGAGCTCACTTTCTGAAGGGGTCTCCTTTGTTTTCTTTATACATATATAGTCCATGGGAGGTGGTTTTAGCTTGATGGTGTAATGGCCACACGGAGGAGGCACTGGAAGCCCATTCCTGCGACTCCCAGCGGGGCTGAGGTGCCCAGGTCTCCACGCCCATGCGATGCCCAGCGGGGCTGGGGTGCCCAGGTCTCCACGCCTAGGTGGAGATGCTGTAACTTTCCGGGGGCTCTGCACACCTGGGCCTCCCACATGATCCAGTTACCTCCGGTTACCTCCAGTTAGTGGGGTTGAACCCTAATTTTGTTATACGGTGCTCAGGCTGAGACGGGACTCCAGTCTCTTTTGGAAACTTGGGGGCTCCAAGGTGAAGAGAGGGCAAAAGTGGGACTGAGAAGGGAGAGCGTTTGAGCTTCAAGCAGCGCCCAGCCCTCCGGAGGCTGCGGGCGGAGGCTGCGGGAGGAGGTGCTGCGGGCGGAGGTGCTGCGGGCGGAGGTGCTGCGGGCGGGGCACGGCGCCCTCTGGTGGTCACAGGTGGGCGCCGCGGGGCTCCGTCCCCCAGGCTTTCTGGTCCCCCGTTCCCGTCTCTTTCCCAGCCCCTGACCAGCTGACTCGTTCATGAGACACTGTCCCCAGTCAGGGCTGATCCGTACCTCAGCCTTTCTCTCTGGGCACAGGAAGGGGACAGCCAAAGGCTGACCGAAGTTTGTCCCCAGGAGGCTTCCTATGTCACAGTCACAAAATGGTACAAGCTTCAGCCGCGCAGAACCTGTGGGTGCCCCGTGGGCCCCGCGGAGAGCTTAGGCTTGGCGGGCAGTGGCCATGGGCCCGGGAGGCCTCCGCGGGGGCCTGGGGTCTTGGAGTGAGCGTGTCCATCGCCGCTTCCCCATGTGTGTGTCTCGTGTGTCTTTCATGTGTGTTCCATGTGCGTATTTCATGTGTGTTTCATGTGCATGTGTGTTTCATGTGTGTTTTGTGTGTTGTGTGCATTTCATGTTTCATGTATGTTTTGTGTGTATTTTGTGTGTTGTGTGCGTGTTTTGTTTGTGTTTTATGTGTTTCATGTGTGTGAATGTGTTATATGTGTTTCATATGCATGTGTGTTTCATGTGTGTTTTGTGTGTTGTGTGCATGTTTCATGTGTGTTTCATGTATGTTTTGCTTATATTTTGTGTGTTGTGTGCGTGTTTTTTGTATGTGTTGTTTTGTGTGTTTCACGTGTGTGAATGTGTTATATGTGTGTGTTTCGTGTGTGGATGTTTTATATATGCATGTGTCGTGTGTACGTTGTGATGTGTGGGGGAGTGGGTAGATTTATTTATTTTTGTTATCACTAAGCCTTCAGCATTCAAATGTTTATGTTTGTTTGTTTTAAAAGTACAACACAGCCTTAATACATTGTGGATCAAGGTTGGGAATACTGTTCCCCAGTTCATCAGGGAAGAGGTGAAGGAGCTGAGTGAGCCGGGGTGGGGGTGCAGGGAGGGCAGTAACAGCGCAGAGGAAGCCGGTGAGGGAGGAAGCAGCCCTGAGCCCGGCCCCGGCAGAACGCAGTGCGCACGGGCACCCTGGACCTGGCCCCGGGGCTCAGGCTGGGTGGTCAGGGCAGGAGCAAGGGCCCAGAGCCGGCCTTGGAGCATCTGGTGGAAAGGCGAACGGGCTGTCCAGGGACCAGATATTTACAACTGTTATATTGGAAAAGGAAAGCATATTTGAATGGAAGCCGTTTATTTGATTTAATGTTCCCAGATATTATATATACATAGGATTTGTTTAAACATACTATAAATTAAGTGCACTCTGCCCATCTGCTGTGATTGTAAAATGGACCAGAGAGGTATAAAAGTGCCATCTAGTGGGAAAATGGAGAACTGGGTTGAAATATTTACCAGCAGGTTTGTCTTGTCTCTCTTTTCCACCTGTAAAACACATGGATTATGTTATAAAGGGAATAATGATAATATCTTATTGCACAGTGCTGGTGAGAAGCAAAGCCCGCTGCATTGTGCACAGCGCATCGCAGGATCCTGAAAGACGTGAATATGGCGATAGTCTTAACTGTATTCTATTTCCTATTCTTGTTAATCAAGATGATATTATTATTATTAACTATAGTAATCACTGCTGGTTGGACCCACTGGATTTTATGTCTATGTTATTCATTTAACAAGCTGTTCACTTAACTCTAGAATGTCCATTTTAACTCTTTTTGGATAGAATTAAATGATAATGACATGAGTGATGTTCTTATGATCATGCCCTCTGTGGGGTTGTTAACTGGGCTGCCCAAGAAACTCCTAATTATGTCCACATCCACTATTCCTAGATGCTGTGCTGGCAGCTGCTGGGGTTCAGTGGAAGCAGGAAGGAGAACCACAGGTCCTCACTCCGAGGATGGCAGCCTGCCATTGCTGTCAGCAGTGAGCACAGACCAACAGCAATACAATGAAAAGTGCCTTTAAGTGATAAGTGTGGCATCTCAGGAACATGTTTCTTTCTCATATGTAAGTAGCAGCAAAGAGAAACACAGGCCTGATAGAGGAACTGCTATTCCATGAACTCTACTACCCAACTTCCTTCTCATTTAAATTGTCCCCTGAAGAACTGAAGACGCACAGAAGACCTACATTTCCTGGGCTCAGCGTCTGCCCTGACAGGCCTTGTGAGCTGGGAGAGGTCACATCCTCGCCTGGAGTTTCATTTCTATGGAATGATTGCTAAAGTCTCCTTCAGCTCTAACAGCTTAGGGGTCCCCAATAGGTCCCCAATAATCAAATAACATCTTCCACTGGCCTCGTTACTTCCTGACCATTAGCACTTTGGTCAATGCAAAAAAATGAAGGAGTAGATTTGACTGGATACCAGAGCAGCTTTGAACTTACGTTATTCTGATCTTCAAGGGTAGCAGAAAGAACTCTTCACGTGAGGGTTTTTTTTAAATTTTTTAATTTTTTTTATTTTTTATTTTTTGGTGATTGTTGTTTTGAGATGGAGGTCTCCATATGTTGCCTAAGCTGGTCTCAAACTCCTGGCCCCAGCCATCCTCCTGCTTCAGCCTCTTGAGTAGCTGGGACTACAGTCATGCACCACTGCACCTGGCAACATGAGTTTTAACACCCCGAGAAGGATGAAGGAGAAGCCTGGAACCTCAGATACAAATGCATAATACTCAGAATTCAGCTAAATTAGAATGAGCAAACTGAGAATCGAAGCCTTTAATTTAGCTGTATACTGAAGCAACACCAGCAGCCGACCCTCCTGGCTAACATGGTGAAACCCCGTCTCTACTAAAAATTCAGAAAAAATAATTAGCTGGGCATGATAGCATGCACCTGTAATCCCAGCTACTCCAGAAGCTGGGGCAGGAGAATCGCTTAAACCCGGGAGGTGGAAGTTGCAGTGAGCCTAGATTGCGCCACTGCAATCCAGCCTGGGCGACAGAGTGAGACTCTGTCTCATTAAAAAAAAAAAAAAATTAGCTGTATTCTATTTTTACAGACACCAGCACAGCCATAAACATGCTGATAAATCCATCTACTGATTGTCAGATAAAATATTAAAGGCTGCCCATCACATCACAAACTGCTCATTTATAAAATGGAATCTGAATTTTAAAAACTGTCAAATATGAAAAATAGACCTATCTTGATTTTTCTTGCCAAATAACAAGCACAATGAAATATCTATCTATATGTGTGTATATATATATATTGCTGAAAAATTATTTTTAATGCCTTTATTTCTTCTATTTATTTATCCTATTTTTATTTTAGATTCTGGGCGCGTGCATGCGGGTCATTGTATTGTGTAACGCTGAGATTTGACCTTCTACTGATCCCATTGCCCAGGCAGAGACCATAACACGCAATAGGTAGTTTTTCAGCCTTCGGCCCCTCCCTTCATCTCCCCTTTTAGAATCCCCAGTGCTGGGCCGGAAGCTGCTGGAGGTGACAGGACATTCCCATCTTGATGTCCATGAGTACCCAACGTTCAGCTCCCACTTAGAAGTGAGAACATGTGGCATTTGGTTTTCTGTTTCTACAAAAGTTTGTTTTATTTGTTTGTTTGTTTTTGAGACAGAATCTCACTCTGTCCCCCAGGCTGGAGTGCGGTGGTGCGATCTCGGCTCACTGCTACCTCTGCCTCCCAGGTTCAAGCGATTCTCCTGCCTCAGCCTCCCGAGTAGCTGGGACCACAGGCGCCGCCACCTCGCCCGGCTAGTTTTGTGTATTTTAGTAGAGACGGGGTTTCACCATGTTGGCCAGGATGCTCTCAATCTCCTGACCTCATGATCCACCCCCCTCGGCCTCCCAAAGTGCTGGGATTACAGGGGTGAGCCTCCACACCCAGCCCACAGTTTTATTTTTAATGAAGCAATTTCTTGAGAAATACATTCAGATTCACCCAAATCAAATATTAATTTGCTCAAGTATATAAATATTTCTGAGAAAGTCACTTTTTGTCTTGATGTTTCCTTTTCTGCTTTCTCGTTCTAATAGTGAAGATAATTATTTCAAATGGTGGCAGCAGAAACTTATCAAAGAAAACCCCAAACCCCAAAACCCATACTTCTGTGTTGTGTTTGATAGTGTTTTCCGTGGGATGACAAAGGTTTTCTAGTCTGTATTGTTTGTAAAGGTGCCTTCCCAACCACGCTCTTGGGAGCCATTCTGACTGCCGTTTTGACAGTGTCTGGGCATTGAAGGAACCCACACAATCATCACAGCACGTGAAAATTGCCACCTGTGCACAGCATCGTCCTTTGAAAGTTCCCGGTGGCTACAAAGCGTGCGCATGTTTCCTGGGGAGTGCTGGGCGCAGTAGAAAAGCTGCAGCCGTACATATAAGATAAATTTTGACCCCTCTCTGGATAGATAAGGTAAGACAAACACAAACCCGAACAATTCTCTCCACCAGTGAGTCCACCATACACTGTTACATTTGTAAAGACAATTGCCTGATACCCAAGGGCAAAGGAGAGGGAACTAGTTTGCTGAACACTATGTATGCCCGTTATTGTGGGAGGCAGCTTGAATATAGTCTCTTCTCTGAAAGTTAGAATTCAATGGAAAATGACAGTAAGCTATATACTGTGTGCCACATATAGTACACACTGTAAACAGCAGTTTGGGCTCTCAACCAATATTACTAGTTTTCTTATGAGAAAGGGAGAAGAAACATGGGAGAGGCCCAAGTGGAGAAGGAGGCAGCCGAGGAACGAGGAAGAGGCAAGGCCTGGACGGGAGCTGGGCTCTGCCGACACCGTGGTTCCAGTGTTACAGCCTCCAGAGCCGGGAGAGAAATCTGGGCTATTCAGCCACCCTGGTGGGTTGTGGTAATTTGTTACAGAACCCAAAGGAAAGTAACACAGCATCTAAAGGTGAGGAAACCCAGGGACCAGAGAGGCAGTGAAGCTGGAGTGCCCGAGTGCTTCAGGTATCAGAAATAGTCGTTTTCATTTTCATTCTCTCTCTCTTTCTCTCTCTCTCAAACACACACACACACACACACACACACACACACACACACACACACACGGACATTCCTCACTGAAGAATTGCTCCAAACAGTTATTTGTAGTTTATGGGATTGCCTTGGAAAGGAAGAAATGTTCTCCTAAAAGAGGCTTGGCCTGCTGTGAATAATGAACACATCTGCATACAACAAGCGGGAAGCAGGTGGGACAGTTGGGGTGGGGCCCACAGGGCGCGCCAGGAATCCATGAGACTGTGGCCGCCACCTCTGCCTGGACAAAGAGAAGCCCTCCCAGGTGACAGGTGGCCTCAGAGATGTCTTGTGGAAAGGACATTCACAGAGAGGATTGCCCTGACCACACAGGGCCGGCAGAGCCTCCGTGCAGTCGGGAAATTCCCTACAGGTGAGCTCTGGGACACTGCTGGCTGGAATGTTGAAAATCCTCTCACACGAGCCAAGGGAAAGACCCATTCTTTCTTTCCCTTTTCTTTTCTTTTCTTTTTTTTTTTTTGAGACACAGTCTCACTCTGTAGGCCAGACTGGAGTGCAGTGGCCTGATCTCGGCTCACTGCAAGCTCCGCCTCCCGGGGTCACGCCATTCTCCTGCCTCAGCCTCCCGAGTAGCTGGGACTACAGGCGCCGCCACCACGCCCGGCTAATTTTTTGTATTTTAGTAGAGACGGCGTTTCACTATGTTGGCCAGGATGGTCTTGATCTCCTGACCTCGTGATCCGCCCTCCTCGGCTCCCAAAGTGCTGGGATTACAGGCGTGAGCCACCACACCTGGCCTGGGAAAGACCCATCCTGAATAGGACCGGTGAATGGAGTGGAAAATCACAGAAAAACGCCAGGATGAGGGGAGAAGTGGACCTGAACAGGTGAGATGGAGACATGCCCCTTAGCAAAATGGGGAGCATTTCCTCTAATGCTTTCATGAGACAGGCCCACAGGTAAGGCCATGAGTGGGTCATGTATAATGTAAATGTATTATTTCTGAAGCCTTTCTTAAATATCTTAAACATATGATTCTCCTTCCAAAGTTTCGTTTCCCTCTTTCGAGTGTAGAGCAATAACCAGCCACTGGTGCCCAGGGTGCCGCAGGTGAGAACCGCGGCGTCCATCACCAGCGTGGCCTCATCGCCCGCTGGCCCAGAGCACCGCTCACGTCAGAAGGGAGGCAGCTCTGGAGAGGGTCACAGACAGCCTCTCTGAGGGTTTAGGATCAAAACTATTCAAGAACATTTCCAACTTTTAAAATTGGAAAAAAACCAAAACTGTGCCGCCTAGAGCACTATGGTAACGCGCGCCTCATCAATGTCAGTGACATTTCCCTGACTCGGGGGTGTGACCAATAACCCGAGCCCCGGCGCACGGGACGCTTCCCGCAGGTGGTGGGAAGCCCGCGGCTCAAACACGAAAGCGGCCGCGGCTGCGGGAGAGGGAAGCCCAGAGCTGGTGCAGAGCTCAGCCCCTCTGTCTGGGCATCAGGGACCTCGGGCGGCTTCTCACGATTAGTGCCACCGCCCCCAGGGCCAACGCTTCCGCATTCACGTGGAAGGGAAAGAGAAAGCATTTATTCCGACAGGACATCCAGATCCTCAACCTCTGCCCGGGATGCTGACTCGGAGCCAGTCACTGTGGCGGGGTGCTGCGGCCCGCCGCCTGGTGGGGTGAAGGCGCCGCGGCCCGGGCCGCCTGGTGGGTGAAGGCCGCGCCCGCCGCCTGTGGGGGTGAAGGCGCCCGGCCGCCTGGGGTGAAGGCGCGCGCCCGTCGCTCTGGTGGGGTGAAGGCGCCCGGCTACCGTGGTGGGGTGAAGGCGCCGCGCCCGGGCCGCCTGGGGGTGTGAAGGTGTGTGCCCGTCGCTCTGGGGGTGAAGGCACGTGCCCGTCTGGTGGGGTGAAGGCGCGTGCCCGTTACTGTGGTGGGTGAAGGCTGCCCCGCCTCCCTGGTGGGTGAAGCGCCCGCCGCCGGGGGTGAAGGTGTGCCCGCCGCTCTGGTGGGGTGAAGGTGTGTCTGGCCGCCTGGTGGGGTGAAGGTGTGTGCCCCCTGCCTTGGCCTGCACCACCAGGAACCGATTCCCAGAGCAACGAGGATGCGATTCCATCAGAGAATGTGTGGGAATCAGGATCCACCCCTGGAGATGAGGCCACTTGCACCCAAATTTATGTCCCTAACACACAGGGAGAAGGCTGGACAGCCACTAGGTCTGCCACACTGAGCCATTCCCAAGGTTGAACAACATAAGCTCGGAACGTTTGTTTTGTTCTTTTGGCAAGAACTCTTACCATGTTTATATGACTGCAAGGAGCATACTCTATTTTTGTCTACGTGATAAATACCAAATTAGTATTTAAGTAAAAAACGAAGTGTTGAACAATTTGGTGACCTTATACACCAAATTAGCATAATGTCATTTATATTAATTTGTCATAGTAAGAGAACTGCAAAATAAACTACAGTGAGCTACCTTTTCCCACCTATCAGATTGTCAAAAATTCCTAATTGTGGTGTTATGGTAGCCGGAATGTGACCTTCTCTTACATTGCTGGTGGGAGAGAAAATGGCTACAGATTTTTGAAGAGAAATTTCTTCAGTAATTCTACCTCTGGACTTTATCCTACAAATGTTCCTGCATATGTGTGAAAGAGGGAAAGATTGAAACCAACCCAAGTGTCCTTCCACAGGGGACTCTGGTTAAACGAAGTGCGGAATCCCCGCAGTGAACACCAGCCTTCCATAGTGGACAGAGGCAGCCCTTCTGGACGCATCGGAAATACCCCAAGATAGAGGAAGCTCTCTCGGTACCCGTGAGAAATATCCCAGTCAGAACTGTGCCCAGACCGAACGGAAGTCAGAAAGGTGCCACGCAGTGTGTAGAATGTGCACTCTCCTGGCACAGAAGAGGAGATCTTCTCATTGTATATTTTATATCTTACAGTATTTTCATTAAACCATGGGCATATACCAGCTCTTCAAAAATTAAGACATTATACAAAGTGAACTGCTAAAAACAACAATATGTGGTTTTCTCAAATAATACGTTCTCAGGAAAGACTTTACAGAAACAGCTCTTCTTATCAGAAATTACATCCCAACCCTCTTTTGTGTGAAGTGTTGCTTCCAGTCTGCTAAGGTAATTAGCAGGTAACAAGATAGTATCGTTTGCTACTCTTGAAGGCACTCTGATTTTCAGTTCCAATTTTGTTTGAACCTGTCCGCATTTTGGGTCTGGCCCCGTTATGCCCTACCATCATTTTGCTCTTTTGGGTTTTTTGTTTGTTGTTGTTTTTGTTTTGTCTTTCTCAGGACAAATTCCTTTGTATCCCCAGTCTTTGAACTTTGTGAAAAATGTCCTTTCTCATCTCATAGAATCTGGTGCAGCCGCTCATTTCAGCTTGAACTTCTATATTTTGTGTGATTATTTTATTTTGTTGTTCATGTTAGCTAGAGTATAAGCTTCATGAAGCCAGGACATATCTGTTTGCTCACCACTGTATCCTCAAAGCTCAGCATGATGCTCTCACATAATTGTGCTCAATAAATATTTTCCAAGGCCAGGTGCAGTGACTCACGCCTGTAATCCCAGCACTTTGAGAGGCTGAGGTGGGTGGATCACAAGGTCAGGAGTTCAAGACCAGCCTGACCAACATAGTGAAACCACGTCTCTACTAAAAATATAAAAATTAGCCAGGCATGGTGGCATGTGTCTGTAGTCTCAGCCACTTGGGAAACTGAGGCAGGACAATCGCTTGAACCCAGGAGGTGTAGGTTACAGTGAGTCGAGGTTACACCACTGCACCCCAGCCTGGGCAGCAGAGTGAGACTTCGTCTCAAAAAAAAAAAAAAAAATTCACACTTGATGAATTGTATAATTGTTGGCACAGGTTGAAAGCTATGTGGTGACAAATCAAATTCTAGGTTATTGGACTAGATCACAGCAATAATGAGATAAATATTTGCACCAAACAGAAAAGCCCAGTACTTAGAATACAGGGAGCTGCTTGCTGAAGACTTTACTGTAACCATCCATTTGTGCCCAAATTGTTTTTTCTCCGTCGTACGGATGTAGTCAATGGTGACTTTTGTCAAATAAACATGCGGTTTAGCTCTTTGGGGGCCACAGTCACGGTAGCAGCTTGTCTTATGGAGGCTTCAGCTTGCCTCCCTATCGCCATCAGCCTCTCCCTCCCAAGACATTTTAAATAACTATACGATCCAACACAAATCATTTTTCAGGAAAGTGTATCTTTAAGATTGGTCCTAAGGTACCACTTCCAGGTACATTGCTGCTTGTCATCCTCTTCCATACAGAAATTCTGGTATCTTCACATTCACTCTTAGCTTGTGTCTACTCAAACTGCTGTTTTTAAACATATATTTTAAAATGGAAATGACACGAATTCCTGACTATTCTGAAAATCTGCCATTAAATGCAATCAAATTCTTTCTTTACAAAGAAATGTGCTCACACAGGCAGAGTATAGATTCCTGCAAAATGGTGAAGACTGTCTTTGTTCTCCTTTCTTCCAGTTTTCATTTTTCATTGAACAAATCTATTTATGGTGGCTTCTTTTATCAGTTCTTCTACCTGATCCCTGCTGCCACTACTTGGTTATTTTCTGGTATATCTGCCTATATAGTAATCGTCAGAAATATTGCCTTATGGTAATTCTTGGACTCCTTAGAAGCATGATCAGAAACAAAGAGACTGGATGCTGAAACAAACTACAATGATCACAGAACGGGAGTTTTGGACATAACAGCTTGTGACAGTTTGTTTTCTTCTGGCATTTTCCTACCAGCACCAAGCCCCTTCAGCGTGTTCCTGTGGAGGAAGCATGCTGGCACAATGAACTCAACACCCTCTCCCAGCAAATCCTCTGTCCTTCAGGGACTGCAGTGGCCCCTGGGAACCCGTTCACGCTGCTTGAGTTTTCTCCAGAATCCAGTCCACGTACTCGACCACGTTGGTGTAAACGCCTGGCCGCTCCCTTTGAGCACAGCCTTCGCCCCAGCTCGTGATGCCCACCAGATGCCAGACCTCGTTGTGTTTGCAGGACAGAGGGCCTCCCGAATCTCCCTAGAATGAGGGGAGACAAGAAAAGGTGCACAGATCAACTCAGACGCTTCCCGTCTTCAGCACATCTTGCTCGGGTTGATTTCGTGTAAATGCTGTCTTGGACTCTTAATATACTGCAGAGAACCTGGGTGCTTGTGTTCATCCAGTCAGTCTCCTCATTTTTGCCAAGTCAAGCAAATACACTGTGTTCCCTGCTCATTGGCAGAAGACTGCTTTTCAAAATGCATTAAGGGGCCGGGCACGGTGGCTCACACCTGTAATCCCAGCACTTTGGGAGGCCAAGGCGGGTGGATCACGAGGTCAAGAGATCAAGACCATCCTGGCCAACATGGTGAAACCCCGTCTCTACTAAAAATACAAAATAAATTAGCCAGGCGTGGTGGCGCACGCCTATAATCCCAGCTACTCAGGAGGCTGAGGCTGGAGAATCGCTTGAACCTGGAGGTGGAGGTTGCAGTGAGCAGAGATCACACCACTGCACTCCAGCCTGGGTGACAGAGCAAGACTCCGTTTCAAAAAAAAAAATGCATTAAGCATTCCAATTTGTGTATATTCCATTGGCTAAGAGCACTGCGTTACCTTGCAAGCATCCTTCCCTCCTTCCCTGTAGCCGGCGCAGATCATCTTATGGGTTATTGTGTGTCCTCTGTATCTCCTCTGGCACTCTTCATTGGTCACTAAGGGGATCTTGGCTTTCTGGAGAGTATTCTGTATTTTGTCTGAAAAAAATTTTTTGGTTTGTTTGTGGAATAACCATATACAATACACATAAACGTATATACATACACACACACACACACACACACACACTTTTTTTTTTAATTGAGACGGAGTCTCTTTCTGTTGCCCAGGCTGGAGTGCAGTAGCGCAATCTCGGCTCACTGCAACCTCCACCTCCCAGGTTCAAGCAATTCTCCTGCCTCAGCCTCCCGAGTAGCTGGGATTACAGGCACCTGCCATTATGCCCGGCTAATGTCTGTATTTTTAGTTGAGATGGGGTTTCACCGTGTTGGGCAGGCCGGTCTTGAACTCCTGACCTCAAGTGATCCACCCATCTTGGCTTCTCAAAGCGCTGGGATTACAGGCGTAAGCCACCGCGCCCGGCCGCGTATATTTAAAATAAAAATCACGGCCAGGCAAGGTGGCTCACGCCTGTAATCCCAGCGCTTTGGGAGGCCGAGGCAGGCGGATCACAAGGTCAGGAGATCGAGACCATCCTGGCTAACACGGTGAAACCCTGTCTCTACTAAAAATACAAAAAATTAGCTTGGGGTGATGGTGGGCACCTGTAATCCCAGCTACTTGGGAGACCAAGGCAGGAGAATTGCTTGAACTGGGAGGCAGAGCTTGCAGTGAGCTGAGATCGTGCTCCAGCCTGGGCTCCAGCCTGGGTGACAGAGCGAGACTCTATCTCAAAAACAACAACAACAACAATCATGCCTATATAAAAATCTAGAAGGAAAAAATGTTAGATTTACTTCACGGACCTTTTATAATTACAAGTATGAAGAAGACATTATTCCCACTATTGCATGTACCATTTTGTTAATGTTAATTAAGTTCCAAAATTAATTATGACTCTAACTGGAATGACTTCCCAGAGAAAGTAATTGGATAGCAGGCTAGAACATTTACTGAAAAGTGCTAGGCTTCACATTAAACTTCATTAAATATAATTAGTCTTTAAAGAGATGTAGTCACATTTAAAATGTCCAATCAAACAGACGAGGCACCAGCCTCACTTGGGTGACTTTTCCCTCTCCATCGGTATTAATCCGCTTCCTGCAGCTGAGTAGTGTGGCTCGATTGTGCTTCAGCTACATGACTTGATAGGGCAGAAAAGTTTCCGTTCTTCATTTCTAGGCTGGAGCACATATAACATCATTTTTACCTCTTAATTTTCTGTACCCCCATCCAGTCACCCAGCAGTCAGTGTATATCACATTTCTATCTCCTTTTGAAGGCAGGCATATGGGTCGTTGAGAATCTAAATGTAAAAAATCATGGTTTAAATATGAGATGCAAAATAGATCCTCTTTTCCAGAAGAGACTCTTCTTCCACTGTACATTATCTGTGTTTTCTTTGTTTACTATATTCATTTTTTGCCTTGTTGTCGTATATTTTCCTCCCTCAGGTTCAGCATAATATCGCACAAGCGCCAGGATGAGGGGGCGAGAAAGAGACAAGCCCCACCCGGCCACTAACTCCTCATCCAACTCAGTTTGTGATCCTGCACAAGTTGCTTAATTGTCCTAACCTTCAGTCCTTCATCCCTAAATTACCTTTACTAAATTATCTTTAGACCAAATTATCTTTACTATTCCAATGTATTATGAAATTGTGTCATTCTATGCACCTGAAGAGGCCTCAGGAAAACGTATCTCTTCACCCACATTCCCCAAATAAGTTTCAATCACCAGGAACGTGTGTCAGCCTTAACAGAATGAATGGCTCGTGTTCCAGGCCCTCTCGCTTCCATGATGATAACACACGGAGAGACTGGCAGGCTCAGGTCGTAAATCTAGCAGCGTTAAACATTTTATCCAGTTCACCATTGGAGATAACTTTCCAGATAAAATTCTCCATACCTGTGTAATTCACTGTGGTTTCCAGTTTCAACAAGGCAATATCATACCCACTTTCTGCCATTTTATATTGATCATGGATTATTATTTCTTGAACCCCAAAGAAAGATGTATCCTCTTTTATTTCAGATTGATTTAAAATGCCAATGTAGACACGCAAAATCTTAGGTGACTCTACCCTAAGGAGCAAACAGCAGAGGAAAAGAAATTTCCTTTACTGAAAATAATTCCCAGACATTGTGAAGTGTGTGACTATTTAACTATTACTAATATTTTCTGCCAATGACGGACATTTAGGTGGAAAAAAGTGGTTTTTTTCCTAAGATTTTTCAGGATAAAAAGAAACATTATCACCCTATCAGGAAGATCCATTATGCACAAAGATGGTCAGACCTCCACATCCATTATCAACACCACCTGGTACCTGGGCCTGCACCTGCCTTGCACCTGGTTCACCACATGCCTGGTACATACCACCTGGACCTGTGAGGGCGCCACCGCAGACTGCGCGTTCTGCCACCACCTGGGCTACCTGCACCTGCTGCGTACCTGAACCTGCAGCCTTACCTGAACACCTGAAACCTACCTACGCTACAGGCCTGCCTTCCCTGAACCACCTACGCTGGGCCTTACCTGAAACTGCCTGGTGCACGTAATTGCCTTACCTGCGCCACCACCAGCGCCTGACCTGCACCGGATCCACTGGACCGGATCACCCTCATCGGTGGGCTTTGTGTTTATGAGAGAACTCAATTTGTTACTCCTGTTTCCTCCGTTCCCATATGTGACGAATTAGCGAGGGGATGCTTGATTTCACACGTGTTCTTGAGTTTAACATGGTGTGCAGACTGATTAAGCAGCGAAGCTAAAAGCACACAAAACTGTGTCTGGAAACAACTCAGAGGACACTAAAGTAGCAAACAGAAAGTTTGGCTGACTTAACTTCCCTGGAATAAATATACCCCCAGCTGGAGCCTTTGTGTTTGGCCAGTGCTGAGAGTGACCTAAGTAAGGAACCCAGTTTGCGGACGCCGACTGAACTCTTTCTGTATTTTATTTATTTACTTAGAGATAGGGTCTCGCTCTGTTGCTCACGCTGGAGCGCAGTGGCACTGTAGTAACTCACTGAACCCTTGAACCCTTGGGCTCAAGCAATCCTCCTACCTCAGCCTTCTGAGCAGCTGGTGCTACAGGTGCACAAACCACCAGGCCTGACTCGTTTTTAAATAATTTTTAGAGACAGGGTCTCACTATGTTGCCCAGGCTGACCTCAGACTCCTGGCATCAAGTGATCCTCCCACCTCAGCCACCCAAAGTGCTGGGATTACAGGCATGAACCACCACACCTGGCCTCTTTCTGTATTTAAACACACACACACACACGCACACATGCACACACACATATTAGAAATTTGATTCAGAGAGTGGTAAATCCTCTGTGAGTTTAGTTCTGGGCGCAGCGCACAGAGCGAGACACACAGAGAGGGAGGTATGCTCTTGCAGGGAATAACATGAAGGCCCCTGGGGATGTGGATGTGGTTAAACGGGAAGCAGAATTGCAGGCAGTCAAGCGGCCGTGTACCTACACCTGTTCTGATGCTGGGAGACCATGAGGGACTCTTCCTTTCTGCCTTTTTTACCACTGAAGGAATTCATTAATTTTGCAAATAAGACAATTTAATTGATTAAGGTATTTCCTAATATGCTAGTAATATTTTTTATAAATGTGTGAACAAGATGAACTAATAAAAGCAGCCATGGTACTGACCCATAGAAACAGTGAGCGGCCGTTAATATCCACTGGTTTCCAATGATGGAGCCTCCACACAGGTGTCTGTGAGTGGGTGAGGTGGTGTGCAGAGTCACCTGCCATGGCCACTCACCACGGACAGATGCAGTTCCTCCAACGATCCTGGGCTTGATTTTGGTGGTACACTCTGCAACAGAAGCATTGCGATGAGCAGCTTCCTACATCTTCCTTTCCATCAGTAATTACGCTCTTTCAGGAACAAGAAGAAGAAAACCTTCCCTCAAGTCAACAGTTTATCATGACCCTGAGTTACAGAGACTTTATAATCAAGTTGCCAAAGCAAAACATGCACATGAAAAATGGAATTAACTAATTCATCTTGTAATTACACACCCCAAAGGATGCGGCCCTCTTGTGTGGTACTACGAGGCTGTCTTATCCTTCTTCAAATGATAACGCGAATGGTTCTTTGAAACCAGTGGTTGTCAAGTGCAGTCTCCAGACCAACAGTGTCACCTGGGAACTTGTCAGAAATGCACATTCTTCAGCCCCACCTCAGATCCAGTGAATGAGAAACTCCAGCCTGGAAGCTCAGCCCTCTGTGTTTAAACCAGCCCTGCTGGCGTTTGAGAACTACTCTTAGAAAGAAAAGGCGAGCACCTTGCCCTCAAGCTGCAGCCATTGTCCAGTTCCTGCCCTGTTCCCATGACTCTGCTGACCATGACTCCCAGTCACTCCTGCTCCATCCACGTCCAAAGTAAGACTGATCTGCGAACTTCCTCTGACCTTTGGCCTTGTTGACAGTTTGGGATTCTCTGGGGTCCTTAGTACTTTTCAGGGACTTTGACTTAGATTCATCCTGTGTTTCTTTACTCTTGTGGCTGCCTAAGAAGAACAGTTCCTCTCTTTTCTCTCGCGCTGGATGCCCCAACACAGACCCATCCTCGGGCTGGACCAGCGGTATTGCCATGGAACCGGATGGCGTGGGGTGGGGTGTTCATGCTCTGGAACTGCACCTGCAGACGGATGGCGTAAGGTTAAGGTGTTCATGCTCCTGAACACATACTGCCTTTACCGCGGACACGGATGGCGTAGATTAAAGGATTGTTCATGGCGGTATTCAGACCACACACACGCACACATCTTTACCTTACCTGCAGCACCTGCGCCTTTACCACATGCCTGTCCTTTTTTACCGTGCATGCCTAATCATACCACCGCGCTTTGCTCCACGTTACACACACTCCACCACACACCGCGGAACACAGATGGCACGTAAAGGATTAAGGTGTTAGTAAAGAGTATTCTAGACACACGCAGACACACACATACACGTACACACACATACACATGCACACCCACGTGTGTACACACACGCAAATGCACACACACACAGACACGCACACACACACAGACACGCACACACAAGGAACAGAGATGGCATGGGAGTGGGGTGTTCGTAGACAGCAGTATTCTAGACTTACACATGCACATGCACACACACATGCACACACACACGTACACACACACACAGAACACAGATGGCATGGGACTTGGGTGTTTGTAGACAGCAGTATTCTGGACACACACATGCACATACACATACACACATGCACACACACGTGCACACACACGCACACACGGAACACAGATGGCATGGGAGTGGGTGTTCGTAGACAGCAGTATTCTAGACACACACACGCACACACACGCACACACCTATGCGACTCATACTTTTATGTGCCTGTGGGTCGCCTGCATAGCTTTCAGATTGCAGATCCTGACTCCGTAACGTCTGTGTGGGTCCTGAAATTCTAATAACCTCCTGGGTGATGCCAATGTGCCGTGCCTGGATCACACTTAGAATAACCAGGCTCAGGTGCTCAGAGAGGCTCCGTGTCCCAAGGTAAGGGAGGAGTCTAAGTTAACAGAAGAATCACTGATGAGAAGCCGGATCCTAGAAGATCCACTCACTAGTTTTGTGGGTATAAAACAACCTTACTAGGCCTTTTTTTCCATGGTAGGAAAATGAGTGTATAATTCTGGGGCGGATTTCAAATAGAAGGAGAGGAAGAGAGAAGGAGTTTGGAAGGAAACAGCAGCTAACAGCAACTGAGGTGAGAACGAGCAGGATGTGTCTTTGGAAGCCTGAACAGAGGCTCTCATTTTAGAGCTGGTAGGGTGAAAATTTGTTTTGGAGGGTCCTCTATTCTGGAATTTCTCGGAAGCCTTTATAGTTCGCAAGGTGGGAAGTGTCATAAAGGTAAATTTTAGGAAAATTAATAGGTAAGCAGTAACTAGGGTATGTTAGAAATAACTCAATCAAGACCTATTAGGTACAGGTGAGAGGCCTTGATGTTCATCCTATTTTGATTCTCAGTTTAAACGAAAGGCTGAAAATACGTGTTTAGAATCATATTTTGTGTTAAGAAATGTTTGTTTTAATGGTGCTGCTATCTATCTTCAGAAAGTTAAGTTACATTGTAGACCAATGGCAGACAAGACACCATCAACATCTCACGTAGCTATTCCCTTTCACATTAGGGAGTTATTCCATCAAATACAGTGCAGCAAAAACCTAGTTATCTAATTCACTCCCTCCAAAGGTGCACTGAAAAGACATAAGAGTTTATTTTCCTTTATCTTACATTTTCTCCTGCAGCTATCAATCTTTATCTGGTATATTCTGTAACTTCTACAGGCCAGAGTCTGTAAATCCAACGAGAAAACCATAATGAAGAAGGAAGGGGGGAAACGCAATCTGCAATGTATTAAGGTATATGTGCTCGTTCCCATATTTTAAACCATGTCAACATTAGCGTTTTTGACACTAAGCATCCCTTCTAATGCTCAGAAGTAGAAGAAAGACAACAGAATGGTGCTGAATGCTCCTTCTTGTCTTAAAGGGAAATTATAGTGAGAAAAGTGGGATCTGACTTGAAATGGGCTTGTGGCACTTGGGAGGCTTGGAGCCATCCAGCGATTCAAGCCGGACGCCTCTGAGCTCTGGGAGTAGCGGTTTACTAGTTAGGATATCAGTGTTGGAGGCAATATGACATCTTTTTTTTTTTTTTTTTTTTTTGAGGCGGAGTCTCCTCATCCCCCAGGCACAGGGTGCAGTGGCGGGATCTCAGCTGCTGCAAGCTCCACCTACCAGGCTCCACGCCATTCTCCTGCCTCAGCCTCCCGAGTAGCTGGGACTACAGGCGCCAGCCACCACACCCGTAGTTTTTTTGTATTTTTTTAGTAGAGGCGGGGCTTTTACCGTGTGGCAGGATGGTCGATCTCTCCTGACCTCATGATCCATGCGTCTCGGCCTCCCAAAGTGCTGGGATTACAGGCGTGAGCCACCGCGCCCGGCCAATATGACATCTTTATGTTCTACAAAACAAGTTCTCAGAAATGAAGGATTGACTCGCCTTCTCAGTACAGCAGATAATCTGACACGAAAGGTTTTTGTGCTTCTAAAACTATGACAAAGCATGATTATCACTTGCATTTTATTCATTAAATCTCAGTTGCATCTTACAGTGTATTGGAATATTGGACATTTAGCAATAAACAGTTAAGAACATGCAGCTTCTGTAAATCAGTATATAGTAAAGCCATCCTGAGTTACGACGGTAATTTAGGCAGGAGTGTCTGTGGTGCGTTCTTTCCTGTTGGGGATTTTGTCCCTTGGAACAATTCTGTTTGCCTACAAACCATCTCTTGCGACTATACTCAGAAATTGGCCACTGTGATGGAAACACTGCTGGTTGGATTTTTCTTGCAACTTTTATGTTATCATAGGTCTTGTATAATCTAAACACTCTTATTTCCACCCTACCACACTCATTGTTGTTAGTAAAGTTTTACCTTAACCTATGCCAATTCCTAAGTCTCCGGAACCCTGCATGGAATCTGAATAAAGACCTCTAAAAAGGAGGTGTGCCAGTATTTCTTGAATAGATACACATTTTTAAGAAGAAAATGAGTAATTTGACTAACCAAAGTATTGATCGATATTTCCCTTACAAAGGATAATAGGAAAGATTACTGGCCTTGATCACAGGAGTGTTGGCAGAGTCTGGGTCTCATTATGAAATGCCAGTTGTGGCTGGGTACAGTGGTTCAAACCTGTAATCCCAGAACTTTGGGAAGCCAAAGCGGGAGGATCGCTTGAGCCCAGGAGTTCAAGAGCAGCCTGGGCAACATGGCAAGACCCCATCTCTACAAAAAATTAGCCGAGTGTTGTGGTGCACGCCTGTAGCCCCAGCTACTCAGGGAGCTAAGGTGGGAGGATTGTTGGAGTCCAGGAGTTCAAGGCAGAGGCTGCAGTAAACACTGACCACATCACTACACTCCAGCCTGGACAACAGAGTGAGACTCTGTTTAAAAAAAAAAAAAAGAAAGAAAGAAAGAAAGAAGGAAAACAGAAATGCCAGGTGTATAAACGTGTCAAATTAAAACATATATTTAGTTAATACTAGGCAATGTGCGGTTTGGTCAAGCCCCAGTATTTACCTTTAAAACATGGTCAGCTTGGATGATAGGAGTGAAAACAACGGAAAATGGCAAAATGTGTTTATTTCATGAACGTTCTCCCCTCTGCGGCTGGACCTGACAGTCTTGGTTGTGATGGATTCCGTATGGAATAATTCCTTCAGCTGTATTTTTTCAAGTGACATTATACTCACCATTATCCATTTTACACAGCCTTAATGTGTATCCAGAGATGCCTCCTCTCCCGCGAAGTATTTTAGTTGGAGATCCATTTGAAGAAAGCTTTAAGTAACATTTGCCCCTGCAGTTGGAAACAAAACGGTATAAACATAATGCGCCTCACAGGCAGACGAGACAAGGGTATCTGCATGGCGCTTCACATGGCTTACTTCCCTTCGTGGCAAGATGCTTGAGCTGGGGCATAGGTAAAAAACTGGCAGCGGACGGCATTGGTGCACGATTTCTGGCAGGCCTCGTGACCTTTCACAGCAACAATATCCAGTTCTTCTCCCAGGAAATCAGTGTCATGGTAAAATGAAGAATGGCAGAACACTAGACAGCAGACCACATGTCAGAGCGAGACCCTCCCTCAGCATGCATCAGCCTCCTCGGGGCTGGTCACTCTCAGCCAGAGTGCAGAACTCAGTTTACCTGGGATGCTGTGCCTGCAGCTTTGGAGACTGAAACCAGAAAGAGCTTTGCTCTTTTTAATGCGTGTACTGGGTAATCCACTCTCAGATGTTTTAAGGAGACAAAGATTTCTAACAAAAACAAAAGGGAAGTAGAAATATATCAGACACGTAAAAACATTTTTACAGCACCTAGAGAAAGTAAAGTCAGCTCATGCTGGCACTTAATTGTGAAGATTTTCCATTTTGAAAGTACTATTTGTAAACCATGGAGTCACACTCATAAATCACAGAGTCACACTCATAAATCACGGAGTCACACTCATCAACCATGGAGTCACACCCATAAACCATGGAGTCACACTCATAAACCACAGAGTCACACCCATAAACCACGGAGTCACACTCATAACCACGGAGTCACACCCATAAACCTTGGAGTCACACTCATAAACCACAGAGTCACACTCAAACCACAGAGTCACACCCATAAACCACAGAGTCACACTCATAAACCATGGAGTCACACCCATAAACCGCAGTCACACTCATAAACCAGTCCGCACCCGCAAACCCGCGGAGTCACACTCATAAACCAGTCCGCAAACCGCAGGGTGCACACCACCGGCACAGAGTCACACTCATAAACCACAGTCACACTCGAGCCACTGAAGTCACCGCAAACCACAGAGTCACTCACAAACCATGGAGTCACCCGCAAACCACAGAGTCACTCATAAACCACAGAGTCACACTCATAAACCATGGAGTCACACCGCAAACCACAAATTCACCTCAAACCAGCCAGGTCCACACTCGCAAACCGCAGTCCACACCCATAAACCACGAGTCACTCGCAAACCTGATCACCACTTTCAGCCACAAAGTCACACCCATAAACCACAGTCCACCCATAAAACCGCAGGTGCACTCATAAACCACAGAGTCACCCGTAAAACCCACGAGGTCCACACTCCTCGTCAGTCCACCACCCTCGTCAGTCCACTCCTGAAACCACAGTCACCTCAAACCACCACCTCCAGCTTCCCTGATCCACACACTCCCTAAACCACAAGTCACACTCACAAACCATGGGAGTCCACCATAAACCACAGAGTCACACTCCTGGCTCCTGATCACACTCTAAACCATGGAGTCACACCATAAACACAGATCCACCCACCACTGCACTCCCTAGAGTCACACTCATGAAACCATTCTGAGCCACAGGTCACACTCTGAGCAGGTCACACCCACTCCAAGCCACGAGGTCACCCATAAACCACAGAGTCCACTCATAAACCACAGAGTCACGCCACAGAGCCACAGAGTCACTCTGAAGCCATGAGTCCACACCCATAGGCACAGGTCTCACAGACCACAGGAGTCACTCACAAACCATGGAGTCACCTGCAGCCCGCAGGGTCCGCACTCATAAACCGCGGAGTGACACCCATAAACCGCAGAAGTCACACTCCATGACCCATGGAGTTTGCGGGCACATTTTTCAGGCAATCACCTGGCTCCGTAACAATTTTCTGAGCTTGCTCTGTTGTCAGTCTTCCCAGTATCTTCCCTTTCCATTTCCTTCCTTTCAAAACTCCCAGCCTGTCTTAAAGATTCAGGAGTCTTCATGCTACCTAGAAACCTCCTATCCAGGATTGCAACAGGTTTACAAGGAGATGAGTGAAGTACATCGTTGACTCTACACCCTGGAAGCATCTTCCTGGAAAAGAGTGACTTTTCCTAAGTAGACAAAACCACAGTCTAGAACAAGGCTGTCCCTAGAACTTCCTGCAGTGATGGAAATATTCTATGTCTATGCCATCCAATACAGTAACCGCCAACCACATGTGGCTGTTGAGCACTTGGAATGTGGCCAATACAGCTGGGAAGGTGAATTTTTAGTTTTCTTTCTTTCTTTCTTTCTTTCTTTCTTTCTTTCTTTCTTTCTTTCTTTGAGACAGAGACTTTCTCTTGTAATCCAGGCTAGAGTGCAGTGTCGCGATCTCGGCTCACTGCAACCTCCATGTCCCGGGTTCAAGTGATTCTCCTGCCTCAGCCTCCTGAGTAGCTGGGATTACAGGCACATGCCACCACACCAGGCTAATTTTTGTATTTTTGGTAGAGACGGGGTTTCGCCATGTTGGCCAGGATGGTCTCGAACTACTGACCTCAAGTGATCCACCTGCCTCTGCCTCCCAAAGTACTGGGATTGCAGGCATGAGGCACTGCACCCAGCCAGTTTTATTTAATTTTAATAAATTTAAATTTAAATTGCCAAGCTTTGGCTTATAGAAGCCACATTCCTATCACATTCTGTATTAAAGATCAAATGTGTTATTCCTAGTCTAGGAATTGATCGGTAAGGGAATAAGACAAAGAAAAGAGCAGTGACTAACACAAAATTACAAGTGACAATGGCATCTTTCTTATTTCTGAACTTTATAACACCTCAAGGCTCCATCTTTGGACCTACTTTCTTCCCTGTCTGCATTTAATTCTTTGATAATTTCACTAGATTTTTAAAAAATATCAGTTGTATATTGGCGACACCTAAACACAGATCTATACATAAACCTCTCTCCTGAATGTGACTTCTATTTCCAGCTGTCGGTTCAACCCTTTCCTCTAGATGTGTCATGGGCATTGCTTCTCCTACACTCTGCCGCTTGTGAAACCTTCCACATCTCTGTCATCAGCATTTCCATCTTTCCAGTTTCTTGGGCCAAAAGTCTCGGAGCTATCTCTGACTACTTCACAATCCATGGTCCAATCCATCAGTAAATCTTATTGGCTCTCTGCTGTAACACATATCAATCTGGTCACTTCTCTCTCATCTCCACTCTGGTCCAATCGGCAAGGTTTTCATCTATTTAGTTCACTAAATGGTATCCCCAGTCTTCAGAACAATGCCTGATATATAATAGGCACCAAACGAATTCTACTAAATTTGTTCAGTAAGTGATGGTAACAGATATATTTTCATGTGACAAACCTGGCACTTCTGAAATTACAGCCTCACTCAGTGGAAAGTGAGGTTCATGTGATGGGCAAGGCACATGGGGCTCCCCTTGGCTGAATTGTCTGGAGGACACATTTTCATCAACAGGAGGCCAAGCAAGCAAGTGCTGAGGGCTCTGAGAGTTCCAATTCAAAGATATATACAAGCTAGGTTTTAAAACTGACTTAATTTTATGGATGTTTGTTTGTTTGTTTGTTTGTTTAAGTGAATGCTGCCAATGAAGAATAGCAAACTGGGCATGGTGGCTCAGGCTTGTAATCCCTGCACTGTGGGAGGCCAAGGCCAATGGATTGCTTGAGGCCAGCAGTTCTAGACCAGCCTGACCAACGTGGCGAAACCCTGTCCCTACAAAAATACAAACATTAGCTGGGCATGGTGGTGCACACCTGTGGTCCCAGCAACTTGGGAGGATGAGACAGGTGGATTGCTTGAACCTAGGAAGTGGAGACTGCAGTGGGCTGAGATCACACCCAGTGCACCCAAATTTGAGTGACAGAGCAAGACCCTGTCTTAAATAAATAAATAAAAGAGGGACAGCAACCTTAGCTAATGTCCTTTTGGTAATCAAAGAAATTTCTCATGCTGTTTCTGATGTCCTGTGTTAATTTCCATTGGTAAGGAAACAGGAACTCAATTCTCAAATCTCCCTCCACCATCATCCTAACCCACTTGATGGAGACATTCATTTCCACCTCTCTCTCTCCACTTTGGGTTTGACATTTCACTGACATTTTCAGCTCTTTCTGCTCCTGGTTCAATTATTTTAAACAAAGCATTGGACTGAATTGTCTTTTAGTGGTCATGAAGTGGAAATGGAATCTCTTCATTTCATTTAGAATTAGACAACTCTCCCTTTGCCAAGGTGGAGACCTCCAGCACTACTGGGTACATGTCCGAAGGAAAAGAAAGAAAAAAAATCATTATTTCACAAAGATACCTACACTCACATGTTTACTGCAGCAGTACTCATAATAACAAAGATATGGATCAACCTAAGAGTCTATCAACAAATGAATGGATAAAGAAAATGTGGTGTATAGAATAGACTGTAGAATGTCACTTAGCCATAAAAAATCATAAAATCATGTCTTTTGCAGCAACATGAATAGAACTGGAGGCTGTTATCTCAAGTGAAACAACTCAGAAACAGAAAGTGAAATATTCCATGTTCTCACTTATAAGTGGGAGCTGAGTAAAATGTACACAGGCACAGAGAGAGTGGAATGAAAGCTATTGGAGACTCAGACAGTTGGAAGGATAGGGGAGGGTGGAGCAGCAAAAGCCCAGACTTCACACTACACCGTATATCCATGTAGCAAAACTGTACCTGTACCTAACATTTATTTAGGTAAAATAATATTTATTTTAAAATTTATTGACCAGGCATGGTGGCTCAACCCTGTAATCTCAGCACTTCGGGAGGCTGAGGCAGGCAGATCGCCTGAGGTCAGGAGTTCAAGACCAGCCTGGCCAACATGGTGAAACCCTGTCTCTACTAAAAATACAAAAAAAAAAAAAAAATTAGCTGTGCATGGTGGTCCATGCCTATAATCCCAGCTACTCAGGAGGCGGAGGCAGGAGAATCACTTGAACCCGGGAGGCAAAGGTTGCAGTGAGCCGAGATCACACCACTGTACTCCAGCCTGGGCAGTACGGCGAGACTCCGTCTCAAAAAAAAAAAAAAGAGTCCTTGGTAATGTCGGGTTTGTGCTAAGTAGGTGGGGAATAGAATGGGAGAGGGGCTAGAAATTCTTTGCAATTTTTATCCTATACTAACATTTAGAGTAAATTTTTAGTTACTTGGAGTTTTTAATGATGGATTTTGATCAGCTATTTTAAAAAGATAACAAATTATCCTTACTTGTTAACTCCTTACCTTTGAGATTCTTTGGGCCATTCCTGGGAAAAGAAGGTAAAAAACAAGCAACCGGGATGATGAGTGCAGATTCGGCGACAGGCAAAGGCATCTGGAGCCATGACACTATCGATGTTGCTGTCCGCAAACACTGTATTGGGGAAAATGTCCCTAATACAAGCTGCGAAACAGAAGAACTGTGTTAGGAACTCAGTTCACCAGCTATCAGGAAAATTCCAGTCACAGCATTTGTAAATTCCATATTAAAAAATTTAAGTGTATCCCAAGATCTTTTAAATTTTTTTTATTTAGAAGAAAATGACATGATTATTTTAAACTTGAAATTTAAATAGAGGATCTAACTGTACAAGACATGATGAAATCTATCACATGAAGAAGGTAAAGGTCTTTGGGTCCGTTCCATTGTGAGCATAAGCTGGTAACCTGAGTGAGATCTATTGTCCTGATCATCAGCATGTTTAATGGTTGCACTACGTCATCAAGAAGTCAATAGTTACCCAGATTAGAAAGTGCACAGGATTTCAGTGAAAATCCAGTCACCACTTTATCGAGCTTCGTTATTCCGGTTGGTGTCCCCGTTTTGGTGTGCTTCAGTAGACAAATGTTACTGAATAAAAAGAAAAAGGAAACGTGTCTTATTCTTCCAAGTGCAAGGAGGAGAAAACATGAGACAATAAGAAAGTCCCCTTTGGAGAAAGGACCTGCGAGACCCTGAAGCATCCATCTGGGAGGCTGAGTGGCTGGGCGTGGTCCCAGCAGTGCCGCTAAGCACCTGTGAACTGTGTAACTTTATTTCTTCTTCAGTACAGTGACAGCTTGAGAGAGTGGCCACATGAAGAAGGAGACTGCATGAATGAATGACTTCTCAAGCCCTTCTCACTTTTTTTTTTTTTTTTTTTTGAGACGGAGTTTGGCTCTTGTCGCCCAGGCTGGAGCACAATGGCACGATCTTGGCTCACTGCAACCTCTGCCTCCCGGGTTCAAGCGATTCTCCTGTCTCAGCCTCCCGAGTAGCTGGGATTACAGGCGCCCACCACCATGCCTGGCTAATTTTTGTATTCTTTTTTAGTAGAGATGGGGTTTCATCATATTGGTCAGGCTGGTGTCGAACTCCTGACCTCAGGGTGATCTGCCCACCTCGGCCTCGCAAAGTGAGCCACTGCACCTGGCCAAGTCCTTCTTACTTTTAATGATTTTACTTTTTTTATCTTGCTTAGCAGCCTCCACTTTCTTGGCTTGCAGTTCACATTCCGTTAAGTCTTAGACATAAAAGCTGTCATCTGAGCTGAGCTACAGACAAGCGTTGCAAGTCAAATGACTAAGTTAGGGGTTTGGGGTGTGTGTATGTGTGTGTGTGTGTGTGTGTGTGTAACCACTGTTGTTTTTGAAATAACTCATTGATGCTTTGTTTGCTTTCCGTTTACTCCTCTTTGTTAATGTGGCAGGCAGAATGTTAAAATCCAATGTTAAAACAGAAATATTAGGCCGGGTGCGGTGGCTCACACCTGCAATCCCAGCACTTTGGGAGGCCAAGGTGGGAGGATTATCTGAGGTCAGTAGTTCGAGACCAGCCTGGCCAACATGGTGAAACCCCATCTCTACTAAAAATACAAAAATTAGCCAGGCATGGTGGTGGGCACCTATAATTCCAGCTACTCAGGAGGCTGAGACAGGAGATTCACTTGAACCCAGGAGGCTAAGGTTGCAGTGAGCCGAGATCGCGCCATTGCACTCCAGCCTGTGCAACAAAGAGCAAAACTTTGTCAAAAAAAAAAAAAAGAAAGAAACCCACAAATATTAGTAATTAGAATGTTTTTCACTTTTCTGTTGATTCCAGATAAATGCAGTTTACTATGAAAATCTAAGTTATCTCAGTATATTTCTGAATATACAAATTAATATTGTATAATGTTGTATATTGTATACAATATTGGATAATGTTGTATATTGTATACAATATTGCATAATGTTGTATATTGTATAATGTATATTTCTGAATATACAAATTAATAATCTATTTCCCATGGAAATTTTTAAAGATGAGGACACAGATTTGGTCATTAGAGATCAGATCATTTTTAAATCCTTACACAATAGATTTATCCTTGAAATATTTCAAAATCCAGTATGCAGCAGGATAACACTTTTTACATGAGTATTTTGTCTTAGGTAAGGAACTGTTATTTAGAGGGAGAGAGAGAGAGGAGTAGGTTTTTATTTTTATTCTGTTATACTGTAACATTTTTTAGACTGGGAAGGGCACTGACAATCAGACCAATTGTAGCTGTTTCAAAATTGCCAATTTAAAAGTGTAGCACTTTTGAAATTAGCTAAGTGTATATATTTTTCTGACAGTGTTATTAAAAGATAAACTCCTTACCACAAATGAAATGCATCCAAATTAGGCTTTAAGTGTGTTTTTCATGAAGAAAACCAGGAGTACTTTTATTGAAATGCCTTCTAGGGGTTCAAAATTAATTCTGGCATAAAGTTGATGACAAAAACTTTTTAGTGAATCACCATTCTGTTTGTCACTGGCCACTCGAATGCCGAGGCTCACTCACCGATGCTCCAGGCTGGGAAACTGCCTTGTGGCATACGTGAAAAAGTGGCAGTGGACGTCATCCGTGCATCTTTCTTGGCATTCTTGAGCACTCTTGGCAAGTGAGCTGTTATAGTTTATGCCCTTCATGTCTAGGTCCACATAAATGTCTTTGTTGCAAGCTGGAAATAAAAGCGGAAAACGTGAGTACCTTCCAGATTCCAGAGGCGCTGACCTCAGCAACTGTCCCTCCTGACTCCCCCTGAACTTTTTCACCCACCTTTCCTCAGAAGTCTTTTGTTACATTAATCTACAAAATTCTTATTCTTGAATGAAAGCAGTAAAAGAATGCCAATGTCCTTCTTGTATTGTAACAATTTTAGACTCGTAAATTCACATTTTGATTTTCTGACCTCGCCTCTCTTCTCCTTAATTGCACTGATTATTTCACTAATTAACTCATTCAAGTATCTGCTCACTATTAAGACAAGTGTCACTTCAACTTTTATATTTGCTCCTTTTGATTTGGATTAATATGTTTAATAAAGAATTTCAACTGGGCACCATGGAATCCCAGCACTCTGGAAGACCAAGGCGGGCGGATCACTTGAGGCCAGGAGTTTGAGACCAGCCTGGGCAATACAGTGAGACTCTGTCTCTAGGAACAATTAACAAATTAGCTGGGAATGGTGGTGCATGCTTCTGGTCCCAGCTACTCCAGAGGCTAAGGCAGGAGGATCACTTGAACCCAGGTGGTTGAGGCTGCAGTGAGCTGTGATTGCACCACTGCACTCCAGCCTGGACAACAGAGTGAGACCTTGTCACAAAAAAAAAAGACTTTCATTTAAGATTTTAGGCTGGGAAGTAGAAACAATATAAATAAGTGATGAGAAGTGAGGTAGTAACATATGTCTTTCTATGAGGTAAGGAAATTTTTAGTGTGTTGGAGGGCAGGCATGTATGTTAGTTTATACTCTACATTGAAAGAACTTCATTAAGGGGGTTTATTTCCACATAGCAGTGTTTTATTTCATTGCCATAAAGCCATAACTGATGTGACTATATGTATACATCACAGCTGGTATTTGTTGATTCTAACAACATATCTTACCGCTTATTTGGTGTGAGCATTGCTTGAAAGAATACCCAGAAATCGCCCCTGTCCTATTCACTCTTGGCAGTGTTTCTGTAACACTGTCCTTCAGGACACAAGTAAACCTGTTTTTTAAAAAATGCGTATTACTGAATAGGAATTTATGTTTTTAAAATAATGGGTCTTAAAAGTCAGCACACAGAAAGCCAAAGAGAAGGAAACAAAATACTTTATCTCATGCCAAAACAAATATTTTCTTAGCAAGATTCTGAGTTCGCTTTCTACTTCAACATCCCTACACTTAAGAGACTACATGTAATACTCCTTCCTAACAGGAACAAACAGGAATGGGTGAACTATGGCCTGTTGATAAAATGCAACCAAAAATCTGTGTGTTTTTGTTTAGCCTGTTAGCTCTACAAAATGATTTTTATATTTTCAAATGGTTACATTTTAAGTGGTGACATAAATACTTATATAATATCCTTGGCTTTACTGCGGGTTTTGCCCACAAAGCCTAACATATTTACTCTGCTTTATTAAGAAGGCATTTTCCAAACCCTGTTCTAGATTCTGGAATAGTAAATTTTATAAGTTCAGGGTGCTATATAAATGCCTGTGAATGTAGCAATAATACACAAAGATGTTGAAAACTTAATTCTACAGAAAGGCTTATTATTACACTTTCAAGCTCAGGATGGGAACACAAATGGTTGGCGGACTGTTCAAAATATTTTAAACCTGACAAACAACCCAATGCAGTGTGTGACTCTTGGTAAGATTCTGGTTAATTACTATAAATTATAAATTACATTTGAGGGAAAACTGAAATAATATAAAGGAATTCTTGTTAAATTTCATATGTCTTTTGTGTAGGATAATGCATGTTGAAGTATTTGGGGTAAAGTGTCATGTTTTAAAATTATTTCAAATGGTTAAGCATGTGTACAAATATAGGTATTGTATATTGTATTATATACTATATTGTATATTGTATATTGCTATACAAATATAGCAAACATTGCAGTCTTGGTGGTGGCAAGGGATCATGGTGCTGTACTATTTCTTCAAATTATCTTTTTAAATATTTAATTTTTTTCTAATAAAATAGTTGGGAGAAGTTCCAGTTTAAAGCACAACAAAAATTAATAATTGATAGAAAAGCAAAGTGTGAAATGTTTAAGAAGCATAAAAATTGAGACAAACAGAAGAAACATACCATTAATACTGTGACTGTAAGAGAGGCTGGAAAGCCTACACTTGGAGGCATATTTATTCTTTTCTGAATTGCCTAAACACCATCCCTTCTTTCTGTAATAATATTTCAACTGAAAGACAATTGCTCTTCCAGTTGTCAATGTTAAATTGTGTAAAACGGTAGATGGAGATGTGTTAAGAACAGCAGTCTCCCTGTAAAAATCTGTCTCCTCGATGTGGAAACAGAAGCACTTACCACTGGGTAGGATCCTCAGATGCAGATTCCGCCGTGAAAGTGAAGAGCAGACATCGTGGGTGGTGAGTGCAGACCACCTGGCAGTGCTTGGCGCTTGGTGTGAAAACCGTAGCAATGTCCCCTCCTTCAAAGTGGATGTCCTTGAACAACCGAGTCACACATTCTGTGATGTAACACATGGCATGCTTTATTTTGGATTTTACTGGGCATATATGTAATTAGGTAATAATCTCATAAAGGCAAGGCAAGTAACTCTACTTAACAGGAAATACACCTGAATTTGGAAATCAAGGCAACGAACACTTTTATGTGAGTTTTTTGAATGAACAGCCTCAGCTGGAAACGAAAATCACAAAATGGTACCTTGGCTTCAATGGAATTGTGCTTATGAGTCATGTCTTGGAGACAAGGAGTGCTTTGAGAGTGATTGAATCGTTTCAAGGATCTTTACTGGCAAAAGCTGCTGCTTTTCAGGATCTCATCCCGGTTTGGAATGAGCCTTCTGCTTTTTGCTTTCCTAACTGCTTCTCTTCGTCCAAACCCTGTGCTTGTTTGAAACGAAGGCTCCAGAGTGATCAGTTTCTGATAGCATCTGATGGCCCGGGGGTGTGATAATATACATCCTCACCCCACTGAGAATAATCTGGAAACCCCACCATGGAAATCCCCATCTTTGGGGGGAAAGCAATCTTGCTACTTTAAAATACTACTTTTAAGAAGAATATTAATTGACGAATCAAATAAATGTTCTATATTTAATCATGTGGTGTGGGCGCAGTGGCTCGTGCTTGTAATCCCAGCACTTTGGGAGGCTAAGGTAGGCAGATTGCTTGAGCTGAGGAGCTCAAGACCAGCCTGGGCAACGTGGCAAGACCCTGCCTCTATAAAAAATACAAAAAAAAAAAAAAATTAGCTGGGCATGGTGGTTTCCACCTGTAATCCCAGCTACTCGGGAGGCTGAGGTAGGAGGATCTCCTGAGCCTGGGAGTTTGAGACTGCAGTGAGCTGTGTTTGCACCACTGCACTCCAGCCTGGGCGACAGAGCAAGACTCAGTTTCTCTCTCTGTCCTTCTCTCTCACACGTGCGTGCGTGCGTGCACACACACACGTGCACACACGTGCTCTGTGTGTGTGCACCATGCACTGATTTTCTTAGAATATATCCCCCTCCTAATTGGATTATTTAATTTTACAAGACAAATTGATTTTCAATATGCCACTAGGTGGGAGGATGGGAGTGGGTGAGCATTGAAAAATTACCTGTGGGTTCACTACTTGGGTGATGGGTACACTAAAAGCCGGCACTTCACCACTGCATAACATATGTATGTAAGAAATCTGCACTTACAGCTCCTAAACATATAAACATTTTAAAAATTTTGGAAAATCCACATGCAGCTTCTAGTGTCAGTAAAAACCAGTTAATCTGTTTTGCGAACTAGCAAGGGCTTGCTATTGTATATTTACGTTGTATCTAGACTTCTTACTAATTTAATTAATTGGCTCAAATAATTTATGTGATGGTTAATTTTGGATTTTTCTGGGTACACAATCATATCATCTGTGTAAAATGAGAGCTTATGCTCCTCCTAATCATTTTCCTTTTATTTCCTATCCTTACTGCACCAACTAGTACCTCCTTATAATATTAAATGGAAACAATGGGAAGTCTTCTTGTCTTATTCTCAATCCCTTGGGAAAGCTTTCAATATTCCACTATTATGTATTATGTTTTTTGAAAACTTTTGGTTTGGATTTTTGTTTGCTTTTGTTTAAAATGCCCTTTAATGGTCGATGAAAGTTCTCTTCCATTTCCAGCTTACTAAGAGTTTTGATCATTAACAGAATTTTAGCAAGCATTTTTCTGCACATATTAATATTTAAAATTATTTTTATTTTTTATTGTGACAGATAACATACCATGTGCCATGTAGCCATTTTGAGTGTACAGTTCTGTGGCACTAAGTGCATTTACACTGCTGCGTAACCATCAGCACCATCCGCCTCCAGAACTTTCCAACTTCCCCAGCAGATGCTCTGTGCCCATTAAACACCAGCTCTCATCCCTTCCCTCACCCCTCGGCCCCTGGCAACCTCTGTTCTAGTTTCCGTCTTGATGAAATTGACTACCTTAGGTACCTCATATCAGTGGGATCCCACAGTATTTGTTCTTTCGTGACTGGCTTATTTTACTTAGCATAATGTCTTCAAGGTTTATCCATGTGGTAGCATGTGTCAGAATTTCCTTTCTTTTTAGGGCTGAGTAATATTCCATTGTCGGTATGTACCACGCTTTGTTTATGCAGCCACCTGTCGATAAAGCCATGGGCTGCTTCCGCCTTTGGATTAGTGTGAATAACGCTGCTATGAAGATGGGTGTACAGGTATATCTGTGTGAGTCCTGCTTTCCCTTCTTTTTTTTTTTTGGTATATACCCCAAAGTCACACATCTATTGATTTTGAATGTTAAATCAACTTTTCATTCCTGGAATAAGCCTAATGTCACAATGTCACACTGTAATCATCCTTTAATTTGTTTAACATTCTACTGGGTTAAGTTGGATAATATTTTGTTAAGGATATTTACATATGTTCATAAGATAAAAGACCTGTGATTTTTTTTTCCCTCTCAGAATTTTCCTATGAGATTTTGGTGTTAAGATTACACTGACCTTATAAAATGGATTGGAAAGGGATTATGTTGATCTCTCAAATATGTTTGTCTTCCATTTAATTAATTTCTGAGATTTATTCTTTCTGCCTTCTAGTTTCTTAGCACTTAAGTCACTATTCTCTATCTTCTGGTCATCTTATATCATTAATTTTTACCTTTTCTGTATTCTAATGTATACATGTAAATCTATACATTTGATCTCAACACTGATTCAGTTACATCTCCAAGCTCTGATATACTGTATTTTCATTATTGTACAATTCTTTTTGTAATTACCATTGTGATTTCATCTCTGACTCATATTAATTTAAAAAGGTATACTCAATTTTCAAACATTTGGGGATTTTCAGTTCCCTTTTTATTATTATTTTAGCTCCCATTCACAGTGATTGAATAACATGTTTGGTATAATTTTAACCCTTTAAAATCTGTTGAGACTTGTTTCAGAGGCTTGTGTGTGGTCAATAACTGTAAATGTTCCGTATGCATGTATAAAGGACCTATATATGTACACTATCATTCCTTGATGTCTGTGAGGAATTGGCTGCAAGATACCAAAATCCATGAACGCTCAAGTCCCTGATATAAAATGGCATAGTATTTACATATAACCTACTCACAGCCTCCTGTGTACTTTAAATCATCTTAAGATTACTTATAATACCTAGTACAATGTAAATGTTATGTAAATTGTTGTTATACTGTGTTGTTTAGGGAACAATGACAAGAAAAATGTCTACACATGTTGAGTACAATTTTTAAAAAAATATTTCACTCCAAGGTTGTTTGAACCCATGGATGTAGATCTCATGATTCGGGGGCCAATTGTTCATGCAGTTATTGGGTCCAGTGTTCAAAATATATCCAATTATTTAGCGCTGACATGTTTATCAATGAAATAACAATACAATTTCCGGATAATTATAACAAAGGAATAGTATAACTTGAGCAGTAATCTTGTCACAGAGAACATTGAACTTATGAACTGTGTAATTTAATATATTAAGTGGAATTTATCTTTAATATCTTCACCTAGATTTGCCTTTTTTCACATATGCCAGAAAAAGAAGAATTTGCTGTGCTTAAAATCCTAGCAATAGTATCAGAAATTAAATATAACATGTATACATAAGCTATTTTTCTAAAAGAATGCTTCAGCTTTCATTTTAAATAAAGAATGGTCGTGGAACTAAACAATACTTGTACTGATATATCCTACTTAATATTGGCTAAGTAATTTATAAACAGATTTAGCAGATGTGACATAGGGTGGAGAATTAACAGGGTAGTTAAATTATTGAAATGCATAAACTATGTATGAATATTTACATAACATTTTTCAGTACAAAATTCCTATTTTATGTGTGTGTGTATGTTCCATTGAACTGGCTGCTTTATGAAAAACCAACCAATTAGTGAGGCGAGTCAAGATTTCTTCTTTTTAATATTGCTTTTAAATATCATTTAAATGAATGATGTACGTAGGCATGGATATAGATACGGTATACATAAAGACACAGATTCCTACCAGTACAAACAATTTTTTCACCTCAATTCCTACCCTGCTTTGAAAACCTCTGGAGCCTTAATCAGGAAGTAAAGAAAACCATTTTATTTCCTTCCCTGGCATAAACAGTGTGGGATTCTCCCACATGTGTGGAGACTGTAGTGTGGTTTCCCTCTCCCAGTCCCTAGTTAAGATAACACTCTACTTACCACCAGAAACTGACGTAAATAGAATGAAATGTACCATTTGATATAAGAAAATCATCCTACAATGAGAAAAAGGTGCATGTTTTTAGAATATAAAATGTAAATTTAGAATTAGTTTACTGACACTAAGATTTACAAGAAATAGGGAGAGAGGTGAGTAGTTAACTCAATAGCGTTCACGGGTTTCTCATTATAATGTTGAATGTTATCTTTCCCAATCCTGGAGCACTCCTTAGTGTGGCTGTGTGTGTATCGCTCAACACTAGCTTCTGCAGAAGCTGAACCCACAGGGAAGCAGGCCCTCCCCTCCTCCCTCCTTCCCCGTCGCCCCGCTGCTTCCTATGATCAGATCCTTCCCACCGCCACCATCTGGCCGCTCTCCCCGCCCCAATTTTTCGCCTTTGTTTCCTTTCCCAATTTTTTTCCTTCCTTTCTTTCCTTGAGGCCTCTCCCTATATCTTTCAAAGAGCTATGAATGATTTCCTACTTAGAAAATTTTCTATTTAAAAAAATCTGTGGCTAATACATTAATAGATTGTCTTGGTCACCTATAAATCTATTTGTCCCCACTAAGCATTAAACAGGCTGTAGGAAAGACAGAGTCATCAGTGAGACAAATCAAGACTTCCGATTTTTCAGTATCGCATTTGGATGCCTTTTTAACTCATAAAACACTTGTTACTGAGTAGACACTGTTGCTCTTCTTTCGTTCCCCATTTCCTCTCGAATTAGTTATGGATATTAGCTGAACATCGCTACAAAGCTCAATCAGACACATTTTAAAAATCCGTCATTCTCTATTGTAAAGTGTTTTTAAATTCCTATGATTTACAAAAAGCATTTCAAGGCATATTTGCTTGAGAGGAATGTTAAATAATAAGTTCTGAAACTGTACCTGAAAAGACCTTGTTTGCTTATTTGCTGCAATTCTTAATAAGGGTGTTTTTCTTCTTCCAAATTGATCTTCATCCTCCTCTGAATGAGCTTGTGTAGGAAATGGTCACTTAACTTTAATATTTACTTGTACTAGTTCTCAGTGTTATGTAACATTGTCTCTCGGTACAGCATATTTGTGAAAGTCGTTAAAATCTTAGTATGTCAGAAATATACCTTGAGAGAATTGCTTGCTTTCTCAATACATTGAATTTATATTTTAATTTTAATTCATATTCAAACAAGTGACATACACAGAGACAGCTGTAGAGCTTGATTTTGTCTGTGTGCCTTAGCGGTCACACAACGTGCCTGCTAGCCAAAGCTGCATTTAACCACACTTTCACCTGTCGGCTGTTAACCATTAATTCCAGCTTACCTTGAATCCCAAAGTCTAAAAAGAAAACAGGGAAAGTCTAATGGATTCATTGATTTGCAATATAGTGGAGGGAGGAGACTTTGGCTGCTGGGGGAGACAGGACGGGTGGGAAGCAAAGTACAGATCGCTCCTAAGTGCCTGGCTCCTGTGGAGTCAGTTTCCTTTCAGGTAAGGCTGCCCCTCAGAGGCCTATGCAGACAGGATTCCTTCTAAGACCAAGCCTTTTTTTTTTTTTTTTAAATTCTCACTTGTGAACACTAAAAGTCTATTTTTTAAAACAAAACAAAAAAAAATGCTCTTTTAGCTTTCTCTTTCTTTCTTTCTTTCTTTCTTTCTTTCTTTCTTTCTTTCTTTCTTTCTTTCTGTCTTTCTTTCTAAGACGGAGTCTCTCGTGATGCAGGCATGAGTGTAGTGGCGTGATCTCGGCTCACTGCAACCTCCACCTCTCAGGTTCAAGCGATTCTCCTGCCTCAGCCTCCTGGGTAGCTGGGACTACAGGTGCGTGCCACCATGCCTGGCTAATTTATATTTATTTATTTATTTATTTTTGTATTTTTAGTAGAGACAGGGTTTCACCATATTGGTCAGACTGGTCTCAAACTCCTGACCTCAAATGATACGCCAGCCTCAGCCTCCCAAAATGCTGGGATTACAGGCATGAGCCACCACGCCCAGCCTCTTTTTAGCTTTCTTTACATCCTGGGACACAGACCCAAATGGAGAGCTAGGAAGTGACATGTCTAGCGGCTGCATGACAGTCAGCAAAAGCAGAGCAGGTCACATCCCGGAAGGAAAGGGTGGTTTTGTCCTGGAGGGAGCCTTCCAGTGGTAGCACCTGTCGCTTATAGGCAGGAAAGTTTGCGAAAAAATGTTGGGGGGTGTCACATAATTATATTTCCATGAAGGCTTTCCCTCTGGCCTTGAAGAAGGTCTGAAAGCCTATGGAGGGCATGTTCATCCCTGCCTGCTGTCACCCAGACCTACTCACTGGCTGACGAGTCATGTGACTTGAGTGGAACCAGCCTGTGCACTGTCACCAGCCACCTGCAGGCCCTTGGCTTCAGTTTCCTCATTTAGAACATAAGGCACTAACTAGTGCTCAGAGTTTCTGTGCGGTCCCCTAAAAAACCTCACAACACGAACACAAAACAGTTTTCAATATGCCTGATTTGAATACATTTTGGAGAAAGATAATTTTATGGTTCAGAGAAGGCTCTCAATTTTTCCTAGAGAAGCAAAATACGATTTTGTGTTTATAAATGGAATCATAATTTAAAAAAACATATTTGGAAGACCAGGGGAGAAATGACAGGGAATTAAGGGAATGTGAACTGAGAACAGGTCTTTTTGTAAAGTGCTGAAGAACTAGAGTGATGTTCTATCTGGAAGGCATTTACTCAGATATTTTTATTTGATCTATTGCCAGTACATTTGACCTATCCTGGCATAAAGAGTTCCTAGCTGTTTTCTTGAGTTTCCCATTTAAAGTTAAGTACATTCTAGCTGCCCAAAAAGTGCATATTTATGATGCATTGCCTTTTATGAGGCTCAAACATAGAATGGCAAATTCATGCCAAGAATGGCTTTCATGGAAAACGGATATGTGAGATTATATGAGGTCCTTATATCCTTGTATTGTTTACTCCATGAAACCTCATCTCTCTTCTGAAGCCCCAATAAAAAAAAGATAAGGATAACTCTTCAACCCTATTGAGAGAAACAGAAAGGGTCTAAATAAGAGAAATGCTTCATTGGAAAATCAAATAATATTTTCCTAAGTTTGGTTTAGCTAGTTAGTGAAATCTTTAAGGTCTTTGAAATAGTATCAGGATTCAAAAAATTTGTGTCTTTTCAAGTAAAAGTAGAATAAGAGTTTTTGTTTTGTTTTGTTTTATTTTTTAGACAAGGGTTCACTCCTGTCGCCCAGATGGGAGTACAGTGGTGTGATCTCAACTCACCGCAGCCACCAGGTGATCCTCCCACCTCAGCCTCCTGAGCAGCTAGGACTACAGCCGCACATCACCCCGCATGGCTAATTTTCGTACTTTTTGTAGAGACAGGGTTTTGCCGTGTTGCCCAAGCTGGTCTGGAATGCCTGGGCACAAGCGATCCACCTGCCTCAGCCTCCCAAGTGCTGGAATTACAGGAGTGAGCCACCGTGCCCGGCCTAGAATAAAAGTCTTGACTACATAGAAACTCTTTGAGATTAAATAGACCTTTCTTTTAAACTGACCTAGATATTCTTTAAAAATTATTTTCAACGAATGCATTGCAGTTTAAAATTCTGATATCAACTATTTTTATCCTAATTGTTTTTCAGTGAAATGAATGGTTTTTGAATATTTGACGCCTGATGAAAATGAGGAATAACTAGACAAAGTCTTGGGAAGAATCTAGAAGTTAGTCTGCAGAAACCCAAGTACCAGTCAGAAGTTAGGATTGTAAACCAAAAAGTATCTGAGACAGGTCTCAGTCAATTTAGAAAGTTTATTTTGCCAAGGATAAGGATGTGCCTATGACATAGCCTTCTGAGGTCCTGATGACATGCGTCCAAGGTAGTCAGGGCCCAGCCTGATTTTATACATTTTAGGGAGACATGAGACCTCAATCAATCTACGTGAGATGTACATTGGTTTGGTCTGAAAAGGTGGGACAACTAGAAGAAGGGAAGGGGGCTTCCAGGTCATAGGTAGATAAGCGACAACAGGTGCATTTTTTCGAGTTTCCGATTAGCCCTTCACCAAATATGCAATTTACAAGCACAGTCACTCATGCCTTAGTCTGGCTCCGTGAAACAACATGGCAAATGAAGCAATCAGATACCCACTTGTCTCATGTCAGCAGAGGGGTGACTCTGGCTTCTGCCTGTCCTCTTTCCACAAGGAACTTCCTTGTGGGCAAATTGTGAGGAATGCAGCTTTTTAAAACCTTTTTAAAGCTTAAAAAAGGCTTCTTATAGCTTAAAAAAGCTATCTTATTTAGGAATAGAATGGGAGGAAGGTTTGCCCAATGCAGTTCCCAGCTTGACTTTTCCATGTGGCTTCGTGATTTTGGGGGTCCCAAGGTTTATTGGGACCAGTGGATCATAGGTGGGATCCAGTGGATCATAGGTGGGACCAGTGGATCATAGGTGGGATCCAGTGGATCATAGGTGGGAGATGTATTGGACATATTGTGACCTAAAGCCTTCCGCTTGGGACAGGAATGACCACAGTGGCATCAGTTGACTGAGACCCCTTCTCAGGCATGGCCCTAATCAACTCTCAGAGCCCCTTCTCTCGCCTATCAAAACCCGCTTTGAAAACAGACACAATAAAAAAGAAGGAAATCTTTCATTTGCAGCAACGTGGATGGAACTGGAGGTCATTATGGTAAGTGTTCCATCCAACGTGATGGAACTGGAGGTTATTATGTCAAAAATAAGCCAAGCACAGAAAGACAAACATCGCATGATTCCATAAAAGATGATTTCATGGTGGTAGAGAGTATATGGTGGTTACCAGAGGCTGGGAAGGGTGTGTGGGTTGGGGGTGGGGGGTGGGGGCGAAGAGAGGTTGCTGAATGGGTGCAACCATAGAGTTAGACAGAAGGAATACATTCTAATGTTTGATAGAAGAGCAGGGTGACTATAGTTAACAACAAGGTATCATAGTTTTCTAAATAGCTAGAAAAGGACTTGAAATGTACTCAACACATAGAAATGGTCGGGTGATGGGTATGTATCCTAAATACCCTGACTTGATCATTACACGTTCCACGCATATAACACAATTTCACATGTGCCCCATGAATATGTACAAATATAATGTATCAAAAACAAAGAAGAGAAAGGGCACAGCCTGCCAGGTCCTACGACCCCTTTCTTGCTGTTCCTGAAACGTCCTCTTCTCATTACAAGGTTTTAATGCTGACATGAGGTCAGGCTGTCTCAACCCTGGCATTACTGATATTGGGGCAGGTAACTCTCTTTTGTGAGGGGCTGTCCCACACATCGCAGGATGTTTAGCAGCATCCCTGGCCTCTACCCACTCCAGCCAGTTGCACACCCTCTCCCGTTAGGACCACCGAAAATGTCTCTAGACATTGCCAAATGTTTCCTGAGGTGAAGGGAGGGCAAAATCGCTCCCGGTGGGGAAACACCAGTGTCAGATGTTAATGAAAATAACAGATGGTGGTTATAAATGCTCTGTCATCTTTCCTCCTTCTCCTAGTGAGAAGCAGCAGGATATCGGTGAGAGGACATTGTCTGGGACGGGAATACTGAGCTTCATTCCAGCTCTGTCCTTGCCAGTGACCTTGAGCTAATCATTTTACCTCTTCAAGTCTCCATTGCCTTATTTTTGTAATAAAAGTGTATCATCATCAGCCATTTACTGAATGCCCATTATATGCAACATGAATGAGAGAGCCTTCCTAGAAGCGGCTCGCAGTCAAGTAAAGCAGATAGACAGAAACAATCATTGAAAGGAAAAGTTCCAAGTTTTGAAGAGGGGGTTCCCATGCCTTGGCAGGGACTGAGACAGATGTTGGAGCCCTTGGCCGACCTTGGAGCCAGATGACTTGCGCATGTGCTTGCATGCCACGTGTACACTGCCGCCGCAGGAGGGCAAGGCCAGCTCGCAGGATTGGCACTGCCACCAGCCTTTGTGAAGTAGAACTGCCAGTGACCCATGCCTGCTCCCTTCATTCTTCCTGGCAAGAGTGAAGTCATCCCAGCCTCTCATTTGCTTAGCCCATTTCACACTTTTTAGTCCCACGAGGCTGTAACTGTGTGAAGGGCTCCTCAGTTTCCCCTGGGTGTGAGCACACAGTGAGTGACCCAGACACCATCCCGGTCCTACCAGACTTTGATTGACAACTTTACAATGACAGTTTATGCCTCGGGAAAGTTCCACATTTCAAAACTCTCCTCTGTTTTACCAAACTAGGTCATTCCCTGACTAACACAGACCAAAGGTTTACCCTGCAGGCATTCCAAAGTCCTGTTCCGACACCCGATGGTCAACACTCAAAGACTGAGATAGAAGAGTTTCATTGCAAACCGTTTTCTCCCTTTTAAACATAAAAAAATCCACACGAACAAGGACTAATGTCTTCATAGCATGCAAAGGCAAAAGTTTACATAGTGCGGTTTTAAAATGATTTCATGGAATCTAGCCAGATTTTACAAAAGCCATTCAATTCCGAAGTAAATTTTTAACTCTTCAGTTTCCTACTATCTGATTTGTGGATAGCCCAGACCTCATGTTTTCCTTTAGCCTCTCCACCTTTAGCCCCTCCTACCACCCAGTGTGTCTTTGAGAAGGGGTTCCCAACCCCGGGGACACAGACCAGTACCCCGTCCATGGCCTGTTTGGAACCAGGCCGCACAGCAGGAGGTGAGTGGCAGGCCAGCAAGCATTACCACCTGAGCTCAGCCTCCTGCCAGATCCGCAGCAGCAGGAGATTCTCATAGAAGCTCAAACCCTACTGTGAACCGCACATGCGAGGGATCTAGCTTCCTTAGGAGAATCTAATGCCTGATGATCTGTCACTGTCTCCCATCACCCTCAGATGGGACTGTCTAGTTGCAGGAAAACAAGCTCAGAGCTCCCACTGATTCTACATTATGGTGAGTTGCATAATTATGTCATTATATATTACAATGTAGTAATAATAGAAATAAAGTGCACAATAAATGTCATGCACTTGAATCATTCCAGAATCACCCCCCCCCCCACCACGCTGGTTCATGGAAAAAGTGTCTTGCACAAAACTGGTCTCTGGTGCCAGAAAGATTGGGGACCTCTGTTGTTGAGCATTGAAGGAAAAACCCAAACTCTTTCAGAAAACCTCACTTTTCTATTTTTCTACTTATGTAAGATTTTGTAAATGGCCAATTCTGTGTAAATGTTAAACTGAGCTGAATCAAGTGAGCTGGTATCAGTTATGGTGAGCCCTGGCATATGAGGAATTTGTGTGGCATAAGGATTTCTATCATCCATTCTAAAGGCTACAATAAATTTACAAGTCTGAATTTTATGAAATAATTTATACCTAACAGGGCCGGGCACGGTGGTTCAAGTCTGTAATCCCAGCACTTTGGGAGGCCAAGGCAGGTGGATCACAAGGTCAGGAGATCGAGACCATCCTGGCCAACACAGTGAAACTCCGTTTCTACTAAAAATACAAAAAATTAGCCAGGCGTGGTGGCGGGCACCTGTAATCCCAGCTACTCGGGAGGCTGAGGCAGGAGAATGTTGTGAACCTGGGAGGCAGAGCTTGCAGTGAGCCGAGATGGCGCCACTGCACTGCAGCCTGGGTGACAGAGCGAGACTCCTTTCAAAAATAAATAAATAAATAATAGTAATTTATACCTAACAATGCTTCCTTTTTTTTTTGAGACAGAGTCTCACTCTGTCGTCCAGGCTGGAATGCAGTAGTGCGATCTCTGCTCACTGCAGCCACACTCAAGTGATCCTCCTGCCTCAGCTTCTGGGGGAGCTGGGATTACAGGTATGCACCACCACGCCCAGCTAATTTTTGTAGAGATGGGGTTTCGTCACATTGCCCAAGCTGGTCTTGAACTCCTAGGCTCAAGTGATCCACCTGCTGTGATCTCCCAAATTGTTGGAATTACAGGCATGAGCCAATGCGCCACCCTAAAAATGCTCCTTGAATTACTATTGCAATAGCCCATATCCACGGAGCCTCCAGGGCTAATGCCCCTTGCAAAGCAGATTCCTTGCCTACCGTGAAGGCTGTGCAATGCTGCAGCCCCTCGAGTTCCTCCACACGCGCAGCCTGGACCCTCCTATCCATGCCCCAGTAGCAAAGTTAGGAGGCCAAGAGGCAAACATGCCCGATGGGTTCAGGTAACCCATCTCTTTCTTATAAAAGTGGGTGTGACGCAGGTGTTCTCCCTTCCACTCGGCAGAACAGAACCCAAGCCTGCTAGCTCTTTCCACAAGTGAAGCAGACAATCGTGGGTTTCAGTGGCTAACCAGGTGCAGCAAGGAGAGGAAATTACATCTTTGAGATACACTGAGTTCCAGAAGAAGTAGTGCAATTAGAGGGAGTCCAGGCACTGTGCTAGAACCTCAACCACTTACTTTCAGTTCTGTTTCACAACCAGAAGAAAACACTTGCTAATTGTGATCTTTTACCATTTTATTTTACAACACCCAATCATGGAGATCTCGGTTGCGACTTCACATTATCAGCTCCCAGTTACTGAATGCTGAAAGCTGGCTTCAGCAAAACATTGTCCTCAGCAGCTCTGAGTGCACTGTCTTTTGTCCTTATGACAGGATGCAAAGTAGATGCCACTCTCCATGCTTTGCAGATGAGGACCCCCAGGCTCAGAATTTGACTTGAACCCAGGTTGTAAAACTCGCCAAGACTCTGGGCTGCTCCTCATGCTGGCGCCTGCATCCGAGCGTTTCCATCACTGCTCTGTGTTTTCTCTAAAATCCAGTCCATGTACTCAGCGACTTTGGTGTAGACACCAGGTTGCTCCCTGCGGGCACAGCCTTCGCCCCAGCTGGTGATGCCCACCAAACGCCACATTCCATTGTGTTTGCAAGCTAAGGGACCCCCTGAATCTCCCTGAGTCACAGGGGAAAAATAAAATGGTAGAAAGTTATGACAATGGGACTCAAATAAGTGACCACCTCTAAAATTCTGTAGTCCACTACACAGCAACACACACACACACACACACACACACAACTTTCTTAAAGTTCTCCAAGTATCTCATGTGCCTGCATTTTTTGTATCCCCTCTTCAATTCTGAAATAAATCTAACAAAGGAATCTTGATATCATCATCCCAATGACAAAGAAATCTAATGTTTTTATATTTTAGTGCAATTATTGTATGTATTTTTGTCCCTCTTAAATTAGCACATGCATAGATTGTGACATACATCATGAATAATATAAATATGTATTGTATATATTCAATTTGTTAAAAGTTGCTTATAAATTTTTCAGATCATTTGTCTCTGAATTTTTTTAAAAACTATAATAAATTATGCTATTAGAAAATATATTTTGAAGTGAATTTTCTCAAGCAGCCTATTGTGTTTTTCATAATCTCATGCATTACCTTACAAGCATCTTTTCCCCCTTCTTTATAGCCAGCACAGACCATCCGTTGGGTTATTTTATAATCTTGATATCTTTTCTGGCATTCTTCATTTGTTACCAAAGGAATATTTACCTTTTGTAGAATATCTTGGATTTCACCTGTGAAGTAATCAATATATAACTTCAGAGGGAGGAAACATAATAAATAGTAAATATGGAAATAAGTTTTCAAGTGAATCAGAGCAGTGTACTTTTTTATAAGGGCCGTATCTTTGAATACAAATAGTAAAAATTAGGAAGGTAGTGTTACACACACACACACACACACACACACACACAGAGAGAGAGAGAGAGAGAGAGACGGAGCCCTGCACTGTCCTCTTATTACCTGTGTGGTGTCGGGACAAGCCCAGCACCCTGGGCTGACTGGAGACCTTTCTTCCGTGTCTTCTGCCATCCCCTCATCTCGGTAACAGTCCCCCAGAAATCCCATTTTATATTTATCACCTACAAAAATCCAAAGCCTGGAAGTTCTCACTTTTCATTTTTTTGTTTCATATATTCCAAATTATAATTGAAAGCCCTATCGTTTCTGAAAAGCCCTCTGAGTTTTCGCGACAGAGGGGTCTTGAGGTCTTTTGTTTTTGAGTAAATGCAAGCGAGCATGTCTCATGGGGAGGACAGTGTTGGGAGCTTTCGTTGCTTAGTGACAATTACTTTTAATTTCTTCTTGTCTCAGATTACCAGTAAAAAATCTAAAAATGTGAATCACTTGAACTAAGGACTGAATCGGGAAAGATGGAGAGAGTTTGGCAAGCTACCTTCTTCTGTAAAGAATGACACAGATATTATTCTCCATAGTGTCTATCAGGAACGTAATTTTGGAAAGGGAGACTGGTCTGTTTCTTAAAAAGTTCAAGGACAATTGGAACACTCCAGATACCCACAAGTAGGAATTGCAAACCTAAGGTCCTCAGAAAGAATTCACATGGTTTATAAATTTGTGTAGAAAAAAAGTCTTTGTTTTCACAAACCTCCAGATGAAGCCTACCACTCCCTTCGATTATGAATGCAGACAACAAACACAGCAGTATCAGTGGCACCTATGACTTTGCCATCAACAGAGATTACAGATATTTTCATATCACTTTTCAGTTGTGGCAGATAAGTGAAAATGCCATTTGTGCTCACCACTATTTCGAAAGTATGTTTGGTATTAGAATAACTTGCTATGTAGAGGATTAATGAAGAGGCATATATATTATTGTAGTACTTTTTGAAAGTATTTTGAGAACTGTCTTGCACTTCACTTGGTTTCTTTTGTAATCCTGTGTATTTTATTTAAGCATTTAAAAGCATTGTTAGAGAAGTGGTTCCTAGGCTTCCTCAGATTGCAGGAAGGGTGCCTGGAAGAAGAAGATGAAGAACTCGCCACAGAGAGAGGCGACACGCCTGCCTGTGCTCCTGGCCATTAGCATCAAAGGAGAACATGGTATTGGGAGATGGGAATGCTGCTAACACTGAGGACCAGATGGTCTTGCACAGGCTTGTCAGCCTTAGATGGGGACAATCCTTCGTGCGAAGTCAAGCAAATGATCTTTAGAATGAAGTAAGATGCTTAAAATTCTCCCTAAAATTTTTTTTCAAGCCAAAGCAAAAATACGTTTTTTAAGAATAACTGAATAAATATTTGGGAATAAATAGGTAGGAAAGATAAAGGGGTTTGATATAATTTCAGAGAGAAGCCGATTAAAACTACCCACTCCATGCATCTCAACGTGTAAGACTTACTCTAGAAGCAATATTTAAAGCATCATGCTGTACCTTTTTCCTTCGAGAAGCCCCATCCAGTTACCCAACAGTTGGTATAAATTGTGTTTGTGTCACCTTTGGAAGGTAGGCATATTGGTTTTTGGAATTCTGAAACATAATTTTTAAATTAGAGTTTGGTCAAATAAAGTTATGGATATAGACTTTAAAAATACATCTTTTTCTTTTTCTGTCTTCTCTTTCTATAGAGTAGCACCAAGAATAACTTTTTTGCTTTCTGCCCAACTTCTAAGGCTATTGATTCAAGAAAATTTGTCACCACCATTTTTCACATGACCTTTTTGGTGTTACAATTTCCTGAGTTACATTCTTAAAACTCAGAACCTAAATCTACGGTCAAAAACATTTAGAAGTTCCTGCGTCTTATTCCGTGTATGCTATCCTTAATAGTCATAGCAGGGTGTCTTCACTGTTCCAGACATGAAGTGCTTTAATGTATTGATTATTACAACAAACCCAGGAAGAAATTATCATCCTCATTTTACAGATGAGGAAATTAAGAGGTGCAAAGAGGTAAAGCAACTTGCCCAAGGTCACATAATTGTGTGCAGTGGCACGATCTTGGCTCACTACAGCCTTGACCTCCTGGGCTGACATGATCCTCTTGTCTCAGCCTCCTGACTAGCATGGACTACAGGTGCACACCACCACACCCAGTTAATTGTGTTTTTTTTTGTAATTTTATGTAGAGACAGGGTCTCACTGTGTTGCCCAGGCTGATCTCAAACTCCTGACCTCAAGCAATCCTCCCACCTGGGCATCCCAAAGTGTGGGGATTACAGGCGTGAGCCACCGTGCCTGGCCATTAATGTTATTGGATACAGTGGGTATTCAGCTCCTGGCAGCAATGAACCTCCAAAGGCAACACCTCTGATCACGATGCTCTGGCCTTTCCAGGGCTTCTTTCGGCATCAGTCTCTTTCCTACCCAAATTATACCTGGAAATATGTATCTAGTCCCACTGGTCCTCACACATTCTAATATCCCTAAGCCCAAAGCAATGACAGTTCTGCTACTCTTGTCAAAAGAAGCCCGGTGCCTCTCAGACAGCACAGACGTCTCCTCCGTCCATTATTTCCATCACCTGCATGCAGCTGTGCTCCTCCCTGAAAGAACTAATTCACATTTCTTGCTCTTCACGTAGAAGAGATTTCATGGCAAGTCGTGGGATCTTCACTTCCCATGCAACCCTCACCTTTCCCTCAACTCCACCGGTCAGAAAATAACGACAGTCTCTCTAGATCTGCCCTCTTGTTCAAACTGATATGAAAATATCATCCAGTACAATTCTGCTATCCGCCTTCTTACATACGCTACATACCAGTGTAATTCAAAGGAGCCTGGAGCTTTATTAAGGCGATATCATGATTCCCTTCTGAGATTCTATAGTTTTGGTGAATAATGATCTCTTTTATTTGTGAGAAAGGTGTTTCTTTTGTAATGTCTGACAGATTTAAAATGCCACTATAAATGCGCCAAACATCCGGTAAGGGAAGCCTAGGAGAGAAAAATAAAACCTATTTGAAACTGGGAAGGCCTTCCTTCAATATTGTTCCTTTTTCCTATCACTCTCTTTCAAAGAGAACTGGGAAGGAAATACTACATAGGACGTATTTTCTCCTACCTAATTCCTCCTACTGGCCATTTCTCATCACCAATAGCGGCAGACGTGAATCTCTGAAGATTCTGTTTAACAAACTGAAAAGTGTACATTTATGTAATTGTATCATGCGTACTTACTGCAAGTGAAAACACAAAGAATGTTGCTGTCCCATTTTTGAGAGACACTGTAGTGGGAAGAGACTAGCAATTTATCATGGACAAATTAAGCTCATTCACCAAAGCTGCACCTCATTGCTCCATTAAATTCAGAACTATCAAGAAGTCAGACTGATCTTTCAATGCTCTTCTAATTAGGCAGAGTAGGAGGACTTCAGTGTTGTTTAAAATATCTCTATACGGCCGGGCACCGTGGCTCATACCTGTAATCCCAGCACTTCGGGAAGCCGAGGCGGGTGGATCACTTGAGGCCAGGAGTTTAAGGCCAGCCTGACCAACATGGTGAAACCTCGTCTCTACTGAAAATACAAAAATTTGTTGGGCATGGTGGTGCATGCCTGTAATCCCAGCTACTCAGGAGGATGAGGCAGGAGACTCGCTTGAACCTGGGAGGCAGAGGCTGCAGTGAGCCGAGATCCTGCCACTGCACTCCAGCCTGGGTGACAGAGTGAGATTCCATCTCAATAAATAAATAAATAAAATATTAAAATAAAGTGTGTGCGTGTGTTTGTGTATGTGTGTGTGTGTATATATATATATGAAAGTATGAAAATTTAAATTTATTCTTTAAAAGATGAATACATACTAAGTACATCCAAAATTATGATCTAAAGCAAAGCCTTATTCTGTGCAAAGATCTAGAAATCTTTATCATCACCAAGTGGTGCAAGGCATGTGTGCACAATATTCTAGAAAAAATAACAGAGATAGCACGCGCAAAGGAGCCTTTTTTAAATGAAATCATCATACTTTTATGTCTATTATCTCTTATAAACTTACAATACTGAGCCTTCAAGAATGAAAATTCCTGGTCTCAAATTGGAGTTCATTTAGTAAAAAAGACACCTACTGTTTCCCAACTTGGGCCTTTTCTTCCAGGCCAACCACCTTTAAACCACATGCAAGGGCATGTATGGCGGAGCCCCTTCACGGTGACAAGGGGGAGGGGTCTTGCTCCACCCACGTGTACCACCAACTGCTATATTTTGGCGGCTGTATGTTCAATCCTAGTACACAGCATCTAAGCATGAATTTCACTAAAACAAAAATACTTTGTGTTTATTTTTTAGAAAAATCAAGTGTCTTCTAGTATTTCTTTTGCTTTTTCATATGCTTTGTCCATTTCTACACTTCTTATTGAATATAGAAATCATAGTTTACATTTGTTGAGCAGTGTTCATGTTTGACATATAGTACTAAGCATTTTAAATGTGTCACTTAATCCTCCCAATAACCTTACAAATTAGGTACTATTATTATTTATATTTTAGATAAAATAAAGCTCAGAGAGATTTACAAATCTCCTAGGGCCACACCTCTAATAAGCAGCAAAGCTATCACTCAAGCCATGTTTTGTCTAACTCCAAAACCTCAGTATTTTAAGACTTACCTAACATGTCTACTATTTGACCAATAAAACTGAAATAGATCAAATTATATACGTTGAAATATACGGAGTACAAAACTCTCACTTTTAAAAATTATTATTAGTATATTTATTAATCAAAAAGCAAGAAGTAACATTTCTATGGACCTGAGAAATAAGTCTTTGATTTATTGCTGGTGGGATTGCTGGTGGGATTGGTGGTGGGATTAGTGGTGGGTGGTGCTGGGATTGGTGGGTGGTGGATTGGTGGTGGGATTGGTGGAAGGATTGGTGGTAGGACTGCTGGTGGGATTGGTGGTGGGTGGTGGTGGGATTGGTGGTGGGATTGGTGGTGGGTGGTGGTGGGATTGGTGGTGGGTGGTGGGATTGGTGGTGGATTGGTGGAGGGATTGGTGGTAGGACTGCTGGTGGGACTGGTGGTGGTGGTGGACTGGCGGGTGGTGACTGGATCGGAGGACTGGTGGTGGTGGTGGTGGATTGGTGGACTGGTGGTGGACTGGTGGTGGTGGACTGGTGGTGGTGGTGGATTGGTGGATGGAAGGACTTGGTGGACAGGGACTGAAGGTGGTGGACAGGGTGGTGGTGGACTCAGGATGGAATGGACAGTGGTGGAATGGATGGATGGTGGACTGGACTGGTGGAATCAGGAATGGATTTGGTGGAGGGATTGGTGGGGTGGGTGGTGGATTGGTGGAAGGATTGGTGGAGGGTAGCGTTGGGACTGGTGGTGGGATTGGTGGTGGGATTGGTGGTGGGTGGTGGTGGGATTGGTGGTGGAATTGGTGTCGGGATTGGTGTCAGGATGGGTGGTGGGTTGTGTGGTGGGATGGGTGGTGGGATTGGTGGTGGGCGGTGGGTTGGAGGAGGGGTGTATTGTGTTTGTTTCTCTTTCTGTGGGAGAATACCCACCCAGGGCCATCAGTCCTGTACAGAGACCACACTCTGTTATGATGGTCAGACTGGTCAGTGCTTGGACTCTGCTAGTTAAATGTTGTGAATACCATCCCTGCTTTAACACGTCTCTATTCATAAAGTCACATGACAGTGAAGCAGCTGATCACAGAACCTTCAAAATGAAAAGTCAAGGTAAGACTCTGGATGAGATGCATCCAACACTTACCCATCAAAGCAGTGGGCAGCAGTGAGGACCCACTGGTGTCCTATGAGTGACCCTCCACACAGGTGCCTCTGAGCCATCAGCTTCACCTGCAGGCTCACCTGCCAGGGCCACTCTCCCCAAGAAGAGTTTGTTCCTCCAACAATGCGTGAGCTTGTTTTTGTTGTGCAGACTGAAACAAGAGTGTTGACGCCAATGGTTGAAATTAGAAGTGAATCAAAGTCCCTTCTAACCAAGGAGAACAAGACATATAATTCCTTAAGACTAAGCACACTATCAACATGACAGACATCCCTTACAGTTCCATGAAAAAGTGAGGTTACTCACCAGAGCTGTCCCCAGTGTTACACAATCTCAAAGAGTAACCAGAGCTCCCTTGTGTCCCATATGTAATCCTAGTTGGAGAACCATCCGAAGATAATCTTAAGAAACACTTACACCTACATGAAATGAACAGTAGAAAGAGTAAGCCTTCACTGGGGGAAAAAGAATATGAAATGATCACGAAAAATAAAATGTCCCTTACTTCTCCTCCTTACAGTCTTCTGGTAGTAAAGAATAAGTGAAAAACTGACAGCGAATCATCTTTGTACAAGTCTCTTGGCAAACATTCACTCCTTTAACAAAAGTCACATTCAATTCTTCTCCTCCAAAGTCAACTCCCGGGTAAATTTTAGAATGGCAGGGTTCTGTGTCAATTATAAACACGAAAAGATACCAAATGAGAAAAGCAATGAACGACATTTACACAAGTTTCTGTTACCTTGTGGATTGTTTCAACACTGTTGCTGTTAAGTCATGGAATATGTTACGTTTTATGTAATATTATTATTGAATCACGTTACCAGGTAAAGTTTTTTTGCAGGTTAAAAGGCTGTATCCAGATGTGGTGTTTTCTTGAGGAGTAGAGGAACTTGGTGTGCCACTTTCAGATGTTTTAAGAAAACAAACATTTCTATTTTTTAAAAAAAAGCAAGAGAGAAAGAAAGAAGTTTGCATTAAAGGCATTAGGCAAATACAAAAGCAGCTCACACCCAAAAAGGAAGTTGGCAAATTTTATTCTTTTGGGAAACTCTCTTCCAAGTAAATCCGACTACAGGACTCTAATAAATTGCAGAGATTAAATGTAAATCAAACCACATCTCCCTCTGGAGAAAACTAATAGGCACAGACAACCTGAAGAGAGGACAGTGACGAAGTTCCACCTTCTAACTGGAAAAACAAACAAACAAAAAAATCAAAGAAGAAATTCTGGGAGTTTATGCTGCCGATGATATTCCGTAACTAGGCACCCTTCTCTTAGCTCCATGCGGTGTGTAGAAGAGGGTGGGTTATCTGAGATAAAGAGAGTGGGACAGAGCCTTGATCAGAATAAACAGAGCTCTAGTTTCTGAAACAAAGGGAAGAGGCAACAAGCTTAAGGGATATTCTGCCAGGGAGTGGCTTTTACTCCAAGCTAATACAAAACGTGAAGATCGTGTTTTGAATCTTCATTCAAAGGCGTCAGATCCTTCTTTGTTCTCATGGCTATTGCTTCCTGGATTCAATGGTAACGTGTTTTTTTTGTTTTGTTTTGTTTTGTTTTGTTTTGTTTTTGAGGCGGAGTCTCTCTGTGGCCCAGGCTGGAGTGAGCGGCGCCATCTTGGCTCACTGCAAGCTCCGCCCCCCGGGTTCCCGCCATTCTCCTGCCTCAGCCTCCCGAGTAGCTGGGACTACAGGTGCCCATCACCACGCCCGGCTAATTTTTTGTATTTTTAGTAGAGACGGGGTTTCACCGTGTTAGCCAGGATGGTCTCGATCTCCTGACCTCGTGATCCGCCCGCCTCGGCCTCCCACAGTGCTGGGATTACAGGCGTGAGCCACCGCGCCCGTCCGGTAACCTGTGTTTTAAAGTAAGAGAAGACAGGCAGACAAGTCTGCTAATCTCTTAACTAATCTGCACCTGGCAGAAAAGTACCTACTTAAACTGCAGGTCCAAGTGTTTTGAGGGAAATGAAGGAAACTTTTAAAAACTCAGACTCTAAAATAAAATTGATGAAAGTACAGCAGCAAGTGCTAGCCATGCATACTGGCCTTTGTGACTCGATCTTCCATGCATTCGTATAGAACGTAAAGAAGAGGCAGCTGGGATGATAGGTGCAGATGGTTCGACACACAAAAGCATCTGGGGCGAGAACTCTGGCAACATCCACATCCGAGAAGGCAAGATGCTGGAAGATGTTCATGTGACAACCTGTGAACTCAGAGAGAGATGATCCTTAGGAAACCACACGATGCTAAATTCGCTTGTATTTTGTCATCATAATTAAGGAATTATGACTATTTATATTATTCATGGTACTAAACGTCCTAAGTGACAAAACGTCCTTTAAAATACCTCCAAACTGTTTGTCATTTAGAGGAAGGCAAAACTGGTCCAACTCTAAAGGGCAAACTCCTATGTCAGAGAAATAAAAGCTGTGCTCCCAGCTCCAGTCACCACCGTTGCCAAATGTTTGCATTACTCAGCATGTGTTTACGTTTTCCTTCTATTACTCTGCCTCTGAGGCCTTTGGGGGTAAGGGTTTTTTGTTGTTGTATTTTCCTGAATATTATAAAAAATTATTTAATAAGAAGTGATTAACAAAAATGCCTTGTGCCCATTAAAATTAGAATGGGAGACAATCTACTTTTATTAACATTACATTAATATGATCTTATATCTTAGTTTTATTTTAGCTGTGTTCCTATCGTTTATGTAGTTTACTAAATTTGATAACACATAATTCTATTGATACTCATTGGTCTACAGATTCAATGCACTCTCTGTCAAAATCCTGCTGCCTTCTGGTTGCAGAAATTGACAACCAACCTACAATTCATATGGAAATGCAAAAGATCCGGAATAACCAAATTAATCTTGAAAAAGAACAAAATAAAAGCACTCAGACTGTCTGAGTTCAAAACTTACTACGAAGTTATGGTAATCAAGACTGTGTGTAACTGGCATTAGGACAGACATACAGGTCAATGGGATAGAACTGATGGTCTAAAAATAAACTCTTACATTTATAGAAAATTGATTTTGAAAAGGGTTTCAAGACAATGGAATAACTGAATATCCACATACAAGAATTAAGTTGGATTCCTACTTTACACCATATACAAAATTTAATTTAAAATGCATCAAATGCCTAAATGTAAGAGCTAAAACTATAAACCTCTAAGAACAAATCATATGTAAAAATCTTCATAACCATGAATTAGGTTTTGGCATTTTAGGTAAAGCACATGCAAGAATAAAGCCAGACTGTATTTCATCAAGTTTAAAAACTTTTGCGCTTCAGAGAACACCATCACTAAAGTGAAAAGATGACCTGCAGATGCACAGAAAATTTGCCAATAATATGTTACAAGAGTGTAGTATCCAGAGTATATAAAGAGTTCATACAACTCAACAATGAAAACAAAATAACCCAATTATTTTTAATGGCTAAAGGATTTAAACAGAGATTTCCCCCAAAGAATTTATTCAAATTGATAATAAGCATATGAAAAGATACACAACATTATTAGTCATTAGGGAAATACATATCAAAACCACAGTGAGACACCACTTCACACTGCCTAGAAAGGCAATAATAAAAAAGACAATAACAAGTGTTGTTAAGGTTGTAGAGAGATTGAAGCACTCAGTTGTTGCTGGTAAGAATGTAAAATTGTGTAGCTGCTCTCAAAAACAGTTTGACACTTCATCAAAAAGTTAAACATGGAGTTACTGTATGATCCAACAATTTTAATCCTAAGTATATACATAAGAGAATTTAAAATGTATGCCTACACAAAAACTGCTGTCCATTGCAGCATTATTCATAAGAGGCAAAAAAAAAAAAAAAATCCAGAAACAACTCAAATGTTCATCAAACTAAGTATATAAACAAAATATGGTTTATTCATATAATAGAATACTATTTAGTCCTAAATAGGAACAAAGTACCGATATATGCTAGAATACGAATGAGCCTTGAAAACACTCCAGATGAAAAAAGCTAGATGCAAAATGTGCTGCATTGCATGATTCCATTTATGTAAAATGTCCCGAAGAGTCAAGTCCACAGACATAGAAACTAGATTAGTGGTTGCCAGGGGATTGGAGGAGTAGGCAATGGAGAAAGACTGCCAATGGATACAGTCTTTCTTCAGTGGTAATAAAAATGTTCTGGAACTAGATAGTGATGATTCTTGTGAAATCAGGTGGATATACTAAAAACCACCGAGTTGTACACTTTCAAAGGGTTAATTTTATGTTATCTAAATTATACATCAAAAATTTTAAATCTACTACGAAAAAATAATATATGCTATATTAAAATACCAAACTTGATAGAGGGAATTCATGTAAAACAGACACATTATTTATATACATAAGAATTAAATTTTCTTGATATTTTCAGCAGCTTCATAGTGGATTCTCAAACATTCTTCAAGTCTCCTTATAAAGTGCTATTAAACCCCATCTTTTCCAATGTGTATGTATGATTCTAAGAACTTCACATTTATTCATGTTAAATGTCAGGTCTCTGGGCCCAAGCCTGCACGCATACATCCAGATGGCCTGAAGTAACTGAAGAATGACAAAAGAAGTGAAAATGGCCAGTTCCTGCCTTAACTGATGACATCACCTTATGAAATTCCTTCTCCTGGCTCAGAAGCTCACCCACTGAGCACCTTGTGAGCTCCGACCCTGCCCATCAGAGAACAACCCCTTTGACTGTAATTTTCTATTACCCACCCAAATCCTATAAAACGGCCCACCCCTATCTCCCTTCACTGACTCTCTTTTCTGACTCAGCCCACCTGCACCCAGATGATTAAAAAGCTTTATTGCTCACACAAAGCCTGTTTAGTGGTCTCTTCACACGGGTGCACATGACATTTGGTGCCGTGACACGGATTGGGGGACCTCCCTTGGGAGATCAATCAATCCCCTGTCCTCCTGCTCTTTGCTCTGTGAGAAATATCCACCTACGACCTCTGGTCCTCAGACCAACCAGCCCAAGGAACATCTCACCGATTTTAAATCGGGTAAATGGCCTCTTTTTACTCTCTTATCCAATCTCTCTCACTATCCCTCAACCTCTTTCTCCTTTTAATCTTGGCGCCATCCTTCAATCTCTCCCTTCTCTTAATTTCAATTCATTTCATTTTCTGGTAGAGACAGAGGAGACGCGTTTTATCTGTGAACCCAAAACTCTGGCACCGGTCATGGACTCGGGAAGACAGTCTTCCCTTGGTGATTAATCACTACAGGGACACCTGCTTGATTATGCGCCCATGTTTCAGAGGTGTCTGATCACCGCAGGGATGCCTGCCTTGATCCTTCACCCTTAGTGGCAAGCACCACTTTCCTGGGGGGCAAGCACCCTGACCCCTTCTCTCCGTGTCTCTACCCTCTCTTTTCTCTGGGCTTGCCTCATTCACTATAGGCAACTTTCCACCCTCCACTCCTCCTTCTTCTCCCTTAGCCTATGTTCTCAAGAACTTAAAACCTCTTCAACTCACACCTGACCTAAAACCAAAACACCTTATTTTCTTCTGCAATGCCACTTAACCCCAATAGAATCTTGACAATGGTTCCAAATAGCCAGGAAACGGCACTTTCAATTTTTCCATCCTATAAGATCTAGATAATTCTTGTTGTAAAATGGGCAAATGGTCTGAGCTGCCTGACGTCCAGGCATTCTTTTACACATCAGTCCCTCCCTAGTCTTTGTTCCCAATGCAACTCATCCCAAATCTTCCTTCTTTCCCTCCCGCCTGTCCCCTCAATCCCAACCCCAAGCGTTGCTGAGTCTTTCCAATCTTCCTTTTCTATGGACCCATCTGACCTCTCCCCTCCTCCCCAGGCTGCTCCTCGCCAGACTGAGCCAGGTCCCAATTCTCCCTCAGCCTCTGCTCCTCCACCCTATAATCCTTCTATCACCTCCCCTCCTCACACCCAGTCCGGCTTCACACCTGGCCCTCTCACCTGCCCAACAATTTCCTCCTAAAGAGGTGGCTGGAGCTAAAGGCATAGTCAAGATTAATGCTCCTTCTTCTTTATGTGACTTCTCCCAAATCAGTTAGCGTTTAGGCTCTTTTTCATCAAATATAAAAAGCCTAGCCCAGTTCATGGCTCATTTGGCAGCAACCTTGAGATGCTTTACAGCCCTAGACCCAGAAGGGCCAGAAAGCTGTCTTATTCTCAATACACATTTTATCACCCAGTCAGCTCCTGATATTTAAAAAAAAACCACCAAAAATTAGATTCCAGCCCTCAAACCCCACAGCGGGACTTAATTAATCTTGCCTTCAAGGTGTACAATAATAGAGTAGAGGCAGACAAGTAGCAACATATTTCTGAGTTGCAATTCCTTGCCTCTGCTGTGAGACAAAACCCAGCCACATCTCCAGCACACAAAAACTTCAAAATGCCTAAGCTGCAGTGGCCAAGCATTCCTACAGGACCTCCTCCATTAGGATCTTGTTTCAAGTGCCAGAAATCTGGCCACTGGGCCAAGGAATGCCCACAGCCGAGGATTCCTCCTAAGCTGTGTCCCATCTGTGTGGGACCCCAGTGGAAATTGGATTCTCCAACTCACCCCGCAGCCACTCCCAGAGCCCCTGGAACTCTGACCCAAGGCTCTCTGACTGACTCCTTCCCAGATCTTCTCAGCTTAGCAGCTGAAAACTGCCGCTGCCTGATCGCCTCAGAAGCCTCCTGGACCATCACAGACGCCTTGGGCAACTCTTACAGTGGAGGGCAAGTCCATCCCCTTCGTAATTAATACAGCGGCTACCCACTCCACATTACCTTCTTTGCAAGGGCCTGTTTCCCTTGCTCCCATAACTGCTGTGGGTATTGATGGCTAGGCTTCTAAACCTCTTAAAACTCCCCAACTCTGGTGCCAACTTGGACAACATTCTTTTATGCACTCCTTTTTAGTTATCCCCACCTACCCAGCTCCCTTATTAGGCTGAGGCATTTTAACTAAATTATCTGCCTCTCTGTCTTTCCTAGGCCACAGCCACACCTCATTGCCACGCTTGTCCCCAAAGCCTCCTTCGCATCCTCCCCTTTTATGTCCCCACCTTCATCCACAAGTGTAGGTTACCTCTGCTCCCTCCTTGGCGACTGATCATGCACCCCTTACCATCCCATTAAAACCTAATCACCCTTACCCTGCCCAACGCCACTATTCCATCCCACAGCACGCTTTAAAAGGATTAAAGCCTGTTATCACTCGCCTGTTACAGCAGGGCCTTTTAAAGCCTATAAACTCTCTTTACAATTCCCCCATTTTACCTGTCCAAAAACCAGACAAGCCTTACAGGTTAGTTCAGGATCTGTGCCTTATCAACCAAACTGTCTTGCCTATCCACCCAGTGGATATATACTCTCCTATCCTCAATACCTCCCTCCACAACCCCTCCATAACCCATTATTCTGTTCTGGATCTCAAACATGCTTTCTTTACTATTCCTTTGCACCCTTCATCCCAGCCTCTCTTTGCCTTCACTTGGACTGACCCTGACACCCATGAGGCTCAGCAAATTACCTGGGCTGTACTGCTGCAAGGCTTCACAGACAGCCCCCATTACTTCAGTCAAGCCCAAATTTCTTCCTCATCCATTACCTATCTGGACATAATTCTTCATGAGAACACACGTGCTCTCCCTGCTGATCATGTCTGGCTAATCTCCCAAGCCACAACCCCTTCTACAAAACAACAACTCCTTTTCTTCCTAGGCATTAAGTACTTCCGCCTTTGGATACCTAGTTTTACCATCCTAACTAAACCATTATATAAACTCACAAAAGCAAACCTAGCTGACCCCATAGATCCTAAATCCTTTAGCCACTCCTCTTGCCATTCCTTAAAAACAGCCCTAGAAGCTGCTCCCGCACTAGCTCTCCCTAACTCATCCCAACCCTTTTCATTACACACAGCCAAAGTACAGGGCTGTGCAGTCAAAATTCTTACACAAGAGCCAGGACCATGCCCTGTAGGCTTTCTGTCGAAACAACTTGACCTTACTGTTTTAGGCTGGCCCCCATCCCCATGACTGTATCTCTCTGATCCACCTGACATCCACTCCATTTCCCCATACTTCTGTCTTTCCTATTCCTTACCCTAATCACACTTGGTTTATAGATGGCAGTTCCACCAGGCCTAATCTCCACCCACCAGCAAAGGCAGGGTATGCTATAATATCTTCTACATCTATCATTGAGGCTACCACTCTGCACCGCTCCACTACCTCTCAGCAAGTCAAACTCATTGCCTTAACTTACCTCTCAGCAAGCCAAACTCATTGCCTTAACTCAGGTCCTCACTCTTGCAAAGGGACTATGCATCAATATTTACACTGACTCTCAGTATTCCATCTGCTATTCTACTACACCTTACATATGCCTTCCATATCCTGCACCACCATGCTGTTACATGGGCTGAAAGAGGTTTCCTCACTCTGCAAGGGTCCTCCATCATTAATGCCTCTTTAATAAAAACTCTTCTCAAGGCCACTTTACTTCCAAAGGAAGCTGGAGTCATTCACTGCAAGGGCCATCATCAAAAGGCATCAGATCCCATTGCTCAAGGCAACACCCATGCTGATAAGGTAGTTATAAAAGCAGCTAGCATTCCAACTTCTGTCCCTCACGGCCAGTTTTTCCTCCCTCTAATCGGTCACTCCCATCTACTCCCACATTGAAACTTCCACCTATCCATCTCTTCCCACACAAGGCAAATAGTTCTTGGACCAAGGAAAATATCTCCTTCCAGCCTCACAGGCCCATTCTATTCTGTCATCATTTCGTAACCTCTTCCATGTAAGTTACAAGCCACTAGCCTGCCTCTTAAAACCCCTCTTTTCCTTTCCATTGTGGAAATCTATCCCCAAGGAAATCACTCTCAGTATTCCATCTGCTATTCTACTACTCCTCAGGGATTGTTCAGGCCCCCTCCCTTCCCTACACATCAAGCCTGGGGATTTGTCCCTGCAGAGGACTGGTAAATTGACTTTACTCACATGCCCCGAGTCAGGAAACTAAAATACCTCTTGGTCTGGGCACACACTTTCACTGGATGGGTAGAGGCCTTTCCCACAGGGTCTGAGAAGGCCACCGCGGTCATTTCTTCCCTTCTGTAAGACATAATTCCTTGGTTTGGACTTCCCACCTCTATACAATCTGATAATGGACCGGCCTTTATTAGTCAAATCACCCAAGCAGTTTCTCAGGCTCTTAGTAGTCAGTAAAACCTTCATACCCCTTACTCTCCTCAATCTTCAGGAAAGGTAGAAAGGACTAATGGTCTTTTAAAAACACACCTCACCAAGCTCAGCCTCCAACTTAAGAAGGAGGACTCTGTCAAGGATAGAGCCCAAAAACTCAGCAACCAAGCAACTAATTATGTTGAACCCCCTTAGGCACTCTCTAATTAGATGTCCTGGGTCCTCCCAATTCTTAGTCCTTTAATACCTGTTTTTCTCCTTCTCTTATTCAGACCTTATGTCTTCTGTTTAGTTCCTCAATTCATACAAAACCATATCCAGGCTATTACCAATCATTCTATACGACAAATGCTCCCACTAACAACCCCACAATATCAACCTTTACCACAAAATCTTTCTTCAGCTTAATCTCTCCCACTCTAGGTTCCCACGCCACCCCTAATCCTGCTCGAAGCAGCCCTGAGAAACATCGCCTGTTATCTCTCCATACCACCCCCAAAATTTTTGCCACCCCAACACTTTACTCCTATTTCATTTTATTTTTCTTATTAATATGACAAGACAGGAATGTCAGGCCTCTGGGCCTAAGCCTGAACACATATATCCAGATGGCCTGAAGTAACTGAAGAATGACAAAAGAAGTGAAAATAGTCGGTTCCTGCCTTAACTGATGACATTACCTTGTGAAATTCCTTCTCCTGGCTCAGAAGCTCTCCCACTGAGCACCTTGTGACCCCCACCCCTGCCCACCAGAGAACAACCCCTTTGACTGTAATTTTCCATTACCTACCCAAATCCTGTAAAATGGCCCCACCCCTATCTCCCTTCCCTGACTCTCTTTTTGGACTCAGCCTTCCTGCACCCAGGTGATTAAAAAGCTTTATTGCTCACACAAAGCCTGTTTGGTGGTCTCTTCACACAGATGCATGTGACATTAAATATATGCAATACTTCAGCCCAATGTCCTAACCTATTAAAATTGCTTTTACTTTGCTTTTCCTATCGAACATGTCGGGTACTATTTATAGATATTTTGGCCAAGCAACCAGTTGATTTCTAGGACATTCTCTATTTCAAGATGCCATCTGGTTAGTCTCAGAACAGAAACCATGATGTTGCTCCCACTAATTGCAATTTCATCAACCAGGTTCATTTATCAGATTTTCTTCCCCAGAGGTGATAAAAATTAAAAACAAAAAAAAAAAAAAAAACCAACTTTTTTTTCCAGTTTATGTTCTCCTACTTTTGGCTTGAAAAATATGTTTACCACCTCAATTGATAAATTAATAAGTCATATGGTAGATTTCCCATATCAGAATTGCAAACAGTTTTGTTAAATTAACTGGGGAGACGTGATTATCGTGACATCTCTCAAGATCTATGCAGGAAGATGGACCACAAGAGAAGGAAATCTGTAAATATGATGAATTCATATGAGTTGAGAGGTAGGAGACTTTAAAACACCATTAAATCCATTAAAAAATCAAAAGGGGGAGTGAGCAATGTGAAATCTGTGTGACCCAAGGGTCAGGTTCTGGTTCAGCTCATCAGCTATATGACCCTCGAGCACCTTCACTTCTGCCCTCCTTCTAGGAGCCTTAGGGGTTTTGTTTGTAAAATTAGAAAAATCCATGGTGAAACTAAGGACAAATCTGTAGTGATGACTACAGATGATCCCTAACTTATGAATCTCATCTGGGCAGTGAGGCCAGGAGACAGCCCTACTCCAGGTTGAGGAGGCACGTAGCTACTGGGTGTTCCCTGAGGAACGGGGAACACGTACTCAGTGAAAAGCCATGCCCTTAGCAGCTCAAAACACTGCCTGAAACAGCCAGATTTTTACCAGTCTGTAAAGGCCATTTGATCAGATTAAATCACATGTGAACTCATTGCAATTTAACAAGAAAGGAAGTACAGAGATGAGCCATCCAGGGTGCTCTCCCAGGTGTGGACAGCAGCTGTGACAGCCCAGAACCACGGCATGAGCTTGCCTGTTCCCTGCGTAAGTGCAGCAAATCCTTCCAGCAACAGTGCTGGGTACAGAATGGAGCATGCTTGCATCGAGTCCTGCCTCCTGGCAGCCTTCAAAAACTCTCCCAGAAAAAAATAATATGAACGTTAAAATTACATCACCAGTACATGTGAACCTGGCACACACCGTGGAGGTGTGCTGTCGCAAAGAGGAGACAGGAAAATAGACACCTTGTAACCAACCTTCCCAATCTTCCACAGGGAAATCCTAGCCTAGCACCCAACACAGGGCCAGGCACAGAGCCAGCACCCAGTACTGCGGAGAACTGGCAGTAAGGGATTTGGTTTCAGTAACATCTTGTCATTAACATCCTGATATGCTAAATGAGGTGGAATGTCATGGCAATTTTCTGGACAATTCCATTGAAATTACCTTTATGTGTGACATGACAGAATGTTATTTCCCTCCCCAGGTAGAGTCATTTCCCTAGATAGGGACAAAACCAAGGAAGGACCTTACAGTTTTGCTACAGTATCATTGTACCTATAACAACATCACTGTACTAGTTTCCTATAACTGCTGCTATAGGGGCATAACCACAAACTCAGTGGTTAAAAACAACAAAAATTTATTATCTTACCATTCTAGAGATTGGGTCTTACTGGGCTAAAATCAAGACATCAGCAGGGCTTGTTCCTCCAGGATGCTCCACAGGGAAACTGTTTCCTCGCCCTTTTCAACTTCTAGAGGCCGCCTGCATTCCTTGGCTCACGGACCTTCATCTTCAAAGCCAGCAGTGTAACACCTTCAAACCTCTCTCTGCCTCTGACCCTTCTGCCTCTCTCTTTTTCTTATTAGCCTTGTGAGCACTCAACCCTGTGAGTACATTGGGCCCATCGAGAAAATCCAGAGTAAACTCCCCATTTCAAAGTCCTTAACTGAATCCCATTGATAGAAACGCTTTTGCCAGCTGTGGGAACACACGCACAGGTACCGGGGCTCCGCACAGGGACATCTCTGGGGCTCCTATTCCGCCTACTACAATCACAAGGTGAAGTGGTCCTACAATTACCAATTTCTGAAAGGGCACAGGGCTTCAGTGAGAATCCAGATTCCACGTTATTCAGCACCTTTATAGTGGTAGGTGTTCCTCCGGGACTGTGCTTTAAGAGGCAAGTGTTCCTGAATGGGAAGAAAAGAGGTTACTTTGCTTCCTGCACTTTGAGGTGGAGGTAGCAGTCCAGATAACATTTAGTATTCAAACGGACAGTGGAAAAAACAATGATGCTGATAATGAGTGGGTTAGGGGTTTGCATTATTAATCAAATGGACATCCTTCTCCTCACAAAGCGGTCAAGGGAAAGTTGGGGTGAGAATGAGGCAGGAGACACCATGACACTAAACCCTCATTCTATAAGTAAAGCCTATGCGTGGGGCAAATGGAACTTCAGGAAAAATGACACCAAAATTCACTTCAGGAAAGCAAAAAATGACACAGACTTCAGAAAATGACTTCAGAAACAATGACACCAAAATTTCGCTTCAGGAAAAATGACACCACAATTGAGAAGAGCATGGAGTGATCGACAGTAGAGACTGGGAAGGTGATAGAGAGGTGGGAAAGGGGCAGGTGATGAAAAATTGCTTAGTGGGTACAATGTACGTGACTCCAGTGATGGATATACCAAAAGCCCAGACTTTACCACTGTACAATACACCAAGGTAACAAAATTACACTTGTACCCCATACATCTATGCAAACAAAAATGAGATTTAAAAATAAGGAAAGAAATTCACAAGTTAAAATCAAATTGCGGGCCGGGCGCGGTGGCTCACGCCTGTAATCCCAGCACTTTGGGAGGCCGAGGCGGGCGGATCACAAGGTCAGGAGATCGAGACCATGGTGAAACCCCGTCTCTACTAAAAATAGAAAAAAAAATTAGCCGGGCGCAGTGGCGGGCGCCTGTAGTCCCAGCTACTCGGGAGGCTGAGGCAGGAGAATGGCGGGAACCCGGGAGGCGGAGCTTGCAGTGAGCTGAGATCCGGCCACTGCACTCCAGCCTGGGCGACAGAGCGAGACTCCGTCTCACAAAAAACAAATAAAAAAAAAAAAAAAAATCAAATTGTGATTAGCTCTACGAATGAAATAAACAGAGCTGAATGTGGCTTAAAAGAGAATGCTCAGAAATGGTCCTTTGGAGGGGACGGTATCTGAGGAAAGACCTGAAAGAATCAGCCTTTGGAGAAGTGGTGGAAGAGGATGCCAGGCTTTGAAGATGGGGTACAATTACCTGCCAGAGGAAAAAAGTAGAGAAACAAATGAAATTAAATGAATTATTTAATTTAAAAATGAAGGGCTGGGAGCAGTGGCTCATGCCTGTAATCCCAGCGCTTTGGGAGGCCCAGGTGGGTGGATCACGAGATCAGGAGTTTCAGACCAGCCTAAGCAACATGGTAAAACCCCGTCTCTAGTAAAAACATAAAAATTAGCTAGGTGTGGTGGTGGGCGCCTGTAGTCCTAGCTACATGGGAGGCTGAGGAAGGAGGATTGCTTGAAGCCAGGAAGCACAGGTTGCAGTGAGCCGAGATTGCGCCACCGCACTCCAGCCTGGGCAACAAGCGAGACTCCATCTCAAAAAAAAAAAAAAAAAAAAAAAGAAGATAAAAATATAAAATAGAATAAGTAAATAAGGAAAGTGGTTAGGAGTAAAAGCCCTGTTTGGTTTTTAGTTTGGGAACAAAAGAGGTTGTGAAGAATACAGCGAAATCCTGGGGGCACTAATATAAAGAACAAACACCATGAATTGTACTCACCGGTACTCTGCATTGTGAAATGTTTGTGTGGCATATGAAAAAAATTGGCAGCGAATGTTATTGGTGCACCTTTTTTGGCATTCTTCAACGCTGCTAACCTTAGATACATTAAAATTGACTCCTCTCATATCAATTCCTTTATAAATGTCTCGGTGGCAAGCTGTACAAGAAAAATACATAGAGAAACACAGTCCATTTTCTTTCTAGAGGTAGATTAGATACCCACTACCATTTGGGCTGGTAGTTTAGAAGGATCCCACTACCATTTGGGCCAGTAATTTAGAAGGATCCCACTACCATTTGGGCCGGTAGTTTAGAAGGATCCCACTACCATTTGGGCCGGTAGTTTAGAAGGATCCCACTACCATTTGGGCCGGTAGTTTAGAAGGATCCCACTACCATTTGGGCCGGTAGTTTAGAAGGATAACAGCCCAGTTTTGGCAATTGCTATATTAATTAAGGGATTTAAAATTTTTATTATGTCCATAAATTATCAAACTCTGCTTGAAGTAAATACAATCCAGTATTTTCCTGAAAGCACTAGCTTGGAAATTGGGTTACTTTGCTTCTTAAACTGCAAGATGCATGCAGCAATACAGGTAAATTTCACGTTGAAATTAACAGTGAGCAGTGGGAAATAAACAAGGCAATAATAATGAGGACACTGATCATGTGTGCTGAGGTTTGCATTATTAAAGAAACTGATGTGCCTTTGACCTTTTGCATTGAATGAAGGAGCTTCTCTATCTCCCAGTGTTCTTTCTCTGCTTTCAACTTCTCCTGTCTGACTACAAATTGCATCTGGATCAATCGTTACAAAATGTGGAGAGTTGTTGTTTATGCATGATGAAGCCATTTCCATTCTTGCTTTAAAACAGTGTTAACTTCTATTTAAGCACCCTTTTCACTGAGATTTGTCTTACATGCAAAAGATATAGATAATTCTTTTCACAGACAATGAAGCAAAATTAGGCTCTTTTTTTTTTAAATATTCAAATTTCTTAGTTAGACTTTTGGTTAAGGAAGTAATGTAAACCAGAATTATAAACCATGAACTTTTTAAAAGTTTTATTCCCCAAGATTATGTGGAATAAACCATAATCTATTACAGGTAACTTTCCACTCCTAAGAAGTGTGGTTGAAGTCATAAAACTAAATTTAAGGGTGGGAAAGACAGAAAATATACAAACTGTCAGGAAAACTGCATGTTGAATTGGGTAGGGAGGTGGATTATTCACAGTGGTTCTTAAATACAGGAATTTGCAGACAGTAGAAATGAAATCTCTTTCCAATTTTTCTGCATGTGAGAAAAGAATAGGCTAAGAGTTGGGATGGGACTCTTACAAATAACAACTTTTTAAGTGTTCATATGAAAGCTCTAAATGCTTTCGACTAGAATTGTTTCTGACAGTAGAGATTTTATGTACTTGGGAACAATTTTTCACTTTAAGATGATGAAGTTAGAAAAAAACATTAAAAGCAAGCTAAGTGAGTAACACTGAGTTTTAGAATACATTAACAATAACAGGAATACTGGGAAAGGCACAATATTACTTTTTCTTTAAATTTTGCTATAAGATACAACAATTGGAAACAGCACTTCCTTGAATATTTTATACCAAATTAGATTAACATACACATTGATCTTATAAAATAGGAAATGTACCCCACCTCAGGTAGACTACACCTATTACACTGGCTAAGTCAGGCCCATATTGATAACGAAGGCTTTGCCATCCTTTGATAACTGGTTAACATGCAAACAGCAGGCTCAAAGTGTGTATGTATTGAAGGGGTGATATCAATGAGGGAGGAAAGGATGACAAATTTAAAAACATCTGAAATTTGAACCTACAAAATTAATTGTGCATAATACAGATAAAATCATAATGATGTATAGTCACACATAGAATCACAACTCAGCTATTTTAAGATTCCGACAACCCATCAGTTGAATCTTTTCAGCACTTTTTGCTTTCTGATCAGTCCCAGTCATGTTTGAGAAATAGTTCTTTTGTCTTAAATTTATTAGGATAGCATTGGAAATTATTTCCCAAGACATCAGTAGCTTCAGATGTAAAATCAAAGTTCTCTAGCATCCTAGTCCTCAAGTTTCCTTTAAGAAGTATTATTTTTAGCAAGATTTGCAGAACTCAGTTCTTCAGTTTGAGCCTAATGGTATATCAGAGTTTCTTGATGTCAGCACTGTTGACATTTTGGGCCAGAAGATTATTTGCTGTGGAGGACTGCTCTGTGCCTTGTAGAAGGTTGGGCAGCAGCATTCGAACGTTCTGGCCTCTTCTTAGTAAATGAGAGAGGCATTCTGGCCTCTACTTAGTAAATGCTAATAGAGCCCTCCCTAGTCATAGCAACCAAAAGTGTCTTCAGACATTGTCAAATGTCCCCTAATGGAAGAGACAAAAATCATTGCTGGTTGAGAATCACTGATATAAAAATTACCCTCACGTGAACCTGAGAGAGATGTTCCCTCGTGTTTTCTTAAAAATTCTTATCTGGAAACAAGGAGACACGATTATTTGGATTCATTTTCTGCAAATCTTACACTTGAGTGCTAACCTCATAAATAATAGAGGCTCATTAAATATGTGTCGATTGATAAAGACAACAGAAGTGTCCAGATGAATATGGGTCCCTCTTTTGTGTCCGGAATACTGCCCCATCTTCTATGTTTATGAGTGATTCCTTCCAAAAGGCTGTAGCAGTACAAACTTTTAGCAAAAGCTGTTCTAAGGTAGATTCAATATTAACTCAAATGTAGCTAAGAAATTCGCAGCTTACCACTTATTTGATGACCACACTGCTTTAAGGAATGTCCAGAAATTGCACCTGCTCGATGTACTTTTGGCAGGGTTCCTGTAACACTATCTTTCAAGAAGCAGCCAAACCTGTTTTAAAAGTAGCTTTATTTAGGAAGTAGAACAACAAACATACATTGAGGAAATGTCTAGCATTTTCTATACACTAACAAATAAAACCAGGAATAAGGGAAATAATATAGCTTCCCCAAAACTTGCTGGAAAGAACACTCTTAGAGGTAATTTTATAACATCCCCATAATATTTAACTTCAGCATTGCGTTTTCTTTACACTCACATTTTTTAAGTACAGGAAGTCAACCATATTGAAGAGTTAATGATTTTTCCTGTGTTCTTAAACTTTCAGGCAACTATGTCCTTAATTGGTAATTATTTTTGCAAATACTTTCATTTACTTAAAAAATTAACTTAGTGATAAGAGCTGGATCTGTATATTGTGTGTTCATCTTGCTTATTAACTCCTTGTAGTCTGCACTTAATGAAAGACTTCCCTCTGTCTCAAATGTCAGCCTTCATGTTAATTTCATTATTTATAAGAATTCTAGAACCTACCTCCACTTTTAAGATGATGATCCTCACATACAATCTGGGTTTTCTCTACAAGTTTAACATGTAGGATCAGAGAATGACTATCCAATTTCTAGTTCACAAACTCACGTGGAGTGAAGATGAGAAAAGAGTTATGAATATGGAAATGGGAAGAACAAAGAAAAACTTATTCTTATTCAAAATGAAAAAACATTAAGATGAAACTGTAGCTTGTGATTAATAAGCATCTTTCTGATGTAATAAAAATTGTAATTACAGCTGGGTGCGGTGGCTCACATCTGTAATCCCAGCACTTTAGGAGACAGAGGCAGGTGGATCATGAGGTCAGGAGTTCAAGGCCAGCCTGGCCAATATGGTGAAACCCCGTCTCTACTAAAAATACAAAAATTAGCCAGATGTAGTGGTGCGTGCCTGTAATCCCAGCTACTTGGGAGGCTAAGGCAGGAGAATCGCTTGAACCTGGGAGGCGGAAGTTGCAGTGAGCCAAGATCGTGCCACTGCACTCCAGCCTGGGTTACAAAGCAAGACTCCATCTCAAAAAAAAAAAAAATCATAAGTAGTATTTTTCCAGTACTTTTACAAATCTCCAGTTAATAATACATATTCACACAAGCACAAGCACACATGAACACACACATACCATACATAGCATCATGCCATAGGTGCCCAAACTGGCTCACTTTAGGCTTCATTCAGATCTGCCCTGTCCCAAAATCACAAGTTCTAGATCTTTCTCAATTATATTCTCCGCAAAATGCTTGTCTTACGTTATTTCCTTCGGACTGTGCTAGCCACTAATGTGATCACGGGTCACACAGTTAAGTCTGTTTCTTTATTCAGATGAAATGTTCACCTGTTAGACGCTTTCTGGAGACAATCTCTTAGCCCAACGATGTTCAAGCATTTTGAGGCTTTGAATAGAAAATGACTAGCTTCTACTACTTTAAATAAACACAGTGATTGTTTAAAATGCAGATTTCTAGTCCCAAGAAACTTTGGTTCAGCAAATCTGGGTTGTTGCTGAGGAATCTGCATTTGTAAGAACCACTTGAAGGGATTTTGCTGAAGCTGGTCCTTGAACCCCGTCTGAGACAGAACTCTCAGTTATACTACACCTCTTTGCACAAAACCGATTCAGTTTAGAAAAATGGCTTCTCCAATAATGAAATATCAACTTTTACCTTTTCTCCATGTCATTGATGGAACTTGCTGGAAGAAAACTGAATAGCAAACACCTTGGGTGGAATGTGCACATCATCTGGCAGTGCTGGGCATTCGGGGTGTACATGGAAGCTACATCCCCACCTCTGAAGAAGGTGTTTTCGTATAGTTGAGTCAGACATCCTGTGATAGAACCATAAAAGTTAATTTGAGATAATTCAAATAATAATTTTAACAAAAAGATATCTGTTGTCTTAACTTCTCCCACTGACTGACTACTCCAAGACCTGTATAATATAATTCTAATTATGCTGAGAAAATAAAATATATTAAGGCAACCATTTGAACAATGTAGAGTGTTATTTAATTTTCTGGGCACTTCTGCATTAAAACTTTGGCTTATTTTCATTAAATTGCACAAAAATTTGCACATAAATTACCCACAATAAAATAAGATCCTAACTTAGTTTTTCCCTGTTGCCTGACATGCTATGAAAATATCATGCCTTAAAAAGAATAATATTTGCTCTATTTGCAAAACACTTTGGTTACAAACATCTCCACCAGCTTCTCACAATTCTGTAAGGGAAGTTAGAAGCAGGTTTTGTTATCTGCATCTGGATTAGGTTTTTTGAAAGAAAGTTAAATAACTGAATCTCAGGGCATACAGACTTGCCCAAGATCTACACACTTAATGAAAATCCTGCGACAGTCACCCAGCCCTGACTCCCAATCCTGTGTCCTTTTCTAGCATGCAGTGCTAAATATTGTTCCGCATCTCAGTATGATTCAAGCAAACTGACAATATTTTTTACTCATTTTTAAGATAGTTTAAGCAAATGCATGCATATGCTAAATTGAAAGTAAATTTTGAACTATTTGCTGTTTGGAATTATTCCCAGCTCTAAAATACACTGCACCCCACCTATTATTAGCGAATTAGGTGTCATTATTGCTTTAATTTGTAAATTTGGATTTACCTGGAAAGACTCTCTTCCAAGTCTGCTTAATGAGCTTTCCTGGTCAGCCAGCATATTCATTTCAGTCAGTCAACTGACCATTAACCATGGCTACTCCGATGACAACCTGTCCATTCACTGGGGCATTAACCATGGCTATTCCGATGACAACCTGTCCATTCGCTGGGGCATTAACCATGGCTATTCTGATGACAACCTGTCCATTCGCTGGGGCAGTAGTTACTCTTCAATTTAAATAGTACCTATTTTTTATTGCCTTTGAGGCAATGGGCAGCTTAGACCACGTGCATTTTATTAAGCACCGGAGAGTGCCATCTTCTCTGCACAATCCTACCCCCTGGGGATTCTGGCCCTGAGCCCCAGTCTGACCACCCAACACAGCAAGACTTCTATTCCTCTCAGAGGTGCGGCCAGATGACCACCTCTTGGGCAAGGTTTATATTTGGGAAGAGCACAGATCTCTTCAAATGGAAGCTTTGGGGAATACAAGTGTATTGCCTAGATTTCATGTATGCACAAAGCATGGAGGCATTGGTTTAGTGACAATACTGGTTACAAAGAGGTCTGTTTTGTCAGACAGTTGGTGGTTTTGACTGACTCATATTATCAAGCAGTCACTCTTCTTCCAGCACCTAGGTTCACATGCAAGGATGCACACAATGGCTGGTGCTGGCCCAGAGCTTCCCATTCTGCCATTGAGCCTCTGTGAACTGCCATGCGACTCAGTCAGGGAAGGGAGTGACTAGAAAAACGCCAACTTTGTTGCTGAATGGAAAGAAACTTCTAGTAGGTGTTTTTGCTTATCCTCCTAAGTTGGCGATCATGATGATAATGATGATCATGACAATGATAGCCGTGTCTGTACTGTATTTTGGAGCATATGTAAAGTACTGTTATATAGTTTATCTCATAATGATGGTGGCTTTCAAAGCTTTCACATGGGCTCCCATGTCCACGGATTTCGGGCAGGTTATTCAGTGTTGTTTAACAATTACATAAACAATAAGGAGAAGAAAAGTACTCTAATTTTAAAGAATTAGTGGACAAATATGAAAAGATAATTTACAAAAGAAATAGAAGTGATTAGTAAGTACATGAAAATGGGAAGAATCACAAATACAGGCAAGTTAAAACAACTAGAAGCCAGTTTTTCCATGAGATTAGTAAAAATGAAAAATTAAATAACCAGTATTTGTATACTGGTTTTGATTGCAAATGATGGAAAACCTAGTACAAAGTGGCTTGAATACAAATGAAATCTATTGGTTCAGGAGCCAAAAAGCCCATGGTGACTCTGGCTTAAGGAGTAACCCCACATTGTGCTCAACGGATAGCATCAGTGGACAATAGTCTCCTTCCGCTTGCTCCAGTCATGGTGTTACCATTACTCTTAAGCTCCACATAGTAGCAAAATAGGACCAGTAGCTCAGGCCTCTGTATTCTCTTATGTTTCAAGTTAAATTGGAAAAAAAAGTAAGAGTCCTATTTCTAGACATCTAAACAAACGCTTCATTGCAAGATGTTGGCTGTGATTGGGTCACTGCAGTCAGCAGGATGTGTGCACTTCCTGGTTCAGCAGAAGAGTCAGGGTCACCAGAACCACATGGACCAAAACTGAGAGGCAGTAGCTCTGCAGAAATAAATTAGGATACTGTTTCCAGAAAGATAAATATGTCAGGATGCAAAGCAACAGAAGCCTGTTAGAGTTGGCCTAAGTGGGGTAAATGAGGACTCTTATTAGCTGGTAGAAGTCAACTAGGGAGTAACTTTTCTGAAAGATAATTTCATGATGCCACACCATAAAGCCTTCTAAAATATTCATACCTTTGAATCTAGTATTTTTATTTCAAAAAATGTATTCTACAGAAATAACTAAGTGCATAAGAATGTGCACACAAACATACCATAAAAAGAGAATAGCAAGCTCCAAAAAATGTCATTTATTTGCACCAAAAGGTAGCTGTAAGTGGAAAATGCAAGTCAAAGAGTATCCATAGTTAATAACTCTTTTTTGTAAAATGTGCAAATAGGCATAGGTAGAAAAATATCTGAAAGACTAAACAAAAGATGTTTAACAACGACTGCTTCTGAATTTGGGGACTACATGCAATACGTAGTTTCTAGTTTTTTGCTTATTTACATCCTTAATTTTCGTAGCCATAATCATGATTTATTTTGCCGGAAGAAAAAAACAGAAAATGAGAAACCACCTGGAGGTGGCCGTGGTTCACAGTATCTCTGGCTCGTGCTCCTTCTCAGTTTTCAGTGGGTTTGCACATGGGTTGGTAAATTACGGTTTAGAAAAGCAATCAGGGTTGAGGGACAGACACAGAGGAGTTGTGATTTAGGAGGAATCAAAGCCTTTTTTCCTGGAAAAGTAGTCTCTATGAATGTAAACCTTCCCTGTAGACGTTTATTGTAGCCATACGAGAGGAAAGTTAAATACTCATTGTTACGTGGCCCTCTTAAGTCACCATGGACTCAGAATCATGCCTTGTGGGGACACAGAGAAAACTCCCTCTATAGCGATTAATGAAATGTCCAGAATCATTTTTATTCTCCAAAAATTAATGATACTAATAGAGAAATGAGATCGAAATCTGGTGTTGAAAGTTATTCACCTAGAACTATCCAAATGCCTGGTTTGCTAAGTTAAATTTAAACCAGGTACTTTCATTTTTGAAATGGTTCCCTGGCTGTCCAGAGTAAAACTATGTATCATGTACCTAACAGATACTTGGATTGGACCCAGACACTATATAATGCCCAGCACTCTTTTGAAATTTCAGATAATGTTTAATTTTTTAATGTTGATAAAAATAGAGGAGTAATTTTTTTGTTTTGAGTTTTGTTTTGCAGAGTGTCATCTGTGGACAGAAGTTTTTATTAACACAAGTCCCAAGACATTCCCACTTCTGAGCTCCTTCCTCTGGTCTGCAATGTATGTATACAGCAATATATCTCACAAGTCGTACTTGTTCTGGAACATTAAATAGACACGTGTCCTGAATCATCAGGGACTATCTCCATCCCCGAAGCTGTATGTTCAATAGCTTTCTCCAGAGGTGGTGCGACTTGCTTGGCTACTCCTGTCTTAGCCTGAATTTCATGCTTTATAGATAATTCACTTACCACAGGAAACTGTAGCAAACAAGGAAATGAAATAAGTTGCTTGCTTGAATAAAATCATTCTAAAAAAGAAAACAATACATAACTCTGTTGGTTTTAGACCACATTTAACATAAATCTTAATTTAAGGTGATACAGATTTTCTTGTAAATGTCTGAATTACAAGACAAAGCACACAGTTTCTGGTATAGAAAACAAGGGGTTTTTTTTCTCTACATTTGTGTCTAGGGAGTTGGAAAGTTTATAATGCTTCCCAAGATACAAATTGAGACGTCCAGACTACTGTTGTGTTTATTGTTGATTGGCAAACTCTGTGGCTAGTAATGTTGGAAAGGGAATTGGTAGAGAGAGAGATTAAACAGTTATGAAACCTCTTGATTTGAGCAAAAAGAAAATTAATAAATAATGGCAATAATGTCAGTCCAAAAATCCCTAAGTAAAGAAAACCTCTGAAAATATTAAAGCCCAATTAAAAATTTTAAATCAATCAAGTATTCTTTTTGATTTAAAATCATCTTACATTTAAATATTTCTACATAAAGGAATATTAGTTCTTTCTCTACTATCTATATACTCAGGAAATTAGAATATAAATGACTAATTTTCTCATAAAGTAAAAAACTATACTTTAAAAAGTATAGTTTCTTTGGAAACAATCAGAATAATAGAAATTTGCTACCTGAAAACACAATTGCTTCTTGGAAGTGAGTCTCTTGTCACTTAAAAATGAACGGTCTCCGAGCTGTTCTAATGTGGCACCGCAGGCAGTGTTTTCCTTGGCTTCGATATTGACTTTGGGTTTCTGCCAACAGTTTCAACTTTTCGTCCTGTCAACATATTCCGTGAACATCCTATCCGTGTTCAGCTGTTGAGTATATTAACTATTTCAGGGAGTGATGTCAGCAAGAACCGGAATAGGAGTTTGTCAGAACAGGAGTTTCTAGTGCTCATCCCTTGCAGAAACATCAATTTGAACAAGTATCTGTGCACGAAAATAACTGCACTAGAGCTCAGGAATCAGGTGAGAGGTTATGCCACCCCGTTGCAGCACAGAAGTAAGAAAAGACACATTGAAGTGCATAGGAAGGACAATTTCACATTACCAGTGTCACCCCACCTTCAAGCCTGGGCAGCACAGCATGGAGAGAGATACCCTCTTGCATGGAAAAGGGACAGCTAAGATAGCACCCAACTTCACCACAGATCCCAAGCACCAAGCCCACTCCAGTAAACCCTGGCACCAAAATTCAGGCCTGCCACAGGCCAGACTGGCTTCTGTGGCCTCAGCCCCATGCTCACCCCAGATCAGGTCAGCCCCTGGGGCTCCAGACTCCAAGGTGGCCACAGAAGACCTAGACTTCAGGCCTGCTCTAGCTCTAGCCTGGCCCCCAAGACTCTAGCCTCCACATTAGCCCCAGCAGCCCAAGGCTCCAAGTTAGTACCCATGGGCCTAGAATTCAGGCCATCCCCAGCAGATCCAGTACCAGGTCAGCCTCCAGAGATCTTGGCCACGTGGACCCAGATTCTGGGCTCACCCCAGTGGACCTTGGTCCCGGGACAGCCTGAATAAACTCAGGAACAGGTCTATCCCCATGAACTCATGTGCCAGGTGATCCCCATGTTAGGCTGGCCCCTGCAGACTCAGGCTTAAGGCTCATTTCAGTGCCAAGTCAGCCCTCCAGGATCCATGGTTCAAGCCAGTCCTTGTGCACAGAATACAGACAACCACAATGAATGAACCCAGAATCCAGCCCTGCCCACCTTAGAACTCCAACAGAAATCCTGTGCATAGACCCCAACAGACAGCCCACCCACAATCTCTGGTCAATCTGACTAGTGAACAGCTTCCTCTACTGAAGCTAGTATGTAAAGACTGAAATAGGTACCTACTTCAATGCAAGGCCACACTGATCACAAATAATCAGGGAAACAAGAAACCACCAAAGGAAGAAAATAAAGCAGCAGGGGGCGACCCTAAAGAAATGGAGATCTATACTGCATGACAAAGAGTTAAAAATAATTATCTTAAGAAAGCTCAGTGAGCTACAAAACAATATAGATAGACAGTAAACAAAATCAGGAAAACAATACATGAGCAAATTTAGAAGTTCAACAAAAAGATAGATAGGAACCATAAAAAAGAACCAAACAGAAATTCTGGAACTGAAGAACACAATGACTGAATTGAAAAAATTCATAAACAGCTTCAGCAGCAGACTTGATCAAGCAGGAGAAAGAATCAGCACACTCAGATACAGGTCATTTGAAATTACCCAATCAGAGTAATAAAAGGAATGATAAAGATTGCAGAAAATTGACAAAAATTATAGGACACTGTTAAGAAAACTAATATGCATGCAAGAGTTCCAGAAGAAGCAGAGAAAGAGAAAGTTGCAGAAACTTATTTTTAAATATAAGAACAGAAAATTCTCAAAATTTGGAGACATAAATGAAATAAACATCCAGATTTATGAAGCCCAAAAGAACTCCAATAGATTAAATATAAAGAGATCCTCACCATGACAAAGAGAGAATTTTCAAAGAAGCAAGAGAAAAGCAATTCTTCACATACAAGGGAAGCTTCATAAGATTATCAGTGGATTTCTCAGCAGAAATCATGTAGGCTGAGAGAGTGGGATGATATTTTCAAAGTACTGAAAGTACAAAACCTGGCAACCAAGAATATAATATCAGGCAAAGCTGTCCTTCAGAAAGGAAGGAGAGAAAAAGAATTTCCCAGATGTATTAGTTCAGTTTCACATTGCTGTAAAGATACTACCTGATACTGGGCAATTTATAAGCAAGAGGTTTAACTGACCCATGGTTACCCATGGCTGGGGAGGCCTCAGGAAACTTATAATCATAATGGAAGGCAGAGGGGAAGCAGACACTTTCTTCACAAGGTGATAGGAGAGACAGAGTGTGTATGTGCAGAGGAAACAGCCACTTTTAAATCCCTCACTATCATGAGATCACAGCACAGGGGAAACCACCCCAATGATCCTATCACCTCCCACCAGGCACCTCCTTCAACATGCAGGGATTACAACTCAAGATGAGATTTGGGTGGGGACATGGAGCCAAACCATATCATTCTTCCCCCAGCCTTTCCCAAATCTCATGTCCTTTTCAGATTTCAAAACCAATTGTGTCTCTCCAACAGTCCCCCAAAGTCTTAACTCATTCCACAGTAACCCAAAAGTCCAAGTCCAAAGTCTCATCTGAGACAATGAGCCTTTAAAATAAAAAACAAGTTAGTTACTTCCAAAATACAACAGGGGTACAGGAATTGGGTAAATGTTCCCATTCCAAATGGGAGAAATTGGCCAAAATAAAGGGGCCACAGACCCCATGCATGTGTAAAACCTAGCAGGGAAATCATTAAATTTTAAAGCTCCAAAATAACCTCCTTTAAGCCCCTGTCTCACATCCAGGGCATGCTGATGCAAGACGTGGGCTGTTAAGGCCTTGGGCAGCTCTGTCCCTGTGGCTCTGCAGGGTACAGCCCCGACGGCTGCCTTCGTCGGCCAGCACTGAATGCCTGCAACTTTTCCAGGCACATGGTGAAAGTGGTCAGTAGATCTACCATTCTGGGGTCTGCAAGATGGAGGAACTCTTTTCACAGCCCAATGGGCAGTGCCCCAGTGGGGACTCTGTGTGTGGGCTCCAACCCCACATTTCACCTCTGCATGGCCCTAATAGAGGTTCTCCATGAGGGCTGTGTCCCTGTAGCAGACTTCTGCCTGGACAGCCAGGTGTTTCCACGCAGCCTGTGAAATCTAGGCGGAGGCTCCCAGAGCTCAACTCTTGTTTTCTGTGCACTTGCAGGCCCAAGAGCACATGGAAGCCACCAAGGCTTGCACCCTTGAAGCAACAGCCTGAGCTATGGAACCTTTTAGCCATAGCTGGAGATGGAAATTTTAGCCATAGCTGGAGTGGCTGAGGCACAGGCCACCAAGTCCCAAGGCTGCACACAGCAGTAGGGCCCATGAAACCATTTTTCCCTCCTAGGCCTCTGGGCTTGTAATGGGAGGGGCTGCATTGAAGACCTCTGAAATGCCCTGGTGACATTTTCCCCATTGTTTGGCAGTTAACATTCAGTTCCTGGTTACTTATGTAAATTTCTGCAGCCAGTTTGAATTTCTCCCCAGAAAATTGGTTTTTCTTTTCTACCACATGGTCAGGCTACAAATTTTCCAAACTTTTATGCTTTGTTTCCCTTTTAAACATAATTTCCAATTTAATACTCTCTCTTTGTGAATGCATATGACTGTATGCTTTCAGAAAAAGCCAAGTTATATCTTGAATGCTTTTCTGCTTAGAAATTTCTTCTGACAGATACCCTAAATCATCTCTCTCAAGTTCAAAGTTCCACAGATCTGTAGGGCAGGGCAAAATGCTGCCAGTCTCTGCTAAAGCATAGCAAGAATGACCTTTGCTCCAGTTACCAATAGTTCCTCATCTCCATCTGAGACCACCTCAGCCTGGACTTCATTGTCAATATGATTATCAGCATTTTGGTCAAAACCGTTCAACAAGTCTCTAGGAAGTTTCAAACTTTCTCACATCTTCCTATCTTCTTCTGAGCCCTCCAAACTGTTCCAACCTCTGCCTGTTATCCAGTTTCAAAGTTGCCTTCGCATTTTCAGGTTATCTTTATAGCAACACCTCACTCTGTCAGTAACAATTCTCTGTATTATTTATCTTCACACTGCTAAAAGATAAAAGGTCTAATTGACTAACAGTTCCTCATGGCCAGGGAGGCCTCAGGAAACTTACAATTATGGTGAAAGGTGAAGGGGAAGCAGGTACCTTCTTCACAAGGCAGCAGGAGAGAGAGAGAGCATGTGCACGGCGTAACGGCCACTTTTAAACCATCAGATCTCATGAGAACACTCTCACTATCATGAGAACATAATTGGGGAAAACACCTCATGATCCAATCATCTCCCAACAGGTCCCTCCTTTGACACCTGGGGACTGCATTTCGAAATGAGATTTGGGTGGAAGCTCAGCGCCAAATCATATCACTAGACAAATAAAAGCTGTGGGATTTCAACACCATTAAACTTGCCTTACAAAAAATGCAAAAGGGAATTGTCAAGTTTAAACAAAAGGACACTAACTAACATGAAAACATATGAAAGAATAAAACTCCATTAAAGGTATTCTTATACAATCAAATACAGAATTCTCCAATACTGTTATTGTGCCACAGTCACTTTTAACTCTAGTATAAAAGTTAAAAAATGAAAAGTATTAAAAAATAACCATAACTACAACAATTTGTTAATGAATACACAACATACAAAAGATATAAACTATGGCACGAATAATAAAATGTGGGGTGAGAAGTTAAAATGCAGTATTTCTAAATGCAGTCTAAGTTGTTACCAGATTAAAATAGATGGTTATAAATATGAAATATTTTTGTAAACCTCATGATAACCAGAAAGAAAAAGTTTGTAGTAGATACACAAAACATAAAGAGAAAGGAATCAAAGCAAATTGCTCCAAAAGTCATTAAGTCACAAAGGAAGACAGTGAGACAAAAAGAAGCAACAAAGGAGCTATAAAACAATCAGAAAACAATTAACAACATGACAATAGTAAGCCTTTACCTACCAATAATCGCTTTAGAAGTAAATGTATTAAATTATCCAATCAAAAGACAGAGTGGATGAGTGAATAAAAAACAAGACCTAACTATATGTAAGGTCTTAACTTTGGCTGTAAGGGATTAACTTTGGCTTTAAGGACAGACATAAGCTGAAAGCGAAGGGATGAAAAAAGGATTGCATTAAAATGATAACCAAAAGAAAGCAGAGGTGGCTATCCTTACAACAGACGAGATAGAGTTTAAGTCAAATACTGTCACAAGAGACAGAGAAGGTCATTATATAATGGTAAAAGGGTCAATTCATTAAGAGGATAAAACAATTGTAAGTACATCTGTACCCAACATCAGTGCATCTAAATCTATAAAGCAAATATTAACATAACTAAAGGAGAAATAAACAGCAACATGCTTTCAACAATGAATTAGATCACCAAGACAGAAAATCAACAAGGAAACTGTGGACTTCAAAACACTATAAACCAATAGCCCTAACAGACATGTGTAGAACATTCCTTCCAAAAGCAGCATGTACATTCTTTTTAAGTGCACACAGAACATTTTCCAGGATAGGTCGTATGTTAGGCCATGAAAAACATCTTAACAAATTTAAGAAGATTGAAATCATATCAAGTATCTTTTCCAACCATAATGGCATAAAAGTAGAACTCAATAACAGAAGGAAAAATGGAAAATTCACAAATACATGAAAATGAACATACTCCTGAACAACCAATGAGTCAAAGAAAAAATCGAAAGGAAAATCAAAAAATATCTTGAGAAAAATGAAAAGAGAAACAAAACTTGTGGCATTGAATTTATGGGATGCAACAAAAACAGTTCTAAGGAGGAAGTTTATAGTGATAAATACCTACCTTAAGAAAACAGAAAGATCTGAAATATCCTAACTTTACACCTGAAGCAATAAGAAAGCAAAAAAAAAAAAAAAAAAAAAAAAAAAAAAAAAAAAAAAAAAAAAAAAAAAAAAACACTAAGCCCAAAGACAGAGGAAGAAAGAAAATAATAAAGATCAGAGCAGAGATAAATGAAATAGAGACCAGAAAAACAACAGAAAAGATCAGTGACACTGTTGTTGTTTTCAAAAAGATAAATCAAGAAATATTTAGTCTAATTAGGAGAAAAAGAAAAACACTCAAATAAAATTATAATTGAAGGAGGAAACATTACAATGGATACCACAGAAATACAGAAAATCATGAGACTACTATGAAAAACAGTACATCAACAAATTAAATAACATAGAAGAAATAGATAAATTCCTAGGAACATACAACCTACCAAGACTGAATCAGGAAGAAATAGAAAATCTGAACAGGACAATAATGAGTAAGGAGATTGAATCAGAAATAAAAACTCTTAACTAGGAAAAGCTCAGGACCTGATGTCTTCATTGGTGAAGTCTATAAACATTTAAAGAAGAATTAACACAAATCCTTCTCAAACTCTTTCAAATAATTGAAAAGGAGGAAATACTTCCAATCTCATTTAATGAGGTCAGCATTACTTTGATAGCAGAGCCAAACAAGGACATCACAAGAAAACAAAAGTAAAATTATAGATCAATATTCCTGATGAACATAGATCCAAAAATCCTGAAGAAAATCTTAACCAGACTAAATTCAACAACACATTAAAAGGATCATGATCAACCGAGCCTGGGACGCAAGGATGGTTCAACATATGCAACTCAATAAATGCTATATACCACATTCACAAAATGATGGATAAAAATCATATGATCATCTGAAGAGAGGCACTTACAACTATATGCAGAATCTAAAAAAGTCAAAGTCATGGTAACAGAAAGTAGAATGGTGGTAGCCAGCATATGGGGAGTGCCGGCTCTGGGGTGGTTTTGGTCAAGGGGTCCAAAGTTTCAATTACACGGTGTGAATAAGTTGGGGGATCTAATGTATGACATTGTTTCCCATCATCCTGAAGCAGCTGTATTGATAGAACTGTGGAATGGTCTTTTGAAGTCACAATTACAATGCCAACTAGGGGACAATACTTTGCAGGGCTGGGGCAAAATTCTCCAGGTGGCTATGTATGCTCTGAATCAACGTCCAATACATGGCACTGTTTCTCCCATAGCCAGGATTCACAGGTCTAGGAATCAAGGGGTGGAAGTGGAAGTGGCACCACTCACCATCACCCCTAGCGATCCAGTAGCAAAATTTTTGCTTCCTGTTCCCAAGACATTACTTTCTGCTTGCCTAGAGGTGTTAGTTTCAGAGGGAAAAATGCTGCCACCAGAAGACAACAAGGATTCCATTAAACTGGAAGTTAAGATTGCCACCTGGACACTTTGAGCTCCGTTTACCTCTAAGTCAACAGGCTAAGAAGGGAGTTGCAGTGTTGGCTGGGATGATTGACCTGGACTATCAAGATGAAGAAACAGAAGTCATGATGTGTATTTAGTATCTCACTTGGCCTGGGTTCCATAACCTATTGACCTTTGTGATATATTAATCTGATCTATTTGCATTATTAAAATATATGTCATCAATATGCATTTTATAGTATTTAATTAAATTTCAAACATTTGTTCTTAGAGATGAGAAAATGAGTTTGCATAGTTAACAATCCTCTTTAAGAATGTAAGCCTTATTTATAATTTTGGAACATATTTCAAGCTGTTTTTATATTTGGTTACTGTATATATTCTCTAGGAATATTGTCTCAACCTGTTCATTGTATTCATTTTTTTCTCCCTACAAAGAGAAATAGCACATATTGAAACTTTATAAATAGACTTGTACTGAATAGAAGAAACAAAATATGCATACATGTCTGTACTCTAAACTTCCTAAAAAGAAGTAAAATTAAATATACCTTATTATGTTTACCATTCTTTTATTTTTACACCTACATTAAAAATACTTTATGTTTAAAAAAAAAAAAAGATGAAGTTAGTCTATTACTCCACAATGGAGGTAAGGAAGAGTATGCGAGGAATACAGGAGATCCCTTCAGGCACCTCTTAGTACCATGCTCTTAGTACTATGATCACAGAGCATAGTACCATGCTCTGTGATCAAGGTCAATGGGAAACTACAATAGTTCAATCCAGGCAGTGCTACATACCGCCCAGACCCCTTAAGAATGAATGTTTGGGTCACTCCACTAGGTAAAAAACCACAACCTGCTAAGATGCTTGCTGAAGGCAAAAGGAATACAGAATGGGTAGTAGAAGAAGGTAGTCATCAATACCAGCTATGCCCATATGACCAGTTGCAGAAACGAGGACTGTAATTGTCATATTTCCTCCTTATTTTGTTAAGAACATGTTTGTGCATGTATACACTTGTACTAAGAAAATTTCTTCATTTTATTTCCTTTCTTTTTCCTTTATCATGTGACATAAGATTTATTTACTTCATATAGCATTTAAATGTTGTTAACTTTATGTAATAGCATTTGGTTTGGGGATTGGTACATTTCTGGTTGTATGAAGGATAGCTGTATTATGTATACCTAACATAATTATGACCTTATTACTGACTTTATTTGAAGATTATATATGATTTCAGGAGATGCGTATGGGTTCAAGTAAACAAGGGGTAGACTTGTGATGGTTAATACTAAGTGTCAACTTGACTGGATTGAAGGATGCAAAGTATGGTTCCTGGATGTGTCTGTGAGGGTGTTGCCAAAGGAAATTAATATTTGAGTCAGTTGACTGGGAGAGGCAGACCCACCCTCAATCTGGGTGGGCACCATCTAATCAGGGCCAACAGAGCTAGGATAAAAGCAGGCAGAGGAACGTGGAAGGACTAGACTGGCCAAGTCTTCTGGCCTTCATCTTTCTCCTGTGCTGGATGTTTCCTGCCCTTGAACAAAAGTTCTTCAGCTTTTGGACTCTTGGAGTTACACCAGTGGTTTGCCTGGGGTTCTTGGATCTTCAACCACAGACTGAAGGCTGCACTGTCCACTTCCCCATTTTTGAGGTTTTGGAACTGGGACTGGCTTCCTTGCTTCTCAGCCTGCAGGCAGACTACTGTGGGACTTCACCTTGTGATCTTGTGAGTCAATACTCCTTAATAAACTGCCCTTTATATGTACATCTGTCCTATTAGTTCTGTCCTTCTACAGAACCCTGACTAATGCAAACATGGTGACTATAGTTCATAATACTATATCGTATACATGAACTTTGCTAGAGAATAGATCTGATGGGTTCTCAGCACACACACATACACACACACACAAATGATAACTATGTAAAATAATGGACATGCTAATTAGCTTGACTATGGTAATCATTTCACAATGTACATGTATATCAAAACACTATGTTGTACACAGAAGATATCTTTAATTTTTATTTGTAAATGACACATCAAAAAAGGTAGAAAAATGCTGCACTCAAAAGGACCTTAATCTCATTTTAGGGTCACACAGTTTATGCACAAGTTTCCATTTTTAAAAATACTCATAACATTCCCAGTTATTTGGTGGCATGCAATTGGCACCTCTTCTAAGTGAACTTTTTTTATTAGAGTTGCTTGGAGGCACAGTCAATAACGGATGGGTATGGATAGCTGCTCCTAGAGGGATATTTTAGCAAATAATATCTATGTTTCCTACACCCTACCAAAGAATCACATAACACTGAAATCTTAGATTTGGAGGGGACTGGGTTGATGTTTAGGTCCTATTCCCACCCAGTTCAGGAAATGCAGTATATCAGGCTTGACAAACCACAGTTCACAGACCACATTCGGCTTTGCACCTGTTTTTGTAAATAAAGTTTTATTGAAAAACAGCCATGGCCATTCATTCACTTACTGTCTCTGCCTGCTTTTACCTTACATGGCAGAGTTAAGAAGTTGATATAGAGGCAGCATGGCCTCAAAAGCCAAGAAGATTTACTGTCTGACTCTACAGATAAGGCTGGCTGAAACCTGCTGGATAACACTTCTGACATAGACCTTAGATTTTCCTGTCAAAATACTTCGACTGAGGAGAAACTGGTTTCCTAAGCAGTCTGCTCCAACTCAGGGAGCTCTAGTTTAATTTTATTTTATTTCAGAGCTCAGGGGCTCTATTTTAATTTTATTTTTAAGAAAAGAAAAAAACTTCCTGTATACTGAAATATACCTCCTTGCAACTTCTACCATTCAGTCCTAGATTTACGTACTAGACCCACACAAAACAATTTATTTTCCTTTTTCTGCTTTTAAAATATTTAAAGACCACAATGACTTGCCCACTAAATCTCCTTGTTTTCTATTCTTTGAAATTACAGTATATCACCTTGATTAGTAAATTAGAGTTTTCGGAGTCGATTCTTAAATAAATATTTTATGTATACTACTGGAATGCAGAACTACATTTATTAGAAATGTAGGATAATGTTGCCAATACAATATTTTCTGGCGGAATGAAGTAGCATAATTTAAATACGCCTGTTGTGCTGTCTTTTAGATTTAGGATATCAAGCGGTGCAGCAGAGTAGTCAACAAATCTCTGTACTTTGTGCAGAGTAGAAAAGAGTTTAAATTTTAAATTTCATCTGCTACCAGGCTCAGCAGAAAACAAAAAACAAAAAGCAATTGGGACAAAAGCACCCTGCCTGCAAATCACAGCAGAAACCCTCAGGGTTTGTTCCTCTAAAAGGTGAAATTACAGACTTTTAACCTATTTAAATATGCTTCTGTGTTTAGTTCGGAGTTTTCTTACAGTGAAACATGTTACATTCTAGTAATACAATAAAACTAAAAAAACCTCTGTAGATTCAGGTGAACCAAATCAGAACTAAATTGAAAAGAGGTGTGGTCAGTAGAATTCTAAAATGTTCTCCCAAATCTCCCACTCAAATCCTGGGGACAGTGAATAAAATGAGATTTCACATCTGCCCGTGATTGTTACATGAGAAAAGCAATTCTGCCGATGGCATTAAGATTACTAAACAGTTGACTTTGTGCTCATCAAAATGGAGTCAATTAGAGTCTCATCACTTGAGCCCGTTAAAAGTAGTTTTCCTCTGCGGTCAGCATAAGGAGAAGTCAGAGAGACTCAGAGCGTGAGAGCGATTGACAGCAGGGAAGTGCTCCAGCACTGGCTTTGAGATGGGTCACGGGGCAGGACCTGAGAGTCATCTCTGGACCAGAGCCAAAAGGAACATGGGGATTTCACCCCTACCATCAGAAGCTCTGAATATTCCAACAAACTGCACGTGCTTGAAAGAGAAGTTTTCTCCAGAACCTCCCCTTAGACACTTTCCAGGATGGAGCCCTCTCCACCTCCCCTTGTCCCAGATCTCCATGTGACTCACTTCAATCAGACCACTGCTCAAGCATCATCTGCTTGGGATGCCATCCTCCAGCAAGCATCTCATCTGAAAAGGCACCTTCCATCTCTCATCTCTTCCACCTCCTGTCTCTTTACCGTTCTTTGTCTTTCTGCATAGTGCTTCTCACTCCCTGCCATTCTATTGCCTCCTTGTCCATTTCTCTGTTGTTCTTCCGATGCCGCTGTCTGTAACACTTTGCTGGAAGGATTGGGGCTTGCTTGTTGTCTTTCCCTAGTTCCCTGAATAGCATTTGGCAGACTTTTATGAATGAAGGAGTAAAATGATAAATAAATAAGCACATGAATAAGGAATGAAATATTTTTAAAAAACAAAAGATTGAGAACGGGAAGGTTCCTTCACCCACAGTTGTGGACCATCTCATTCTCATATGAGAGTCACAATCACACATGTAAGCTATGACCTGCCAGTGTCAGATGACACTGAACATGATTGTCGGATGAATTCTGATTGGTCCTTGTTCTGCTGAATGCCCTTTGGTGGGAGCAAATGTCCTCTTGAGGTTCTGTCCAATTGCATCACATGAGACACTGCTGTCCTTGTGTTTCCAGAACAGCATTGCTTTTGGTAATAACAAGCCAATGCTGGCTACAACATCAAGCATTATTGATGGGAGTCACAATTAAGGCATAGACAGCTGAAAAGACTGAAGCACAATCCCTCGCATAGGAGGATGTGGCAATATGAAAAAATTAGTTGTGCCTGAGTGATTTAGATGCCTTAAGTTAGCCTGGGAAACACGGCAAAACCCTAACTGTACAAGACAAAATACAAAAATTAGACAGGCGTGGTGGCATGCACCTGTAGTCCTAGCTACTCAGCAGACTGAGGTGGGATGATCCATTGAGCCCAGTAGGTGAAGGTTGCAGTGAGCCACTATTGCATCACTGCAACTCAGCCTGGATGACAGAGTGAGATCCTGTCTCAAAAAATAAAATTAAATAAATAAATAAATAAATGCCTTAATTTACTGTATTTCCATAAGCATAAAACTTAGAACTTGGGCTTGACTTGAGCAAGCAAGGAGGCAAAGCCTAGAGGTAGAATATAGAAAAAAAAAAAAGGAAAGAAAGAAAGGAGAGAGAGAGAGAAAGGAAGGAAGGAAGGAAGGAAGGAAGGAAGGAAGGACGGAAGGAAGGAAGGAAGGAAGGACGGAAGGAAGGAAGGAAGGAAGGACGGAAGGAAGGAAGGAAGGAAGAAGGAAAAAAAAAAAAGGCTGCTCTCCTTCCCAGGAGTGCCTAATGACACGCCTGTGCTTACACTTTTTTTTTTTTACTCTTCAACTAAAACATGTATTTTAAAACTATATATGGAATCTGAAAGTAAACTGAGAACATTTTTAAAATAAGACAGTCATGTCTAAATATTGTGATAATTTTTCTTCCCGATAAGATCTATACTATCTGTGTGACCCTTACTGAAGGAAACAAGTTATCACAACATTTGTATATAGGAATCTGAGTTTCATTTAAGTATAGCCTTTATTTCTGTGAAACATAAATTGAGTAGTATCAGGAAAGGCTGAGATCAATAAATCCAAACCCCAACAGAAAGAAAGTGATGGGTAAAGAGGAGAGAGAACGATGGGAAGGAGAAAGAATGTGCCAAAAATTTATCTACTAGGATAAAGAGAACAAAATCAACAGCTGAAGACTGGAGTTCATTCCAAAACTGAATTTGGCCCAAGGAAATAACCATTTGGTGAACTTCTGGACAAGAAACTGAGGCAAGAATGCAACCAATCCATTTCAGTAATTAAGGATGAGAGATTTATCCCTGAAATGTGACATACAGGTAGCCAGCAGGAAAATGAACCTGGTTTAATTAGAGAAGGAGAAAAATGACTAATTAGTTCGGAGAGTCATCAAGGCAGAACCAAAAAACTGGACTGATGTGTTAGGTTAAGCCTAGCTGTATTCTAAAATAATGCACTGTAACTTTAATTTTCCTACTATCTAGAAAGGAGAAAACTCTGCATTTTCTTAAATGGTATTGCATTTAAATGACTGGTGGGCATATATGCTGACAATCCAATCTAGAGAATTATTGAACAGCACAAAGAAAATAGGGTGAAGACCTAAGATCATATCCAGAGAATGGGGGCCCTTCCTTCATCCTGCGGCTGACCTGACACACACTAAGTTGCTTTTGGTCATAAATGAAAGACAGTCCTTGTAAGCAAATGGCAATATATTGGCTCTTGGGTTCCCACATAGGGTAGACCCACTGCACGGTGGCCAGGGCAGACATGCAGTGAGCCTCAGCATCACCTGCCAGCGGGACGCAGACTCCTCCAGGATTCTGGTCATTTCTTCTGCCTGCTTCTTCTCTACTCATCACCCAGCAGCTGCTCCAGAGATTCTACGGCTGATTGATCTTGAGTTTCACAACCTGGAGTTTCCACCACAGAGACTGTATCTCTTCTTCAATTGCAGCTGGGAAAACTCGTGGGGGAGAACTTGAATTTAACCTTGCTTGGGTCACTCAACAAAGGTTGAGAAAGCGGGATTGCCTAAGACCATGGCAGCTCCAATTGAAACCACATGTTTACAGTGTGTGTATGTTGGAGAAGGAAAAAGATGAGAACAGAAGAAAAGCCGGTAATTCATTGTAGGATAATTTCAAAAATAAAGAGTGCTGCTCCTAGAAAAAGAGGGTGCCTAGGCAGACTAAACATGTTTAAATGTATCACTCAGGCATTAGATGATGGAAGGAAAAATGTTTTGATCTTCTAGAAACATTCCAGATAAAAATGGATTTTTATGACCAGCATCTCTTGTTGGGTCATTTGGTCCAGAAACTGACATCCCCAGCTGCCTGTGACAATGCACAGAGCCCCAGATCAACAGTCCATCACCTGGAGAGGTTTCTGGACTCTAAATCCCTGGGACTAGTGATGCCTGTGGATTTTACTGATTCCCAGTAGCTGAGTTTACTTTGTGCTTTCAGCTGAGCAATATGTTCTGGTTATTCTACTTCTTCTAGTTGATTCTTCAGGGTTAGAGAAATTCACAATCGGTCTACAACAACAGTATAGGAACCTTTCGTTAGAAAATCCAAGAGTCACTGAAGACATCAACTCAAAAGTGCTATTTCTTTTATTACCCATTATGAATCAGTCACCCACTGACTTATCTTTTACAGCTTTCTATGTTTTCAATTGATATCAATTCTTAGAATAAAATGCAGCACCTGCATCTAAAATATAATTTATTTTTCTTGAGACACGTCTTTCAAGCAGAAGAAAGGTAATGGGCACACAAATAGATACTTGATCATCTTCTTATAAAACAAGGAAGCATCCACATTTCAATACTGCAGCACATGAAATAATTTCTCAATTCCTACTCTGTCACAGCTTAAATGATTTACTGATTAAAATGTGAGTAACAATAATTCTGGAGCTGAATGAAGTTCTCAGACCAAAAGGTAACATTAAGCAATGTTTTCTTTAAATTTAATGTCATGTAGTGTCACTAAAAACAAAATGTAAGGGATAAATGTAAGTGCATAAAACAGAGATAAGACCAATTTCCACAAATACAACTTTTATTATCCAAAATCATCTTGGAAGGAAATTTTCTAATATACCCATTTTCCTGATAATAAGATTAACCATTTGACAGAAATATTTCCAATTATATCACCTCCTTCCTTGACTTTTTCCTCATCAATTTAGGGCCTGGGTTCTATGCACTGTGGCTCTTTGGGATAGTTAAATGGGTGCAATGGCTGAGATTGCCCCCGCCTTAAATGGCCCAGGCTACAGGGCTTGCCAAATGGCTTTGGTTTGCAACCTCTTCCTTTGATATCCATTGAAGAATACATATCCTACCCTCTTGATTGCACGGTTCTATCTGCTATTGCCTATTGGGAGCATAACCAGGAAAGTTCTAAGGTCCTTCCAGTTCCAAAAGCCATTGATCAACCCTGTGAGGCACTATGAGAGATTGGCAGTTACTGAGGAATCTCTTCCAAAAATACATGATTAAGGTAATTGTGATTCTATGAAGAATGAATACAAATTGAAAACAAAACCAATCTTGTTTAAATTATTAAATGAAGTTTTAAAAAAATAATGGAGTGGGTAGATGTATTGCCTATCAAATTAAAATTCAGGGAATATGTATCAGTTATCAGCTTGATAAGTATGATCTGTAGGGTTGAATTAACTAAAGGTCTAACCCTAAACTAAGTGAGATATTACTGGGTTACTAAAAACAGAGGAATGGCTTCCTTTTTCCTTTAAAGATGGAAGAATCCCAGAAGTATGCCTAAATCAGAAGCAGAAGACTCCTGTTCTAATGACACGTCTGATCATCACCCTGAGTTCCATAGAGCATACTGTAGTAGAAAGTATATCAGCATGTGAGCGGAGAGATTTAGAGTATAGATCTCTATGTATTTCTGGCTCTGTCACCAACTGGCAACATGACTTTGGGCAGAAACTGTCTTACTGATTCTATTCCCTTACTTATAATATAAAGGAGCATAACTAGACACATTCTAAAGTCCTTCTAGCTCCAAAAGGCATGATTAACCTTGTGAGGCATTGTGAAAAATTGGAGATTATGAAGATGAATCTCTTCCAATAATATATAAAGGTGATTGGGATTCTATGAGGAATTAAATGAAGACCATAAGTGACAATCAAAACAGAAACTGTAACAGAACCTGCGAATCAACTTGTAAATAATCTGCTCTAGGTTATAAAATCTGAAAAGTACTATAATGATTATTCTTGTCATAAATGATGCCACTAATATAATTTTTAAAACTTGAGAGCCTAAGTCAGAGTACTTACCTCTTTCAAATTATGCTCTGTGTGTGTGTGTGTGTGTGTGTGTGTCTGTCTGTGTATTCCTGAGTCAACATGAATACCTTTAAAAAATTCTAGAACTTTGGGCCAGGCGCAGTGGCTCATGCCTCTAATCCCAGCATTTTGGGAGGCCAAGGCAGGCAGATCACGAGGCCAAGAGATCAAGACCATCCTGGCCAACATGATGAAACCCCATCTCTACTAAAAATACAAAAATTAGTTGGGCGTGGTGGCATGCGCCTGTAGCCCCAGCAACTCAGAAGGCTGAGGCAGGAGAATTGCTTGAACCTGCGAGGCAGAGGCTGCAGTGAGCCGAGATGTCACCACTACATTCCAGCATAGGCGACAGAGCGAGACTCCGTCTCAAACAAACAAACAAACAAAAATTCTAGAACTTTGATTAAATTATATTTTGGGGGTCTATCAATTGAAGTGGAATTGGACTGTGGATTCCTCTGTTGAGAAACCTGTTAGATGTTTATTTGGGTACTGACACACTTAACTCTACTTTTGAGACCATAGCCAACTGTAACATCTATGATGGTGATGAAAATACAAAATTCTGGCCGGGCGTGGTGGCTCACGACTGTAATCCCAGCACTTTGGGAGGCTGAGGCGGGTGGATCACTTGAGGTCAGGAGTTCGAGACCTGTCTGGCCAACATGGCGAAAGCCTGTTTCTATCAAAAATACAAAAAAATTAGCCAGGTGTGGTGGCAGGCGCCTGTAATCCCAGCTACTTGGGAGGCGGAGGCAGAAGAATCACTTGAACCTGGGAGTTGGAAGTTGCAGTTAGTCGAGATCACACCACTGCACTCCTTCAGCCTGGGCGACAGAGTGAGACTCGGTCCCAGAGAAAAGAAAAGAAAAGAAAATATAAAACTCAAAACTCTTTCTTTGTTAGACTTGATATCAAGATCAGTGGGATCAAGGAAAAATTAGGTCTAGGGGATTCAAGCATATTGAACTCATGATCTATAAATTGTAAATGCCAAGGATCTCTTAAAATAAAGACCTTTCTCATGATAAAGACATGACCCAATAATATAGTTAGGGTTCATCTGCATTTCTCCTCTTCAACTTGATCCAGATGCCATTAGTTGGACGAAGAATCAACTGTCCTTCTAGACCAAGTTCTTCTCTTTTCTGGTTGGATTCTATCCAAAAGTGCCTCAGGATGCACGAAAGAATGGTCTTTTCTTCCATCACAGCAAACTTTTGACCTTCAAATCAATGTAGATACCATCGCTTTAGATATGGATTTACCCCAAATGTGAGAAACAGGAGGTCCTATCACAGGAAGCAAGCCATTTTACATTTTCAGAGTAGGCGGAAGGAGAATCAGAATGGCTTGGGACACTTGTTAAAAATGAAGAGTCTTGAGTTTCCCTCCCTGCTCCCACTTTGCACATCTATAGCTGGGGAGGACCAGGGAATTTGTACTCCAGCTGATCCAGATAAATCCTGAGCTCATTCAAGCTTAAGACTCACTACTCTAGATTATGTCTTAGTGGGTGTTTAATTTACTATAGATTCACCAAATAAGCTTCAGATTCACCCATTTCATTCTGTCCTCATTTTACCAAGGTCTGCATTTACATAAATGACAAAATACTAGAGATACTAAAACCAAAAGGGTTTATAATGCAGGGCAGTGATGTGCATTCATTTTGCTTAAGTACTTCAGTTGGCCACGTGGCAAGCATTTTCTGTTGTGATTTGCAAAATGAAATTCTTAAAAGCAATAAACACAAAAATTAGGTTAACCATAAGTAATCATAAATAAAGTTTTTACCACAAGAAGATATTCTACTGTAATTAAAAATCTACAACATTTTGAAACTCTACCATGAAACTAATTATGTCTTATGCTATGGGTAATTGTGTCTCTCTCCAAATTCTAAGCCCCCTGTACCTTAGAGTATGACTGTATTTGGGGACAGGTCATTGAAAGAGGTCAGTAAGCATAAGTGAGGTAATTGGGGTAGGCCCTAGAGTAGTCTGACTGGAGAGAAGATCAGGACACAGACCTACACAGAGGAAAGACCACGTGAAGACATGAGGTGAAGATGGCATCTACAAGCCACAGAAAGGCATCAGGAGAAACCAGCCCTGCCAACACCTTGATCTTGAACTTCCAGCCTCCAGAACTGTGAGAAGATAAAGTTCTGCTGTTTAAGCCACCAAGTCTGTGGTATTTTGCTATGGAAGCCCACGCAGGCTAATATACTAATATACCTTTTGACCATAATATTTTAAAACTACAAAGCACAGTAAGTGAGGGAAAAAAGAAACCAGCTATTTTTTTAAGGCTGTTGCATATGGGCAATGTCATATCACATCTCAAAGAAATAACTGTGAGAAACCCACTATCAAGTGGGCCTGAAAGGTCAAACCAACTGAGATGGATACAAACCTATACAGTTCCTGGGGCCAGCAGAGAAGGGCACATAGGCATATGGATGGCGCCCTTGTGCATTCTCGGGGAAGAACCGCTCAGGCTGGAACTCCTCGGGGTTGGGGAAGTATCTCGGATCTCTGTGCAATGCATAGGGAATGATGACGGCTTCAGTGCCTTTCAGAACTCTGTAACCCGCTGTCAAGAAGTAGTCAATACATCATGGGACCACAGCAAGACAGACATTAGAAAGTTTCCCTCTCCCTTCTACTTTAGGTACAGCATACTTACCCACTTCACAATCTTCACTGACACTGCGGGCAAATAAAGGAACAGAAGGAAAAAGGCGAAGGGTCTCCTTAATAACACATTCCAGATACCGAAGTTTCTTCAGGTCTTCTACGGTAGCGGGACGGTCAGACCTCCCTGATGAAAGCAAGGAAATAAGATGACCTGAAAGAGCGGTGGGGGCCAGGGGTGCACATATCGAAAAAGAACACATGGATCAAGGCAGGGGATGCTAAACACTCATCAAATACCCATCAAAGAAGAACATGTGGATCAAGGTACTGGATGCTAAATACCCATCAAATACCCATCAAAGAAGAACCATTAGGATCAGAGGTGCTGGATGCTAAATACCCATTAAATACCATCAAAGAGAACATGTGGATCAGGCAGGGGATGCTAAATACCCATTAAATACCCATAAAGAAGAACATGTGGATCAAGGCAGGGGATGCTAAATACCCATCAAATACTCATCAAAGAAGAACATGTGGATCAGGGTACTGGATGCTAAACACCCTCAAATACCCATCAAAGAAGAACACGTGGATCATGGTACTGGATGCTAAATACCCATCAAATATCCATCAAAGAAGAACACGTGGATCAGGGTACTGGATGCTAAATACCCATCAAATACCCATCAAAGAAGAACACGTGGATCAAGGTACTGGATGCTAAATACCCATCAAATACCCATCAAAGAAGAACACGTGGATCAAGGTACTGGATGGTAAACACCCATCAATACCCATAAAAGAAGAACACGTGGATCAGGGTACTGGATGCTAAATACCCATCAAATACCCATCAAAGAAGAACATGTAGATCAATGCACCAGATGCCAAATACCCACAGCTAAAGCAGAATTTCTAACACTATGCATAATCAAAATAAAATGAGGCAATATGCCAAGTAAAATGAATAGACACTAAAGGTCACATATTGTACGAATCCATGTATAAGTAGTACTCAGAATAGGTAAATCCACAGAGACAGAAAGTAAATCAGAGGCTGCCAGGGCCAGGGGAAGGAGGAATCAAGAGGGACTGCTTAATCGCACCAAGTTTCCTTTCGAGGTGCTGAAAATGTTCTGGAATTAGGTAGACGTAACTGTTGTACAACACGGTGAAGGTACTAAATGCCACTGAAATGTACATTTTTAAATGGCAGATTTTACATTATGTGACATTTACCTCAGTAAAAAAATAACATAAGGAATTAATACTTGCAACTCACTACACAAAGATTAGTTGCTCAAAAAAAATTTTCTTTTTTTTTTTTTTTTGAGATGGAGTCTCGCTCTGTCGCCCAGACTGGAGTGCAGTAGCGCAATCTCGGCTCACTGCAAGCTCCACCTCCCGGGTTCACGCCATTCTCCTGCCTCAGCCTCCCGAGTAGCCTGGACTTCAGGTGCCCGCCACCACGCCTGGCTAGTTTTTCGTATTTTTAGTAGAGACAGGGTTTCACCGTGTTAGCCAGGATGGTCTCGATCTGCTGACCTTGTGATCCACCCGCCTCAGCCTCCTGAAGCGCTGGGATTACAGGTGTGAGCCACCATGCCCAGCCTAGTTACTCAAAACTTTTAGAACTAGGATTGGGGGTTGAAGAAAAAGTGAGGCACAATAAGCAGAAAACACGAGAAGCATGGAGCAAAGATTCTAGTAATGATGACTGTGTCACTGATTCTGCAGGACCAAAAACCTTTGTGAAACTGGCAATGAACTAAACATTGTACGGGATACAAAGATTGGAGCCTATTCCAAAGGAACTTGTGAGCTTTTAGAAGACTAAATTTACCCACTCAAGGCAATCTAAGCAAAACTAAAATCAGTGTAAAAAAAATAAAATGATGACAAAAATGTTGCCAAAAGGTTTAGAAGGTGTCCACTCTGCAAAACAAAAGCTTGCCTCTTAATATGAAATTCCAGTCCTGGCACAATCTGCACACAAAACTGCTTTTCCATCCTCATCTCCCAGGGAATGAGAGATGAGTTCTCGCGGTCTCTCACTCTCCACTATTGCCCTCCAGACCAGAACCCTTTCCATTTCTGTGCTGTTGCTCATCTGCTTCCTCTCCTTCTAGAACGCCTTCTCTCGCCACCTGTAGTTTTCCTTCCCCTCTTCTCGCTATAAAACTGCATCAGATACCACTGGCTGCTCGGCTAACTCAACTTTATTCCTTTTCGCCTTGCAGCTATTGGGGGCCATGTGACACGTGATTTTCAAAAAGGATAAAATTGATGGAAGCCCCTTTGTGGCAGGCTGATAATGGGCCCCAAAATATCAGGTCTTAATCCCTGCAATCTGTAAATGTTACCCTATTTGGAAGAAGAGAATTCTTGGCAGATTTGATTAAATTAAAGATCTTATAGTGGGGCAATGATCCAGGTGGGCCCTGAACGCCATCACAAGTATGTCACAAGTATGTTTGAGAAAGACACAAGCACACACACATGCACACACACACCACACACGCATACACGTGTGTGCACACACACACGCAGAGAAAAGAGAAGGCAATGCAGAGACTGGCAGAGATGCCAGCGATGCGGCTGTCAGCCAAGAAACGCTGGCAGCCACCGGAAACTGAAGAGGTGAGGAGGAGCTCAGCGCTGCCCACACGGTCATGTGGGCTCAGTGACACTGATCTTTGACTCAGGTGTCCAGAACTGTGAGGGAACAGACGTCGCTGCTGTGAACCTCCCCGTCTGTGGATTTGTCACAGCAGCCACAGGACACCAAGACACCCGGCACCCCCACCCCGTCTTCCTGCCTTGAAGATGAATGTGATGCTCAGAACGCCAATCAAGAGAACAAAAGCCAAGACGGTAGGGATGGCAGGGAGCAAAAGGGCAAGTCTGGGACCCTGGACATCCTACTGGCAGGCCTTTTCCTCCGGCTGCTTGCTGTATAATAGAAATGTATCTCCTGGTAGCTTAATCCATCTTTTCTCTCCTTTGTGGTGAGATGCAATCTGTGAAACAGCTTTCCTGTACCCTTCCGAATAGTTTCACCAGCTCCTCCTTTCTCCCAAAGAGCACCTTCTTCATTCAAATGCACAGCCCATGACTCAAAGCGTCACGTAGGTGTCTGTTTTGCCTGGGAAGCAGTGAGACCCTTGAGGACGGCAGCACGCATCTGTGCACCCCAGCATCCGGCCCAGAACGGTCACTGGCCAGGCGACTGGCAGAGGCCTTGGGTGAATGGACGAGGCCTTGCAAAGGGGATGGTACTGGAAAGGATCCCGCGGGGGAGCCTCCCTGCTCATTATGCTGTGTTTACAACACAGTGACACCTCTGCAGGGGACTTAGTACCACAATATAACCAGGGAAGGGGCCAGACATACCAAACACGTCATCCAGTTCATGGTCCACTTTTTTCTGGACTTCTGGGTTAGACCCCAACAGGTATAAGGACCAGTTCATTGCAGCTGCAGTTGTGTCGTGGCCCTACAAATGGAGAAAACAGTAGCTTAAAAAGTAGAGTTACACTGCGATGATTGGGAGTGACCAGAAACCTCTTTTGAATTGTCTCCAGATTTGATGGCTGCACTGTGACTGCAGAACATAAGAAATGAATTCCGTGCAGCACCTTACCTCGGTGATAAACAAGGAAACAGTCCCTGAAAAGCGGAGGTTCATGCCTAGAGATGACAGTTCTGCGCCGCACGGTGGTGCGCACTGGTGGGACGTGCCTGTGCTGTGTTAACAAAGGGGGCGTTGCACGGGCGCTAGGCGAGCTGGGCCTTTGTGAATAGAACGAAGTCTGATTTTCATGAGCCTGCTTGTCAGGTCTGTACTTCTCTGCCTTCCCCCATCTGTCAGGTGGGCCTTGCCTGTTGATGGCGGGCACCAGTGGGGTAGAGGTGTGGTTCTAAGTCATATCCTCTGCATTAAACATTGACCACCCTGTGGAGGAGGCCACAGTATCACACTCACACCGGCTATGCCTCCCTTTCAATGCAAAGAAGAAAAGAATTAGAATGTTAGGGAATGTTAGAGTTGGAAGAGAAATCATTAGTCTGGTTCTGGTTGTTTTCGTGAGATTGAGAGGTTCCTGGGAGGAGATGGATGTGTGTGTGCACATGTGTGTACATGTGTGTATGGGAGTGTGTGCATATATGCATGTGTGTACATGGCTCTGTACATGTGCTTGTGTGTGCATTTGTGTTTATGTATACACGAGTGTACATGACTTTGTGCATCTGTGTGCATGTGTATATATATGTGCATCTATGTATATGTGTCTATGTGCATGTGTGTATGTAGGTCTGTACGTGTTTTTGTATGTGTGATTATTTGCATAAATGTACATGAATGTATGCACGTGTGTGGGGTGGTGTGTGCATGTATGTGTATGCATGCATGTGTGCATGTGGGTATATATGTGTGTGCATGCATGTGTATGTGCATGAGTATCTGGGTGTGTGTGTATATTTGTGTGTGTTTGTATACACGTGTGTGTGCATGTGGATATACACGTTTGTGTATGTGTGTGCATGTATGTGTGTATGTGCATGAGTGTATGTAGGTGTGTGCATGCATTTGTGTATGTGTGTATATGTGAATATGTGTTTGTGGGTATATACATGTGTCTGTGCATGTGTGTGTATGTGCATGAGCATGTGTGTGTGTGTAGACGTGTGCATGTGTGTTTGTGCATGGGTGTACATGAGTGTATGCATGTGTGTGTGCACATGTGTGTACATGGGCAAGGTGAAGATGTGAGAAGGTCTCTCCACTTCAACATCAAATGACACCTGGTATGTGCTGCATACTTCTTATGGGCCAATCACGATTCTCAGGGCACCTTTACAAATCTAATCATCATAACTATTCCATGAGGCTTGTGCTATTAAAATAAGAATATTCAGGCCCAGAACGGCTGGGTGAGGTGCTTGAGGTCATGGTTCCAGCATGTTAGCTGGGATGTGGTCTTAGAGCCCACACGCTTAACACCTGTCTACTTTTCAGCTAATTTAGATGTCCATTTTCTGCTTCAGATTTATTTTCAGTAAAGTTTTCTGCTTTAAAAAGTTTAAAACTGCCAGTGTAGCCCATCTCTCTCTTTACACATAGGAAAATTGTGAAAGCGCTCTGGAATGATCAGAACTATCTTATTTGGCTCATCAGCACAGAGCCTGAACTGGAACTCGGACGTAAAGACCCTTCACACAGATTTTTCTACCGTGTCGTGGAGCCTCACACCAGAGTGCACACGCTTGGCACTGCTGCCAGAGGCTGCCGCAGAGCAGCTAACACCTGGGTGGCAGGCAGAGCCATTAAAAACTCAGGTGCCTGGCCGGGCGCGGTGGCTCACGCCTGTAATCCCTGCACTTTGGGAGGCCGAGATGGGCGGATCACGAGGTCAGGAGATGGAGACCATCCTGGCTAACACGGTGAAACCCCATCTCTACTAAATACAAAAAACTAGCCGGGCGAGGTGGCGGCGCCTGTAGTCCCAGCTACTCGGGAGGCTGAGGCAGGAGAATGGCGTGAACCCGGGGGGCGGAGCTTGCAGTGAGCTGAGATCCGGTCACTGCACTCCAGCCTGGGCGACAGAGCCAGACTCCGGCTCCTCAAAAAAAAAAAACAACTCAGGTGCCTTTCACTCTGCTCCACGTGGAGGATATTACTACATGGCTTCTAAACACCACGCTTTATCTATTTTGCAATCCACATAAAGAGAAAGTCTCTCTTTGTAGTATTTAATATTTAAGCTATCTTTGTAAAAAGCACTTCATATATTTGTATAAATTTGAGATCAGAGGTCTCTTCAGAATCATGAACTGGCTGATTCTCTGTGGGAGGGCTCTCCCTGTCCTCTTTAGGGAGAGCAGCTCATGGCAGTAGCGAAGCGCTCATCTGCTGGAACCTCAGAAAGGAGGTGGTGAGGAAGGGGACTTGTGGGTTTCAGGGGTTGGCAAGAAATCTGAAGCCACGTGGAGAATTGAGAGCAACAATCTCTGGCTGCTCTTCCGCTTGGGAAAACTCTGACAAGTCTTAGCTTTTCTTGAGGGAAAGCAAATGCGTCTACTGCTGTGCCCAGCACTAGTCAAAATCGTTTTCTGAAGAAGGAAGTTGAGTTAATCAGTTTCTTAAATTTTGTAATTTCTAATTAAAATATAATGAATCTTCCTCAGTTACAGTAAACGACTTTAAAATTTGATTAAGTTTTAAAAAATAATGCTACAGATTCTAACAATAACTGAAATGTGTTTAATGATATCTGAACATAACAATATGCAATACCTCAAACATGAAGGTGTCAACTTCTTCTCGAATATCTTCGTGACTTAGCCTGTTCCCTTCGTCGTCAGTCACATTTAAAAGCAAGTCAAGAAAGGCCCTGCGTTTATTTTTGGAGGGGGCGGAGTCCCTGCCATCACCTTTACGGTCTTCATCCGCGTTCATTTCATTGGCCCGTTCAGCGATAACCTGTACGATTTGAATGATAATCACATGCTTCTGTTTGAACTTGGATGCACGATGGTAACACATTTTCTTATAAAATATGCTAGTTTCTTTCATTTATTTTTTCCAAGCCTTTCTATTTCAACATTTCGACAACGTAGGCTCTTGTGAAAACACAGTAAAGCCTCATTAATATTTTGGGGATTATTTGGTGAAACTTTTAAAAACAAATGTAATGTCACGCAAATTCCTAATTTTCAAGTGCTATTTTTGCCGTCTTTTCAACACAAGAATAGAATCATAGTCTACTAGATAGAACCCTAGAGATTTGATCGCGCTAATGAGAAAAAGTTTAAGGGGTGGAGTGAATGCAATCATTATATAATACTCTCATTACAGACTTAATTACATGTTGTAGGGGAGAAAAGAAACAGCAAGTAGATTAGTGAATTCACCCTCTATGCTTGCAATTCCTGCTGCCTGAAATGCTTTCCTCAGAGGCCTGCATGGCTGCCCCTTCCCTTCTTCCAGATCTCTGCTCACTGTCACACGATCAGAGAGACCTCCCTCATCCTTGCCACCCCGTCCCTAGCATTACGACGCTTCCTAACACTGCTTTATTTTTCTCCATTTCCCTTGCCACCTGACATTATGTGATACTTCTAATATGCTTATTATTATATGTGATATTATACTTATGTTATACTTATTACTTAGCCTCTTTCTCTTCCAACTCAAACTCTGCCATGCTTGTGCATGTCTTTGTTCATTGATATATAGAGTACAGCTTGGCATTTAAAAAATACTCACTAGATATTTCTTGAATGGATAAAAGAATGAAGGCCCATACGCTTAATTTGGTTGTACATTTCAACCTTCTTTTCCTACCAGGTAATTGACCAAACCTGCTACTAAGTGGCCTAAATAGATTCTAGGCTCTTTGAGGGCAAAACACCATGTCTTCTTTTATTCTTGGTGGAATTCCTACAGCCCAGGCCTCAGTAGGCAATTCTCAATGTTTATTAAATGAATAATATTGTCCATTCAGTCAGGAATTCATTTAATTATTGCTATTAAATATTAATGCACAAAATTTAAGGAAAAATTTAACTATGAAATATAACCTGCTGGCTATTCTCCTATAACCAGGTGATCACACTCCACTGTGGCCAGCTCAGCCAACATTGCATTCACGGAACGTCTACTGATTTATTTATCATTTGCTCTCTTGCGATAGGGTATATACTTCACCACAAGGACGTAATTCCAAAAGATTTTAACCAAAATTTACAGCAAAGAAAGGACATATTTATATAGGCTGTTTTTTCAATACATTGAAATTACAATTTGATGTATATTTTCAATTAAATCTTGCTTTTTCAAAACACATTATTAACACAAAGATTGACATCCTATATTCAAAACAACATCACTATCTTCTGGTTATTTTTGAATTGGAAATAAAATACTAATATCTAGTTAATTTTAATGTTTTCCACGTTAAGATACTGCTATCAATGCCCCCTGCCTTTGAAAATGACTGCCGAATCCAAACATTTTCCAGAAAACTCCTATACACAGATATTTGTTTCTTTATTCTTTTACACAGCACCCTGTTTGTTAATAAGTGTTCATAGTTCATGTCACATGTTGTAATTATGTGTTGATAGATGACCTCTCTTACTAGAATAACTTCCTTTCAGGTAGGGACCATATACACATGTCCTCCTCATTACTAAATTTCCAACATTTGGTATGGTGTTTGGCACTTAGCGAGCACTTAATTAATATTTGTCAAATACATAATTTAAGTATAAATATGCTAAATAATTTTTTCTATTATTATTCAACTTTTATTTTCTGAGATATAGGCTCAATAGTCCTACACTGCGTATGTTAACAAAACATCAACATCATGGACTTACCAAAAGTTCTGGAAATGGATGGTGGGGATGGTTGCACAACATGGTGAATGCACTTAATACCACCAAACTGCACAGTTAAAATGGCTGTAAAGGAAAATTTTATGTTTTGTCTGTTTTACCACAATTTTAAAAGTCAGGGACTTACATTGTTGGTAAAAGCATGTAGGATCTTAAGGCTCTTTTTGTGTTCCCATCCCTCTTTAAACATAAGGTACCAGAGGTCAAGCCAAAGCCACGGCATCTTTATTCTTCGAAATATCATCTCACTCATTCTATAGATGGGAAAAAAATACATCAGCTGTTGTATCAGAAAGGTGTATTTCTTGAGCCCTTCTTTGGTACCTAGCCTTGATGAAGGCAATCGTGGAAATGATGATGACTGTCCCAGAGGCTACTAAGAGCTCCATGCTTTAAGCTCAACAGTGAAGGTACGGGCTCTTATGCATCCCATGAAGCCTCAGAAAATAATGGGTTCTTTAAAGGAATGAAGAATCCATTGTAAAACATTCTTACTAGATAGCCACCTGGCCTCTGCTTCTGTTTCTCCAGGGCGAGTTTTCCACTCTGCCTAGGGCCTCTGTACCAGGGGCTGAGATGAAATCGGCCTCCTTTTAAGGTCCATCATTGGTTTGACCGCTCCTCTGGAGGGACAGAAGACAACTGGCTGCCCTCTTCTACCAGCGAGGGCTCTCGAAGTACCCAGCTGTCACTTGGCTGTTCTGGCCCCTCCCTTTCATGTCCAGCCATAGAGCAGAAAGGCCCCTACGTGAGCTCCTGCAGGACCAGCTGAGACGCCGGTTCTTCAGAAAGACCTTTGCTGGCCTCTCACTCTGTAGGATACTTTCTGGTTCTCCTCTCCAATATCAATTTGATCTTCTCTTCCTGAGCAATTATTACAATTCATGAATTTCTTTGTCCGATGCCTGACTCCTGTGTTATTCTGTTTTGTGTACTACTACAAAACCAGTCAGTACCCTGTGCAGTGATTGGAAGATCGCAGATGCTTAATAAATGTTGGTTAAAATGAAGTGAAATGAGCAAGAGACTTAAATGTACTCAGCTCAGTGCACTTCTCTGTACTTCCTCAAGTCCTTGCCCTGCCTCTTAACAGGTGAATAATTGCAAGCAATTTTAGAGTAAAATTGACTGTTTCGATGACTAAAACAATACCTACTGGGTGCAGAAAATATGAGAAAGAAGAATAACAACAAAAGGAAAGCACAAGAATAAGAAACACATACACGAGACAATGAGAACCACGGCTAACATTTGGTTATAGTATCTGCTAGTTTTCTTTGAGTACTTTTTAAATATAACAATTATCATAGAGCAGAAAACTGTTTATATCTTTCTTTTCTCAGCATCACAATGTAAGCATCATCATGTACAATATAATGTAATCTCAATGTTAGAGAATGATCATTTTAAATTACTGCATAATCTAGATGTGCCATAATTTATATAACCTTTACTCTACTGCTTAACACATGCTTACATGATGAGGTTAACTTCTAGTTTAATGGTTAATTTTGAAACCATAAAAAGATACAACACAGAAATTGTTAGCGATCATTTTTAAAGTCCAAATCAATAATTTTTGAAATAACTGAAAGGACTCCATTTACCTGTAAACTGCACGGACATACTCGGAATCATCATTACTTTGAGCACCAATATTCTTCCCCATAGCTGTTTCTATAAAATATGGGTGAGAAGCAACCATTCAATTCATGCACGTTAGTTATCTTGTGTTTATTTTGCAGTGGCAGACACTATCGTACATCCTGCTTTGTCCTTGTATTTTTCAGAATTCTCCTTCCTCCCTTTACCCCCTTCTCTTGTACCGGCCACTTCTACTCCCTGTTCCTGTTCTTCCTTCCCTTTGCTCCCTGGGCAGTTGCTCCGTGCCTGCCCCGCTCACAGCCCTGGGCATGGCTGCTGCTCCTCAGAAGGCTAGCATGGCAGGAGAACTGCTCTGAAGGGCCCACCACCCTTTCCAGTTCCCCCATTTGCCTTCCCGGTGGAGCGTGATTTCCTATTTGGGCCATTTTCTCTTTATGTCATAAATTTAGAAACAGATCGATGAGACTCACCACATATGATATCTAAGGCACAAAGAGTGATGTAAACAAAGCAGTTAAATGCTTCTTGGTTAACATGTTTTTCAAGTTTCTTAACCAATATATTTGCTTGTTCATTCATGATATCTAAGAAATCTTCCAGAATGGTAAAATGGAAAGTGGGTGTTAACATCTTTCTCCTGGAGCGCCATTTGTTTCCAGTACTAGAAATAAAATATGTGGTTACAAAAAATACACATATATATATAGAGAGAGAGAAAAGTAACATCTAAAACGATTAAAGCATAAATATAGCAAGTCAACAAAATTCTCCTGAAACACCTTCATCTACAGGTTCTCAAATGCTTTTGGCAGAATGACAAAGATATACACATATCTATAAGATATTCATCTATAGTTACAAAATATGAATCTTTTGGACATTGTTCCATAATATTAATGTTTAAAATAGCATTCATAAAATTAAAAATTTTAAGAATTTTTCTCAATTTCTGAGTTCCAAGTTTTTAACAAAATTTTTTTTCTCCTGCCATCAATGCCTTAGTCCTCAGATGATCCTCACTCTCCATGGTTCTACCTTGATGTCTCCCCTGCTCCACTTCTCCAAAGTCCCTACTAGGCTCCTGCCTTGCCCTTGTGGGGACCTCTCTCAGAGGACGGAACCCTGTTTCTAGATACCAGCTCACTGTACTTCTCTGGGGCTATCTTTTTGATTGGGTTTTCAAGATTTCCCTGCTCCAGACACTCCTTGCTTTACTGTGTCCTCCATCCTGCCCAGTCCCGTCCATCAGGAACGTCTGAGTCTTCCTGAACACTGGCGATAGTCACTATTGAACACCACAGCTGGAGATAACCGTTCACCTCGACTCTTGGCATCTTGGCGGGCAAAGGGCAGCTGCCAGCTGGACCTTCCTTTCCAGCCTTTCTCCTCCTTTCTGACAGCACAGTCCTGCTAGAAAAAAGCTACCCGGTGTCAATTCCTGAAGGAACAAGTTGCAGGCAGAAGTAACCATTTCTATAGACAGCTTTACAAAGGTACACTGGCATACCTTGTAAGAAGTCCTAGGCCAAGCCATGGTTCTAAAAACTTGTACATAGAGGATTTGTCGATTTGCTTTGAACTAGTTAAAATTACCTTAGGAAGAGAAAAACATATTTTAGAGACATACAGACATCAAACAACCTTCCTGTAATTATAGGAATACCTGGCTAGAATACAGCTAGTTTTTAGGACATTCGCAACATTTATTTTCTCCGTGGTTCATTTTCAGTCCTGTGCCTCAAAGACTTTCAATTAGAGTTTTGAACATAAAACTAGCATTCAGTCTTGGGGACTCAATGCATTTGGGAGAAAGAAAGACCCAGACAATTCTCTAGTTCCTGCCATAAACCAGGGACCAAGTGGAGTTATTTAATGGGGGGAGGTGGAAATTGAGGTGGGGAGGAGGCAAATCTGGAGGGTGAGCACATCTGGGGAGATGGAAATCATGGGTGTATTTTCAGGCGATGTTGACTTTGAGGCATTCAGGTTGCTGTGGTCTGAAAGCAAATGAGACAGCTAAGATAAGGCCTGAGCTGGAGATGCCTGTTTGAGTGTCCCCAGCATAGAGGCAGCAAGGGAAGCCATGAGTGTGATCGGATCACCAAGAGTCCACGTGAAGTGGGAGGAGGGATGGGGTCTAGGGCTGAGCACAGAGTGCTCACCAGGCTTCTTGCTCGAGTCGCCTACTCTAGACAGCTCTCCATCTGCATCCACCACACCAACTTCTATTAACACTAGGCCAACAGTGGCTGAAATCCTGTCTGCCCTTCTCGCTCTCTTCTCTGAGCCAGGATTCTGGAGAAGCATGAGAAACTCCAACATTTTCACCATAATTAGAAAGACGTGTCCTGGCACTACTTCCTAGGAAATTTGGCCTTTAATTTTGGTCAACGGTCTGTTTACCCCATCTTTGTTTCCTCACCCAAATCCTTTTCTCACCATACTACAAGATGATTTCCCCAGACCTTTCAACTACTAAAAGGACTACAGTTTTTTGGAGGACTAATTTCAATAGCATGGGTTTGTAATATTTATCCCATAAATATCAAATTTACCTTGTCTTTTAAATTTAGAATAATAAGTTTGTCATTGATATAATATGAGACCTGAGCAACTTGAGGAAAACATATTTTATTAGTCATATATTTTTGAAGTCTTAAAATGGTATCTGGTGGATAACAAGTGCTTGCCTTGTGGAATAATTTATTTATGTTTCTAAAAAAATGATATCCTTTCAAAAAAAAGAATAAATATAACGGGACCTGAGAGCCGTTGTGTACTTATATCTGGAGGGTGTTAATCTCCCAGGATTCAGGCTACATCTGAAAAACATTAAATTGCACCTATATAGTCTAAAATACTTAATGGAATGTTTTTTGCACTGAAATGGTTGAAATGTAAGGATGCATTATATTGATTCTGATGAGATTTTCACACTGTAAGATACACAGTGCAATAATGATCGTATTCACACGCACCCACCTCCACATTTTCTGCATTATAAAGGGCCACCATGGGCACCGGCCCGACCCAGAGCTTCAGGAGCGGCATGTGGCGGTATTCCTCTGTGTACTCAATGATCTGCTGAAAAAATTCTGGGGAAAAACATCAAATTTTTAATTCAATCAAGATGAGAATGTTGTGACCAGTATTGGACAAATATTTGTTTTCTCATTTTGATAAATATACTAATTAGGTAATGTGTTACTGTAGAGGAAGCCAGGTAGAGAGCATGTGTGAACTGTCTGTAATACTGCAACTTTTCTGTAAGTCTAAAGTTTTTTTCAAAATAGTATTTGCCACAGCAAATAAACATACATAATGCATGTTACCTATTAGAGAATAATAATTATTAGGTTTTGATGTCCCAGAATGCGCATTCTTTCTAACGACTGCCTAATATCACAGAGCTAGTAAACGGTGGAACCTGGCTTGCACCGAGACTCCAGAACTTCCCCACACACTATGCTACTTCCAAATGTCTCTCAGATGAAGCAGCTGTAAAACTGGTATGAAAGGAGCTGGGTCAGATCACCAGTGTCAATCATCCTGAGTCGTGCTAACATACTGCCTGCCCTGGTCCGGTCTACCAGAGGGGACAGGGGAGTCTCAATCTGTGATTCTAAGGCAGCAGGGCCCACAGTTGGGAGTAGCTGGGGAAGGCAGACATTGTCATAATGGACTGGAAAATGCTAGATTAGAGTTTAGAGGCCAGTTGGAAGCCAACTGCAATCTTCAAGGTGAAATGGCTGAGGCCAGCGTTTGGACATTAGCCACGAAACGAAAGGCAACACCTCTTGTACACGAAAGACAGGATTCTTGAGAACAACGACTATATCTTAGAATATTCTGGTATCCCCAACTTTGTTGAGGTCAACACTGGGCACAAAGCAGGGCCTCAATAAATGCTTGATTGACAACTAAAGAACTTAGTTGTCAATTCTAACCAACTTCTAGACAGTGATCTAGCAACTTTGCAAGCAATAAATTTAATCCTTAAAGTAACTCTGTAATATAGTCACTTTAACAAGTAAAGGGGGGAAAAACCCTCTAAGTTAAAGAGTTTTAAATAATTTCTCAAACAACTTGGATATACTGTTGGAAACTGAACAGTGGTTTTCCAGACGCCAAAATCCAGAACTGGTTGGTGGAATAAAAAGTCCCTTCGTAAAAGACAGTATTTGCCATTGTCTTCACTCTGAAAGTGACTGCAAGGAGAATTACTTTAAATAGTCCAGTCAGCTCACGGGTTGTTTTGAAACAGGTCTTATTCACCAGAGATTTTAATTACTGGAATCCCCAACAGAATATAATGAGACTTAAATATATTATTCCCCTATATTTTTGTACAATTATTTTTTAATACCGTAAAGCCTTAGGACAAAAGGTGTGGTTAGCTCTGCTTTTAGAATTAACTGAGATGATTTTTAACAGTGTGATTTTCATAGCTGGACTGGATTACTTGTTACATCAGTCATGATGATATTTGGTTGGCAAAGAGTTCGCTTGATTCTTTTCTGTCAAAATATTTTTAATATTCTGGTAAACACTCTTCCATGAGGCCTCATCTTGTGAAGCTGAAATGGCAGCGTTATTTTTATTAGAGAAAACAAGTGAAAATGAGAAAAAGTCCTTCAAGCTTTGGAGTTAGTTAACGTTCAGCCTGTAGAACAATTACTGACAAATACACCCAGAGGGAACTGGGTTCTGGTCGGGGCCCATTTTAAAATATGTCATTTTGGGCAAATCTTTTCAGTTCTAGGTACCTCAACTTAACCCCTGATGAAAATGAAGCACTGAGATCGAGTTCACGCTCCCTGACGGGGGGCTGTAAATACCAGGTACTTTTGAGAGCTTTCCAACTTCAAGTGATTTTTTTCCCATCAATAAAATGTTCATCTCTGTTTCAAAACATGATTTTAATTAAAAAATTCACTCTTTAATAAACAAGGAGTTTGAAACCCTCCAAAGAAGTCTGCCGGATGGCCCTGCTGTCAGTTTCTGAACTGTTATTACGTAACCTCCTTTAAGTCACAGTTTCTGAACTGTTATTTGTAACCTCCTTTAAATCACAGTTTCTTAACAGTTATTTGTAACCTTTAAATCACAGTTTCTTAACTGTTATTTGCAACCTCCTTTAGAGGGCTAAAATATGAAGGTCAAGCGGGAACTGAAGCAGCGGTCAAGTCTTGTGATGCTGGGAGGAAGCCTCCAATGAATCTCCAGTCTCTTATTTTCCAAAGTGGGAGCGAGAGGAGCGCGGCTCCAGGCGTTAAGGTGTTGGCCAGTTCACAAGCCCTGTGCGCTCCCAGGGAGCGTCTGTTCCTAAGGCTTCCCAAGCCACGGCAGGAGGAAAGGCAGGGCTTGGAGAGCTGAGCAGCAGGGAGGTGGGAAAAGACTCAGGGCGGGGGTTTGGAAATACCGCATCCTGTGCTACACACAAAGAAAATGCTCACTTTGGGATGAGGCACTAGCCGTGTCGGCGGGTGCCAAGGGGCAACGAATAGAACCGGGAGCGCATTCTCCACAGGGTGACAGGCTCCTCTCTCCTGCGGCCAGCGCCACAAGCAGCGGGCTCCTGGCCGATCGGAGGGTGGGGACGGGGCTGCGGACCCCGGTGCGCTTCAGGAGGGGCGCCGGCCCTTACCTCGCCCGTCCCGCTTCATCAGCAGCGCGTGGCCCACCAGTGGGTAGGCGCGGGCCACCGTGGGGATGGGCCGCATCTGCTGCCATTTCCTCACGTAGCTCGCCACCCTCTGCAGCAGGCTCAGAACCAGGCTGGCGCCGGCCAAGGACACGGCACTCGCCGCGCCCCACAGCAGCAGCTTCTGCCACACGAGCCCCAGCCAGATGCCCGCCATCGCCCTGGCTGGCGACTGCTGGGTGCGCTCCGGGCGAGTGCGGGCCCGCGGGGACGTGATGAGAGGCGGCGCCGGCCGCGCACCGCCCCCTTCCCCTCGCGGGCCTGGCGCGCTCCCCGCTGCGGAGTCGCCGGGTCCCCGGAATGACGTTTCCCGCCTGGGCGGCGGCCAGAGAGGGCGCCACGGCGCTGTTCCTGCGCCCGGCCCGGGCTACGCAGCACCGCGGCCTCCGCGCTCCGCGCCAGCCGAAAGCGAAAGACCGGAAAACGGTTTCCGGGCCCCGGGGCGTGGTGATTGCACGAGGCCCGGAGGCTGGGCCGGGAGGAGGCCGGCGACAGACACTTCGGGCCGCCTCGGGATAGGGGTCGGGGGCCGTCGGAACGGTCACCGCGGCAGCCCGGCGCGCCCCAGCGGGGCTGGTCTGCGGGTCCTGCGAGGCCGCTCGGACGTGCGGGGTTCCGCGGGCGGGCAGCCTGCTCTGAAGGGGAAAAGAAGGCGCATCCGCCCCCGGCTCGGATCCCAGCTCTGCCGCGCAGCGCTCGCTCCCTGCGCGACCTCCAGGCCCCGGGAGGCGGGGCGCGTCCTGCCTCCGGCGGGGTCACACGGAGCAGCGGGCGCTGGGATCCAGGGTGGCCTTGGGGACGCAACTTTAGGGAAGTCACCTACCCGTGTGTGTGCGCTGGCCCCCTGGAACACTGGGAGCGAAATGAGGTGGTCGTGAGCCAGTTATTTTCCAAAATATGCACCAGGCACCAGACCGAGGAAGCCGGAGCCCCGGAGAGCACGGCGGGGCGGGGAGGGGAGGAAGGCGGGGGAGGCTGCTCAGCGGGTGCCGGGAGACCGCAGCCGCGGGGGACTCGCAGAAGAGCCAAGACTAGCCACCCAGCCTGGGAAGGGAGGGAAGGACCGCGAGAGGGTGCCCGGTTTCAGCCCGGGGAGACGCGTGTCCCGGCTGCCAGTCTCTCTTCCCGCCAGAGGGCCCCGGTGCTGACCCCAGCCCCTTTTCCACGCTCGATGCTTCTTACAAAGAGGCCCGGCGAGGAGTGTCGCTCTCCAAGAGGCCAGACCCTTAGTAAGCACCAAAGTGCCAGGAAGATGAAATAGAATGTCCTGGATGCCCGCTTTGCTTAATTACTAATTACGTTCGTTTACTCGAAGCCACTGCATAGGTTGCCCACAGCCACCTGCAGCGCCTCTGGAGTGCAGAGAAGAACATGCCTCAGGCTTTTCTCCATCTGAATTTAAATCATCTGCATGTGCTGACGTGAAACAGCAAGTGAACAAAATAAAAAGGCCGGGCGCGGTGGCTCACGCCTGTAATCCCAGCACTTTGGGAGGTCGAGGCAGGCGGATCACAAGGTCAGGAGATCGAGACCATCCTGGCTAACACGGTGAAACTCTGTCTCTACTAAAAATACAACAGATTAGCCGGGTGTGGTGGCGGGCACCTGTAGTCCCAGCTACTCGGGAGGCTGAGGCAGGAGAATGGTGTGAACCCGGGAGGCGGAGCTTGCAGTGAGCCGAGATCGCGCCACTCACTCCAGCCTGGGCCACAGAGCCAGACTCCGTCTCAAACAAACAAAACAAAACAAGTTGCAGAATGGAGTGTGTAAAGTAATGCCTTCTTTGGGAGAAAAGGTTTCTTTCTCTACGGCTCCACTAATGTCTGGAAGTAAAAGTACTGATCAGCTCTAAGGAGTGGGAATGAAGATGGGGAACTTACGCTTTATATTTCATTCACGTCTACATTGTTTAATCACTTTAACACTTAAAAAAAAATATGTTCACTTAGTATCTTTAAGCATATCTCATGGGCTTTAGTTTCCTCCCCTCTAAAGGGTTGAGGCTGAACTATAATAAGGTTAATTACAGCTATAAAAGTAAACAATTTGCCTACATCACACTGAGGATTCCAAAATGGGGGTAGAAAGGAAGGGGAGTAACGGTTGAAAAACTGTGTGTTGGGTACTGTGTTCAGTATTCAGGTGAGGGATCAAGAGAAACTCAAACCTCAGCATCAGGCAAATTTAACAAACCTGCACATGTGCTCCTGAATCTAAAATTAGAAAGAAAAAAGGTTTGTCTCTGTCAGTCTCTGCTAACCTCTGTGGACAAAACAAGGCGGGTAACACACAACCCTTCCCCTCCAGAAGCAGAGAAGGGAGATTGCTCTGGGCAGCAGTGAGTCTTGGACTGAGTAGAAATGGTCAGAATGCCGCAGAGCCAGGAGGGATAAAATGAGCTCAAGGGGCAGTGAGGGGCCCCTGCCTGGAGCACAGGGTCCCACACAGTGACAGGTGCAGGATGAGGTGGGTGGGTAGGGTGGAGCCAGCTTAGAGAGACCTGGACTGCCAGGCTTAGACGCTTTTATCTTTTTTTTTTTTTTTTTTTTTCAGACAGAGTCTCGCCTGTAGTCCAGGCTGGAGTGCAGTGGCGTGATCTCCGCTCACTGCAAGCTCTGCCTCCCGGGTTCATGCCATTCTCCTGCCTCAGTCTCCGGAGTAGCTGGGACTACAGGCGCCCACCACCATGCCCGGCTCATTTTTTGTATTTTTTAGTAAAGACGGGGTTTCATCATGTTAGCCAGGATGGTCTTGATCTCCTGACCTCGTGATCCGCCCGCCTCGGCCTCCCAAAGTGCTGGGATTACAGGCATGAGCCAGCATGCCCGGCCAGACGCTTTATTTTGAAGCCAATCTGTGGGTGAAGAACAAAATAAAAACCTTGTCCCTTTGTTCCCTTAGTCATCTTTCTTATGCCTTCTTTGTTACCAGATGGGGCCTTTCTCATACTGCCCGGAATACTGAAATTTCAGACTAAACCAGTCAGGTGGCTGGGAGTGCAAGAAATCCTTGGCAAGACCTTCTTCCCGGAAAGCCTCCTAACAGCAGAGTACACAGTGTCACACCTCAGAATGTCCACCATGAAATGTACTGGTGCTCAGTGTAGCAGATGATTGCAAGGCCGATGAGAAGGCAATCTACCCACAACATTTATAAGCCTGCGGGCTGTCAGCTTCATGAGCTAATGCAGCTGAGTAGGAAGGCATCTCCTGACTTTCCCTCCTCAAGATCCATTCTCTATGATGCCCTTCCCACTTGAAAGAGCTTTCTTTAGTCAAGGTCTGTCTTTGATACTCTCTCCCCCTAGAAACCAGTGCTTTTGAAAGTCATGGCCAGAATATGTTATGAACAACAGAATGGTTTTATAAATGTTAATACTTTGATTTCCCAAATTTTCTGTCACTCGGAATGATTCTTAATACAAAAAAAATTACACTATAAAAATAAATTCATAGCTCAGTATAGAACTACATTATCTGCAAACTCTGCTTACACATATCAAATCATAAAGGGTAGCAGGAAATTGTTGTGAAATTTTGAATTACAAGTACCAGGCTCAAATAAAGTATACAAACACCATCACTTCCATGTAACCACAACCTAGATCATGCAATACAACGTGAAATCATACAGCACGCACCCTTTCATATCTGGCTTCTTAAACTCAACACTAAGTTTAGATGAATTTGAAAAACAAGTTAGATAACTTATTACCAAGAAATACCAAGACTTATAAAATTATTAATTAAAATCATGTAATTGGCACACAAATGGAAAACAGCAATAGAACATATGTATGTGTACAATTACCTGATTTATGACAATCTATATTGACCGTTTTGCCATGTGTAATATTTTCCCTTATTTTTCACAGCTGTATATTATTCCATTGTTGGAATATATTATAATTTATCATTCATTTTACTGCCAATGGATGTTTCCATTGTTTCCAGTTTTCCTATGTTGTGACGCATTTTGTATGACCACTGTTGTAGATGTCTTTTGATACACATATATACATATTTCTCCTTCCTGTAAATATGCCCAGGAATGGAATTGTTAGATCATAAGGCAGGCACACATTTAGACTTAGTACTTCTTGCCAGTTTTCCAAATTCATACCAATTTACACACTCATGAGTAATCTCTGATAGTTCCAGTGGCTCCATATACTTGTCAATGTTTGGTATTGTCTTAGCTGGAGTCTTGTAGTAAAACTGCATTGAGTTTGTTTATTTATTTATTTAACTTATTTATTTATTTTTGTGAGACAGGATCTCACTCTCACTTAGACTGTAGTGCAGTGGCATGATCTCAGCTCACTGCAGCCTCAACTTCCCAGGCTCAAGCAATCCTCCCGCTTCAGCCCTCTGAGTAGGTGGGACAACAGGTGCACACCACACCAGGCTAATTTTTGTATTTTTAGTAGAGACAGGGTTTCACCATGTTGCCTAGGCTGAGCATTGAAATTTTAGTATGAATTTTCCTAGTGACCTAGGACAGTGAGCATCATTTCAAAAGATTATTGGCCATTTCAGAGAGTACCTATTAAATCATTTTCCCATGTTTAACATTGTAATTGTCTGGATTTTTAGTGATTTGTAGGAATTATAAATAATGACTGAGCAATTATTATATAATAAATTATATATGAATACAAATCCTTTGCCAGCTATGTAGTGCAAGGTTCTTCCTCTCCGTAGTTTGCCTTGTCACCCTCTTAAATGATGTTGTCATAGTTCATTTTGTGCTCCTATAACCAAATATCACAGACCAGTATGGTTCTGGAGGCTGGGAAGTCCAAGACAGAGGAGCCACATTTGATGAGGGCCTTCTGTTGCATCATCCCATGGCAGAAGGTGAAAAGGCACAACAGTAAACGAGAGAGAGCAAGAAGAAGGGGGCCGAATTCATCATTTAATTAGGAACCCATTCCCATGATAGTAGCATTAATCCATTTGTGAGGGCAGAGCCCTCGTGGCCTAATCACCTCTTAATGGTCCCACCTCTCACCACTGTTGCATTAGGGATTAGTTTCCAACACCTGAACTTTGGGGAACAGTCAAACCATCGCTGATGTACTTGAATGAATAAGAATGTTTTAAAGTTTAATGAAGTCCAATTTATCTATCTTTTTCATTAATGTTTTATGCATCTTAGAAAATCTTTGCCTACCACAAGCTAAAACAGATATTCTCTCTTATATTAACTTCTAAAAGCTTCATAATCTTCCCTTTCTAATTTAGATCCAAGAACTTGCATCTGTAATGTATTTGTGTATGTATGTGATAGTAGAGTTCAACACCGTTCTAAATAAAAATATGAATATCAAATGGATTCAATACAATTTAATGAAAAGACTGTCTTTTAATCAATGCACAGAATGTCACCTTGTTATAAATCAGGGGATTGTACACATGTATATGATCTGTTCTGCTCTATTATTTGTCCATTTGTGTGCCAATAACAGGTAATTTCAATCAAAAATTTTATAAGTCTTGTTATTTTTTGGTATAAGTTATTTAACTTGTTTTTCAAATTCATCAAGACTATCTTGCTATTTTGGGTGGGTGCTTTTTATTTCCCTGTAAATTTTAGAATAATAACACACACACACACATACACACTCCCTGATGGTATTTTAATTGTGATTGAATTAAATACAAAAATCAATTTGAAGATAACTGACATCTTTATAATACCTGCACTGAGTCTTCCAATCCACAAACATGATATATCGCTTCATTTATTTGGGTCTTGGTTAATTTCTCCCGGAAATGTTTTCTAGATCTCTTTGAGGAAGTCTTACCTATTACAATGGATAATTTTATGTGCCAATTTGGTTATGGGGCCAGGTTGTATGGTCAAACACCAATCTGGATGTTGCTGTCAAGGTATTTTTAAGATGTGGTTAACATTTAAATCAGTAGACTTAGGGTAAAGCAGATTGCCCTCCAGAATGTGAGTGGGCCACATCTAACCAGTGAAGGCCTCAAGAATAAAGACTGAGGTTTTGGCCAGGCTCAGTGGCTCACGCCTGTAATTCCAGCACTTTGGGAGGCCAAGGCAGGTGGATCAGTTGAGGTCAGGAGTTCGAGACTAGCCTGACCAACATGGTGAAACTCCGTCTCTACTAAAAATACAAAATTAGCTGAGTGTGGTGGCACATGCCTGTAATCCCAGCTACTTGAGAGGCTGAAGCAGGAGAATCGTTTGAAACCAGGAGGTGGAGGTTGCAGTGAGCCGAGATTGCGCCATTGTACTCCAGTCTGGGTGACAAGAGCAAAACTCTGTCTCAAAAAAGAAAAAAAAAAAAAAAAGACTGAGGTTTTTTGAAGAAGAAAGAATCTGGCCTCAAGATGGCAACACAGAGACCCTGCCACAATTTCCAGGCTACTTGCCTTGTCCTGTGGATTTCAGACTCAATACTGAACTCTTACCTGAATTTCCAGCCTTCCAGCTTGCTTTACAGATTTCAGCTTTGCCAGCTCCCTTTTTTCTTGAAAGAAATAACTCTCGAAAATAGAAGTTCCAAGATGGCTGAACAGGAACAGCTCCAGTCTACAGCTCCCAGCATGAGTGACGCAGAAGACGGGTGATTTCTGCATTTCCAACTGAGCTTTGAAGAGAGTAGTGCTTCTCCCAGCATGGAGTTTGAGATCTGAGAACGGACAGACTGCCTCCTCAAGTGGGTCCCTGACCCCCGAGTAGCCTAACTGGGAGGCACCTCCCAGTAGGGGCCAACTGACACCTCATACAGCCGGGTGCCCCTCTGAGACAAAGCTTCCAGAGGAATGTTCAGGCAGCAACATTTGCCATTCTGCAATATTTGTGGTTTTGCAGGCTCCACTGGTGATACCCAGGCAAACAAAGTATAAAGTATAAAGTACGGTCATATAAAGTACAGGCATATAACCTGGATGTAAACAGAGGTTTCATTGATTCTAGGTTCTGCTTCCAGTGTTTTAAGCACTTGTCTGTACTGAGTTTGCCCTGACTCCTAGAGTCTAGTCCTTCAAGGTTGTCAATTCAAAGTCTGAGACATTTCCCAACATCATTCCTTTTGGCAGTCTAGTGAGCTTGTCACAAATTTTGAGGGTATCCCTTTTTCTTGGTCTCTATGCCCCATTATTAGTCTAAAATATATTGATACAGGGAAAGAAAACAGTAGCAAATATGGGGTTCACCTCAATGTATTATTCCTGTTGTCTCCCAGTTTGCTTCCTGAAGTTATGCTGCTTTGTGCTGGGGGGTTGGGTGGGTGTGGATGTGGGTGTCCACGTGTACCTCCAAAGAGCTGTTTCTTGTCCATTTACAGCTTTTATAGTTGTTCTCAGTAGGTCAGTTTCACATGAACTATTCTTCAATAAACAGTAGTGGAATGCCTCGTTTATTTTTAACATCATTTTGATTCTGTGTATTTTTGAAATATTTTGCCCTCTAAGCTAAAACTTTCACCCCCACAGTGTTCTTTTTGTGAACTCTGAAGACATACTTCACAAGGTGTATCCTTCTCTGAATGTTGCTTCTGAATTATAACTTACTATTCACTCAGCTCTGTCAGCTTTTTCTTTAATTTTCCAGTGGGAATACACCCCACACGTCCTCCAGAGAACACTACAGCTATCTTTCTTTTTGGATCAACATTTTGATACTGAATAATGAAGACATTCATCAAGATGAACCTTACTAGGTTCATCATGTGCATGCACACACATACACACACACACACAAATTACTCTACCCCTCTGTACAGAAAAATTCCCTACAAGACTTGCCCATGACTACTGTCTTCAATTTCTCTCCTTTTCTCCCAAACCCACTGCAAGCAGACTTTCGCCTTGTCCATTCACATAGCAGATCTTGTCAAGGCCACCGGTAACTTCCATGTGGCTAAACCTTTAGTCTGATTCTCAGACCTTAATTGACTCATCAACAGCATTCAACATACTTAAGTCCCTATGGCTTCCTTGAAACACTTCCCGTACACACACACACACACACACACACACTTTGTGGATACCATATTCTCCTATTTCCCTTCACCAGTCATTCTTTCTCAGTCTGCTTTGCTGGTTTTCCTTCACATCCCAGGCCTTTATATGTTAGAAAGCACAAGGCTCAGAACTCCTTTTTCCTCCATTTCTCTACACTCATTTTCTTGGTTACTTCATCCGTTTCAGTTCTTAAATACCATCTACATGCTGACAATCCCCAAATTTATACCTCCAGTCTATACCTCACCTCCACACCCAAGTGTGGATATCCAAATATCTCAATATCTCCACTTAGGCATCTCATTGGCACCTCACACATAACATGTCCCTCATGCTGCCAAACGTGTTCCCCTTGCAGTCTTTCCAATTTCAGTGAATGCCAACACCATCCTTCCAAGCGTGAAGCCAAAAGCCTTGGAGGCATTCTTGATCTTTTTGTAGACACACTCCAACTCTCATCCAATTGCAAATCTTTTGGCTCAAATTTCAAAACACATCCCCAGTCCTGGGATTCTCACCACTATCATTTGACTGAAACATGATCATCTCTTGTCGATTATATCATTCTATCCTCAAAACTCAACTGTTCCAGTGGCTTCTTACTTCAGACTACTTAAGATTTCCCATAGTCCAAAAGGGGCCTCAGTCCCTCAGCTCCTGTTACCTCACTGAGCTCCTATTATTCACTCCCTTGCCAACTGCATCCCAGGCACTGGCCTCTCTGCTGTTCTTCAAACATTCCAGGTGGACTCTTGGTTTAGGCACATGTCTTTTGCTCTGTCTACAATTCTTTCTCCCCAGATATCTCCAAGGCTTCTTTTCTCATCTTCTTTGGGGTTTGCTCAAATATCACCTCTGCAACAGAGCCATCCCCAACCGCTCGATGGAAAGTTCAGCTCCTTTCACTCCGTCACCTTGCCTCGCTTTGTTTCTTCATAGCACTTATTGCTACCTGACCTGTATTGTGTTTTTATTTAATTGTTTATAGTCTGTCTCCTCCACTAGAATCTAAGTACTTTTAGGCCAAAGACTGTCTTGTTCAACATAATGCTTAGAACAAAATCTTACACCAAGAAAGTGCTTAATAAACGTCTGATGAAATCAAATCCATGATGATTACCACACAGGAGCATAATCTTCTGAAACAAACATTACAATGGAGTATTCATAAATTATGAAAAGCCTTTGCAAATACATATGGACATATACTTTGAATTTACTGGGGAAAGTTTGCTACGTAGGTAGAAATAATAAATACCTCTGTATTAGAAAATGTAGAACAGAGAGGTATTTGCCAAATGATACAACAATTGGGAATCTAAACATACTTTTATAAATGTAACACATTTTTGAAAACTCTTTTGACATTTTTATATTTTATTAGAAATTAAGGAATCAAAAATCCTACACAATGATCTGTAGTTATAAGAAAACAATAAAAATATAATACCCAAATGATATATAAAAATGTACTTCTGAATTGGTGTAGAAATTTCATCTAGTTCAGAATAATATCAATATGGATACTTCCTTTCATATTAAATTCAGAAAATCTGGCAGTTTTCTACGGTATTTTACATTTTCTTAGATTAAAATTTCTTCATTCTTCCTTTGGTTTTGGATAAACAGACATTTTAATTAATGTAGTCACTAATCTGAATTTAAAAATCTATCTCAGATGTAGTTCAATTTTTCTAATTTTTAACAGATTAATTCTAAGACTCATTTATTAGATTATAAAAACACTGCTCTAATTTTTACCTAATTAGCTTAAAAAGCACCATCCTTGGTATAAGCATTATTTACTAATCTCTAAATCTAATGTAATGTATAAATAAAATACTAACTTTAACATAGGGGTAAAAATCAGTGCAATGAGAAGGTCATTTTTAAAATCAATGACAGGGCCGAGTATCTATGTAATCTCTAAAATGGTACTTTATCTTCCAATTTAAATGTTTAGAAGACTCAAGGTCACTGGAACTGGTTCTATTTTTTAAAATATTTTGTTTTTTACCTATATATAAATAATAGATTCTTATTTGCAAACCTCTGAAGCCAAACAAGATAAAGTTACCATAAAGTATATTCAGTGGTTTTCAAAGAAAAAACATTTTATCCTGGATACCCTACCTTAATGTTAGTTTAGACTGAATATCCACTGTTTTCCCTATTACAAAGCTTGAGCTCATAGAAAAGAATGAGATTATGTCCTTTGCAGAGGCATGGCTGGAGCTGGAAGTCATCATCCTTAGCAAACTAATGCAGAAACAGAAAAATAAATGCCATCCGTTCTCACTTCTAAGTGGGAGCTAAATGATGAGAACACATGGATACAGAAGGAACAGCATACACTGTTCTATCAAAGGGTAGAGGGTGAAAGGAGGGAGAGAATCAGGAAAAGTAACTAATGGACACTAGGCTTAATACCTGGGTGATAAAGTAATCTGTACGACTAACTCCCATGACACAAGTTTGCCTGTGTAACAACCTGCACATGTTCCCCTGGACTTAAAGTTTAAAAAAAAAAAAAAAAAAAAAAGGAAGTTTGGACTGAGTGGGGAAGGAGTTGGATGGCTCCTGGAAATGGACATAAAATACCCTGAGTGGTTCTGAAAGAACAAGTGGGTCACGCTTTGAGCAGTAGTGACGCACCAGAGTGCACCTAACCAGCAGCCCTATAACATGGGCTCCAGGCTACTCACATATCTAACTATTCCTCAAGTGTGAGAGCTGCTAAATTAGGACTGGCATTTGCTCTTAAAAGTTTCTATTGCTAATGTTTAGGAATAATGTAGAAAATTCTCAAAAATGCTTTGGTTTGCTTTGTGCAGAAAACTAAGCATTAGCAATCTTCCCCAGATGCACGGAGCTGCGACCATGGAAAAGAGGCCTGGACCCGGTGGTCACTGTTGCTGCTGCTGCCTCATGTGTCTCATTGCTATAGAAATGGAGTCAGCTGGCCAGGCGCAGTGGCTCACGCCTGTAATCCTAGCACTTTGGGAGGCTGAGGCAGGCAGATGACCTGAGGTCATCTGAGGAGTTCGACACCAGCCTGGCTAACATGGTGAAACCCCATCTCTACCAAAAATACAAAAAAATTAGCTGGGTGTGATGGCATGCACCTGTAATCCTAGCTACCCAGGAGGCTGAGGCAGGAGAATCGCTTGAGCCCAGGAGGCGGAGGTTGTAGTGAGCTGAGATCGTACCACTGCACTCCAGCCTGGGTGACAGAACGAGACTCCGTTTCGAAAAAAAGAAAGCAAAACAGAAATGGAGTCAGCAAGGTCAAGGAGAAATATTCAAACAGAGGCAGGGCTCTGGGGTCATTTTTCTTTTGTCACTCTGTGATAAAGGACAACATTAGCGTTAGTCTGAACACATCTTTTAAAATTCCAGACATCTACAAGTAGGCAATGATCCCTTCACCTGACAGCCAGAAATCGTCTGAAAATAATTTATTATGTATTTATATGATACATATAAGTATGTGTATATATAGTTTATAAATCTAAGTTTATAAATATGCTCATTTTTATATATAACCTTATAAAGTTACAGTTTGGATTAGTAAGAATTAGACTGACAAAATGCAATTATCTGACAGAAAAGAAGAAATTAGCTGAGTTGAGATCTGAGAATATAAAAATGAGTGTAAGGACCTGAATCACGATCAAGAGAAACAGTGGGGAGAGGGACAAGAGAAAGACATGCCTGGAGCCTCAGCTCTGCTAATTCCTCTTCCCATTCTCTGCTCCATTTTCTACAGTAATGTTAGATGGGGATACATGCTCTGAAGAAAAGCCAACAGAGCAGAAGGACAGAGCAAGAAGAGACGAGGGCTCTGGGAAGGCGTCACTGCAGAGGGGGCGTCTGAGCAAAGGCCAGCTCCCGATGGCACGTGGAGGGTGCGAGGCTCCCCTCCCACGGAGGAGCTTCGACTGTAAACAATAAAGATGACATCATCTGCCATAGCTTTTAATTACGTTTATATTTACATTCAACCCTAAGATCAATAAATGTGGGGTACTTCACGTGAACTGTCTGAATTTGAAGATGGAAACTAGAAAAAGAAAATTAGCTTGGGAGATTTCACCACTGACATTTCTCAAAAAGGTTCATGGCTGAAGCACTTTTTAAAAATGTATGAGAAAGTCAGCATGACTAGAACAATCTGAGTCTTATTCAGACTGACATATTGTCTCAAATCCTAATATCTACTAGTGTCTACGATTTTGACGGAATTACTAACAGAATGAGACTAGAAAATACATCAGAGTACAAAGTTATAAATGGCATGTCCCTAGATAATATATTCTTATATGTAATTAGTGTGTGAGTACAAACACATGCTAATTATGTTTGTGTATCATTGATAAAATGATGGATTGTAAACACACATCAGGGTCTTCTGAGCAAAGCCTACAGAAACTTGGAGATGCTTTCAGCAAGGCAGCTTGGTGGATCTGACTTTTACTCTCTTTAAAATGCAAAGTGTTCAAAATTAAGTGATTTATTTGTTTGCATTTTTCTCAGTCTAGCATCTCACACTGTCAGACACACAGATAAATAGAATACTTGTTCCTCCAGTTTTCAAGCGATAAGTGGTGTGCTGAGACCATGAGTGCGCCAATGGTTCTGGTGAGGTGGTTTCAAGATGTCACTTGGAATCTCTTCTTTAAAGTCAAGGTTGTCCTCTGAAAAGATTTAGGCACATATTGTGAACCTGGAAACAGCAAGCAAGAGGTAATTCTCATTAAATGTTACAAAGGCAAGTACTCAGAACGGCTGTTTTGTACATTCCATGCAAATACTTAAAAATACTTTATTAATACACTTTTGTATAAATTAGGAAATAGTCATATGCAAAAACTCCCAATTAGGGTCCTGAGAAAAAGGAAGGGCGCTCCCCCAAAACCAAGTCGAGATGCAGGCCGTGCGTCCTCCCGAGCTGGTGGATTTGCGAGAAGCTTCTATGCAGAGGCGAGTCCTGGCCCAGGAGGCTGAGGGAGCTCTACTTCCTGGCAGTTCTACTGCTTCCCAGGGGCACGTGCAACGCCAGGTACTTTAAGGGATCCTTCCCACTACCTGGGATACCCCTTTGGCTCCTTTTTTTTTTTTTCTATCACAGAAATAATAAAAGTTGGTAAGTTAATAGTTCCCAGTGCTTTTTGACCCGGATGCAAAGCTAGCAAGGAGGTTATGTGGCCTGCTTGTCAGAGAAAAAGAAAATAAACCCCCAGAAAGACAGGAAGATCCCTCTTATGGACCCTCGATCACTTTTGCAGATATAGAAATGACCTTTGATCATCAGTAATAGCTGTCTCAGAGTTACTGATAAGAGTGCCTCCTCTGAAGCAGTGCATCTGGGCCTGACCCTGAGAGCCAGGCCGTGTTGGATGCCATCATGAAGGCGGATGTGGGTTACACGGGGAAGGGTGTCAGGAAGGCTGGGAGGAAGGCAGGAGTGTGGGTGTGACTGAAGGAGAAGGAAGACAGGAGCGTGGGCGTGATTGAAGGAAGGCAGCACCGCACACTGCATGGAACCAACATCCGGCCTGAGATCAGGTGCTACCGAGGCCTGGCTTTTGCGTGGGAATGTCTCCCGCAGAGCTGTGCCACTGAGAAGGACCACAGAAAGATGTGGTTCTTAGAACCACTGATCGAAATGATTCAGAAATTCCCTTATGAGGATCCTGCTTATGATAAGCTCCACGAAGACTTACACAGAGTTAGAGGAAAATTGAAACAGTTTTGTTCATGACTCAAGATTCAGCCTGACCTCGAAATTAGTGCAGAAGCTTCTGGACTTTGATTTGGAGGACGACCGATGGATGAACAAAGATGAAACATCAAGGAACACAGGTCCCTCTGTCCCTCTGTTCAGTGTTTAAAATGTGACTGAAGGCCAGGCAGTGCTGGGAGATCCGGTGTTCAGTGGGGAGGGTTCCACTTGGGTGGGTGAAAGGGCCTCTTTCCCCAGGAGGTTTTCTGCCCCTCGGTGCCCCAGGGACCTCTGCACACAGCCTGCCTGTCAGGGGCCCTGCCTGTTCTGCGGGCTCAGAGGCTGCTCACTGCTGGTCCTGAGTGCGTTGGCTTGGCCAGTTCTCTCCAGCAGCACAAACCTGGCTGGTTCTAGGTGGGGGTTGGCCCTGGACAGGGTCACCCTACCCGGACTTGGATGCACAGTCTTGTTTTTTAAATGAGACAGGGTTGACCTTCAATAGGCTCATGGGCGATCAGGATGAGTCCTTGGATATGTTGAGGCTTGTTACGCACCAGGCACCGTGTTACTTGCTCCGTGTTTTATTTAATCCCTTCAGGAGTCCTTGAGTGAGGTGTTCCTCCCACTTTACAGATACGGAAGCTGAGACCCGCAGGGAATGCCTGGTCCCACAGCACCCAGCAGCAGAGCTCGGACTTGCGTGCCAAGGCCTGTGTCTCTCACCACCACCGGGCACGGCCTCCTCCGGAATGCACAGGCCGGCATCCACAGCCCTGGGCATCTCTGCCCTCCCTTCCGGGCCGCACGGGCTGGCGCCTACAGCCCTGGGCATCTCTGCCCTCCCTTCCGGAATGCACAGGCCGGCACCCACAGCCCTGGGCATCTCTGCCCTCCCTTCCGGGCCGCGCAGGCCGTGCCGAGCCGCATGGAGCTCCCGGGAGTCCCCTGTGGCCAGTTTGCCTGTGCACCTGGTGGAAAGGAAGAAAAGCCAGCCCGATCCTGAGGGTGCCTGGACATACCCTTAGCACTCCCCAGATGGGGATGAGCTTTGCAGTGTTAAAAAATGGTTAAGGAGGGGAAATATTTTGAACCAAAGAACTAAATGTTAGCTTGTCATTATAGATGCAGAACCTCTTAGAGCTGTGCATTTGGTTGGCTGTGTTCTCCCTTCTAACAGCTCTTTTGTCTTGGGTCAGTAGTTAAGAGGCAGTGAGGCGCAGATGACTGGTGTGGACCGTTCTCTGGGTCCTGCATGAGTTAAGCGGCCATATGTGACTGCATGTGTTAATGTACCTCCTGTGGGCGCCCCCAGGGTCACTGCAGTCCCCCCACACCGGCTCTACACCCACCTCCTCTTCCAGAAGGCAGTGAGTGATATTCCAAAGGTGCCACATGAATCCACTCTGGTGTTTAATTCATTCCCGAATGTCCCAGCAGATCGTGGTGGGCTGCCTAAGCTGGTGGCCAGAGAGGCGGCTCCCTGTGTGAGCAGCGTGGTGGGCTGACGTTGACAGAGTGCTTAGGAGGACAGAAACAGCTTTTCGTTTTTGAGGGACAAGACTTAGGCCTTCTGCTCCCAATCTCTAATCTGTGTGTGAGGCCGCGCGCGCCTCACCTGCAGCCTCACCTGGGGCCTGGGGACATCTGCATGGGGCACGCGCCTCATCATACCGTCATCACAGCTCGCACCTTTGAGCCGCGTTCTCTCTACGTGGTGAGATCAGGGGCATTGGCCGTGTTTTCCTCGGTGGATTTTTGTGTTTTGTAAGTTGTCTATTTTGATAATGTATTATTTTTATAATTGTAGAAGAAATGAATAGCGTATTTCAAAGCAAAAAGTTACTGATAAGAGAATACACTGACTTGGCATTTGGTCAATGATTAATAGTGAAGATTTAAAACAAATTCAGAACCCAATTCCCACTCCAAACCTCCACTATGTGTGCCCAAACTACCTACTGGACGTCTCCGCTTGGCGTGCTACAGTCAGCATCCCCAAAAGTGAACTCGTCAGAATCTCTCCAGTTCCGTCTCTCAGCACCACCCGCCGCTGGCCATCCACAGAGTCGTCCGTCAGTCCTCACTCCCTCTCTCTCACATCCCTTGTGATGGTCATCTCCTCCAGGAAGCCTTGGCACCCTCCAGCCACCTGACAGGGGAGTCAAGTGGTCCTGCTCACCCCTCACAGCCTTTTCCAGCTTGCCTGCCAGGCTCAATGCTCCTTGAGGCACAGACAGAAACACCCCTGCTGTTTGAATCCCAGCCTTCGGCACAGACCTTGGCACAGGGTGACTGCTTGATACCCCATCCATGATTGATAAGCTAACTTGGGCACCTACTTCCCCCCAAGCATCTACAATTGTGTTAAAAGCAACACCTGGGCCGGGCACAGTAGCTCATGCCTGTAATCCCAGCACTTTGGGAGGCTGAGATGGGTGGATCACCTGACGTCAGGAGTTTGAGACCAGCCTGGCCAATATGGTGAAACCTCATCTTTACTAAAAATACAAAAATTAGCCAGGCATCGTGGCATATGCCTGTAATCCCAGCTACTCAGTGGGGGGCTGTGGCAGAAGAATCGCTTGAACCCAGGAGGTGGAGGTTGCGGTGAGCTGAGATTGCACCACTGCACTCCAGCCTGGACATCACAGCGAGACTTCGTCTTCAAAAAAAAAAAAAAGCAACACCTAACCATGTAGCGTGGCTGCTTTTTAGAGAACAAGCTGTTGCCATGAGAATGACGGCTAATGCTGCTAAGGAACATACAACGTCCAGAAAAGCAACAAAAAGGCACAGCAGCCCAGAGCTATTAGCACAGGAGCAAAATTTTAAAGAGCTGAAGAATCCCTGACATCACTGTACTACAGGATGACAGAAGCGCTGCTGAGAACAGATAGATCTGTGTTACACAATGCTTACTTTTTACGAAATTTATTTTATTTATTATTATTATTATTATTTGAGACGGAGTCTTGCTCTGTCGCCCAGGCTGGAGTGCAGTGGCCTGATCTCAGCTCACTACAAGCTCCGCCTCCCGGGTTCCCGCCATTCTCCTGCCTCAGCCTCCCGAGTAGCTGGGACTACAGGCGCCGCCACCTCGCCCGGCTAGTTTTTTGTATTTTTTAGTAGAGACGGGGTTTCACTGTGTTCACTGGGATGGTCTCGATCTCCTGACTTCGTGATCTGCCCGTCTCGGCCTCCCAAAGTACGAAATTTATTTTTAGGATTATATGTTTAAAATTCTCTGTAAAACAATAAATTATCCCTGAAATTTCAGATCATTTATAATACAAATGGTTCATACTTCATCATTTTTGAGCAATATATGCCTGGTATCTAGCTAGGTTCTTTTCACAGATTTTCAATAATTATTTTATCTACCCAGCTTCTTATAAAAGAGGAAGCTGAGGGCCAGAGGGGTTGGGACATTCCTAGGGTTGCACAGCTGGTGGCAGAGCAAGGGTGGAAACCCAGCGTCAGACTCCAGAGCAGCACACCTCATGATGAGGCCACACTACCGCCCTGAAAAAGCGTTGGTGACTGTTCTGGAAGTGGAAACATCACCAGCCCATATTCAAACTAGAACATCCTGCGAACACCACACCAGGCTGAGAATATGTATTTCTCTGTAAAACCTTACGTTATAAAGTAATTAGCAAATCTGTGTTAATTTTCTCAGGCATTTTTATCATCAGATTTTCAAAGAGAATCTAAGATTAAAGTTCCACTTAGAAATAGAGCATGAAAACTCTATAGCAAACAAGGGACTGACTTCTCCCAAGACAGCATTCTTTTTAGAGTGAGGCCCCCAGTTCATGGAGAGCTTTTGGACATTTCCCCCTTCTTGACCTGACAGCAGGTGAGTGCGTGCGTGTCTGTGCAGGTGTGCTCTGTGATCGAGGTTTCTGAGGTCAGGCCACAGGCCACAGACACTTGCTATTCCCTCCTACATGAGCAGAATAGGCTTATCAAGGTAGATAATCTTGCATTTCACTTTCTGAAACTTGAAATCTCACATATTACATCACTTTATTTACATATGGAGAAAAGCTGACCTGTCAAAATACTTTGACCTGTCCATGTGTGAGCAGCAAATTCCATTTGTGTCAGTGAACTTTTTCGAGGCGTATCCAACTGCTGGAAGAAAAATAAAATCAGGGACAAATTTCATTTTTTTCCAATGTTTTTCAAAGTTAAAGTTACAGTAAACAGAGAACCCACCCGGAACGTGTGGGTTGTGCTGGGCCTTGACAGCTGTTCCAGGGTAGCGCTTCTTTCTCGAAGACGTGATCGTTCTATACCGTCAGGCACGGCACTCGACACACGGTTTTGTAGATGCCTTCCTCTGTACTAAATGAAGGATAATATGTTCTTGTTTAAAATAAATGCGATCCTTAAAAACACAAAAGAAGATTTCTACATGCTCAATCACTCACTCATTTATTTGGAAACTTTTAGTTAGACATTACTAAGGATCAGGTCTCCTAAGGATAAATACCTGAAGAAATATATTTTGATTATGTAACCACTATTAAACCTGATAAAATGATAGTGTCATAATAGGGAAAGAGAGATACAAAACCTACTTTACAAATGCAGAAATGTAATTCTGCATTTGTAAAGTAGCAGGCTTTTTAATGTGATGTTTGCCTTTTTTTTTTTTCCTGAGACGGAGTCTCGCTCTGTCACCCAGGCTGGAGTGCAATGGCGTGATCTCGGCTCACTATAACCTCCGCTTCCCGGGTTCAAGCGATCCTCCTACCTCAGCCTCCTGAGTAGCTGGGATTACAGGCATGCGCCACCACGTCTGGGTAATTTTTTTGTATTTTTAGTAGAGATGAGGTTTCACTATGTTGGCCAGGCTGGTCTCGAACTCTTGCCCTCGTGATTCACCCACCTTGGCTTCCCAAAGTGCTGGGATTACAGGCGTGAGCCACTGCATCCAGCCACCTTTTGTAAAATTATGTTATTCTAAGGTTAAACACGAACACTTTGCAACTCCTGCCTTCTGGGAGTAGGTTCCAGTGCTGGGCTCAAGGTGGCACAGGGCACACAGGAGGAAACCTCACCCCAGGCAGGGTTTTCCTCTCACTATGTCTTTATGTTCCTACAACTGGGGTCCTTCTGTGTTGTATAAAATGAATAGAGACAAGTTACTTGTGTGAGAGTGGAGGGAGGGGTGGCTGTGAACCTGGGGGCTGCCTGGCTCTGCACACGGACGGCAGCACACTCCCCGAGGCCTGTGCCACTGCCTGGCTGAGGGGAGCTTCACTGCAGAAGGTATCACCCTCCACTGCAACAGACATGGCAGAGGTTAGCTGTAAAAATGAGACCTGATAAAAATACCACGGTCATCACTGACTGAGCTCATAATTTCACATCAGGAATTATTTAACACCTCTGAGTTCATTTGGTGCTTCTAACAATTCTTTAGAGGTAAGAATCATTAATCCCCTTTTATAGAGAACACTAAGGCTCAGGGAGATTAAAGTAACTTGTACCAACTCATAGAAGAGAGTTTCTGTGGCAGGATCCACGCGGACCTGCCTGTCTCCCGACCAAATCTCACGCTCTCTCCTTCGCTCCACCATCCTGTCAGAGGTTTCCTTGACACCTGGAATTTCCGATTTAGTTCAAGACATGCTTCTATTTCACAAAACGGTGAATTAAGCCTCTCACTCCCTGTACATTCTCACAAGCCATTCATCTACTTTCCGGAAACAGATTATGATGCCATTTGAATACAGCCACTCAGATCTTACGTTACTAGTTTCACTTGGAAGTGCCAAGGTTGTTTTTGTTTGTTTTCCAATATAGAACCTAAATGGTCCGGTGAAATACAATGAAATCTGTCTTACAGACACAAGGCGGCATCCAGGAACTGCCGTATTCTGCTCCCTGGTCTCCACGCCTATCGGGGGGAACCTGCTCCGTGATGTCTGAACCAGCGGCGAAACCATGTGGTCCACGCCAGTCGGCCTGCAACACAGCATCATGTCACTGAGCACCCAGGTACATGGATAACTGGCAAGTGACAGGAAATCTGCCAACAGCTGTGATGTTGATGCTTCTGTGCGATGGGCACACAAGAGGTCTTTCATTTCTGGTATTTGTGGTATTACCCTGGTGCTCCCCAGGGAACTTATAGCACTCTGATAACTGGGGGAAAATGTTATCTCGATACAAGTGGAAGACAGAGGATGGAGGGGAGAAGACGCAGAGCTGGTGTGTGTGGGGGTCAGAGGGAAAGTGAGGCTGGTAGGTGAGAATTCAGGCAGGTGAGAAGCCGGGGGACACAGGTGAGGCAGCATCACCAAAGGGGGAGGGCACTGGCCCCTCTGAAGCCACGGCTTCCCTCGTATGTGTAGAGCACAGCTACGCACACAGAAAAACAGGCTGTCTGTGGGACTACAATTCCATGTGTACGGAGAGCAATTGGGAAGAATGGTCTAAAAGGGCTCCTCAGGGTGGCAATAATAAAAAGAAAGCCGAAAAATCACCAGCTCACAGGGAGGGAAGGGTCGGAACACAGAGGGACTGGCACAATCGGAGGCGTCTGAATGTATCTCAGTAGGAAACATAAAGGGTTTCTATTTGATGAAGGTGTGACGGGGGGGCCCAGGTAGGCTGGGGCAGGAGGAGAAAGCCTGCCATGTGCTGCTGACTGGCACCGGGTGCTGCTGACTGGCACCGTCTGCTGCTGACTGGCACCAGGTGCTGCTGACTGGCATGGGGGGAAGCGAGGCAGAGGAGGGAGAGGGATCTCGAAGGAATCAGCACAGCAGACGCAACACAGCTGGAAACATCAGTCCCAAACTGTGAAAGACACAGTCACCAATTAAAAAGCTGAAAAGGGCTTTACGACTGCATCTGGAAAAAGTCCGGGTGCCAGGTAAGTGTTGGCAGCCGCCCACTCCTGAGCCCAGCTCCCGATAACCACTCCCCTGCAGGCCGGGGGTCCAGTGGGTGGTCCCTAAAGCCTGAGAGACTGTGGGTGTGTCCGGGTGGGCCTCTTCCTGGCGGGGATGATCTCTGGCAGGCTTAGCCTGTTTCCTGTCTCAGATTCGGGATGGTATGAGTCCCAGCCATATAAAGGTTTGTGGTGGGGAATAAATAAGATCATAAATGTAATTCATTTACCTGGTGCTGATAACAAAGAAAGCGATCAATAAACGTTAGCTGCTATTATCAATGTAAGTACTGGCCGATACTGGTAAGTTAGCTGGAGGGCAAGAGACAAACACCTTTCTAATGAGGCCATGACGGGATGTGCATCCCTGAGATCGAAAGCTTTACTGAAACTCCCACATAGAAAGGCATCCTTAAAGATACTCCGATAGGGACACAGTCCTTTTATTTTTATAGTATTTTATATACATTATTTTATTTAAACCTCCCCTTAAAAAGTATTAATTATGTAATTGAAAGGCATTAGCTAATTATTCATTTCACAGATGAGTCCACTGAAATCCACCCAAGGTCACCCCACCATCACACAGGCGAAATGAGCTGTGTGATGTCCTGACCTTGTGTCCTAGTATACAGCTAAGCAGACCACTGGAGTAAGCAGAATGTTAAATACTCAATGAACTCATTAGAACAGCGTCTATGTAAAACTGGATAGAGGATGATTTGTCCGGGATGATCCATGAACCCTAACTGACAAGCGTCTAGGTCCTGCATGACCTTTAGTTTACTACGAGAGAAACGAGACTCACAGTTTTGTTCCCCGAAGAACTTCGTCACTATAGATGTTGGGGGTTTTGAGTCTCTGAGAATCTGACGCAAGAGAAGGCAGCCTCCAGGGCACGGGTGTCTGCTTTGCAGAAGGTGGTAATCCATGAGTGTCTGAGGCCCGTCCCAGTCTGTGCCGTGCGGAGGAGGGAGCACCTGCCCCTCCACCCGAGGCTTTGTCCTCCTTCTCATTCCTGGGAAGGAAATCCTGTGAGCTACTCAGCTGCAAGTGCTGGGATAACAGGGAACGCACCTGTCTGTGCTCAGCTGAGCACTGACTGTCTAGAACAGTCTGGCACCTAGAACACACTCCTAAGCACTGGCTGAATGAATGAAAAGACCCATCATTTCCATTTCTGTTTCAAAGAAGAATCGTCCACAGGAAGAGAGCTAAGGTTTTCACTGTTAGTCATCAAACAGCCAAGCCCACAAGATTCAGAATTTCAGGACTATATTCCCCTTCCCCATCTCTCCCAACCAAATACACGATACTAACTGTCGTGTGGTTGGTACTGAAGGGTCTGTTTCTGCGTTTCCAGACGTGCTCAGGCACATCCGAAGCCTGGGATTCAGTGGGACCTCGGTGATCTCCTGCCCACTGCAATCTTCAGTGCTCCCGTGTTTGCAGCCCAGGGAAGAGACTGGGTAACCACTACTGATTCTGATACGTACTGCGTTCTGTCGGCGAAACAGGTAGGTCTCCGCTGAAGCGGTTTTGCGTGAATTGTCATGACGCCATTCATGTCACTATAAAAGCTGTTGGAGAAGCGATGAATCTGAGAACAGTAAAAAAAAAAAAAAAAAAAATTACAAATGCCCAGTGCTGTTCCAATGACTGACGCTTGTCCGAAATCAGCAGGAAACACACAGCACGCTCACCAGCTAACTGGAGGAAAAACTAATAAAGTGGAGATATTTTATAAAGATGTGGGCTGAGACATTTAACAACGAACTGCTTAATTCCCCGACAGTAGGGACGTTCAGCACACCTGGCCAAAAGTGGCCAGAAGTGAGGGAGAGGTTCCTGCACCCAGAGAGGGTAGCTGCACGGGGTAGAAACGCCACCAGCCCAGGGTGACCTGGCAGGGAGGCAGCGGGGAGGCTGCAGGGAAGCAGAGCCGTGCTTCAGTCTCCCCCCAGGCTCTGAGATCCCAGAGGCTGGAGGGCAAGGAGCCCCGGTGTGGTCAACGTGTATCAGCCTCTGGTAACTCCAGGGTGAGGAAGGCAGAGAGAGAACTGGGAGCAGCACAGGCCGGGCATCACGGCTCCTGGCTAGCCTGCTTGCCTGGACCTCTCCTCTCCTCCCCTCCATACTTGCCTGGGTTCTCTTCCCAGAAGCAGTGAGATGGCCTGGGCCCTGGAAAGCTTCCGTCTGAATCCCAGCTCTGACTGCTTCCTGATTTGTAATTCTCGAAAGCTTACTTTGTTCTTAGAGCTTTAATGGCCTCATCTTTACATTGGGGAAAAATCATATGTACTTCACAGAGCTATTGTGAGAATTAAATGAGATGACAGAAAGCGTGAGCTAAGGGCTAAGTAATTCTCAACTCCCTCTTCAGTCCCACAACATGACCAACTAGGATTTAAAATCATTTACCTAGATGACAGCTTGACAGGTGCAGCAAACCACCATGGCACATGTATACCTGTGTAACAAACCTGCACATTCTGTACATGTATCCCAGAACTTAAAGTAAAATTAAACATTTTTTAAAAAAATAATATTTAGATTCAGGAGAACAGGATTTCTGGGACTGGAATTCTGTTCTAGTTCATGAACAGATGTGGCCACCACAGTCATACGCAGAGGAATAACTTAAGAGCTTTCATAATTACCACTAGAACATCTTGAGTATTTCAAAACAGGCTCTATTTTTATTCTGTTAACTTTGCTGTCCATTTATTTTTTTAACACTTATCCAAACAGAGTAATTATAAACACAAAACAGCTATTTTAAAAATGCCTCAGCTTCTAGAATTTCCGTATTTTCCACGTCTGTTTATTTTGCCTAATATTAAAAGGTTCATCCACTGCTCTTTTTGTGATATTCATGCTACCTATTTTTTTAAAAGTGGGAAATACTGTATTGAGCTTGTCAGAGCCGTTTAAAGAGACCCAAACAATACAATAAGCAGGTAGCAATTCCACAAGTTTCTCTAGAACAGCAAAGGCACAGAGGACTTCTTGTAAAGCCCTCACACGAGCGAGTGAAACAAACCTCGGAGGCGCTCTGTTCTCCCCACTGCCCCCTGAAGCGGGCCTGTGTCCTTTCAGTCTCACAAAGACCGACGGTTTAGGTGCTCCTGTGCCAGGTGCACAGTTTTGCTTTTGCTTTGAAGAGCCTCCCTTCCTTTCCCACTTTAACAAATCACACCTATCATTTAGGGCTTGGTTCATATTTTACCCTACTCTGTGAAAAGTATATTTTTCCTCTGACCCCCAGAGCACTTAGGATCCAAAACACATCTAATTATAAAATATATAGAATCTGATTACAAAATATTACATCTAATTTTAAAATTACACAAACATCTAATTATGAAGGATTATATATACTATCAATATATAATTAGCATCTGATTATAATAAAAGGTAACACTTATTGAACGTCCACTCTACACCACACACTAGACGAAATGTTTTCTCTCCCTTAATTCTCACAGCTTCCTACCTCATAAATCAGGAAACTGAGGTTTTGAGAAACAGGGACTGATTTAAAATCATGGAGTATTAAATAAAGACGTCAAGCTCAGAACCAGTAGTCTATATATGCAAGCTTCACTCTGCTGTCATTGGGGAGGTGTGCGTGTGTGTGTGTGTGGTGTGTGTGTGGTGTGTGGGAGTGTGTGTGTTGTGTGTGAAGGTGTGTGTGTATGTGTGGGGTGTGTGGGTGTGTGTAGGGGTTGTGTGTGGTGTGTGTAGGGGGTTGTGGGTTGTGTGGTGTGTTGTGGGTTGTGTATGCATGTAGTGTATGTGTGTGGTGTGTGTATGGTGTGTATGTGGTATGTGTGCATCTATGGGGTGTGCATGGTGTGTGTGTGTGGTGTGTGTATCTGTGTGTATTTGGTATGTGTTTGTATAATGTGTGGTGTGTGTGGTGTATGGTGTGTGGTGTGTTTGTGTGGGGTGTGTGGTGTGTGCGGGGGTGTGTGTGCAGTGTGTGTGAGTGGTGTGTGTGGTGTATGTGTGTAGTGTGTGTATCATGGTAGCAGTGTGCGTGTATTTGGTAGAATGTTTGGGGAATGTGGTGCATGGCTGTATGTGGTATGTGTGGGAATGGCGTGAATCATGCAGTGTGTGGTGTGTCAGTGTGTGTATGTGAGTGTACATGGTGTGTATATGGTATTATGTGTTTGAATTATTAATGTATACGGTGTGTGGTGTGTTTGTGTGGGGAATTATTATTGGTGGATGTATACAGTGTGTATGAGTAAATTATTAATTATTATTGATATTATTGAGTGGTGTATTATTATTAGTGGTGTATCTAGTGTGTAATTGGTGTGTGTGTGAATTGTGTCTAGTGTAATGTGTGACAGTGTGAGTGTGTCTATTATTGAATTATTGATATTGAATTGCTGTACGGTGTGTGGTGTGTTTGTGTGGGGTGTGTGGGGCGGATGTATGCAGTGTGTATGAGTGGTGTGTGTGGTGTGTCTAGTGTGTGTGAGTGGTGTGTGTGAGTGGTGTGTCTAGTGTGTGTGAGTGGTGTGTGTGTGGTGTGTCTAGTGTGTGTGTGACTGGTGTGGTGTGTCTGTGTGGTGTGTGTGGTGTGTCTAGTGTGTGTGTGGTGTGGTGTGTGTGAGTGGTGTGTATGTGGTGTGTCCAGTGTGTGTGTGGTGTGGTGTGTGTGTGTGGGAATGTGTGCAGTGTGTGGTGTGTCTAGTGTGTGTATGTGAGTGGTGTGTGTGGTGTGTATGTGGTATGTGTTTGGTGTGTGCTGTACGGTGTGTGGTGTGTTTGTGTGGGGTGTGTGGGATGTATGCAGTGTGTATGAGTGAATGTTATTGGTATTGTCTGGGTGTGGTAATTGGTGTGTGTGAGTGGTGTGTCTGAATTATTATTGTGGTGGTGTGTGTGTGGTTATTGTCTGAGTGTGTGTGACTGGTGTGGTTATTGTCATGGTGTTAGTTATTGTCTGGTGTGTGGTTATTATTGAGTGGTGTATGTGGTGTGTCAATTATTATTATTATTAATGGAGTGTGTGTGTGCTATTAGTTATTATTAGTTATTATTGATTGTGTGGTGTGTCTGAATGTGTGGTGTGTCTAATTAATATTATGAGTGTATGGGGTGTGTATGGGTTATTATTGTCTAGTGTGTGGGAGTTATTATTGTGTATGATTATTATCTAGTGTATTATTGAGTGGTGTCTAGTGTATTGGTGTGTCTGAATTATTATTAGTTATTGGTTATTATTGTATGTGGTGTGCGGTGTGTCTGTGTGTGTGAGTGGTGTGGTGTGTGTGTGGTGTGTGGTGTGCCTAGTGTGTGGGTATGCTGTGGGTGTGTGATGTGTCTCGTGTGTGGGTGTGGTGTGTGTGACTGGTGTGGTGTGTGGCGTGTCTAGTGTGTGTGTGAGTGGTGTGGTGTGTGGCCTGTGGTGTGTGGTGTGTCTAGTGTGTGTGTGTGTGTGTGAGTGGTGTGGTGTGTGTTGTCTAGTGTGTGTGTGAGTGGTGTAGTGTGTGTATGTGGCGTGTGGTGTGTCTATTGTGTATGTGTGAGAGTGGTGTGGTGTGTGTATGTGGTGTGTGGTGTGTCTAGTGTGTGTGTGGAGTGGTGTGGTGTATGTGGTGTGTGTGGTGTCTAGTGTGTGTGTGTGTGTGTGGTGGTGTGGTGTGTGTATGTGTGGTGTGTGTGGTGTGTGTCTAGTGTGTGTGTGGTGTGTGTGTGAGTGGTGTGGTGTGTGTATATGTGGTGTGTGGTGTGTCTAGTGTGTGTGTGTGTGTGAGTGGTGTGTGTGTGTATGTGGTGTGTGGTGTGTCTAGTGTGTGTGTAGTGGTGTGGTGTGTGTATATGTGGTGTGTGTGGTGTGTCTAGTGTGTGTGTGTGTGGTGGTGTGGTGTGTGTGTGTGGTGTGTGTATGTGGTGTGTGGTGTGTCTGGTATTGTTGTTATTGGTTATTGGTGGTGTGGTTGATGATGGTGTGGTGTGTCTGGTGTTTGTGTGGTGTGGTGTGTCTAGTGTGTGTGTGTGGTGGTGTGGTGTGTATGTGATTGTGTGGTGTGTCTGGAGTGTGTGTGTGTGAATTGGTGTGTAGTTATGTGGTGTGTGGTGTCTGAATTATTATTGGTGTATGTGGTTATTAGTTGTTATTATGTGGTTAGTAGTTATTATTATTGAATTGTGTCTGAATTATTATTGTGGTGTGTATGTGGTGTGTAGATTGTATGGTGTGTCTAGTGTGTTGGTGTGGTGTGTCTAATTATTATTGTGTGTGGTGTTATTGTATGGTGTGTGAGTTATTAATCTAGATGTTAGTGTGGTGTGTGTGTGAGTGGTGTGGTGTGTGTGTGTGGTGTGTGTCTAGTGTGTGTGTGAGTGGTGTGGTATGTGGTGTGTGGTGTGTCTGGTGTTATTGTGTGATTATTGATATTAGCATGTGGTGTGTGAAGTTGTGTCTAGTGTGTGTGTGGTGTGTGTGTGGTGGTGTGGTGTGTGTATGTGGTGTGTGGTGTTGTCTAGTGTGTGTGTGGTGTGTGTGTGGTGGTGTGGTGTGTGTATGTGGTGTGTGGTGTGTCTAGTGTGTGTGTGGTGTGTGTGTGAGTGGTGTGGTGTGTGTATGTGGTGTGTGGTGTGTCTAGTGTGTGTGTGTGTGTGGTGTGTGTATGTGGTGTGTGGTGTGTCTAGTGTGAGTGGTGGGTGTGTGTATGGTGGTGTGTGGTGTGTCTAGTGTGTTATTATTGATGATGGTGGTGGTGTGGTGTGTGTGTGGTGTGTTAATGTGGTGTGGTGTGTCTAGGTGTGTGTGTGTGGGTGTGTGTGTGGGTGGTGTGGTGTGTGTATGTGGTGTGTGGTGTGTCTAGTGTGTGTGTGTGTGTGAGTGGTGTGGTGTGTATGTGGTGTGTGGTGTGTAGTGTGTGTGTGGTGTATGTGGTGTGTGGTGTGTGTATGTGGTGTGGTGTGTGTGTGGTGTGTCTAGTGTGTGTGTGGTGGTGTGTGTATGTGGTGTGTGGTGTGTGTATGTGGTGTGTCTAGTGTGTGTGTGGTGTGGGTGTGTCTAGAGTGTGTGTGTGGTGTTGGTGTGTGTGTGGTTATTGGTTATTATTACAGGGTGTTGTTATTGGTTATTGATGGTGAGATTGGTTGGTTATTGTTGTTGTGTAGTTGTGTCTAGTTATTGTTATTATTGTGGTGGTTGGTAGTTATTGTGTGATTGTGAAGTTGTCTAGTGTTATTATTGTGGTGTGTATGTAGTTGATTAGTGTGTGTGTGGTGTGTGTGTGGTGGTGTGGTGTGTGTGTGGTGTGGTGTTGTCTAGTGTGTGTGTGGTGTGTGTGTGTGAGTGGTGTGGTGTGTGTATGTGGTGTGTGTGGTGTGTCTAGTGTGTGTGGTGTGTGTGTGGTGTGGTGTGTGTGGCCTTGGTGTGTGTTGGCAGCAGGCTGGACTCCTCAGCTGTACCACAGATTCTGTAACCGGGACAGATCCGCCATACCCGTGTTCCCTGCCCCGACGGGCAATGAAACAACCTCCTTAGCACCGACGGGCTATCGCGTGAACAAGCGTCATACTCAACCTCACCTGCGATCATATCTTCAATAAAAATGTATTAAGAGCTCAGTATGTGCTGGCCCCTGTGGGATGAACTCTCAGGTATTTCTATGATTTTATCCTCGTGATAATCCCTTGGACAAGATAATCATCTCATTGTAAGCCAAGGACACTAAAGTTCAGAAAAGTTAAACACCACGTCCAGAAGAATACTCCTCACAGGCCTCTCGATTCCTAATCCCCGTTCTTGACACTATGCTGCGGTTCCCAGTTTCTTATCCCCTAAGCTCAGCCCAGTCACAGTCCCCAAACAGGCCCCATCTTTTATTCATCCCCACCTTTGCTTGGCCTGAAATGGCCCACCCAGAGTTCTCTCCCACAAGAGCCTTGCTCATTCCTTCATGTTTCTGCTCAAATTTTACCTCCAGTGTAAAAGACCAATCCCCTCCTGTAATCACAACAAATCACTCCTTGATTATTCTACAAGGTTTGTTTTTGTTTTTGTTTTTTTGTGCGACCCTCACAGAATGTATCGCACCCGACCCTGTGTCACGGCTTTTATATCACTAGGATTCACCTCTGTATCTCCTCAAAACGCCTTAACTACCACCAATAAATGCTGAGTAAGCCCAATGTATACTCACTGATTCTTTCATCACTTTGGTGGAAAGAAGGGAGAACATTTATAATTTTCAAACTAGCTGGAAATGTTAATGGGAAAGCATTTTTTATGTCCCAAAATATAGAAAACAGCTTCACATCTCAAAGCAGCGCCATGTGGTAATTCTGTTAAATTTCATGAAATAATCACGTTGCAAACAGACCTGAATATCATTGTTTTAAATAGAAACTGATGTTTATTTTCCATCAGCCTTATTTCCACCTTGCTGGTGGCCTGTGGAAGAACAGCTTGAGACTGCTCAGTGGTTGATCCTCCTCGTTCAGGGGCCTGAGCATTGGGAGTTGAGAACAGGCTTCCCTGGCAGGCTAAGTGTTCTAGTCTGCAGTAGGGACTTGCTGAATAGGCACAGGGGGCACCTGCACATTCAGAGCAGTCTGCAGCCTCACGCTGAGCAGCAGTGCACGCAGGGGCTGGGTCTGCACCCTCGGGCTGGGCAGCAGTGTACTTGGGCTGGGTCCGCAGCCTCAGGCTGGGCGGCGGTGCACGCAGGGGCTGGGTCCGCAGCCTCAGGCTGGGCGGCAGTGTACTTGGGCTGGGTCTGCAGCCTCAGGCGGGGGCAGTGCTCAGCAGGCACTGGGGTAGTCCGTTCCCCTGAAACTCCCCCTTGGCCACAGCGGCATCAGCAGCAGGCTGCTCTTCCCTCTCAACCTCTTCAGGGTCTCTGCAGAAGCAGAGGTCGGGCGTGGACTCCCATGGGTGTTCCTGGGGGATGGTGTCACACATGCCCAGAACTCCCTGCGCCAGCAGCCACCTCTTCAGGCCCACTGAGCGAGCTCCCTTATTGCACGCGATGGCGACTTCCACACAGCGCAGAGGAGAATCTGCGTTCCACAGAGCAATGGGAGGTGGGTTAGCACAAGACGCCTGAGAGGCCGGTGATCGCCCGGGGATCAGTAGCCACCAGCAGACGTGTTTCCCGGAAGGCGGCCTGCATCTGGTGAGTGAAGGTTCCAGGAGAGAAGCGGCCAGCAGCTGGAGTGGCCCCAGTGGCAGCACAGCCCACCGGCCACTGTTCCTGGAGCACGACAGGGACCTCAGCCGGGTTCAACAGCAACAATGGCATGAGCTGCCAGCAGCAGCTTCTCCCAGGTCCCTTCAGATTTCTGACAGAGATGCCACCATTGTTCCTTTTGTGGATACACTGCTCTATCTGGAAGCCAAGGGTGGTGCCGCCTGCGTGGGGTCCTACTGCAAGGAACTTGAGGACAGCCTCGTCCTTCATGGGCAGGACGTCAAGGGCTCCAGGCATCGTGACACTGTGAAGGTTTCCCTTTAAGTCACCATGGAAAGCCTGCATGGACCCCTGTGCAGGCAGCATGGCAAGCAGCCCCAAATATCTCAATACTACAGCTTACTAGAACGGCACTCCTGACAAGCTGAGGCGAGAGACGCACAGACTGAAGGCGAGAGGGAGAAGGGTGTGAAAGCACTGACCTGGGGCGGGTTCAGACGAGAGGCCAGGGAGATGCTGTGAGCCTCGGAGCTTCCGGATGGGGAGCCACTGGCTCCATCAGCGTGAGTGTGTGGAATGAGGACATGTGGACATCTGTTTCCAGCTACTTTCAGTTTTTCTCTCTGTTTTTTCCCTTCTGTATCAAAAGAAGAAGCAATATAAGAAACATCAGATTATCTAATACAAATACTTAAAATTCACTCTTAAAAGAGAATATTTGTTCTTGAGCTACCACGAGTCCATGCTATGGCCACTATGCACGTTACTACAGAAGGCAGAGACCCGTATGGGGCAACTGGCTGCTGTAACTGTGGTTGCAGTGGCATGAGAAGTGGATTACACAGTGGGCAATAAAGATTCTCAGCACATCACAAAGCCCAACTAATTCCTTAAATTCTGGAAAAAGAACAGGATTTAGGTTAACATGATTATTGCCTTATTGTACAAATTGATTAATAAAACTAGTCATTAATGTCCATCACCGATTTTTGTTTTGTTCAATGTTATGTTTAGAGAATATTTTATATGTTGAAGTAAGATAACTAAAGGATTATTCATTTAGCTATGTTTACATTTTACATTACAGATAATGTCATGAACAATTAAAAACATATCTCTATTAGTAGAAATTAGTTAGGTAAATTATTTTTACTATAACAAAAAACGTGACTTCAAGCCTTGTTCTTGTGTATTTCTGTATGTTTTCCAGACGCGTATGCATTGTTATTTTTTGGGGGGAGATGGTCTCGCATTTTTGCCCAGGATGGAATGCAGTGGCACGATCATAGCTTACTTTTAATATTGAATTCCTGAGCTCAAGGGGTCCTCCCAGCTCAGCCTCCTGAGTAGCTGGGCCTACAGGCACTTGCCACCATGCCTGGCTAACTTTTTATTTGTATTTTTTGAAGAGACAGGGTCTTGCTATGTTGCCCAAAATGAGCTGGCCTTGAATCTCTGGGTTCAAGTAATTCTCCTGCCTTGGTCTCCCAAAGTTCTGAGTCACCATGCCTGCTCTGCATTCTTTTTTTTTTTTTTTTTTTTGAGATGGAGTTTGATTCTTGTTGCCCAGGCTGGAGTGCAATGGCACAATCTTGGCTCACTGCAACCTCCAACTCCTGGGTTCAAGCAATTCTACTGCCTCAGCCTCCTGAGTAGCTAGGATTACAGGCACGTGCCACCATGCCAGGCTAATTTTTGTATTTTTAGTAGAAATAGAGTTTCATCATGTTGGCGAGGCTGGTCTTGAACTCCTGACCTCAGGTGATCTACCTGCCTTGGCCTCCCAAAGTGCTGAGATTACAGGCGTAAGCCACTGCACCCAATCAGCCCTGCATTATTTTTCATAACACAAAAAACAATAGCGTCCTTTTTGAAGGGACTAAGGAGCACTCGTGAGTAAAGTCAGAACACCCACTTTTCTTCTCACTGACCGTGTTCTAGGTATGGCTCCTGGGGAGCTAGGAGCCCAGGGCTGAGGAACAGGGACTTTTTCTTTTCATTAAGCCAATTCTGCACGTAAGTACCTGTGAGTGTAGTTTCCCAGTGCTTTCTAATCAGTTCTTCCAAAAGTTCTACCATATTTGTCCAGACATGATCAAATACTTCCGCCATCACGGCATCTTTGACACACTCATGAGGGGAAACAGGAGGAAGTCCGAGTTTGCGCCTTTTCCTACCACGCTGAGCTGGTTTTTGTTCAAGACATTCATCATCACTAAGAATAAAAACCCACTCCAATTACTAAAATATCAAGGCTTAGAGTTAAAATAATTCTATCTACACACATTCATGTATGTACATTTATACATATATTAATAAACATTCTTTGTTAAACAGCATTGTTCTTTTTCAACATATACCTATTTTGTCAATTACACATGAATAAAACTGGGTGGGGGGAACAAACCAAGAAACCAAGTCTTGGTTTCACTGATCTTTCTCTTTTTCTAGTCTCTTCATTTATTTCGGCTCGGAGCTTTGTTATTTCCTTCCTTCTACTAAGTTTGGGCTTAGTTTGTTCTTTTACTCATTCCTTCAAGTATAAAGTTAGGTTGTTTATTTCAGATATTTCTTTTTTCTCAATGTAGGCATTTATTGCCATAGGCTTCCCTCTTAGAGCTGCTTCTACTGTATCCCGTAAGTTTGGTTTTAATATGTTGTTTCCATTTTAACTTGTCTCATTATGTTTTTGATTTCCCTTTTGATTTCTTCTTTGACCTACTGCCTGGTTGTTGAGGAGCGGGTTGTTTAGTTTACACATATTTGGGAGTTTTCTAGTTTCCTTCCTGTTACTGACTTTCAGTTTCGTACCACTGAGATCAGAAAAGATGCTTGATTTCAGTCTTCTTAAATTTGTTAAGACTGGTTTTATCAGTGTTACTTTTTAATGTGCCAATTTTCAATCATGGGGCAAATTTTTATCATGTAATAGTTGTAGTTTTTGATTAAGAACAAAATATGAATTTAGTGCAGAGGCAGGGACTCTCCTTAGGCCCTTTTGGGCAGCCAGGGATGGGGAATCTGGAGTCCCCAGCACCAGGACCGCAAGGAGCCGTGTCTGCTTTTACAAGGGAGCTGTACACCCTCTTCACTGCTCCCGCACAGGCGCTGCCTGCTGGGAATCCAAAAGCTCTGGGAGTGCATTACTCTCAAAAGATCAGAAATCTTCTGGGTGAGTAAAAAATACACAAAACACTTAATGTTCATACGATAACAATAATGTCAAATAAATTAATATTATTTTATGAGGCCAATGTCAAGTAAGATTCTATTTACTCCTCTTTTCTGTCAAAAGCGAAATACTCTTCAATCTTTCCATCCACATGGTAAACCTCTTCTTCCAGGGATGAACATGCCGTTAGGTCAGCAACCCCCGTCCCATCAGGGCCTGGCAGGGCAGAGGCTGAGAGCGCTGCTGGGACTATCTGAGAGCCAGAAATGCACAACCTATGGGGAAAAAACAGATTCCACATGGGAGTTTACAGGACACCAAGAACGCAATGCTTAAATGACCATGGCGGATCTTTAACTTATCTTTAAAGTACAGAATCCCCCCCAAAACGATTGAATATTACATTGGACAAAACTCATGTCCTTAAAAACACTTTAATACAGGCATCATTAAAAATCGTAAGGGCTTCTTAAAAGCCTAAATTATTCTACGAGTTTGTACCCTCTTTGGTTGCAGTGAAAGGACTGCATTGTGTCACGGCACACCAGATACGTGTGAATGGCATAGAGTCATCAAAATCCTCTAGGGAACAGAAATGACAGGACAGAGCTTCATTTCTCCTGCTGCCACTGCCTGGAGGCTTATAATCCATCCCAGTGAGGCAGTTTCCATCCTGCACCCAGTCCACCTTTCGCAGCGTCTTTGGAACAAACGTGGAAGGTAACTACCACGTGTGAGCATGTGTGTTCCATATATACACATATTACACATCTCTCTATAGACACACACATACGCCTATCATCAATTCAGAATCAAGAGCTTCTTACAAAAACTGTTCTCTGTATCCGCCCTTCATCAGAATCTAAATTTCCAAACTAGGTGGAGCCCAGGCTTGTAGATGAGATAAACATTAAAAAGTATAACTAAAATACAGCTAACAATACTTCTTGAGAGTCACTCATGTGAACATACTCTCTGATGTTGCTGCTGCGTCCGCAGGCACTGAGCGGGGGTCTGTGGGCCGCGGAGGCAGCGGTGCTGCCCTGGAGATGCTGGACGCCTTCGTCAGTGGGCAGGGTCAGCTGTCCTCCTAACACTCTGCAAGGTCAAAGAGAAGCTAGTAACATTTTTGATCAGACAAAGGGAAAAGGTTTGGGGATTTTAAAAGTAGGAAACAATGATTTTGAAGGCATGTGTATGATACGAAGCGTGTATGGGTACATGGGAAGCATCATGCATCATAGAAGAAGCGTGACTTTGAGAGTTTAGGCCAGATTGTTCTTCCACTGGCTCAGTCTCAGGCAAGGTTCTCAGGCTAATTTCATTTGTTTGTCTTTCACTTGCAAAACAGGATAATAATGGTTACCTTGCAGGGTTGATGAACGGCTTAGAGATCATATATGACAGACTTAGGTGTCTAAGGCAACACTGGGCACATAGAAGCTCTCCATAGATACTAACTAATGCACAGTTAAACACAAACATAACAAGAAGAAAAACATATAAATATGCACACTTGGTTATGTACCTGGCAATCTTTTCTTTTCCCACCTTCCCTCCATTTCTATTAATAATGTAAGATAGCAGTGACAAGAGTAAGACTGAGCTCCCAAATTTTTGGTGAGTGACCATCCCCAGAAAAGTGAGTTTCCACAACTAGTATCTAGTGGACATATCATACTCTTTAGGGCAGGTGACTTATCAGGATTGAAAAGAAAAAAAAAAAAAAGAAAAACTCTAGTTTGGTCAAGATTTCTGTAAAAGTTATCTCGTGAATGTAACCAGAAAATCCAGCCACATTTACATGAGTGTTCTAATTGATTCTCCCCAGATAGAATCTAGAGGAACTCAGGTAACTTTGCTAAACTGTCCTCCAGTACATTGGCTGAGTGACCGAAAGAAAAGCTTGCCATCTTACCCCATCCATATTCTCCATCTTTGATATAAAAAGTAACACACACTCCTCCCTACGTAAGGAATGGGTGAGATGGGAAGACCCATCTATCCAACCATTCCGCACATCATCACTGCCCGCCCTCGCTGTGTTCTGTGATGAAGACAGACACGTGCTGCTCACACACAGTGAATGTGAAGGTAAGAGGTGGCCTCCACCGTTCTTGCATTCATTGTATGTGTAATGCCCTTCTCAGGACGAGCCGAATTTGCTTCTTGCAAATTAAAAGGCACTTGCGTACTGGAATGTCTCAGTATTTCCTCAGACACCGTAAGAAGACAATGATCTCTCAGTGAAGGACCGTACTCTGCATCCATATTCCGACTGGGCAGGTGCTTTCAGACCAAATGTATTGATCATATCGAGGCAGGCCAGGGGTGGGCGCTTCGAAAACCCACCCCAGAGAACTTCCACCACCAAGGTCCCACCTCAGATGGAGGGATCTTCTTGTCCACTCCCCGCATTCGGCCAGCAGACTCTGGGTCTGAGGGTTCACTTTCTCTTCAAATAACATTTCCTCCACCTCCCAGAGTAACCGCTGCACTGTCTGTGCACTGGCTTCGTCAAATTCCTAAACAGAAATGCACATTTAGTTACGACCCTAAAAGTTATAGAAATGCGGGCTTCTGGATCAATGCTACTTATACATTTACCGTAACCCACCATGTAGGAGGGTACATGACATGGTAAAAAGGAGGTGGCTCTGCAGTCAGACACACCCGTGCTCCAGCTGTTACCTTTCAGAGAAATGCCATCTCACGCTGAGCCTCAGATTCTTTTACTGTTAAACAGAGAAAACTTCTACCACGGGAGTGATGAGACTCGAGAATTTGCATAGATACAGGTATAGGTGGAGGTGTTCACACTGCCATAGACATCAGCGTCGACACACAGACACACCCACAGCTGCATGTCCACACACACAGACACGCCTATATCTGTATGTCTGCACACATACAGACACGCCCACATCTATATGTCTGCACAGACACGCCCACATCTGTATGTCTGCACAGACACACCCGCATCTGTATGTCTGCACAGACACGCCCACATCTGCATGTCTGCACGGACACGCCCACATCTGTATGCGCACACAGACACGCCCACATCTGTATGTCTGCACAAACACACCCACATCTGCATGTCTGCACAGACACGCCCACATCTGTATGTCTGTGCACACAGACACGCCCACATCTGTATGTCTGCACACACAGACACGCCCACATCTGTATGTCTGCGCAGACACGCCCACATCTGTATGTCTGCGCACACACAGACACGCCCACATCTGTATGTCTGCACAGACACGCCCACATCCGTATGTCTGCGCAGACACGCCCACATCTGTATGTCTGCACAGACGCCCACGTCCGTATGTCTGCGCACAGACACGCTCACATATGTATGTCTGCACAGACACGCCCACATCTGTATGTCTGCACAGACACGCCCACATCTGCATGTCTGCACAGACACACCCACATCTGCATGTCTGCACACAGACACGCCCACATCTGTATGTCTGCACGCACACAGACACGCCCACATCTGTATGTCTGTGCACATACAGACACGCCCACATCTGTATGTCTGCGCATACATGCAGCCACGTGTCCCTCACAGAGCCTGACACACCTAAGCACAACTGCAAAATACAAGATTTTTTTTTTCTTCTGGTGATACCACAGAAAAGAAAATTACTTTTGTAGAAAAGGCCATTAACCTCCTTCAATGAATGAACTGGGAAAATTTTTTTTTTAATCCTCAGTTATCCTAAGAAGTGTGGTCATTAGGGTGAGGCCCGAGTATTAATTCTTCCTCTGGCCTTAGGAGATTCTTACACGTGGCTGCAGTGAATCAGAGATGAGAAAACCTCTCAGCCTTCCTAGACGGTCTCATTTGGGAGGCAACTCTCCTGAAACTCTCAGAGCCAAGGCAGGATCCCCGCCACATGGTTTTCTAGGAGCGCCAGAATTTCCACAGTCCCCAGAGCAAAGAGTGTATTCAGTCACACGTGTCCCCAGATGGTCAGTCCAGGTTGATTTTCATAGAATGCTATTTGTTATTTTCTGCATTAGCTCCTCTCTCGAATTGATAATAAACCAGATTCCCAGATTACAGGGGAGTTGAATTATTTCTTTTAAAATACAAAGAAAAGGAAAACTAATAATAATATTTATCTCCCAGGAGACTGGGTGGCTGGGGCATGGGAGAGGGCTCACTTTCATTTCTCTATCTTTTGCATTCCGTTGCTTTTGCAAATATTTCCCATCGAAAAGTAAATACATTCTTAAAAATTAAAATGAAAAGCAATTGTAGGGTCTGGAGTATTTTTAATTCTATAAATGGAAGTTATACGGATTTCCCTGGTAATTCCATTAAATGTTATACTAAAAGAATCCTAGAACTTGGACAGAGTAAAGCAGTGGCGCTCAGCCTTCTACCAAGGAAGCCGGGCTTGAGCGGCGGCGGTGAGTGGGCGTCAGGCTGAGGAAGGAGGCAGCTGCCCCTAAGTAAGGGAGCTGCGTGCGTGTACAGTCCTCCTAGCAGTGCTGAGCTGAGTCCCTTCCAGACTCCCTCCGCTGCCCGCTCCCCTGAGAATCTCGGCTGTACAGCTGCGGACAGAAGCGGATTCACGTGTGCGGTGGGAGTGGGGAACCGCTTTTAAAGAAAGCAAAGAGGCCGGGCGCGGTGGCTCACACCTGTAATCCCAACACCTTGGGAGTCCGAGGCGGGCAGATCACGACGTCAAGAGTTCGAAACCAGCCTGGCCAATATGGTGAAACACCATCTCTACTAAAAATACAAAAAGTAGCTGGGCATGGTGGTGCGCACCTGTAATCCCAGCTACAGGGGAGGCTGAGACAGGAGAATTGCCCGGACCTCGTAGGCGGAGGTTGCAGGGGGCCGAGATTGCGGCACTGCACTTCAGCTTGGGGGACAGAGCAAGACTCTGTCTTAAAGAAAGAGAGAAAGAGAGGGGGAGAGAAAGAAAGAGGGGGAGAGAGAAAAAGAGGGGGGGAGAGAGAGAGAAAGAAAGAAAAACCACCAGCATAAACGAGGTAAAACAGAACACCCAAGATGCTGTAGCCAGGTGGGCCTCACAAAAGGAGGGCTGTGTCCCGGGATCCTCAGAGACCCCTGGAACGAGGAGGAGGGGGCAGACTGTGGAGCCAGCGAGTTCCTGAGCAAGCTGGAGCCATAGAAGCAGAGCTCACCCAGCCAGAATCCCAGGCTCACACAGGCAAAAGCAGTCCAGAGGCAACAGCTCCCCCAGGGACAGGAGGCGACGGTGAAATATCCCACTGGGAATACTGGCGGGGAGTTCTCTAATCACAGTGGGCTGTCACAGCTTTCACTTTTCCAACATTTTTTTCCCCTTCAAGTCCTGAATTTCCGGCCATGGATACCACGAAGTCACCGGGAGAGCCGGCTGCAGGGTGGAAACGAGAACACTGCGGCCGCTGAGACGGGGCCAGGAGGTCATGAGGGAGTTTCACTTTTCTCCACAGTTCCTGATCTATTACTTTCACATGTAACATGTACATGCTTTTACATGTATGTACATGTATGTATGCAATAGGTCATGCTTTTATAATTGGTAAAAAAAAATTTGAATATAAGGAAGCAATTCTTCACTATACACTGTAATTACAAGATTATCCAGAATATTCTGAGACATACGTCATCTCTCCAGGAATAAATGGAGCCCCTCTCCGTGGACGAGCCGGTGGTGGAGCTCTGCGTGGCCGACCCAGACCAAGAGGTGTGGGCTCCCGTGGGTGTGCGGCTTCCGCTGGAGGAAAAGGACGATTCGCTGCAGGAATGAACACCGGCAAAAAAATCACATTTGCTGGAAGGGCTTGGACGGCTAAGTGGCTTCACTTCTCTGAGCCTGCTTCCTCTTTCACCAAATAAATTTATTAATTTCACAGTATACTAATTTTGAAATATTTTTACAGTGTGATGTTTACACTAGGTTAAAAATAAAACTGCATCTCACTTTTAGAAATTCATGGCCAGTCACTAATTTCCTTTCCCACATTTGTTACGGGCATTTTGTGATTCTGTAATCTGAAGCAATGAACAAGGTGAATTCTTACCAGGTATATTTATCAATGGCTTTCTGCACATTTCTTGTAAAATGTGTAGGTAAAGGATCTTTGCTTCTCACAGTATAACTGTGCCTTCTAGGTCCTTCTGACAGTCCTCTTCTGGAAATAAAAGAAAACATGAAAAGTCTCCCTAATGTAAAAATATAGTTTTATTCATTAAGACTTTTAAAATTTCCTTTTTGTATAAAGTTGCTCCCCTTCTTCTGCCACATCCCTCCAAATTCACCTGTGCATAAGCGCGTGCGCACACACACACACACCCCCCCCACATCCTCAAGAAACTGAGACTTAGGACCTTCTCATTTTTATTTTTCTTAAAATCAAGGTTGCCATTAACCTACACGCACCTTTATGTGAACTGAAGACAACATCAACTTTTTGTGACTTAGCCAGAGAAGTAAAAGTTGCCCCAAACAGTTCACACTATTTCAGGGATGTCAGGTCCCAGCTGTCCCTTGACCAGGCCCCTTATACTTACAAAACCCAACCAGCCCTCCAGTAAAAAATCATTAATCCCATATTAAGAAGCATCAAATTCTTTACACTCACTTAGAAGCCACACAGACATCTAACTCGCTTTAATTTAGCATTGCTGTTTGTGGGTATACTGAGTTTTCAAGAGTTAGAAAACATTAAAATTTAATGAAGAACTAAAACAGAAGAAATATCTAGATGTTAAATAAACTATTAAGCCTAACGGGTGTAGCACAGTTCCTGTTAATCATTGAAATGTCCTTTCAATGAACCACTTAAAACATTTACTTCCTCTATAGTCAAAATATCTTCCTGATGTTTAATAATCAACAACTTCTGCTTTTCAATAGAAATCTTATTTTTCTTTATAAATAAAATACATATTAACATAAGATACGGTAGTGAATTAGGAAAAACTTCAACTTTCAATATTTCTAATAAGGACACCACGGCAGCATGCATTTTTAAAAAGTTTGCTTTTGCTTCCAATTATAAGGCTACCTAATTGACCTCAGCTCACTGCAACCTCCGCCTCCTGGGTTCAAGCAATTCTCCTGTCTCAGCCTCCTGAGTAGCTGGGATTACACGCGCCTGCCACCACACCCAGCTAATTTTTGTATTTTTAGTAGAGACAGGGTTTCACCATGTTAGCCAGACTGGTCTTGAAACCCTAACCTCAAGTGATCTGCCCACCTCAGCCTCCCAAAGTGCTGGGATTACAGGCATGAGCCACCATACCCAGCCAACATGGGGAATTTTTAAAACAAATTAATTACCATGTACAGATTAGCAAGAACATCTACCTTCCATAGATATGTCTCGTGCAAGAGAGAATAATAGAATTATATGGTTTTTTTTCACTCATTTTTGAGGACGGTGGTGCGGTCTCAGCTCACTGCAAGCTCCACCTCCCAGGTTCACGCCATTCTCCTGCCTCAATCTCCCAAGTAGCTGGGACTACAGGCGTCTGCCACCACGCCCGGCTAATATTTGTATTTTTAGTAGAGACGGGGTTTCACTGTGTCAGCGAGGATGGTCTCGATCTCTTGACCTTGTGATCCACCCGCCTCAGCCTCCCAAAGTGCTGGGATTACAGGCGTGAGCCACCGCGCCCAGCCGAATTATATGATTTTTTTCTTCTTCTCTTTGTTGCTTATGTATCTTACGGACAACCAGGTAACTCCGAGGACAAAGGTGTTAAAGAAAGGGCCCCAGAGAAAAGAATGAAGGACACGCTTTAGGCTGACAAACTGCTTTACCTTTAGCTCTCTTCAGTTGCTTTCAAGCCATTAATTATTTCTTGTTTACATGTGACTCAATAACTTTTTACGTAAATATACAAATACTAATGACAGAAAATAACAACTAAAAATTACATCAAATAGATTTGTTTTGAACACTAAATAAAACATACTGGTATATGAGTCAATATATGACTGAGAAATAATTTTAAAACCCAGCATAACGAATTAACTAAAACATTGTTCTTTTATGATATATATCTTCAGAATAATAATAGGGGGTTCAAATTTGCTCTGCCACTGAGGCTTCAAGCGAGTTACTTTTCCTCTCCTGAATTCAGTGTCCACAACTGTAGATAAAGTATACGAAGTGTCTAATCAGTGCTAGATAAATCAGGTTTACCTGCTCACTGCTATTATTATGTTATTATTATTATTTGATACAGGGTCTTGCTCTGCTCCACAGGCTAGAGTGCAGTGGCAGGATCACAGCTCACTGTAATCTCGACCTCCGGGCCTCAAGCTATCCTCCCACCTTCAGCCTCCCTAGTAGCTAGGACTACAGGTGTCTACCATCATGCTTGGCTAACTTTTTAATGTTTTGTAGAGATGGGGTCTCACTATATTGCCCAGGCTGGTCTTGAACTCTTGGGCTCAAGTGATCCTCCTGCCTTGGCCTCCAAAACTGCTGGGACTACAAGCATGAGCCACTGCACCTGTCCTCTCACTGCTATTATCATCATCACATGCTATTCTATGAAGATGCTGTGTTCTTGTTTCTTTGGACCTCCCACAGCATTTTGTATTATATAGATCTTTTCACATTTTAACCTTTTGTTGTGACCTTGACACCTTATTCATCTTTTAATCTAAGTACCTGAAATAACACTCATCACACAAAAAATGCCCTCTGTTGAAAGAATCAACAGGCAAAGATGAAATTAGCAACTCAAATGCAGAACTCATTTCACTATAGAATTACTCTGAATGTTTATGCCTGAAACATAGGATTACACTGTGACCTGACATGAAAATATTCCCCAAATTCAAGACATTATTGGATAACGTTTTACTCGTTAAAAAGTCACAGCTCTTCTTTGAGCAGCTGATGTTCCCCCCCAAACAGTTTTCACCTCCAAATGGAGCGTCTGCTCTGCTCAAGACCACCTGTCCCACTTCTAGCTCCTCCTCCGCCTTTTGTGCAACTTCAAAGCCAAATTCAGAAAGGGACACATGCGAGTTTGTTTCAATGAATAATTTCTTCCTCTAGGAAATTCACTCTTTTTCAGGGGAAAAGGTGGAAGGTCTTTGCAAATTAAGAAGAAAATTATTAACAAAACAGAGGAACTCGTGTCTCTTCACATCACACCATATCCTTTCCAGGACCAGGCTTCCCACTGTGTTGGACGCAGAGCTGAGGCCAGGTGGTCTTGGGATGCAGGGCAGAAGGAAATGGGAAGCTGGGTAACAGTCACACCAGTTAGTATGAATTAGATGCCTTAAAACTCCTCTACTCGATGCCATTTATCCTTTTTTCTTCTCTGCCCTTCCCCTCCGTGTGTCCTTTCGAGCAATTGCTTGAGCTTCAGAGTTCAGTGTAATAACATACAAACTTGACCACACAATTCACAAAAAAACTAGGTGAACAGGAATTTAAGTCATAACTCAATGATTGCCCAAGAGCAGAAAGAAGACAGGGACGGGGTTTCTCTGAGGACCCAGGCCACTGACCGGCCGGTCTCTCCGGGACCACAAGTTACTAACATCATGAATTAACAGCAGAGACTAAAAAACCCCTTTCTTTTCTTTTCCTTTTTCTTTTTTTTCTTTCACATCTTGTTTTGGTTCTTTCGTTTCTCTGTTTTCTAACCAAGGATTGTAATGGTCCTTCATGCATAACATTGAACCTCTTTAATCCCCATAAACTATGGACTAGTTATATATGCTACACAGTCTAAGAAAGTGTACACAACTTACAGGATGCATCCTGCAAGTGTTTTAAAACTTGAATGTGGTGGCATGCCTATGAAGCCTCTATACATACACATGCAAGTTCTACACTAGTTCCTGTCCATACTGTTTACATAGAGCAAGGCTGATGCTTTGGGGACAGGGTTTCGTAGGGTGGACTGAAGTGCAGTCACTACACTAGAGGGCACTCATTTGCTGGTGCACGGAGCTAAGGGTGAATTCCAATCTTCATGACTCAATTCCAGCTGTCAGGGAAATAACCATCTGGAGTTACTTTTGTAGGTTGCTTCCTGACAGCCCACAAACCTCTGCCACACTGCTTTGCAGAAACTCTAATGTCAGTGACAGCAGCTTTCAAAATCGTCTATTCCTAGTTGACAGGACTGTCTGACATAAGCACTGCACTCTGAACACGTTAAAATGCAGGCTGGTTTTCAGGACGGGGTGGCACACAGGGGCACTCCAGGGTGGCCATGGGAAGCCGCTGCTCAACATGGAGCACTCACACCGCCCTGACCCAAGACCCGCAAGTCCCAGGAGCGACCGCGGTGACGGAGGAGTCCCTTTGGCGGGGAACACTTCTCCGCGTGAGCCATGCCCGGGGCAGGCCTGACGCTTCCCGAGCGCCGGCAGGGAAGCCCGGGCCAGACGCAATCCAGCCGGCCCGAGGACAGAGAACACCGCGCACATCGCCCGCAGAGCGGCCAGAAGGCGAGCCCCGCTGCCGGATGAGACTCACCCGATCACGATCAGCCCCGGGCCTGTGCTCGCGGCCCCTGCGCCGGGCTCCGCGCTAGGCTCGGGCACGGTCAGGCAGAGGCACCGCGCGCGGGCCCCACGCGGACAGCCGGTCCCGCGACCCCGCCACCGCCGCAACCCCGGGGCCGGGGCTCCCCGCTCGCCCAAGCCCGCGCCCGCCGCGCCGCTGGCCCAGCTCAGGCGGCCCGGGCGCGCCCGGGGTCCGCGAGGCTCGCGCGCCCCTTCCCTCTCCAGATCCTCCGCCCAGCCCGCGCTGGCGCCGCCTCCCCTCCTCCTCCCTGCGCTGCGCCCTCGCCCGCCCGCTAATCCCGGACGCGCCTGCCCATCCCGGCTCTCGGCCCCGCGGCGCCGACCTCCAGGAAAGCGCGCCTTCCCCGCTCCCTGCCGGGCCGGGTCACTCCTCCGCGCACGGCACGGCCTCCCTACCCCTTCCCGGGTCTCCGGGGCCGGGGGCTGTGCAGACTGGTGCTGGCGGCCCTTCCCTCTTCCGAATCGGATTTCAATTCACCAGAAGAATGTAGAAAACCACTGGCCCTTCTCGCCTATCCCCGCCCCATCAAAGGGTGCGCACACTGGGCGGGGGTGGGGAGTGGGCAAATGAGGTTTGAGAGCTGAAGCCCCGGATCTAGTCCATGCGAGAACCATTACTCCATCAACAGGAACGCTAGATCTAAGCATGCATAATAAGGCGTGGGCCCTTCCACGTCTGTCCTGCCGGCTCACACAACCCGGTGCATTTCCTGCACACCCAGAGCATGCCTGCCGCTTGTGTTAACATGTGCTCGTTTCAGTGTTGGAGGCCCAGGATTACACCAGGAGCAGAGCAGCTGGATTCTCTCCTGTGAGCTGGTGAAACTGCTGAACCGTCATTTTTATTTGCTAAGGGAAGTAGGGATGAGGACCGCGGAGGTGAACTACATTTTCCAACCTGAGTGTCACAGGGTGGCCACTGCACAAGCCATGCCTTTCCCACGACAGGGATTTTAGTAATGACAATTAGTGCACTGGGTGCCGCTGGTACAACACTCATCCTCATCCTGCCATAGCCAGTCTCTTTTGAGAGCTGAGGCCATCTAAGTTTCAACAGATACAAACGATTTCTTCTGCCCCGTATCCTGCATTTACAGAGGTAAACCACGTCTTTCCGAGTTTTTAGTAAAAAGCCCAGTTTATTTCTGATGGACCACCCTAGCACGGTGACAAGAAATCACTACCAATAACAAAAACATTAGTCTGGCCAGGGTAGCTCACACCTGTAATCCCAGCACTTTGGAAGGCTCAGGTAGAAGGATCACTTGAGATCAGGAGTTCAAGACCAGCCTGGCCAACGTGGTGAAACCCGTCTCTACCAAAAATACAAAAATTGGTTGGGTGTGGTAGGGCGTACCTGTAGTCCCAGCTACTCAGGAGGCCGAGGCACGAGAATCACTTCAACCTGGGAGGCGGAGATCACCCCACTGCACTCCAGGCTGGGCGACAGAAGAAGCCTCTGTCTCAAAAAAACAAACAAAAACAAAACAGTAATCCATTGTTGAACTACGGACACTGGGATCCTCCCCATTTTTGTAAAAGTGGTAAGTGGTTATAAATTATAAAATTAATGACATTTTAAATCCTGATACATGTATATATGTATATATGTGATATATGCATATGTGTATCCATATCTATCAGGAAAACTGACGGTATCTTAAGTCCACACAGACCTGCTGGTGTTATTTATATTGCCAGGGGCGGGAGGATGGACATGCCAAGGAAACAAAAGAAAGGAGCCTGGTGTGATGGCTCCCACCTGTAACCGCAGTGTTTTGAGAGGCCAAGATGGGAGGATCACTAGAGCCCAGGAGTTCAAGACCAGCCTGGGCAAGAGAGCAAGACTGTCTCAAAAAAAAAAAAGAAAAAAAGTAAAAATCGAACACAAAGTCATTTAAGATCCAAACATATGCTAACCGCTTTTACTTTTATATATTTTACATACATTCTTACACATATTATTTTACATGTATTGTTTAACACCCATAGTAGGTAGACACTATTACAATTTTGTTGATAAAAATACTGATGACGGAGACCTTAAGTAACATGTTTGAGGTCACACAGCTAGGATGTGTGTGAATGTGTCCCAGGTATCTGTCACCCCGTAACAAACTACCCCCAAACGTAGATTAAATCAGCAGTCATGTTGTTATGCTCACAATCCACAGAAGGCAGGAATTCCGGCAGGTTGAGTGTTTCTTCCGCTCCATCTGGGGTCGCTCAGTGGCGCACAGGTGGAGGGTGGTCTGGTCTGCAGGCTCTAAGAAGGCTTCACTCACGTGTCTACACCATGCAGTGGGTGGTGGCTGGAAGCCTGGGCTCAGTTGAGCCCTCTCTCATGCAGCCTCAACACTTCTCCGAGTGGTCCCTCCAGTGAGGTCGTCAGAATTTCTACATGGTGGCTTAGGGCTCCAAGAAAGCAAGGCAGAAGCTGTCAGCTCTATTCAAGGCTGCAACTGGCAGTGTCACCTCCACTGTACTCCATAGTCAAAGCAGTCCCAGAATGAAAGAGTTGGAAAATAGACCCCTGCTCTCAATGGGAAGAACCTACAGCCCCCTTTAATCTGCCATAACCCTTCTCTGGCCACAGGCCATTTACACGTGTATGATACACTTAGCTCTTTCAAGATGCTCGGAAGTTTCATCATCTAAAGCATGTCCACGTGCAGAGGAGGCTTCTTCTTGGGGTATTTCCCTTACATCTGAAGACCTGCGAACTAAAAAGACAAGGCAGCAGCCTTCTCCACACCCAACCCACAATGGTGAGACAGAGCCAGGACAGCCCCAATGGGCACCTGTCCAACAGGAGAGGCGGTGGAGTCAGGCAACAGCCACTGCGGGTTCCAGCAGGCTCCTGCTGCCTTGCCTTGAGGGGACTCGCTTCTGCTCCCGACCTTCTCCCCAGCCCTTAGCTCTGTCCTGTGGGCTCTTGCTTCTTCCCTCCAAGACTTCCTCAGGGAAAAGAAATGGCCTAGGTTTGCAACTGAGTAGCCTCTCAGCCTGCTTTCTTCCAGGGAAGGCTAGGGAAGGGGGTCCAAAAGTCTGCGCCTCTTTTAGTTCAAGCCAGTGGCGCTTCCATCACTCTGCCAATGTAGTTATCTTATGAACCTTGTGGGTTTCTTTGAATTTTATCAGAGTTCACCCCATCCATTAGTCACAAATCACACTGACCTTCCTGACATGGGCCCTTGATCCACTTCTGAGACTGCCGGGGGACAATTCTCTTTATGATTTTTTAAAGCCCTATTGTTTATCTTGGGGGATCTATAAGATACCCCTAAATCTGATGTCTTAATAAGCCAAACCTTTGATTTCACCTTTGCCCCTGTCTAGGATTTGATTTTTGCACAGAGGCCATTTTTTCAGTTTTGCCCAGAGAGATTGTGATGGTCAAAGTTGCACAAACCCAGCAAGTCTTGACTTACATTTCCTACGACTTCTGTTCCAAACCTGAACAGTTCCTTAATTCATTTGTCTCTTCTCTCAAATTTCAAAACCTAAAGCTATGTTGCTTAAGATTAAAGTGATAAAATCTTCACGTTGGATTGGTTTAGACCACCACTGCCCAGTAGAAATCTAATGTGAATACATACAATTTTAAATTCTCTAGTATCCACATTTATAAAGTGAAAGAAACAGGTACAATTTTAATGATATATTTTATTTACTCTAATATATTATCATTTCAACAAGTAATCAGTATAAAAATTAGTAATTAGATATTTTTAAATTTTTTGTACTGAGTTTTGAAATCCTGTGTGTAGTTTACACTGATAACATATTTCATGCATCCAACAAGGTCTAATATCCAGTATCTATAAGGAACTTAGAAAAAACCCCCATAAACAAGTGGGCAAATGACATGAACAGACACTTTTCAAAAGAAGACATACATGTGGCCAACAATCATATAAAACAAAGTTCAACATCACTTATCATTAGAGAAACGCAAATCAAAGCCACAATGAGGTATCATCTCACATTAGTTAGAATGGTTATTCTTAAAAAGTCAAAAATAACAGATGCTGGCAAGTTGGATCAGAACTACTTCACTAGTTCTCCTGGATCTCCAACCTGGCCATTCACCTTGAAGGCCTTGTGACTTGTCAGCCTCCATAATCAATGAGCTAAGTCCTTGTAATAAATCTCTTTATACAGATATATATAAATATAGATGTAGACATGTATCTCCTATTGCTTCTGTTTCTCTGGAGAACCTCATACAATGTTACCCGTACTTAGTCCATATGATTTTCCATCTTTCATTGATTATTTGAACCGTAGTTGAGAATTGAAAAGTATATAACTATTTCTGTCTTACTGTTTAAGTGTTTTACATTTTAATGCCAGGGGCATCAGTAATTATAATCATTAAATGGGAAACCTCAATTCCTGAAATAATAGGATCTGCCTTAGCCTACTTTGACAAATTCATTAGGATAAAATAAAATGGTATAGGCCGGGCACAGTGGCTCAGCACTTTGGGACGCCAAAGTGGGAGGATCTCTTGAGCTCAGGAGTTCAAGACAAGCCTGGGCAACATAATGAGACTTTGTTTCTACCAAAAAAAAATAAAAATAAAAATAAGCTGGGTGTGTTCACACAGATCTGTAGTCCCAGCTACTTGGGAAGCTGAAGTGGGAGGATCGCTTAGAGCCCAGGAGATGCAGGCTGCAGTAAGCTGTGATTAAACCACTGTAGTCCAGCCTGGGTGACAAAGCAAGACACTGTTTCAAAAAATAAAAATAAAAAGTGGTATATGTGATTATGTGATCACCCTCTGAAAATATTTAATTAGTAATATAAGATATAAAATTATTCCAAAAATTATAAGTAACATTTAACTCCTCTGAAAATTGACCTGATTTCACATGCTAGCTCTGTCTTGCCCTAGCCATGCAATGCTGAGCTGATAACTTACTGCTTTGAGCAGAAATTAGCTAAAACAAGGCTAATATTAGTCTTTCTTGTAGAGTTGTGTGAATTAGAGACAAATTTTGGAAAGTGCATATAGATACATAATGAAATGTAAATAATTCCTTTTTTCAGCATTTAAAGCATTGAGTTACTTCAAGTAAATTTTTTTTAAGTTAGAGTATGAACCAGTTCATTTTAATATTATGCACTATGACATACAAAAGTTACATATAACCTTTGACATTTATCCAGTACAAGCAGTCCTGGCTTCACAGGGGTATCATGTAAACGGAAATTTGTACATATCAGAACTGTGTCCTTGCTTTGCAAATACATACATGTACAGACAACTATGTCATCTCTCTATACCACAGAGCTGTCTCCAGTAGCAATGAACATCTCCAGTGCCTAGATCTTAGTCCCTAACACTGTCCTAGTCCATTTGGGCTGCTATCACAAAATACCATAGACTGGGTGATTTATCAACAATAAAAATGTATTAGGTTGATGCAAAAGTAACTGCGGTTTTTGCCATGACCTGTTTCCCACAGGTCTGAAGGCTGGGAAGTCCCAGAACAAGGTGGCAGCAGAGTCAGTGTCTGGTGCCGGCTCCACGCTTCCTAGATGGTGGCTTCCAGCGGTGTCTTCACATGGCCGCAAGGGTGAAGAAGCCCCCAGGGCCTCCTTTATAAGGGCACAGATCCCGTTCATGAGGGCTTTGCAATCAGGACCTAATCGCCTCCTAGAGGCCCCACCTTTAGTACCAGTTCATTGGAGATAGATTTCAACCTAGGAATTTTGGGGGATACAAACATTCAGACCACAGCAAATACCGTTCCCCAACAGAGGGACCAGGGCTCCTTGGAGAAGTGGCCGATCTGGGGGCTGAGGCAGGGAAATATAAAATGGACCTGGAGTATTTCCTGCCAGACGGTAGGAAAGTACTCAAAAAACAAAAACAAAAACAACGGAAGAATGAGAGCATGTCACAGGAGCCAACCTGAAAGAGCCCCAAATGGCTAAAGCTGGAACGACCTAAGCACCAAATAAATCATGTGCTATCGGATTATAACTAAAGTCCAAAATACATTTCCATGAGCCCATATTGATAGAAATAAACGAATAAATAAATGGGGAGAAGAGGTGAATTTCCCGCAGAAGAACTTTCCCCAGTGGTGTGCGTCTCCCCTTCCAGGAGGCTGGTGTCATACCTTCTTCTCCCAACTGGAGTGGGGCTTGACTCCAAGAGTGCAGTGTGGAAGTGGGGGGTGACTTCCCAGGGGAGCAACCTGACAAGCACTCCCGGAGTCAGGTGGTCAAGGCTGGCACCACCTGTGATGACACGTGCCCTTGCATGTTGACACGCGCCCTTGCGATGAGGCGATGAGAACGGCACTTCCCTTATGTGGCCTTCCTCCCCAAACCCATACCCCTGGTCTCACCATGATAAAAACACAAGGCGAACCCCAGTGGAATGGCCTTCTACAAAACACACGACCAGTACTCCCCTAAACTGTCATGGTCATCAAAACAAGAAAGTCTGAGAAACTGTCTCGGACCAGAGGACGCTGAGGAGACGTGACAACTCCGTGTAATGGCAAGTGGACCCTGGAGGAGAGGAACGGCACTGGGGAAAACTGGTGGTGACGGTTAATACTAGTTTAGTGGACTCTGTGTGAAGCAGATGACCCTCCATCATGTGGGTGGACCTCATCCAATCTCTGCAATCCTCTGCTTCACTATCTGCAAATTCACCTCTTTGCTAAAATATAATTGTAACCCCCAAAATAATGTCACCTCTGCAGATTTTGGACTTACCAAGCCTCCACAATCACGTAAGCCAATTTTTAAAAAATCTCTCTCCCTCTTCACACACACACACACACACACACACACACACACACACACATTCACTCATCAACTCATCCTGTCTGATCTGCTTCTCTGAAAAACCCTGACAGTACTCTGGTGAAATGAGAATAAATGTGGAGTTTAGTTAATGGTCACAGATTGATACCGGTTCATCAGTTGTGGCATCTGTACCAGAATAATAGGGATCTGCTTTTCTGTAAATCTAACACGCTCTAAAATAAAAAGTCTGTTTTAAAAATGCTTGCATTAACCTCCTCTATACATTTAAATATATTTTACAAGTTAATAACTTGCTTCAGAGAAGACTAATAAAACAATAGCATGTTTTATTATTTTAATGGGAAGAGCATAAAAATCTTAGAAAGTGCTAAGTAAACTATGAAGTCCACAGCTTACATAAAATTATAGAAAAATATAGATGATTTAATGTTTAAAAATTACCTCAGTGGTGATATTTATAAGTACATTGTTTTAAATGAGTCCAGGAAATTGCAATAAATAAATATGATATTAAATGATAACAGAATTTTTCTTTTATGAGAATGTTCTAGGAATAGCCTATGTAAACCAAGATACAGCTCTAGATGGGGACTGAAAGGCTGCATGCAATATTGAAATGTTGGCATGCAATACTGCCAGAAAGCCACCAGAGGTCAACATTTCCCCGCTTTCATCACTATTAAAAAAAAAAAAAAAAATCCTTGCCCAGATTTTAATACTTTATGGGTCTTTTTTTTTTTTTTTTTTTTTTTTCCCCAAGATTTAGGGTTTGCTGAATTTTCATTCCAGAATAAAGGAGGAATCCTGTTTAAATCAGAAGTCGCCATTTCAGTGAACAGGAGCTGGTGCGCGCAGCCAACAGAAAGTGCCATGATGCGAAGGAGCACAAGGCATAGGGGATGCTTTTGCTCTGACAAGCACTTAGGCCAGAGACCAATGCACCTCACTCGCAAACCTCACAACCACCACATGAACAAAACCTTCAGCCACCTGAAAGGTAGCTACCCTTTTATACAGAAAAAAAAAAAAACCAAGAGGGTCAGCAACATACAGTAAACTCCCAAAGGTACATGGCTTTATCCAGATCAGTCCAGTCTGGCTTTAGAAGTTTAGCTTTCAAAGATTCATCTCAAATCCAATTTGCTGATTTCTGTTAAAGTTCCTTTCATTATTGGTCTATTTTAAACCAACAAATACGTTCTACCATAGTATCCACTAACATTTCTTGAATATGTACCACATGCCAGGCCCTGTTTTAAGCACTTGAGAGACAGACAGAGATGATCGATCGATCGATCAGTGTATTTGAGCTTCACAATCATTCTTCGAAGGGGGCACTACTGTTAGTGCCATTCTGCCAGTGAGAAAACTCGGGCACAGAGAAGCGGACGGAAAGGCAGAGCCACCTTCTTAGGCTGTGGGTGGCCTGGTTTGTTGAACACCCCACCTCCAGCCCTGCAGGGCACACCCACAGCTCTCTACAAATCATACGGAGACGCTAAAGCTCCGATACATGGCAAAGACAATCAGGACTTTTTAAAATTGCTATGAATGTTGTATCTGAAAGAGAAGATGAAAAATACTTAGACTTTTAACATGAAGAGTGTAAAAAGCATAGAAAGTCCTACATAATCAATGAGGTCCACAAGCTTAGAGAAAATTATAGAAGAATATAGAATTAGTACATTATTCAAAATGAAACACCCAAGTTCTGAAACCCAACTTTTTAAAATAAGTGCTAAAAATTTATCACGGAGAGTAATTATTAGGCGGAATCATATGAAATTGTCCATATTGTACTATTTTGAACCAGAGAAACAGAAATTTCATTGTTTCAACCTAATATATTGAACAAATGGGTTCAATGACATTAATATCCAATTTTTTTCTTACTTTTACACATTTGTTTACTATACTTAGTATAAAGTTTAAAAAGAATAATCTAAAAACTGTTTTACAAAAATTTTGATAATTAAACAGTCTTTCAAAATAAAAATAACTATCCAAATACATTCCATGAAGAGTTTGATTGGGCAAACTGCAACACCAATAAGGCCACATTTTCCTAAAATGTGTTTTTTGATGTTTGATTTATTCTTTTAAATAGCACAGCAGAAAACAAAGACTTCACACAGTAATTGCTAGACCGCTATTGTACGTTATATTTTATGTAACTGAAATATTAAGATGCAATTGATCCTTCTTATTCTCTGGTTCACTCTCTGCAAATTCAGCTACTTGCTAAAATAGATCTGTAAGCCCCAAATCCACACGCGTGGTGCCTCCGTGCCCCTCCGTACACGTGCAGAAGGAAGACACATCTGCATGTCTTCAGCTGCGTGCTCCCCACTGCGGCCACACAAGGCGACCCTGCCTTGTTTCAGCTCTCACACTGTAAACAAGTGTGCACTTTTGTGGGTCTACTCAGTGCCATCACAGGTTTTCCAAACTGTCGTGCTTTCTGTTGGTGATCTGGCTGTGTCAAGTGGTCCTGTGGAGTGTTGTGCTAAAGCTATCGAGTGCTCCTAAGTGCCAGAAGGCCGTGGTGTGCCTCGGGAAGGAAATACGTACGTTGATCAGCTTTCAGGCACGAGGTATAGACAGTACTGTCGGTGAGTTCAATGTTAGCAAGTCACCACTATATATTAAACCAGGTGTCTTTAAACAGGAACACACATTAGACAAGATCAGGTATTGATCAGCTGACAAAAACGTTGAGACTGGAGACTCACAGGAAGCTAACCCTGTATTTCGTCTACAGCTACGGTTCAGTATTCACTACATCATGGTTTCTGGTGACTTCATAGACCGTGACCACCAGGCATAATGAGAACTGATGATTACCTCATATTTATAGGACATTACAATACAACGTCTTCAGAAATCTATTACTAAATTTCAAGACATACAGACGGAATTTCAGAACATTAGAATTGGGAGATTGCATGGGTTTTATGTTTAATACACAATCTAAAGTAAAAAATGTGAGCGTAGAGGCAAAGGGGTGGTGCCCGCTGTCTTATGTTTGCAGTTTGCTTGCCAGATCAGAATCAAATCCAGTGGTTCTCAAATAGTAACATGCAGCAGAATCTCCAGTGCTCGTAAAAACCCCAGTCTCTGGCGCAGCAAGTCTGCAGTGAGAATGTGGATTTCTCAGGATCCCACGTGCTGCTGGTACTGCTGGCCCAGGATGGCACTCCGAGAGCCACCGCCCTGATTCATCTGTTATACATTCAATCCTCCCAACCCATTCCCACCTAAAACACTGCTTGAGCCCAGGAACTGTGTCATATTGGATTGTGTCACCCCAGCCTCAGCACACCTTTAATCGATGTTTGAAGGAGTAGAGGAACTACTCAAAGCAGCCTTCATGTTCCAGAGAAGAAAATGTGAGGTCTCAGAAGGGCAGGCCTGCTGCTGCTTGGTGAAGACCAGGGACCAGAACCCAGATTCCTGCAAACGTGCAGCACACGAGGTGGCTAGGCTTTCCCTCGACAGCCTTAATTCTAAGTAAATCCTATTCCATCTTTGGGTGGGAACACCGGCAGAACACCCTTTCTAAATGTAAAACAACAAAACGGTCAGATTCTAGGGCAATGCAGGACACCCAGGGAAAACTAAGGTCTGACTAAAGAAGACACTTGGGAGAGCACAGAGGTTCCTCTTTACTTGGTGCTCCAGGGCTCTCAGCTGACCAAAGCTGAAAGGAGAACTCAGGCTGCCAGACACTCTCAGGATGACTGTGTTCTCGCTGTCTTTCTCATGCACCTAAAAAAGCAAGCGGCTCTTCTTCCTCTCCCTGCTGCAGCGCTTAGTACAGAGGCAGGCATGAACATGCTTCACATGCGGCTTTCTTCCTATTTGAGACCCAGGAAGATACCAGCCTAAAATGTTGCAAAAGAAGAAAATAAAGATCATAATTGCTCAGGTTTAATCTCTGAGGCTGGGATGCGTCTATCTTCAACAGCATCTCACAGTGCTATCTGGAAGCCCTTGCCAAAAAATGTAAAAAGATCAGTCCTCCATTTCAAACTCATTAGAGTGGCTGTTTAAAAAGAAAGAAAGAAAGAAAGTTTTGGTGAAGACGCAGAGAAATCCTCGTGAATCACCAGTGGAAACATAAAACGGTGCAGCTACTAGGAAAAAATCATTTGGTGATTCCTCAAAAAGTGAAATGTAAAATTACCCTACAATCCAGCAGTCCCACTTCTTGGTATATACTGAAAGAATTAAAAGCAGGGACATAGGCCAGGTGCAGTGGCTCATGCCTGTAATCCTAACACTTTGGGAGGCTGAGGTGGGCAGATCACTTGAGCCAGGAGTTCGAGACCACCTTGGGCAATACAGGGAGATCCTGTCTCTACAAAAAATGTAAAAAGTAGCTAGGTGTGGTGACACATGCCTGTACTCCCTGGTACTCTGGGAGGCTGAGGCAGGAGGATCACCTGAGCCCAGGAGGTGAGGGTTGCGGTGAGCTATGATCACGCCACCATACTCCAGCCTGAGTGACAGAGCAGGAACCCATCTCTCAAAAAAACGCTCAGAGCAGCAGCATTGTTCACATAGCTGAAGAGGGAAACCACCCAAATGTCCATCAACAGAAGAATGGATAAACAAAAGGTAGTACAGACCAATACATGCAATTAAATACTGTCTTAAAAAGGAGTGAAAATCTGATTCATGCTGTAACATGGATGAACCTTAAAATCCTTATGCTAAGTGAAATAAGCCAGACGCAAAAGCCCAAATATTGTATGATTCCAGTTATATAAGGTCCCTAAAGTAGTCAAATTCATACAGACAGAAAGCAGAACGGTGGTTGCCAGGTGCTGAGGAGAGGAAGGAACAGGAAGTTACTGGTAATGGGTAGTGAGTTTGTTTGAGATGATGAAAAACGTCTGGAGATGGATGGTGGTGATGATTGCACAACACTATGAAGGTGGTACTTAATGCCACTAAATGGTACACTTAAAATTGTTAAAATGATCAATTCTATATCATGCATGTTTATCACAATTTTTAAAAAATCACCTCCCAGCTTGCAGAACGTAGCGTGTAGCCTGGAAAGAAGTTGAGACAATACGTGACTCCTGTGTAACCTTTACCCACCGGTGAATGCCTAGGGAGGAGGAGGCAGTGTTGAGTCAGAAGCCTTTATTCACGCTCCCGAAACAGTGCTGAGTGCAGGCCAGCTCTATAAGCAGAGCTAGTCTAAGAGCCCAGCATCAATGTCTCTTTAAAGAATCCATCCAAACATCATCACACTGGGGCTTCAGGGCTTAACGTATGAATTTAGGGGAAGACTGGGAAAGGAAAACAGAAACTTGGGACCCCAGTTCATAATGCCAAAAGGAAAAACTTAAGCCGAAAGTTGAGTCATGCAAGAAACTATCTTTCCTTTTGTTGACAGGCAGAGAGCTACAGATAAAAGGTTAAATATCTTCACACTCCATGTTCACCTTATCTTGCGTAAGAGCCTAGACGAGTACCTAACTGACCATTCCCCTCCCTGCTCCTTTTGTCTTGGAACCAGTGGATTCAGTAGTGAGACCATACCCTCCCTCTATCCCCTCCAGCCTGCTTTTCCCCTTTCAATACCGAAGCCCTCAAAATCATCTTTGGAAAAAGGCACAGACCTGTCTCCCTGGCATGTTCTTAACCTTGGTAAAATTTCTAAATTGACTGAGACCTGTCTTAGGTACTTTTTGGTTTAGAAGACACAGACATTCAGCCCATAACAATCATCTTCTCACCAATGTCTGCAACACCAACTTTGCAATGATCCCATAGACAAATAGGTCTGTTTCTGGCTTTTCTACTGGGCTCCCAGGCCCATCTGTTTATCTTTGCATCAATAACACGCTGTCTTATTTACTGTGGCTGTTAAATCAATTTCATATCTAGGAGAGTTATTACTGCGTTCTGTGCCTCACCAGTGCTTTAAGGGCACAAAAAATACCAGTGGAAAAGCAAAGACCTCACAAATCCTGAGCAGAAAAAATTCTCAATAGTTGGTCTCTGTTAACAACTTTTAGGAATTTTTTGAGCCTATATTTTCCTTTTTATATCAGCACAAGAGTGACTTATGATTTTTAAAACTCCAATTAAATTTAAACCTATTACAATAAGAATTAAAATTCTCAAGAGAAAGTATTATAACATTTTTCTTTGTAGTAGAATGTAAAATGACAGTATGCCTTATAACCTATCTTATTTCAAATTCAGTAAAATTCAGTAATTCCCGACTTGGAAAAAGGGTTTTTTCAATACTGTTAGATAAACATTCTAGGAGGCCACTGTTTTGGTTTAAGCTCCTGCACTAGGTCCCAAAAGACAAGACTAAAAACCAAAATGTAGTTACGTGCTCAAGTTCCACTTCACCAAACCCAAACTGAGTTGGGTTTTTTTTTTTTTTTTGAGACAGAGTCTTGCTCTGTCACCCAGGCTGGAGTGCAGTGGCAAAATCTCTGCTCACTGCAACCTCTGCCTCCTGGGTTCAAGTGATTCTCCTGCCTCAGTCTCCTGAGTAGCTAGAACTAAAGGCATGTACCACCATGCCCGGCTAATTTTTGTAATTTTAGTAGAGATGGGGTTTCACCATGTTGGTCAGGCTGGTTTCGAACTCCTGACGTCAGGTGACCTGCCCACCTCAGCCTCCCAAATTGCTGGGATTAGAGGCGTGAACCACCAAGTCGGTCCCCAAACTGAGCGATTATCCAGCCTTTCCAGAAATCAGGAGAGAAAGACATCCTGATTCCCAAACAGACCAGTTTCAATCAGCGTCATAGCATTGAAGTCCTCTGTTTTCATCTCTAACCTGGAGTAACCCAATGTTAGCCAATCAGTAAGTTTTCTTTCTTTCTTTCTTCCTTTCCATTTATTATTATTATTGTTATACTTTAAGTTCTAGGGTACATGTTTTGTCTCCCTATCCCTGCCTTACAAGGAAAAAAAAACACTGAAATGACCAACTCGCTCTGTCCCTTGTTTCTGCTTTCTCCACCGGTTCCTGTCTATAAAGCTCACCTCCTCTGCTTTGCCCCTTGGCACATTTATTCTATTTTCTGGAAGTGTTGCCCAATTCCAGAATCACAAGTAAAACCAATTGAGATTTCTGAACTAAATTTGTTGTAATTTTGTCTCCTGATAATACTGATGGCTTAATCTTCAGAAATAGATAACAGGTCTTTAAAAATTTGCCCTTCTTTAAAAGTGACATAAACTGGAAAATATCGTACCAAGGTAATTTGCCAAATGATTAATATCACCAAGTCTCTGTTGTGGAAATGACATGTTATCTGTGTTGCTTTTATGGAGATAATAAAGAGAGCTAGAATAGAAGCTAAACCCATTCAAAAGCAAATTCAGAATAACTTTTTTTCCCACAATCGATTATAGTTAAAGGGCGAGCTGGCCCTCCAAAGCTTGTTTGGGGTCATTTAAAATCGTCCAGTAAATGGTCTGTTTTGATTAACAGAAGGTCTTAATTTTAATATAGTGTAACTTTTACTTTTTGGTTCGCAATTATTTTGTCTGTTAGCAAAGAGATCCTTACCTCAAGGATAAGATGCATGAAAATCGGCATCTATGTCCTCTCCTAGAAGTCTCATTGTTTTACCTTCATATTCAGATCTACAGTCCGCATGAAATTGTATGTGTAGTGTGACTTGAGGTATCAGGAGTCTTTCACTTCTGTAAGGATATACAATTGGTTCTGCACTATTATTGAAAAGACCACTGCCTCAGTCAGCCCAAGCTACTGTGGCAAGACACACAGCCTGGGCAGCTTAATCAACAGACACTGACTTCTCACAGTTACGGAGCCTGGAAGTCCAAGATCAAGGTGCCGGCTGGTTTGGTTCTTGTGAGGGCTTCGTCCTGGCTTGCCAAAGGCTGCCAACTCCCTGTGTGCTCAAATGCCCTCTGCTTTGTGTGCACATGGAGAGTGGGAGAGTAGGAGGCTCTCTTTTTTTTTTTTTTTTTTTTTTTTGGTTGGAGTCTTGCTGTCACCCAGGCTGGAGTGCAATGGCGTGATCTCAGTGCACTGCAACCTCCGCCTCGTGAGTTCAAGCGATTCACCCGCCTCAGCCTCCTGAGTAGATGGGATTACAGGCATTTGCCACCACACCTGGCTAATTTTTGTATTTTTAGTAGAGATGGGGTTTTGCCATGTCAGTCAGTCTGGTCTCAAACTCTTGACCTCCAGTGATCCACCCACCTCAGCCTCCCAAAGTGCTGGGATTACAGGCGTGAGCCACTGCGCCAGCCCTTCTTCTTCTTATAAGGGCACTAACCCTGTCACAAGGGGCCTTTCCTCAAGACCTAATCTAAACCTAGTTACTCCCCAAATACCAACACACTAGGAGTTAGGGGCTTAACATAGGAATTTGGGGAAAGACACAGACATTCAGTTCATAGCAACCATCTTTTCACCAATATCTGCAGCACCAACTTTGCAGCAACCAAACATCCATGTACAAATAGGTGCTTCTGGCTTGTCTACTGTACTCTCCTGGCCTATTTGTCTACCTTTGGATCAGTAACATACTGTCTTATTTACTGTAGTATGTATCAGTAACATACTGTCTTATTCACGTATTCCTCTCATATATATGAGAGGAATTACTGTGTTGTTAGAATCTAAGGTAAATTGGTGGTATTTTTTCTGAAACGAATTGACTCTAAAAAATTATACATAATTGGCCAGGCACAGTGGCTCATGCCTGTAGTCCCAGCACTTTGGGAACTCGAGGCGGGTGAATCGCTTGAGTCCAGGAGTTTGAGACCAGCCTGGGCAACATGGTAAAACCCCATATCTACAGAAATACAAAAAAATTGCCAGGCATGGTGGCTACTGGGGAGGCTGAGGTGGGAGGATCACCTGACCCTGAGCAGGTAGAGGCTGCAGTGAGCTGAGATCACGCCCCTGCACTCCAGTCTGGATGACAGAGTGAGACCCTGTCTCAAACAATTATACACAATTACTATTAAAATCTTCCACTACAATTTTGGATTTATTTCTCCATTTAGTTCTGTCAAGATATATATAGAGATATAGATATATAGATACTACATATATATACACATAGATAAATATAGTGAGAGAGAGATTTCATAAAGTCAAATTTTAGATTCATTTTTTGGAGTAAAATAGGTTTTGCACTGTTTACAAGTTTATGTCTGGGTTGTAGCAGTTACCTGTATTTCCTATACTCTTCCATTCAATCTTGGCTGCCACAGGCTGATGGATAGGAATGGCAAAAAACACTTTTTCTTGCATCTGCAGTGGAAGCCTTGGCAGCAGACATCAGCTGCTGCAAGTTAGTCAAATAAGTGCATCTTTATGTATTTTTTTAAATGATATTATTGGTGCCTATAAATTAAGAATTCTTATATCTTCTCATAGAGTGGCCCTTTAAACTTTATGAAATGGCCCTTGTTACTTCCACCAATGCTTCCTATTTACTTGGAAATCTACTTGGTCTGATATAATACAAGATACACCAGCTTCCTTTTATTTGGATTATTTGCAAATTCAAACACTTGATGTGTACATTTATTTTTAACATTTCTTTCTTCTTCTATTTAACTGGTATCTAGTAAACACTATAGAGTTGTTGCTTGCAGCTTAAGTTCAAAGAGGATTGTACTTGCTTCTTACAGCAGACTGTGCTGGGGGCTCTCGCAGTCCCAGGTCACCTTAATCCAATCCGGAACTGAGATGATCTAAAACTGGGTTTCAGTCCCTGGCGCTGCTCTATTTGCAGGTCACCCTAACTCCTTTGAGGTCTTTAACTTGCTGTTCAGCTTCTCTAGTTGCTTTCAGCTGGTAGCTGGTCTGAAACAATCCAGTCCACCCTTGCTGGAAGTGGAATTAAGAGAACTTTTGAACTGAGATATTGTATGGTGTGTGATATGAATCACATTCATCTTTCAAGGGGATCTTTAGTGAAATACACAGTTCTTCCTCGTGATTTAATGCAATTACAGTTCATGAATTCCTTATGGGGAAAGGGGAGTTGCATCCTTCCTTCAGGGTCAGTGTGGGGCAAAAATAGAGGCTTCCCAACAGGGACAGGAAGGTACACGTTAGAAGTGTATTCGGAGCACACATACATAGACACACACACACACACACTCTCATACACACAGAGACACATACACACATGCACACATACACACTCATACACAGACACACAGAGGCACATACACGCACACTCATACACAGACAGACACACACACACACTCATACACAGACACACAGAGACACACACCCATACACATACATGGACACAAAGTGACAGACACACACAGACACACATTCATACACACACTGAGATGCAGGCACACATACAGATACAGGCTCATACATGGACACACACCAATACAGACACATATACACAGACACTCATACAGACACAGAGATGCACACACACACCCACACGCAGAAACACACACACCCCATACAGACACATACACCATACACACATGCACATATGCAGACATCCATCTATCCACACATACATATATGTACACACAGACACACAATGCTAAGCTCAAAGTGTGAATATTAAAAAGTGTGAATATTAACCAAACCAACAACTGAAGTACATTAAATAATAAAGGTGAACATTCTAATTCTAAATAAACGGAATTTCATATGGACCTTGAATTTCAAAAAACCATGAGCTCTGGAATATACCAGATATATTTCCATTAAGCAGAGCTCAGCCCTTCCCCATAATAAACAAAAATACATACAATACATGTCCTTATGAGGGGGAAAGAAAGCATCGTGAGCTACAGTGTTCCAGGCACGGTTCCGTTGTTCTTTTTGTTTGGTTTTTATAATATTTAGCTGAGTGGCTCCCTAAGACAGACAATTGCAACATGAGGCCCCTGCAGAGCACAATTTCCTTTCACCCTTGTATCATCTAAACTCATGGTCCTTACCCTCAGTGTCAGTCGTAAGCTGTGACCACAAAAATATAGGACTAATTTTATCAATAATTTGCATTAAAAACCAGAATATTGGCCAGACACAGTGACTCACGCCTGTCATCTCAGAATTTTGGGGGGCAGAGGTGGCTGGATCACCTGAGGCAGGGATTTCAAGACTAGCCTGGTCAACATGGTGAAGCCCTATCTCTACTAAAATACAAAAATTAGTGGGGCATGGTGGCGTGTGCCTATTGTCACAACTACTCAAGAGGCTGAGGCAGGAGAATCACTTGACCCTGGGAGGTGGAGGTGGCAGTGAGCCGAGATTGCGCCATTGCACTCCAGTCTGGGCAACAAAAGAGAAACTCCATTTCAAAAAAAAAAAGAAACAACACCCAGAATATTTCAGACTACCCCTTTCACGTACATTCCCTTATTCTTGCTTGTCTGAAGAGTAAGGGATATAATTGCAGTGATTATGTTAACAAATGCTCATGAAACTGTTTCTTGCAGGTGCATGTCACCCTCTGATGGACGTTGTAAGACAGAAAACAAATGTTGAAAGCCACCAGACAGAACCCAGTACCCATACTTCCACTGTGTGACCTTGGAGAGGCCAGCCTCTTGACATCTCTTCCGAGTGTTCTTATGACAGAAGCAGTAATCTCAAAGCCTTTTGTCAAAAGCATCCCCTTGTTTCAATCTACCTGATTCCACAGATACGTGAAGTAAACATACATCTTACACTACTTAGCAGCAGTGTGCTGGTAGACTAACTCTCCGGAAGAAACCGAAGCTCTGAGTTGAGGTTCTGTGGGCATGCAGGGTCAAAAGAGTTCCTCCTTGGCTGATTTCAAACACCCAGTGTGAGGCCTCTCAGGGTGGAGTTGGCGAGAGGTGTACGGTTGCTCCTGTCGGCCCGTGCCGTCAGCTCCAGCACCTTCCGCCTGGCGGGAAGGCACGGCTTCTCAGAGAATCACACAAGACACGACTTCTGCCTGTGAAATAACTGTCCTCCCGCAACATTTGTAATTGGCACGCGCGACAGCTCTACCATTACAAGATGCCATTCCATTCTTCAAGAAGCCTCTTCAGTGGTTCCAAAGCAGAAAATTAGCTCAAAATCCCCACAGAATTGTGACATACTGCCCATTTGTAACGAGCAAGCGTCTCTTCCTTCCCCTGTATTGGGGTTCTCCAGAGAAATAGAACCAATAAGATACAGAGATACACACCAGGAGATATATTAGAGAAACAGGCTCACGCAATCACGGAGGCTGAGAAGTCGCATCATCTGCCATCTGCGAGCTGAAGAACCAGGAAAGCCGTGGTATGATCCAGCCCGAGTGTGAAGACCTGAGAACCAGGGGGGTCGATGGGGTGACGATGGCGTGACTCCCCCCAGTCCAAAGTCAAAGACCTGAGAATTCGAGGGTGGAGTCCTGGAGTCTAAAGACCCAAGCACCAGGCCCTTCGATATTGGTCTGAAGGCAGGAGAGTTGGATGTCCGAGATCATGAAGAAGAGAATTCGCCCTTCCTCTGCCTTTTTGTTCTATTTGGACCCTTAAGGGATTAGATGAGGGTAGATCTACTCTCCTTGGTGAGGGTAGATTTCAATGCATCTACTGATGAAAATGCTAATCTCTTCCGGAAATACCCTCACAGACACATGCAAAAATAACGTTTTATCAGCTATCCGGGTGTCTCTTAGCTCAGTCAAGTTGACACATAAAATTGACCATCACACTATCCTACGGTAGAAAAGCTGAGTGAATAAATTCTATCCAGCCAGCAAGAAAGGGGGACCTCAAGAAGACGTGAGTTGGGAAGGGCAAGTCCATCAATGTATCCTTTTTGGTAACAAGGTGCGAGGCTTACTCGAGGTACTCCTAGTAATGAGTAGTATGGACTGGGCAAGTGATATGATACCAATGAAAGGAATTCATTTTGTGGAAATTATTTACAAATATTGGAAATAAGCGTCCAGATCCCACAGGAGTCTGGGAAATGCCACCCAAACAGGAATATAAGGGAGGAAGGAGATGGCAGGCTTTAGGGGTTAGAATTTGGGGACTGTGAAGGTCATCCGCCTCCGGGCAGCCAGAGAACAGGCTGTTACCTCGCGCTCTTGGCAGTGCAAGTCTGCAGCACACCGAGAGGGTGCCATGCTCGTTCATGTGATTCCACTTCCTACGTTGCTTCTTCAACATCTCACCTCTACCCCATATTTCTTTCTAACCTCCCTTTCGAACTGTTGGGTATTCATGGCCCCAGCCTGCCTATGGCCTCTCTGTTCTTTGCCTTCTCTCAGAGTACCCTTCAGCTTCAACTGTTCACAATAGTAGTGTTAATTATCCAACAGTTATTAAGCCCCATATTTCAGCCAAGTGCTCTGCTAAGTGCCTTATGGGAAAGATCTCACTTAAACCTGACAACAAGGCTGTGTTGCTGACTCTCCCTCTACCTCGTGTGCAAATTCTCGTGAGAAACCCATTTCACCACATTGACATCCCTGCTTGGATAGAGCCACCCCTGGGAGCACGTCACTGATTGCTGGCTGGCTGATGGATGGAGTCTTCCTCAGGCTTCCCAGCGTGCTCTGATCAGCTCGGGAGGGGCAGTGTCATTACTGTGTTTGTGGAGTTTCCTAGGGCTGCTTCCCTCAGCAGTGACTATGGTCAAGAGACCTCCACAGGGGATGTGGGTGTAGCAGGCATCCTAGCTCTGTGCTCATCCAGTGAGAGAGATGGTTCGAGAAGCAGGTGGCTGGCACATATCACAAAACAACAAGCTGAGGGCCTGAACTGCATCATTACTTACAGAAAAAGTACTGAGAGAAAGGAAAAGGTTTATGAGATGCCACCAGCAAGGATTTCCAACAGTCCAGTCATTGGCCTGTATGGCTGTGGACACATCACCATGCTGTGTTCTATAAAAATGGCAAGAAACTGAAAGCCAACCCACCCTCTGCCTCCACCCTGGAGGAAAATAGTGCCTTTGAATTTCCTCCTCACAGAATTATTCTGTAGATGTATCTTGGGATCTTATCCTAAGTCCATCCTTTTCTGACCAAGGATACACCTCCCTGGGGCGTGGATGACCTGGAAACGAAGTGGTCACCCACTACCAAGTTTCTCATTGTCTGCGTGAGTGTGTAGCCCCTTCTCTTACACGTTAGAAAATTTTACCTATCTAGTTAAGATGGCAAATTTTTAGAATGGAATTTCGTTTCGCAATTTCAGCTACTACTGTCACTGCTTTGCACAAAAAGTGTGTGTGTGCTTTAAGAAAGTGATTGTCACGCAAATATTTGCTGCTTAACTATTCTGTGCTGGCTGTCAAGGACTGTGAAGGGTCTGGGATTTCATTTTACTCAGCTAAGAAGCTAACACATTAGTTTGTCACAATTTGGTGGATGCTTAGAGAAAACATGAGAATCCTAAATTGTAGATGAAAGACCTTCCTACTTGCTGCAAAAGCAGTTGCCACAGTATCAGAATTCACATCTGTTCCCTGCACCCCACTTCCCACAGGGCAAGCGTTTGGTCCTAGATCCTGCAGTGGGTCGCGTCACAAGAAACACTGAGCTTGCAAACCCCCTGGTCCACAGTGGCCGGTGGCTCATGTGCTCTTTCTCCCTCATCTCTTCAGGCTGCTCATTGCAAATGCAATCCTGGAAAATGGCCCTAATAAAGAGCCACGAAGGGCCTTGCATTTCTGCATATCCAGCAAGAACGTACAGAAACAAAAGGCCCAGGGAGAACTGTCTCCCAACATCAGCACATGTCCGTGAGAGGAAAATTCACCCGTCTCATAATGGTACAGACAGGAAAACTTGCAATGACAAGAGAAATCTTTTAACTATACAAACTACATCAACTAACAACCATACTTTGCCAAAAATAAACTATACAAACAGCCATGTTTTGCAAAAATAAGATTTGGACATCCTTTGAAAACTCAGTAATAGTGACATTTCCTTTTCAAGCTGTCCTGGTTCCTTGTATTAACACTGGACTGTGTATCAGAATGACCAGCGTTTGAACCCAGAGGCATGGCCTATGAATAGAAGTATCTCCTCCATCTTCTCTTCCCCACTATTTCTTATTATCTTGTAACAAAATTAAACATACTCATTTCTTTCCCTCTAGGCTCTATCATAATTTCCATTTTTCCTTCTTCAGAACTTTAGATTCTTCTCTGAAGACTTGAAATTTTATAAAAGAAAGTCACCATTACCGCATGCTCTCAAGAAAGGTGGAAATACGAAATTTGGAACACTAGAGTTCACAAATGTTAAGAAACCACCTAGTCTCCAAAAAAAAGGCAAGAATTTACTTATCTTTTGTTTCATCATTTAGATGTTCATCCTTTAAATATGTACATTATTTATGAACAATTCCCATGAAAAGTCACTATTTAACATTTCTGTTGAGGTCAGAATAATAATGATTCTTATATACAATAGTTTTTCCAACTTCTTACTATAACATATTTTTAAAAATACAGAAGAGTTGAAAGATTTATACAAAAAAAAAAAAAAAAACCTATCACCTGGATTCAACCATGGTTAATATTTTACCATATTGTTTTAAATCCAGAAACGTATTTTATTCTGGATTATTTGAAAGGAAGTTGAAAATATCGTGACACTCTACTGATCCCTACCTTACCATACATTTCCTAAAAGGATGTTCTCCTACATAATCCCCATACTGTTATCATATCTAAGGAAATCAATGACAGTTTCCTCAAACTAGTACTCACTCTAATATTCTCTTTAATATTCAAATCTAATTTTCCCAAGTGTCTTCTATAGCTATATTTTTAAACTAGCATCCAATCAAATTCCATATTTTAAATTGTTCTTACCTCTCTTTAGTCTATTTTCATATAGAAAGAAAATTATTCTTCCACCTTTCCCCAGACCTCACTGACACTGACAGTTTTAAAGACAGCAGGCCAGTTATCTTTTAGAACAGCCTACCGTCTACATTCATCTTATGCTTCCTTTACCAATAGTTTTAGACTTCTTCATAACATCTTTATATTTGGTCAGCAATTTTCTCATTTAATACAAAGACATAATTGAGATGAGTGAGAAACTAATGAAAGGAAAACAGGTATTGACTATTCTGATCTCCTGGACAGGCCTAGGATGGCGCCAGCCAGGAAGTCACTGTCTTGGTAAGTTCTTGGAGCTGGATCTGGGTTGGTTGACATAGTTAACAGAGAATTCAGGAAGATAAATCACAGGCGCGCTTGAGTCAGATTCTCAGGAGCTGTGAGGATTATATCAAGAGCCAAAGGTATTCATCAAGTCCGAGGTTAAACTTCACCACGAAAGCAAGACAAAGACAAAAGAACCAGAAGCAGAACTTCAACAGTCAGACGCGAGAACAAAGACAGACAGCCACTGGGTGTAGGATGGCACCGCCACGCTCATTGTTTTTAGTCCCACGCTAGGTGGGGTAAACGTGCGCAGCGCCTGTCAGGGCAGTCACAATACATTTATGTGCATCAGAATATCAATTGCCATCAATGTCTCCTTACATCTTTCATAGGGTCCCATCATTTTCTCAATGTAATTTTGACATGCTCTACTAAAGAAATGTCACCGTAAAGAAACGAAGTTAATGACTAAGTTTTAAATGGTCACTTTAATAAATCTTTAAAAATACATTTTTAGAATATATTTTAACTATATTTTATAGAACCTCAAAATTATATCATTTATGTTAGAACTCAAGAGTCAAAAAAGATCCAAAATGTTAAATGTCATATGAAACAAATATGCTCACTAGATAAACGTGAACATCAGGGCTGGCAAGGATTACAGTTGTCAATATTTAATTATAAGGCTTCTTCCAAACCCTTAAGTGAAACATCTAATTAAGAAAATGCTGACGTGCAGGAACAGCCTTTCCCTGGCAATGCCATCTCTAGTTGCTTCTCCATTTTTTCTAGTAAGACAATGCTTGCTCATTACTGCCTTTCTAGTATGAATAAAATATATTTGGTATCACCACACAAAATAATTTACAAAAAACATAATTATAAAAATAATCTGGAAGAGAGTTGACAAAATGAATGCTTTAAGAAGTCACGCCTTTATTACAAAATGCATTTATCTGTACTTTGAAATGGACTATTATGGTCTCTTTATCAGTACTAATAGGAATATTATTTTGAGATACTTTTAGATTACTAACGTGAGTTTTTTTGTTGTTTTGTTTTTGTTGTTGTTGTTTTTTGTTTTTTTTTGAGATGGAGTCTTGCTGTGTCACCCAGGCTGGAGTGCAGTGGCGCGATCTCGGCTCACTGCAATGTCTGCCTCCCAGGTTCCAGCGATTCTCCTGCCTCAGCCTCCCGAGTAGCTGTGACTACAGGCGCGTAACACAATGCCCAGCTAATTTTTGTGTTTTATTAGTAGAGATGAGGTTTCACCATATTGGTTATGCTGGTCTCGAACTCCTGACTTCGTGATCCGTCTGCCTCGGCCTCCCAAAGTGCTGGGATTACAGGCGTGAGCCACCACACCCAGCCTTACTAACATGATTTTTAAATTTTTATTGGAAAGAGTATAATTCTTTGGAGTCATTTTGTTCTAGTGGAAATTCCATGAATTACTTTGGAAGTAGATTTTAATCCTCATTACTATCTTAATTCATTAAAAGTACCTGGTTATACCTATGTGTGGAAGATATAGATTGATTTCCACGAATTCAATCTTACACTTTCCACATAGCAGCTAGGTGGAATTAGGCAATTTCTTATTCTGAGTCTCAATTTCTTCATCTGTAAAATGAAAATAAAATTCCTGCCTTGTAGGTACATTTTGGGGATTTGTGATAATGTCCATAAGACATGCATGCTATATTTAGTGCCTCGTAGACCCTGAAATACCAGCTGTTACTTCAAATGCTAAGAACCCTGGCTTTATGGAATAGTAAGTAGTTGATCAATGATCACATCAATCTGTGAAACATGCTTATAAAAATGTTAAAACCAATAAGTAAAACAGAGGTCTGAGGCAGACCTTTCCTTGGGAATATATCACCTGCTTCTTCAAAGTGCACTTCATATATTGAAACTGTAGTTCCCTAGGATTCAATTATTTGCATTAATTTAGCAACAAAACTTCTATTTGAGGGGAGGGGTTCATTTTATTTGATGGAGACTCAGGTCAACTGGATTATGAAGAGTCCTGCATGTACAGGGATGGTTTCCAAGTCTTCACACTGATATTAGGGAATTGAATTAAATGTTGCATTTTACAATACATCCCCACTTTGCCTTTCTATACAACTAGTGACATTCTCTGAAATAGAATTATTAACACTAAAAGCCTGATATGAACAGGAGCTTCCAAGGTGAGTTGTGTCCTCATCCTCATGACTGACATTATATAGAAGTTCCACAATATTTAAAAATAATTTCAAGTTACGGTTATAAAGAAAGCAAAGATTCTAAGAAGATTATATAGGTATACATGCATTTGAGAAGAACATTTAATTCAACTTTGCCTTAATAACCTCTTTATTAAACAACTGAAGCAAAAGTCTTAGCGTGGCTGTTTTTCTAGTCACTGCCAAAGACCACCAGCTTCTAAATGATATGTAATCATTGCAAAGTGCCATAATGGTGAATCATGACAAAGCGTTTATTTGATTTCTGTGCTTTACAAAAGACGGCATCTTCATTATTTCTACCTCTCAAAAAGGGGCAACTTTTTTCCAATACATAATGAATAGTATTTATTCATTTGTTTGATGAGTACTACGTAGTATATGCTGCCTAGTAAATCACGTCCTGTTAAATACGTGTCTGTGTAACACTACTCGTGACACCATTAAATGTGAAGGTAATTTTTGAAATTTTTGCCTATGAATTGTAAAATTCTGCATATCCAAAAAGGTAGGTGGTTTGACTGTGTAAAATGAAACACATATCTGCACTGCACCCATGAGGGAAGAGGTCCTCTGTAAGTGCAGGATATGTGGCATGGTATTTGTAAATGCTAACTGGTATTTTTTTCCCTAGCATTTTCACTTTCCTTTGTCCCTCCTCACAGTGAATGATCCAAAGGTTTATTTTGAGAGAAAGCAATAGACTCTACTCCCCATGGTTTTTATGTTAAAACAAAACAAAACAAAAAAAACTGACAAGCTAGGATTAAAGCAGGAATAAGAATGGGAAACTGCCTCCTCCCAGACAGTGGGTGCTTGGCTGGAGGCTGCATCCGATGACCACAGTGCTCAAAGACACTGTGAACCAGGCACACCCTCAACTCCAGATCGTCTGAACAATTTAAAGAATCTCATCTTCAATCAGAGGATACTATTAGAATATTGCTTAGCCCGGTATTTTAAGGACAGTAAAAGATAATGTTACGTTTGGCTGTTTTTTTCTTGGTGTCCTGAAATGTTTTGCTCAGTGTGGGTTTTTTTTTTTTTTTTTTGAGACAGAGTCTCGCTCTGTCGCCCAGGCTGGAGTGCAGTGGCCGGATCTCAGCTCACTGCAAGCTCCGCCTCCCAGGTTCATGCCATTCTCCTGCCTCAGCCTCCCGAGTAGCTGGGACTACAGGCGCCCACCACCTCGCCCGGCTAGTTTTTTGTATTTTTTAGTAGAGACGGGGTTTCACCGTGTCAGCCAGGATGGTCTCGATCTCCTGACCTCGTGATCCGCCCGTCTCGGCCTCCCAAAGTGCTGGGATTACAGGCTTGAGCCACCGCGCCTGGCCTGCTCAGTGTGGTTTAAAGGTATCTTAATAAAGTCTACCTCAGTGGTCTTCAAACTATCTGTAGTGTCGGATCATTTTTCCAATTTATTGTATGTAAATACTTTTAAAATATAATAAAAATGGAAAAATAAAATGGTAAAAACAATATACAAATGTGAATCCAAATGTTTAATTATTAGAGTCAACAGACATAAAGCTCCTCTGCCAATTGCCATAAAATTTCTAAATGCTTATTCTCCCTTTCTGTACTTACCTCTTCGTGGACAGGGAACAAGCAGCCACCTGGTAACTGCTCGCAGGTAGCTAATGCCACACACATTGAGAAGCACTGTTCCAGCAGAGAAAGGAGACGCCCCTCATTTTAGAGGGTCTTGAAGCACCTGCAGCAACAGTAAGGAGCGCTCCTATCTTACTTGGCGTGTGATGTCATCTGTTGTGTAGTTTGTGATCACTGTGTGTGTTCACCATCACCTGTATATGCAAAGCTGCCTGTTTATACTCCCAGTCCTTAACTTCCTGCCACATTCCACCATGAATGTCCACCCCTGTGCCTGCTCCCTTCTCTAGATGTTTTCCTAGACCTCAACTCAAGGTGTGTATCCCGGAGGGAACGCCTCATCTGCGTGACAAACCCACATCTTCTGTGGTCCCTCCCTTTATGAGTGGCGCTCTCCTCCCAGCCACATGACATCATCTGCAGCACTTCCTCTGGCTTCCTCAGTCTCACCTATGTGCTGCCGGTCTCGTGAGATTTGTCAGTTCGGTATCTTTTTCACCGTGTTCATTCCTAGGCTCCATACCTCTCAGGAGCTTATTCCTGGAGCCTCCTACTAGCTCCCTGCATATCAGCTCAACCCTTCTAAAGCGCAGCCTGCTCCTGCCACTTCTCTACCTAAACCATGGCTTTTCCAGTGTTTACTAAACGTGCCCAGTATCCAAGGCTCTCCCTAGTTTTAACGCTTTTCACAAAAGCTGTGCTCCTAACAAATGGAAAGCCTTGTGCCACGTGACTCTGTGCCTCCATGCATTTGCTCGCACTGCTTTGGTCTCCTACAGTGCCCTCCCAAGCCCCAGGTGCCCATGTGCCCCACTTTTGGATATTCTTTAGAACTCAGACCCCTGACACCTCCCCTCCCTCAGCATCATCTCCGGGCCTCCTTTTCTCTCTTAGCTGTGTGCTCACAGCAGTGTGTCTGAAACCACTCTTGGATCATTTATCTTATTTTTCCTGCTTTTTGATAAGATCCATTCCAGTTCTTTCCCTGATTACTCAAAAATCTAGCTCCATGTGGATCTTAGATGGAAAAGATATAATACAGGTTGGCAATGAATACATTAGCCTTCACTGCAGATCATAGCAATAAACCCTATTTTGTACAAAAGATGCTGACTGTAGGTAATAAATAAAAATATATTTAGAATAATGAGTATCATGTAATAGTAACAGTTATTGAGTGCTTATGTACCAGCCACCACAGAAACAAGTTTGTATATATAATCTCTTTTAATCCTTACAACATCTCTTTGAATAGGCATTATTAATTCCCATTTTATGAATGAGAAGGTGAAGTTTAAAGAGGTTAAGTACCCAATGTGAATGCTTAGTTAGCATTCTAAGAAGAATCATAAAATGAGATGTGAATCAAATTCAATCCAACTTCAATCTGTGCTTTAAAAACTATACTAATTTACATGAGCTGTTATGATTACGCAACGCTGAAGCATTCAACTCCCACAGGACTGTCATTATGAGCTTGGCACAAGTCAAGGGCCATGCTTGTTGGATAAGAAATTAGAAAACACTCAAAATGTGTTCTTTAAACACACAGCAAAAAAACATAGAACTGCTAACTCAAATGTTCAAGATGTAAATATATCCCAGCTACTCAGGAGGCTGAGGCAGGAGAATCAGTTGAACCAAGGAGGCGGAGGTTACAGTGAGCTGAGATAGCGCTGCTGCACTCCAGCCAGGCAGGTGACAGCGCGAGACTCTGTCTCAAAAAAAAAAAAAAAAAAAAAGATTGAAATATAACAACAGAGAAAGAGGATAATTTACAGCAAAAGTCTACTGCATAACACAGAACAAAATTGTTTTCTCGGGTTTAAGCAAATACTTCATATGGAAAACCAAGTTGAATTCATTATTACTTTTAATGAAAGAAATGGTCACGTGCCAATTGTACACTGAGCTCCCTGTTCATCCCTGAGGAAAGGCTAAGTCCCGGCAGAAAGCATTACCAACTTCGGAAAAACTCCAGACAATGAAACAAAGAGACCCAAGACAATAATTATTCTGAAAGGAAGACATTGAAACTGCCCCTGGGTTCTTGTAAGATTAGAAACCCAAGACAGTGGGTATATAAGGAAGAAAATATTTTCTTCATCCATTCAATAAATATTTGCTAAAAGTCCTTCATGGGCATGCGTTCCCTTAAGTGTCACAGGACAAAGAGTTTATAGTCTGATAACGGATGTAAGATGTGAATATAAATCACAAGGTTTCAGTGGAGGAAAAGACGAGGGCTACCCAAATGTACGATTTGTGATGCTACTGATTATTCTGCAGATTAGAAGTTTGATCCCAGAGTGGTAAATGCATTTCCTTCTGGGTGTTACACAGTGCTCAGTGGTAATGTTAATTAAACTAACCCTTTTCTTCTGTAAGTCATGCAGGGAAGGTAATGATGAAAGATTGGCATGTACAATAATTTGTTCTCCCAAATAACTGAACTAAAAGATGCCATTTATTACAGTCACATGGTAAATATAATGAATCATTTTTCTCTCTCAGTCTTTCCTTCACCTAGAATGTTTCTTTCAATAAAACATGGCTCTCAATTTTCATTTCTGTGCCAAGAAGCAGGTAGTAATCATAGATAACACTTTTTTTTTTTTTTTAGCATTTCTCCATATGTTACTTAATATATTATTTCAATTAATTTCTGGAGTACCTCGATGCAGAAAGTATTATCGCCTCCATATTATCATGAAAGAAAAAGTACAGCTAGGGAAAAATGAAAAACCTGCCCAGAATTACTCAGCTAGCAATTGGCTTGAGGTGGAATCCACCTTGTCTGGTTTCCGGGTCTACAGGCTTCATCACATTCGAGGCTGCCTCAGTGTCAGAGGAATCAAGATGAGTCCCTCCAGTCACTTTACTGCCAGCCATGCTGACAAGCCATTCAAGCAGCCACTGCAATGTATCCACAGTAATATTATTTTAACAATGGAACTCAATCACTCAAAAAAAAAAAAAAAAGAGTATATGCTTGCTAATAACTATGACTTATACAAGCTATAAATACTTCCTGACTAGAAGTTTACACTCTACCAACATTCATACACAGCAATTATCAATCTATCCACCTTACATATTGCTAGGAATTCTTAGATTTGCAGAACAAATAAGGGAATAAGACCTTCACAAGGTGTATTGTGTGGTTCAAACCAGAAGTGTGAAAAGAGGTAGTGAAGAGGGGTGAGTGAGACCGGAAAACACTGAGGCATAATATATACATGAAATGCACAGGGAAGCCAAGGTGAAGATCAAAGGTGTTGGATCACACATCTAGGGATGCAGGACAGTGAGGTGAAGAAAGAGAGCTCAGTATCCTCTGCCTCTGGCTCAGACGTGCAGCCAGTATATCCTGTGGAGTGAATGGGGCAGCCTCCGTTCCATGGGCCTTTCACTTACAGAATTCTCGGGTCAGATTAAAAACCCCTGCTGCTATTCAGCACCTTTGTTTGGGGAAAAAAGCCTCGAAATTGCAGGACAGTTTGCATATTTTCCTACTCAAGTTAATTTCACTACTTTGAGTTTTTTTTTTTTTTTTAAGCCAAGTACAGAATCAGGCAAATGTAAAATGTATGCGTTATTGTCAAAAAAAAAAAGTATAAACTGTTAGTAGGGCTTTCCTTTCAAATTCAGTGCCACAGCCTTAAAATTAGATCCACATTTCTTACAGGTAGGTTTACGTTTCCTTTATATGTGTTCACATTCTCTCTCATCACTCTTTTTCTTTTTCTCTGACATTATCCATTTCTCCCTTTCCATGTTCCCAAGCTTTTGAAATTCAAATTCTTGATTTTAATACTAACCACGCAGGCTAACAGCAGCAGCTATTTGCCAAGTGACAGATGAGATGGTAGAAGCAAATTTAAATTCATTGTCTTAGGTTTGTTTATTCGGTGTTATAAATCACCACCGCAGAAATCCAGGAGGGAAAAAAAATCCTTCAAGGTGCAGTCTGTAGTACTGAAAGAAAAGTGACCTTAATACTTTCTTTCTTCCCCTTCGTCTCTTATGTGTTAGTGATTGAAAAAGGAGTGGGGTATGATGAGAGGAAGGGAACGTGAGTAGCCGTGGATCTGGAAGGGAAAATGGTATGTGCTCACAGGCCAGTCTGCTTCCTGCCTGTGTGTGTCTTTACCTGCGGCTGCAGACAGCAGGAGCACACAAACTCAGGAAGATTCTGCAAAGCACCTAGCTATGTATATTACTTCTCATGGCACTTACCTAAAATCCAATTTCATGGCCAGATGCAGTGGCTCATGCCTATAATCCCAGTTGTGCCCAGGTAGGAAGATTGCTTGAGACCAGGAGTTCAAGACCAGCCTGGGCAACACAGGGAGACCCCGTCTCCACAAAAACATTCTTAAAATTGTCCAGGCCTAGCAGCTCACACCTGTGGTCCCAGCTACTCAAGAGTCTGAGACAGGAGAATCAGATCGCTTGAGCCTGGGAGGTTGAGGCTGCAGTGAACAGTGATCATACCACTGCACTCCAACCTGGGTGACAGAGGGAGACCTCATCTCAAAAAATAATAATAATTTAAAAATTCAATTTCTTCACTGTCCGTAAAATTGAATGCATTTGTTAATTCAGAATAATCTCTTATGTAAATGATGCCAAATGCAGTGCAAAAAGTGTCTATGGCAAATATTTGCACAATATAAACATGAGCTAATATGTTCAAGAATTGAAACTAATACCAGTTCTTTCACTGGCCATGCTGCATATTTCAGTGCCTATTTGTTAAAAGCACTAAGACTAGCGTTTAAGGTCAGTGTGTAGATCTGTTTGCTCATAAAACATTAATTGCATAAATGTTAAGGACCAGTTGCCAATAACAATGGTCTAATTCCTCAGGTATACGTATTCCAGTGAGTTTTCCAAAAGCAATTAACTGATAGTTTTAGGGAAAACTATCAGTCGATAAATATGTCATAATATAGTATTTTTTAATGAGTGGGAACAACCTTTTGCTTAACTGCTTATTCTCTTTTTTGAGACGGAGTCTCACTCTGTTGCCCAGGCTGGAGTGCAGTGGCGCGATCTGGGCTCACTGCCAGCTCCGCCTGCCGGGTTCACGTCATTATCCTGCCTCAGCCTCCAGAGTGACTACAGGTGCCCATCACCACGTCTAGCTAATTTTTTGTATTTTTAGTAGAGACAGGGTTTCACCGTGTTAGCTAGGATGGTCTCGATCTCCTGACCTCGTGATCCGCCCGCCTTGGCCTCCCAAAGTGCTGGGATTACAGGCGTGAGCCACCGTGCCCGGCCGCTTATTTTCATATTGACAGGAATATCATGCAATTTTGTGAAACTGTAATTATTTAAATTGTGAATGAGTCAGGATCAGTATGAATGCAAAAATTACTCAGGATTTTTTGAAGGGAGTAGGGAATGGCCTCACTAGATTACAACGCAGAAACCCCAGTCTGTGAATTGGCTCATTTGTCTTTGACCATTTCACTATTTCTTTGCAGCATTCAGGATGAAAATTTACCCACTCAAGAATAACAATATGCTCCACTGTCTAAAAATTAAAACTCATCTTAGTTCTAAAACACATTTTAAAAGAGCAATGTTTTTATCACGACTCTCGGAAGTGAAAGGGGTGTTGTGTGGGTGTGTGTGTGTTTAGGGAAGTGGCTTCCGATTCCCAGTGAAAATGTTCCCATGAAGTCAACGTTTCCGCAGCAACTCAGGGCACTGTGGCAAGTTCTCAGGAGCTCTAAGGTAATAATCAGACATGTCCTGGCCATTACAATTCCATTTGTGTCAGATGGTGTTATGCATGTATAAATTAACTAGATGTCACACAAAGGAGGCCCATCCCACTTGGGATAAGACTAGGGGCTGGTCCTTAGAAATCAGGAAAGCACAAGGTCTCACCATTTCTTAAAATACTTGCTGCAGACGTGTGTATTCTGTTTCCCTGCATACCTACTATATTCTGAGACAAAGGGACTTCAAAAAGTCCTCAAGAAAACCACACAAACGCTCTAAGTAGCAATGCTTCTGGTAGAAGAGAAACAAAATTCTGTCCCTTCCTTCAAGCCGCCTTAGGATTCATTCTCAGAAAGTTGGACAAAGCATGTCACAGCTTATGTCTGAAAGCCCGCAAAGCCAAGGAGTAAGGATCCAGGAAACGTGCAAGGAGGGTGCCTGGGGGTTATGGAAGTTACTACAAATATTTCATTTCCTAAAGTGTACCTGCGAAGGTGAGTGCGGCAGGCGAAGGGGTCAGGGGTCCCAGCAAAAGGTATACGCGCCCAGACCACGCTGCTACTCACGCTTCGCCATCCCCGGAGTCGCCGTCCGAGGCCCCCTCCTCGCCGATGTCAGGCAGGGTAAGGAACAGGGTTCTGGGGCCAGCCCCGGGGGCCACGTAGGCTCCGGGCTCTCGCTCTCCGGGGCCAAACTGGCGCGGGTTCCGCGGGAGCGCGGCCCAGGCCCCGCCGGGGCCCGGGGTCGGCCGCACTGGGACCACCAGGCGTGCAGGGGAGCAGCCCCCGCCGGAGGGAGTGGGGGGATGGGGCGGGGCTTTAGCCGCTCTGGGGCTACTGGGCCATGAAAGCAGGGTCCCCACTGCTCCTGCGGCGCGGCTGGCGGTGGAGCCCCGGGAGTAGGAGGCGGGGAGCAGCGGGGCGGGCGCCCGCCGCGAGGCCGAGGGGGAGTCCGGAGCAAGGGCGCGGAGGAGCGTCGGGGTCGGGGCGGTGCCCAGCGGGGTGCCCGCCCTGGAGCCCCCCGACCTTGCAGCGGCAGCACCTCCCGAGGGTCTGGAGGAGGGGCCTGCGGGGGGCGCCGTCGAGGTCTCGAAGAGTTTGGCCAAGAGAGACCCAAAGTCCAGCACAGCAGCCTTCATGCCTCGACAGCGGACACGCCGTCCTCGCCGCCGCCCGAGAGTCCAGACGCGGGGATCCGGCCGAGGCGGCCCGGGCGGGGGCGAGGAGCCTGGGGTCCCCGCACCCGGAGCCCCGGAGGCCCCTGCCTCCGTCTCCTCCCCGAGGAACCGCCCAGGGCGCTCAGCTCCGCGCCGCTGGGATCGCCCTTCCCCGGTCCGGGTCCGCCGGCCGAGCGCCCCGCCTGCGGGGAGCAGCGCCGCCTCGTCCCAGCGCCGCGAGACCCCCGAGGGCCGAAGGGCCAGGAGCCCCGGGAGGCGCGGCCGCCGCCCGCCGCCCGCCGCCCGCCGCCCGCCGCCCGCGGTTGCTACGTTCAACACACCCCGCCGCGCTCCAGGCTAATTGGGCCCCAGGTGCGGCTCGGGCTGTGCCTGCGGGGGACGCCCCACTCCTCGCCTGGTTCCGCCTTAAAGGAACACGCCCCCATTTCCCCGGCGCTTGGAGCCTCGCAGATCCTATCCGCTGAGCTCAGGGCCCAGGGCCCTGAAAGAGAATCCTGGCTCCAAAAGGTTCTGGAACTTACCCAACCTGACAAGCTCGCACGTGCTGGGGTCAGGTCACCTCTCTGATGATAGGGAAGGTAGGTAGAAAGGTGTACTTGGGCGAATGAGCTTGAAACAGCAGCGCCCACCCCCCTACCCCAGGGTCCTGCTCAAACCCTGTTACTAATGCTGGGGTGGGAGCGACAGCGAGGTGCGCCACCTACGAACCTGCAAACAAGACTGGCTCTGAGAACTAAAGTAGTAAGACCCACGCATACCTGTTTCAACACCTGTCGGAGTGAACCAAGAGACTGTGTAACTCAAATGTTTGAGAACTCAAATTATAATCGGAACGACTACAAATTCAAAGACAGATATGGAAGGCAATGTTTTTTATTAAGTGGAATAAATTGTATTTTGCTTAATCTGAAAATCATATGTGAAAGGTAGAGCGTATGGGTGCGAGCGCCCAAAGGGGTGTGGGGTCAGTGCTGAACAGAGTAAAAAATAAGATACTGCAGCCAGGCGAGGTGGCTCATACTGTAATCCCAGCACGGGGATTGGGAGGTGAGAGGATCGCTTGAGCCCAGGAGTTCCAGACCAGCCTGGGCAACAAAATAGGGAGACCCCATCTCTACAAATATTAAAAAAAAAAAAAAAAAAAAGCCGGGCGTGGTGGTGCATGCCTGTAGTCCCAGATACTCGGGAGGCTAAGTGATCACTTGGGCCTGGAGTGAGCTGTGATCGCACCACTGCATTCCCGCCTGGGAGGTAGAGTGAGACCCTGTGTCAAAAAAAAAATAGTAATGAGATATTGATGGAGTTTGTCCATTAATATTCAGGGGAGGATCTCAGGAGATACATTTCCTGATTTGGGGTAGGGAAAAGAGATGAATTAAGTCTGGCAGTGAATAAACTGACATTCATCCTTATATACTTGAATCTTTTGTAAGCTATCAAACTGGAGTCTGAGCCACGGTAAACTTCTGTAGTAATGCTAAGTTTTGCGTTATTTGGAGGCAGTTAACCAGTCTTCTGCTCGTGATGTCCGGTCACGATCCCTTTTCCACATCTAACTGCCACCAACAAACATGTACCGGGCACTTGTCTGCTTCAAGATTGCATTAAGCACAGACGTGCAAAGAGCGGTTCTCTTCCCAGAGCATGGAATAATCTGCTTCACGTCATATGCCAAGTGTCTGGTGAGTGCCCTAGAAAACAAGCATAGGTGATGGCAGCCATCGTGGTCAACATTCGCTTGGGGACAGCAGAGCATTTGTATGCCTAAGAGAAGTAAGAGACATGGGTGACTAGGGTCAGATTTTAAAGGGCCTTGGATGTTCAGAGAGGCGAGATCACGCAGTCGTCAGCGTGTGAAGCACCAGCACACAGTGAAGAATCAAAATGAGAGAAAGAGGGAATTAAGAACGGACATCTCTGAGAGCAGCAATGGTAACAAGAGGGAGAGGGCTGGGGGCAAACCAGGGAAGCAGTGCCAACTCCGTCACAATGCAGAGACAGCAGCAACAGGCTGCTGTTAAACCATGAACTTTTCTCATGCTCTCTTGTTCCTCTTATGCAGCAACTCACCAGGTAGCCTCGGAAGTCTGGACGTTCCATCCAAACACTGGACTGTTTTCATACAGCACTCATTCAGGACTGCAAAGCAGTTTGCCCCAGATTTTTTGTTTATCATATAAGGATCTTATTCTGATTCATGGAGTAATTAAAACCTTATTATATCAGGTCACTTTCAATGCAAATAGAAGTCATTTCTAGAGTATGTGCTTTCAGTGAGTAAGCTGCTAGTCACTCCATTGAATCTGAACATATGTAACTTGAAATAACAGCAAGGGAGGGCCACTGTGGAGCAAAGCTTGAGTCAGCTCACCTAGATCCTTGGGGGTAGCACTTGTTTGCTGCCAGAACTCAGGATTCCTGATATTTCAGACTCAGAAATCTGATTGGCCCAGCACCTTCACGGCTGACCAGCGTCTCTCAGTGTGGAGCCCCACTAACCTGACTCATAAAGCACTGATGCCGTGTTGCATCCTCTGCTCTTTCCCCATAAAAGGAATCCCTTTAGGACCAAATTAATTCCAATGATTGTTAGGTGAGCGTGGAATCAAAGCAAAGGGAAGGAATCATATGGTTCACATACTGGAGAGGCATTAACCATTAGAACCAAGCACCCTTCTTCAGGAGCAACGGTTCCTGAACAGTGGTGCATTCATGCCGCTGTCTTGGGCTCTCTGATTCTAGATCTTTCCATGTTTCCCTTAATAACCACTTCTCTTCTGTGGACATACTTTTTTTTTTTTAAAGTATACAGACAGATGCTGTTAATAAAGCTAGAGAGGCTGGGTGCAGTGGCTCACGCCTGTAATCCCAGCACTTTGGGAGGCCGAGGCGGGCGGATCACTTGAAGTCCGCCTGAGTTCAAGACCAGGAGTTCAAGACCAGCCTGACCAACATGGAGAAACGCTGTCTCTACTAAAAATACAAAAATTAGCTGGGTGTGGTGCCGGGTGCTGTTATCCCAGCTACTTAGGAGGCTGAGGCAGGAGAATCGCTTGAACCCAGGAGGCAGATGTTGTGGTGAGCCGAGATCGCACCATTGCACTCCAGCCTGGGCAACAAGAGCGAAACTTCGTCTCAAACAATAGTAATAATAATATAAAAAACAAAGCTAGAGAGCAGCTGCATACCCTTCCAGATCCCGGCCTTGAAAGCATTCTGTGTCTAAGGTGTGTTTGCATGTGGCCCAGCTGTGGGTACATTTGAGTTGTGGGCCCCCAGAAGATGTGTTGAAGTCCCATCCCCAGTTCATGTGAATGTGATCTTATTTGGAAATAGGATATTTACAGATGTAATCAAGTTAAGCTGAGGTCATTAGGATGGGCCCTTGTCCAGTACGACGGGTGTACTCTTAAGAAGAGGGAGATGTGGGCACAGACACAGGGGGAGCACCATGACAGAGGCAGAGGCTGGAGTGAAGTGGCTGCAAGCCGAAGGGCGCTACAGGCTGACGGCCACGACCAGACGCTAAGAAGAGGCAGGGATGACTCCTCGCCTACAGGTCCCCGCAAACACCTCAGTTAGGACTTCCCGTTTCCAGAACTGTGAGAAAAAATTTTTGTTGTTTTAAGCCACCCAGCTTATGGCACTTTGTTATGGCTGTCCTAGGAAAGATCCATGATTGGGGTATTAATTAATTTTGGGTTACTTCAAGATCATAGTGTCTTGCTTGTACCTCTGTGAGAGTCTTTAGTGGGTAAATTCACTCTAAAAAGCTGGCTACAAATTGAAATGGTAATCGTAATTGTTTTAAATCTATAGGGAGAATGACAAGAATCATAAAAAGGAGATGGCGGTGGTGGGGAAGAAGTATCATCCTTGGTTACGGTAGTAGACGTAGCATTCTGACCAGCCAGCCCCATGAAGAAGGCACACAGAAGGAATAGTGGATCCTTTCCTTTGGAGGGCCTTCCTTCGAAAATGACCTATAATTGCAAACACAATAAGCCATTCTTAGCAAGTTGTCCACTCTTTTGTACCCATTGTTCATCCATCAACAGCCTTTCATAGACACAGCCAGGCTTCCCTCTTAATTACCAGCAGCATGTCATGCTCAGAACATGAGCCTCAGGTGATGTGGTCTGGCTCAAGCAGGATCAGGCAATGAAAGTAAATACAGTAAATAGTTAATCTTTCTTTCTACTGATTTTATATAGACTATTAGAAATGTCAGGGTAAGGCCCGGCGTGGTGGCTCATGCCTGTAATCCCAGCACTTTGGGAGGCCGAGGCGGGCAGATCACCTGAGGTTGGGAGCTCAAGACCAGCCTGACCAACATGGAGAAACCCCATCTCTACTAAAAATACAAAATTAGTAGGGCGTGGTGGCACATGCCGGTAATCCCAGCTACTTGGGAGGCTGAGGCCGGAGAATTGCTTGAACCTGGGAGGTGGAGGTTGCAGTGAGCCGAGATCATGCCATTGCACTCCAACCTGGGCAACAAGAGTGAAACTCCATCTCAAAAAAAAAAAAGAAAAGAAATGTCAGAGTAGTGCTTTATGTGATAAAATTATTCTGCTTATATTGATTAACAATTTCATTAATTGTCTTCCTGATGTGTATAATAACGCTTGGCTACATCATGGAGAAAGTATTAGGAAATTATGACCATGTTGCTATGAAGAAAAGTGTTTTGGAAACCTGAAAGTTAAAACAACCTGAGTAATTAATCTGTTTAAGACGTTAAATCTCCTCACTTAGCATGACACCAGTATTTTACAAAGAAAAATACTGTCGATTTTTATTATAAAAATGTCAAACTTCTGAACAATCAGAAATATTTGTTGATTCAACAAACATTTACTAAGCACTACAGGGAGGCACTGCAGACGAGCGGACTGTGGGTCTGAACTGTGTAGGCTCACGGTCTGTTTTTGCCACTAAACACCACCAAGACTTCTCTGTTCTTTAGTTTCCTCGGCTGTACTTATCTGAATGGTGCCTTGTAAGAGTTATATTAACTAATACATGTGAGGTCACTGGAACAGAGCATAGCACTTGGCAAATTCTCAGTAGATGTTAGTTTTTATTATATATGACCCCAGGTTACATTGAATAACTAGAGAAAAAGATCTAGAAGGAAATTATAGCTACATTTGCTTCCAAGTTTATTCCTTTTTGTATAATGTGAACAAAAATTTGTTTGCAACAAATGCGTATTATTTGTTTTCAGTGATAAACGCAATAAATGAAAGCCTCTGTAAAGCCTTGGGCAAATTTTCTTGCTATTTGATTGAGCCCTTGGATTCTACTGAGGGAAAACTATTAAAATAACAATAAGAACAATTTTAGGCCTGATGTGGTGGCAGACATCTGTAATCCCAGCTACTCGGAGGCTGAGGCAGGAGAAGCTTGAACCCGGGAGGCGGAGGTTGCAGTGAGCCGAGATCACGCCGTTGCACTCCAGCCTGGGGGACAGGAGTGAAACTCTGTCTCAAAAAATAAAATAAAATAACAATAAGAACAATTTTAAACTGATCAAAAGGCAGTGTTACATCACAGTGATTCTTGATAGACCATGACCCCATTCCCCAAGTACCGTAGCAGATACAGTGTAGTGGGAAGGTGGAGGACCAGACCGCAGAGGCAGGTAAGGTACATTTAGCTGCAGGGAACAGGGAAATGGCCCTCACTGGCCTTAGCTTGAGCATTCAAGATGCTTCAGTAGCTCACAATTCACTTCCCACAGTTCACTGCCTCTGGGATTGCTGCGGTAAATTACCAATGTCAGAGAGACCCAAGCTCATTCTCTTTCGTTCACGCATTGTCAGGGTGTATGGCTTGTTTCCTGGTGTTTCCGAGGTGTCACCCTCAGCATCAGCCATCTTTCTTTAAATAGCTACATCTGGTCGGGTGCGGTGGCTCACGCCTGTAATCCCAGCACTTTGGGAGGCCGAGGTGGGCGGATCACGAGGTCAGGAGTTGGAGACCAGCCTAGACAACATGGTGAAACCCCATCTCTACTAAAAATACAAAAATTAGCTGGGCGTGGTGGCACATGCCTGTAATCCCAGCTACTCAGGAGGCTGAGGCAGGAGAATTGCTTGAACTCGGGAAGTGGAGGTTGCAGTGAACCGAGATCTCGCCATTGCATGCCTGGGTGACAGAGCAAGAGTCTGTCTCAAAAATAAATAAATAAATAGCTACATCCAAGGTAATAAGAAGGTTCAGGTCACCCTCTCTCATTAAAGAACGAACTACTTTCCAGAAGCCTCTCCAACTGAGTCCCATTGGCTATAACCAGGTCAAAAGTCCACAGCTAAACTAATCATCAGAAAGAGACATAGACCGAGCAGGGTGGCTCACGCCTTAATCCCAGCACTTTGGGAGGCAGAGGCTGACAGATGGATTGAGCCCAGGAGTTCGAGACCCGCCCAAATATTAAAAAATTAGCTGGGCATGGTGGCTTATGCCTGTCGTCTTAGCTATTCCAGAGGCTGGGTGGGAGGATCACTTGAGTCCAAGAGGTCGAGGCTGCAGTGAGCTAAGATCATGTCACTGCACTCTTCCAGCCTGGGTAACAGAGTGAGACCCTGTCTGAAAAAAAAAAAGCAAGAAAAGAAAACTAAGACTAAGAGAGAGAAATAATGCTATTTTTCTAGGGCTAGAAGGGATCCCCTTTCCCTGAATATGTTGCCCCCTGAACAAAATCAGCATCCCTAAACCAAGAAAGAGTGTGAGGTGTGGGTGTCTCGTTGGGCAGGTAACTGGCAGTGTCTGCTGTAGTTGGGAGCTCCAATGAAGAGTCTGACTGTCCATTGTTAGTAGACTGAAAGGGCAGCTACTGATTTACAGCACCTCTATGCTCTGTTAATATCATGCATGCACAGAGCACTCCGCCATTTCAAATGCTATCATTCACGAGACAGCAAGATACCTTCTCAAAGCCAGCCTTTGAATTTCTGGATGACATGCCAACGTCATATCATAGAGTGCTTTGGTAAGAGGCTCATAAAACACAAGAATAACAGCTATGCACACAGACTTTAGACATACCCATTCCCCCAGAGTGTGTGTTTTCCTGCTAAGCATGCCTCTAGACTGGGGCATGATCCAGGGAGAGCAAAAGAGGGAAAGGAGATTGAAGGTAGATAAAAAGAGAGATAAGAGGAAGAAGAGGAAGATGAAGGAGAGAGCATCGAACTGGGGAGACTCTCCTTAAAGTTTGGAGCACGCCTTATGACACCTGCTGCAAGTTATTTGAAAGTCCAATACTCAAAATCCACTGTGCCAAGATTAACAAGAAGGTCAATTTTCTAACCACAGTCCTGAGCCATCCCTTAAATACACCCTCCCGCTTTATACATTCTACCATTACACTCAGAAATCACCAGGGGCTCCCTAAGGAGGGAGGCTGAGGCGAGGGGCAGCCGTTCCCTCCCCTCTCTTCTAAGCTGGGATCTGATATTAGGACCACATACTCTAAGGTCAGACCATGACATGTGAGCCAGCAGAGATGGATGACATGGCAGGAAGCTGCAGAATCACTAAGCTGCCAGGAGTGGGGCTGAACTGTGATGGGGGGAGTCCAGAGGGATCTTCTGTTTCTCACCACTAGGTACGTAAAAGGGTTTCTCTGAGGAAGGATGAGCTCACTGGACCCAGTGCGCATCCCAGTGGAAACTGCTTGATACCAAAACAACCTGAAGAGCAGCTCTTCAAACCCCTTTGCTCTGAAGAAGGGTGATTTTCAGAAGGATGAGCTCACTGGACCCAGTGCGCATCCCAGTGGAAACTGCTTGATACCAAAACAACCTGAAGAGCAGCTCTTCAAACCCCTTTGCTCTGAAGAAGGGTGATTTTCAGCAAAGTAGTAGACTGGAAAAGAGGCCCCAACTGATAATTCCCTTCAAAGTCACATGGTGGCCGAGGCAGAGCCCCGCCTCCCACCTAGGATTTGTGCAGATCCTGGCACCGGCACGGTGGATCTCCAGGTTGCACACTTACAGGTACTCTGTTCACAAGGTTACATCCTTTCTATCCAAGGCCCTTCGCACAGGGTGAAGGCCTGGCTAACAATCATCCCAAGGCGTGTTTAGGAAGGCTTCTAGGAGAAGTGGACACCGAATCTAACCCTGAAACTGCAAGATGTAGCCAAGGAAAGGAGAGAACAGAGCAGTGAAAACAGAACCCCTGGAATGGATAGAAATTTGAAAGGGCGAGGCCCACTTGGAGAACTGAGAGGATTTCTCCCTGTTGTCCTAGAGAGCTACCGTGTTGTTCAGAGTGTATCCATCCAATAATCCTTTATTCCATCAGCAAACGTTTTGTGAATTCCTGCTCTGTGTCAGGCACTATGTAAGTATAAGGGAATGGTCACACATGAAGCAAGAAAAAAAGAGAACAAGATCACAAAAACAAATTAGAATATAAACGAAGGTTTTAAGTGGGGACCTGGAACCCGCATCATTCTTCCGGGAGTGCCCCCGATCACAGTTCAGCCCCACTCCTGGCAGCATGTTCTTGGAATAGGGATCGCAGAGCTGGAGGGAATGCCGGAGCATCCTGGTTCTCTTGTTTGTTTTCATTCCCAGAAACAGAGCTACTGGAGATGAAATTAGCTGATGGTAAAAGTGTATTTCCACACAATCTCACGTGCCTATTCCCTTTCTATGCCTCCTGCCACAACTTCAATCTAACATTTACTTTTCCAACAGCTTCTTCTTTGACAAATTACGATGTTCCAGTCACCCTTCTAGATAGTGGGGATACCAAGATGAGTATGATAGGGCTCTCTGTGTTCAAAGTTCTATCCTATTCCAAGGGCTCAGGACAGAGTCAGATACTATAACAGTGTCTGCCATACAGTATGCTGTTAGACTAAGGGCATGGATAAAGTATGATGGACACCTAAGTAATGAAGCGATTCATCCTGCAAGGCAGAAAGGGCAGCGCTATGAAGGACGGATTCTCACAGAGTTGGCTCTGTCCAACTGGAGAGGAGAGGAGAGGCTGTTGCTTGCAGAGGGAGGAGCACAGAGACACGACTGTGACAGGCGAGGGGACAGAGCGGTCAGGGGTGATGGCACCAAGCATAGGAGACGTGGTAAAACAAAACCAAACAAAATCAAACAAGGAGATAAACTCGACCCAGTTGCGAAGGGTCTTGAAGGCCACACTAGGTCAATATGTTAATGGTGGAGAGTGTCCAGGTTCTTGGCATCTTGAACAAAGAATTGGACAAAACACACAAAGCAAGGAAGGAATGAAGGGTTTTATTGAAAATGAAAGTACAGAGCCAGCCGCAGTGCCTCATGCCTGTAATCCCAGCACTTTGGGAGGCTGAGGTGGGTGGATCGCCTGAGGTCAGGAGTTTGAGACCAGCCTGGTCAACATAGTGAAACCCTGTCTCTACTAAAAATAGAAAAAATGAGCTGGGAATGGTGGCGGGCACCTGTAATCCCGGCTACTAAGGAGACTGAGGCAGGAGAATCGCTTGAACCCGGGAGGCGGAGGTTGCAGTGAACCGAGATTGCACCACTGCATTCCAGCCTGGGAACAAGAGTGAAGCTCCATCTCAAAAAAAGAAAAAAAAAAAGAAAGAAAGAAAGGAAAGAAAGGAAGAAAGAAAAGAAAGGAAAGAAAGAAAGAAAAAGAAGAAAGAAAGAAAGAAAAAGGAAGGAAGAAAAAGGAAGGAAGGAAGGAAGGAAGGAAGGACGGACGGACACTCCACGGTGTGGGAGCAGGCCCGAGCATAGGTGCTCAAAAGCCCCATTACATGATTTTTGGGACTTTAAATACCCCCTAGAGGATTACACTGGGGTATGCCCTATGTAAATGGAGAGTTTGAAGTAAAGTTACAAAGTCATTTACAGCATAGGTTCTGTGGAGAGGATATTTCCTGTCACAACTGAAGTCTGAATTGGGCTTATATTCCCTGCCTCTAGACCCTATTTTCCTGCCTCAATCTGAACTTGCCCTATGTAAATAGGGGCATCTCAAGAACCTCAGTCCATTCCCAGTCGATCCCAGTATCTCACTCTTCCTAAAACCCAGCTCTTCACTCCATACTGCTTCTACTGTAAAAGCATCTTTATGACTCCTCGCTTCCACTCACTCACTTCCTTGGTCTGGTATTTGAGCTTCCCCACCTCATGCGTTGGCCTATCCAAAATCTGGGGCATCTACATCTAGGGCCTGAAAAAGAGGGGAAGAAAGTGCTGCTGAAATTCTGGCTAAAGCCATTGACTAGCAGGAATGGAATTTAGCTGAAGCTTTAAAGAAATGAGTGCAGGGTGGGTTGAGTGGCTCACACCTGTAATCCCAGCACTTTGGGAGGCTGAGGTGGGAAGATCGCTTGAGGCCAGGAGTTCAAGACCAGCCTGGGCAATATAGTGAGAACTCATCTCTACTAAAAATCAAAAAAAATTAGCCAGGTGTGATGGTGTACACCTGTAGTCCTAGGCTGAGGTGGGAGGATCACTGGAGTCCAGGAGGTCAAGGTTGCAGTGAGCTGAGATCATGCCATTGCACTCCAGCCTGGGCAACAGAGCAAGACGCTATCTCAAAAAAAAAAAAAAAAAAATGGGTGCAAAAGGCAATAAGAAACAAACTGTGACATCTAAGGTGCGCAAGGTATGAAGAGGAGAATTTCTTAGGAGGTGCAAGAACTAGAATAATTAAGTTTACCTAGAGTGTTCCCAAAAGTGTGCTATGCAGAACATGCCTTTGACAGGATGCTGATAACAGTTACCACTAGAAGGGTTCTGTAATCAAATTGGTTTGGCAACTGCCTCAATAATGAAGGTTAAACGGCTTACTTTATAGCAGGCATCTTAGTTTTTTCATATGCTGGTATGCATTGAGTATTTCTGAGAGAAGAAGGTAGTATACCATCTTTCCCACATCTCTTTGGCAGGAACCCCTTTCACAAGACGTTATCTTACAACACTAGTGAGGAACACCAATTAATGCCTTAGATGTATGAAGACATAGCAGGAGAGAATTTGGAACCCGGATTGGGACAGGCCAATGGAAAGTTTTGGATTCATTTTATTCCATCCTAGCAGCATGGATGAACCTGTGCTGGGAGTGGCTAACCACAGCCTGTGAGTTGGAGTGCAAGGGAAGAAGCTGGACTTCTGAAGAAATGACAGAAGCGTTCATGAAAGAAAGAGGCAGCCCCTCAGTGTTATGCTGCCAAAGGCCCCGGGCCGGATGGTACCTGTGCCCACCAAGTAAAGGCTTCTCTGTCTTTTATCTTCTCCTTCTGTGTGCAGTGCCCCTCAGAACCTGGAGATGCTCAGAGCCCCAGGCAGCAGGTGAAAGAGCAGGGGGAGTGTGGAGCCAAAGGAAGTCAACACTACCCGGCTCCCTGATGCGGGTGTCCAGCAGGCTGCAGCAGGTCTCCGACAGAGAAGAGGAGAACTCCAACTGGGAAAGAGTTTGTGCTTTCGTTATTACTACAGGACTGGAGTTTTGCACCATGATGCTGGGACATGCTTTGTGCTATCTAAGTGTGTCTAATAAGCCAGAGGTTTCACTCAAATGGCAGGATGAAAAAAAGACAGCTTTGAGAGAGGAAGAAAGAACAACGGAGGTTTCTGATTGGACTTTACAAGTCCAGCTTGTCCAGCAGACCAGTTCCGCGTGGCTCATAGGGTGGACACACCCTGCTTTGCTGCCTGGCTCCCCTCTTGGGGAAATAGCATTGGCTTGTTTTGTGGGGGCCATTCCTCCTTCCATTTTCTCCATGTGGTTCTAGTGGGTGCTGCCAACCCCAGCACCCTACTCCCATGGCCACAAACATGGACATCTATCCCCAGCTAGACCACGCAAAGGACTGTCCTGAGGTTTTGGAAACCACAGTAGGAAAGAGGGCTAGTGCCTTGTTGAAGGGAAATGGCAGCCTTGAAGATCCTGGGCGCCCACATTTCCAGCCATGCAAACCAATGCCGCCATCATGCAGAGAGAAGCACACACTGCGTGGTGGTGTCAGAGCCCCATTCCAGCTCCCCTTCCGAGTTTGGTTGTCCCACAAACTTGCCTCCTTGTTGCCTAAACAATGAGCTTCTGTCCCTCTCGACCAAGTACTCACTCAGATTAAAAAAAGAGATCTCTGAAAGGAGCCAAGAAGATCCCCATGTGAAGGGAGGTAGAAAGGAAAACAAGGGAGCGCGCCTTGACGTGCAGGAGCAGCCAGGCACTCACAGGGCGGGTGCGGGAGCAGCCGGGCACCCACGGGACGGGTGTGGGAGCAGCCGGGCACCCACGGGGCGGGTGTGCTCCTCTCCCGTGGGACACAGACACACTCACCACATACCAGCTTCCACAAGAGTGCTCTGTACTAGAAAGCAACATGAAGCACTACCATGTCATAATTTTGTCTGAGTCCAGACAAAAATAACGTCACTGTGCCACCCTCAAAATACCATAACCAGTCCTCTCTCAGCTCAGTGATTGCTATTTCTTTTTTTTCTTTGTTGAGATGGAGTTTCGCTCTTGTAGCCCAGGCTGGAGTGCAATAGCGTGATCTCTGCTCACTGCAACCTCCGACTCCCAGGTTCAAGCGATTCTCCTGCCTCAGCCTCCCGAGTAGCTGGGATTACAGGTGTGCACTACCACACCTGGCTAATTTTTTATTTTTAGTAGAGACGGGGTTTTACTATGTTGGCCAGGCTGGTCTCCAACTCCTGACCTCAGGTGATCCTCCCACCTCAGCCTCCCAAAGTGCTGGGATTACAGCTGTGAACCCCACGTCCAGCTAGTGATTGCTATTTCTTTTACAACTTTATCCCTGCTCCAGTCTCCTCTTCCTGAATTTACCCATCCCAAGCCCAAATCCTATATAATAGGATTTTTCAAGCCCCTTTTTACTGATACCCCATGATGTGTTTCCTTCCTCACTGCAATGAAGCAAACCCCAACTTCTTTAACTGCAGGTGAGTTCGTTGTCTGACTGCAGGACATTAACACTGTGAAAACATCCTTGTCTGTTAAAAAACAAAATTATTGGCTTTTTATGAAGTCATTTGTTTCTCAGAATTTTTGAAACAGACCTTATTTAAAAAAAAAAAGTTTGGAAGCTTGCATTAGTGCCCAAGCCAACTGCACTCTGTATGTTTTAATTCTTGTTTTAATTTTAGAGGCAGGGTCTTGAAACCACCTTTGTGAAAATTATAGCAGAGAGAAAGTTACGACGGTGAAAGAGATCTGACCTAACCGACTCCATCTTGCTTCTGACCTCCAGGCTGCCCGTGTTCATTCCTGAGCGTAGGCCGAACTAACTTTAAACAAGGGTGGTAGCCCTTTCCTAAAATAAACCCCCTTCTTGCCTGGGGACTGGACTGCCTTTGTAAAACTAACAAGTTAGCCACAAGGTTAGAAGTTACGGCTCTGGAGTCATGCAGCCAGAGGCCACAAGATCAATAGCCTCCTCAATTGCTCCTATGAATAACATAGCATTATACAACTTAAGATTGATGTTTGAGGTCTTTTTCAGACCCTGCGCTTGATGGATCAGCTGGCGCCACTCAGATCCATAAACGGGCTCACCTGGTCTTGTGGCTTCCACTCGAGAGCCTACTCAGTGTGAAAGGACAGCTTCAACTCCACGTGATTTTATCTCTGATCCAACCAATCAGCATTCCCCATTCCCTGCCCCCCACCACCCCGCCCCCCGCCCCCGGCACCCATCAAATTGTCCTTTAAAATTTCCAGTCAGCTCTATCTGGGCAGCAGGCAAGATAAACCCATTGGGTGGTTATAGGGTCTCATTCTGTTACCCAGGCTGGAGTGCAGTGGCACGGTCGTAGCTCACTGTAGCCTCAAACTCCTGGCCTCGGACAATTCTCCCAGCTTAGCTTCCCAAGTTGCTGCAACTACAGGCTCACACCACCTCGTCAAACTAATTTTTAAATTTTTTGTAGAGACAGAGTCTTGCCGTGTTGCCCAGGCTGGTCTCAAACTTCTGGCCTCAAGCAATCCTCTCACCTTGACCTCCCAAAATGCTGGAATTACAATGAGCCATTGCACCTGCCCTTTTAATTCTTAAGTACCTCAAAAGGCGTGGTGGATGTTGTAGTGAAACAGGTGTGACCACCAAGTATTTTACCTGCTGCCCACACAGAGCTAATTTATCAAGACAGGGGAATTGCAATAGAGAAAAGTTTAATTCATACAGACCCAGCTGAACAGGAGACTGGTATTTTATTACTCACATCAGTCTCCCCGAAAATTGGTAGACTAGGGTTTCTTTTGTTTTTGTTTTTGAGACGGAGTCTTGCTCTGTTGCCCAGGCTGGAGTGCAGTGGCACAATCTCGGCTCACTACAACCTCCACCTCTCAGGTTCAAGTGATTCTCCTGCCTCAGCCTCCTGAGTAGCTGGGATTACAGGAGCCCACCCCCACGCCAAGCTAATTTTTTTGTATTTTTAGGAGAGACAGGGGTTTCAGCATGTTGGCCAGGCTGGTCTCGAACTCCTGACCTCAAGTGATCCACCTGCCTCAGCCTCCCAAAGTGCTGGGATTACAGGCATGAGCCACCACACCTGGCCTTGAGACTAGGGTTTTTTAAGGATAGTTTGGTGGGTAGGGGCCGGGGAATGGGAAGTGCTGATTGGTTGGGTCAGAGATGAAATTATAGGGAGCCAAAGCTGTCTTCTTACACTGAGGTGGTTCCTAGGTGGAGCTACAGGACTTGGTGGGTCTGGGTTGAGCCATTATTTGTCGGAAATGCAAAAACTTGAAAAGACATCTCAAAAAGCCAATCTTACATTCTGAAATAGTGATGTTGTCTGCAGGAGTAATTGAAGAAGTTACAAACCTTGTGGCTAATTTGTTAGTCCTACAAAGGCAGTCTGGTTCCCTGGCAAGAGGGAGGTTTGTTTTGGGAAAGGGAAGTTATCATCTTTGTTTCCAAGTTAAACTATACACTAAGTTCCTCCCAAAGGTAGTTTGTTACACCCAGAAATAAACAAGGCCGGAAGCAAGATGGAGTTGGTTAGGTCAGATCCCTTCAATGTCGTAAGTGTCTCACTGTTACAATTTTTGAAAAGGCCATTCTATAGGGAGCTCTGCTCTCAGGATCCAGGCACTTATTCCTCCAGCTGCACAGTGAGTTGGCTTCTGACGGTTCATAACTGAGGCCTTCCCCTTGAATTTCTTTCTTCTTTCTTTTTTTTTTTTTTTTTTGAGATGGAGTTTTGCTCTTGTTGACCAGGCTGGAGTGCAATGATGCAATCTTGGCTCACCACATCCTCTGCCTTCCTGGTTCAAGCAATTCTCCTGCCTCAGCCTCCCAAGTAGCTGGGATTACAGGCATGTGCCACCACGGCCGGCTAATTTTGTATTTTTAGTAGAACTGGGTTTCTCCATGTTGGTCAGGCTAGTCTCTAACTCCCGACCTCAGGTGATCCGCCTGCCTCCATCTCCCAAAGTGCTGGGATTACAGGCGTGAGCCACTGCACCCGCCCCCCTCCTTGAATTTCTTTTGGCAAAACATATTACTTAAAGGTCACACTTCCTCCCTGGGGCTGCCTGTGTCTGTGACTGGTTGATGTGAGGGCATGGAGAGCGGTCCAACCCTTTGCCTAGATTTCTCCTAATTCTCTAGGGTCATTCCAGTTCTAGAGCTCCCCATGGGGTTGGCTAAGAACTCAGTTGCAATTGTGAATTGCATCAGAGTTAATCATTCTCTCTCTTCCCAATCCAGCTTATTTCACTCACTTATAAATCAGAGCACCCCTGAAACTTCCTTCATGCAAATCTCCATTCCAAAACCTGTTTTCTGGGGAACTGACCTAAGAGAAAAGGAAGCTAAATAAGACAACTCTGTCTGCCCAGAAGTCCTCAAACAAAACTGGAAGAGTTCCACCATCGAAAAGTCTGGTGATTCTTGCCCAATGCACACAAAGAATAAAGAATGGTTTGTGAAAATAGCCACATAGCATAACTCTTTTCTCCCGTAAACAGGACAATGGAGCAAGGCTAGAGAGTTACAAGAGCCAAGAGTAGCTAATATGTCACCTAGTGTAATTAGTAATGTCACCTAGTGTAATTAGTAACTAATGAGTGACTGTCCTTTGTTATTTTAACACAGATGTATATGTTTATAGAAAAAAAAGTGCTTAAAGCCCCTTTTGTTATGTGACAGTCAGCCTGGCTTTGGACTGTGAAGTTACAGTCTATGTTCCTCTGTTTAACTGGCTGACACCTAAATCTAAGGCACAGATCCCAGGAGGGAATTTCATCTTGATGTCTGGGTTTGCCAGTTGAAAGCCATAAAGTCACAATTTCAAAACATTGCATCTATATGAAAGGTGACAACATGCTAGCAGCCCTCACTCTCGGCACCTCCTCTGCCTTGGAATCCACTCTGGTGGCCCACCACTGCACTGTAGGAGCCCCTCTCTGGGCTAGCCAAGGCCGGAGCTGGCTCCCCCTGCTGGTGGGGAGGTGTGGAGGGAGAGGCGCAGGTGGCAGCCAGGCCGGGGAGAGTTCCGTGGGGGGCACGTGCACAGGCTCTGCCGGCCGGCACTCTGAGCAGCCAGCCAGGCCCCCCGCCAGCCCAGGGCAATGAGGTACTTAGCACCCGGGCCAGCAGCTGCGGAGGTTGGGCTGGGTCCCCCAGCACTGCTGGCCCACATGTACTGTACTCCAATTCTCGCCGGGCCTCGGTCACCTACCCTGGGGCAGGGCTGGGGACCTGCGGCCTACCATGTCCAAGCCCCCCCTCCCCCACAGTGGGCTCCCACGCAGCCCGAGCCACCCTGGCAGTGCCCGGCCCCATCCACCGCCCAAAGGCTGAGGAGAGCGGGCATGGCTTGGGACTGGCGGGCAGCTCTGCCTGCAGCCCCAGTGCAGGATCCACCAGGTGAAGCCACAGAGAAGTCTTGAATGCAGCGGGGATTGGGTAACTTTTATATCTAGCTCAGGGATCGTAAATGCACCAATCAGCACCCTGTAGAAATGGTCCAATCAGCTCTCTGTAAAATGGACCAATCAGCTCTCTGTAAAATAGACCAGTCAGCTCTCTGTGAAATGGACCAATCAGGAGGATGTGGGTGGGGTCAGATAAGGGAATAAAAGCCGGCAGCCCGCGTCAGCCAGCAGCAACCAACTTGGGTTGTCTTCCTCGTTGTCAACCCTTTGTTACCTACTTAGGGTTTTTTCCACGCTGTGGAAACCTTGTTGTTTGGTTCTTAACAATAGCTCTTACTGCTCCTCACGCTTTGGGTCCACACCACCTTTAAGAGCTGTAACACGGTGAAGGTCTGCGGCTCCTCTTTGAAGTCAGCGAGACCACGAACCTACCAAAAGGAAGACACTGCCAACGCATCTGAAGGAACAAACTCCAGACACACCATCTTTAAGAACCATAACACTCATCGTGAGGGTCTGCGGCTTCATTCTTGAAGTCAGCGAGACCATCTCCACTCACTGAAATCTCACTTACCGTGGAAGGGGTTGTTTCACCTCTGTGGAGTCATCTCTGCCCAGGTCCATCTTTGAAATCCTTTTGCACCCAGGTTCTATTGCCGACAGGTTCTATTGTTCACCCAGATTCTAAATCTTATCTTGCTGTTTACTATAGTAATTAGCACCGGGCTAGGCACCTGTAGCTGCTCAGAAAAGACTATTTTTAATAAAGGCTTTGTGAATGTGTAACTTACATACCGTGAAATTTACCTGTTTTAAGTATCCAACTCAATGACTTTCAGTAAATTTACATGGTTGTACAATTATTACCATAACCCAATTTTAGAGTATTTTCTTCTCCTGAAAAAAGTCTCTTACGCCTATTTGCAGCCACACCCCATTCCTGTTCCTAGGCCCAGACAACTGCTAATCTGCTTTGTGTGTCAATAGATTGCAAGAAATGCCTTCTAAGTTCTTGATTTGAAGCCCCCTTACATGTTTGAATGGTCACTATAACTTTACCATTGAGTCTCCTTTACAACTTAAGATGTATATTTGAACAATTAGAAGTTGTTAACTAAGTGGCATTGAAAACTCCACCCCTCTTCACTAACAAATTGCTAGCATCTACTTCTGATTACAATCTAAAAGTTATTTTTAGGTAGAACTAAATACGGAGATTTATTTTAAACTCAGTGTTGATTCAGTTAGGTTTTGTTTTGCAACGTGAAAAACAGGAAGAAGTTGGAGTGAACAGATAACATGATGGCACCCTGAGAGGATTCAAACAAGTCAAGTCACTTGGGCAAATCAAAGAAGAGGTCAAACTTCCTTTTCCTCAATCCCCTTCTCTCAAACCCCGGGGACAAGGATTCCTCCTGGGAACAATTACACAGGACAGCCTGCAGAAGTTCTGGATGTTACTTCCTCCCTAGGTCAGAGAGGAGTCAGAGTTTACACCTTTTCCTAGTTTTATTGGTATTCATTTAGAGGTTTTATCTGTGCGTCTTCACCTCTTAACTATTAAGCAACTTGATGATGTATTGAATATGTCATTGATATATTTGAGGCAGGAGAATAGGGTCTGGAGGCAGGGAACCTAAAGGCTTCCTAGAAGTAAATCAAGGGGGAAAACCCTAACTTTCTTTTTTTTTTTTTTTTTTGAGACGGAGTCTCGCTCTGTTGCCCAGGCTGGAGTGCAGTGGCCGGATCTCAGCTCACTGCAAGCTCCGCCTCCCGGGTTCACGCCATTCTCCTGCCTCAGCCTCCCGAGTATCTGGGACTACAGGCGCCCGCCACCTCGCCCGGCTAGTTTTTTGTATTTCTTAATAGAGACGGGGTTTCACCGTATTAGCCAGGATGGTCTCGATCTCCTGACCTCGTGATCCGCCCGTCTCGGCCTCCCAAAGTGCTGGGATTACAGGCTTGAGCCACCGCGCCCGGCCCTAACTTTCTACCACCAAGTAAATAACTTTGTAACGCTAGCTCAGCTATGGCAGGAAATACCCTCTTCATTTGCATAGGGTGCACACCAAGTAAATAACTTTGTAACTTCACTTCAGCCTCTTCGTTTACATAGGGCATACACCAAGTAACCAATGGAAGCCTCTAGAGAGTATTTAAACGCCAGAAAATTCTGTAACCCGGTTTTTGAGCTGCTTGCTCGGGCTGCTCCCACCCTGCGTGGTGTGCTTTCGTTTTCAGTAAATCTCTGCTTTTGTTGCCTCCTTCTTTGTGCATTTTGTCCAATTCTTTGCTCAAAGCAGCAAGAACCTGGACACCCTCTACCAGCAACGTATCAATATATTAAATATAGATATTATATATTAAATAGCATTGAAATGTGACATATTAAGCAACTTGATATATTGACTAATTAACAATAATGATTTATTTAAAATATCTTATGAATAGTTGAGAATATTGATAACACACAAAGCATATAAGAAAAGCAGAAGCTGTGATTTTTATTTTATAATGCCAAAATAAAACAGGATTATCGCACAGTTAAAAAGCAAATCTTGACTAAAATGCTGAAAAGCAGTGTCTCAGCTGTCAGGTTGGCAAATAACATGAAAGTGGTAATTAGTCCTCCACACATTCACAGTGTTGGCCGGCTAGAGACTCTTCAGAACCAGCGGCACAGTGGATATGTCTCATCCAGGGTCATGGAAATCAGCCTTGAGAATAATGACTTATTGGGGGCCGGTCGCGGTGGCTCAAGCCTGTAATCCTAGCACTTTGGGAGGCCGAGACGGGTGGATCACGAGGTCAGGAGATCGAGACCATCCTGGCTAACCCGGTGAAACCCCGTCTCTACTAAAATACTAGCCGGGCAAGGTGGCGGGCGCCTGTAGTCCCAGCTACTCGGGAGGCTGAGGCAGGAGAATGGCGTGAACCTAAGAGGCGGAGCTTGCAGTGAGCGGAGATCACGCGACTGCACTCCAGCCTGGGCCACAGAGCGAGACTCTGTCTCAAAAAAAAAAAAAAAGAAAAAGAGAATAATGACTTATTTAAATCAAAGTTCCAAAATGTGACATCTCAAATGCTCCTTGAATTCAGCAGATAAGTGAACATTTCAGGTATAGAAATTAACTCAGCCTTATAATTTCAGGTTTCTCTTTAAATACTGGAACTATAACTATTTCAAAAAGCTATTCAGGTCTATTTCCAATAATCAGACTCTCTTTTATTGTAAAACTGAAAACTTTTTTGTTGTATTGTAAAACAAACATAAAAAGGCCGGGCATGGTGGCTCATGCCTGTAATCCTAGCACTCTGGGAGGCCAAGGCGGGTGGATCACCTGAGGTCAGGTGTTTGAGACCAGCCTGGCCAACATGGTGAAACCCCATCTGTACTAAAAATACAAAAATTAGCCAGGCATGGTGGCATGTGCCTGTAATCCCAGCTACTTGGTGGCTGAGGCAGGAGAATAGTTTGAACCTAGAAGGTGGAGATTGCGGTGGGCAGAGATTGGGCCCCTGCATTCCAGCCCGGGCGACAGAGCCAGACTCTGTCTCAAAAACAAACCAACGAATAAAAAACAAAAATAAAAATAAAAATAGTCTTTCTAGATAAGGACTACCTTATACATGGCATATTATTTTATGGTAGAATAATACATTCCTGTGAATATATTATACGGTGATCATCATCACTAATTATATAGGAATATCTAAGATGCTATTTATTATCATAATTTTCAAGATCAGGAGACAAAGAATCCCAGTGAGCCCGAGTGATTTCGCCAATGCCATCTCCTGAGTCTGTAACCATGGGAGGAAGGTTCTGTTTCCACAAAGCCAGTTACTGATTAGCCTTCAGAAAGCAAGCCTGCCCACAATACTTTTAGTAGGAGAATCGTTTCTACCCTCCCACAGCAAAAACTCGTATCTCAGGAAAATACAAGTCAATATTCATTCAAGTAATCATCTCATTAATGAAAATGAATTGCAAATGTTTTCTGCCCTTGGGTATGCATATTAAAAAATATTTAACATTTAACGAAATCAATACTGAGACAAGTACTTACTAAAATACAAAGTGTTTCCATTGAAAAAATACTGTAATTAAACTTGTTAAAAATATGGGTATATATTTTACTCTTTTACAAAGGAAATAGCATTATACCCATTGAAACAATTATCTTTCTTTTAAGTGTATCCAAAAAACGAAAAGATCATCACAAACCCTAATGTAACTCTAACTTTTCTAAAGATGAGAAATGTTTTAAAACTCCTTAAGTTGTCACAGGCTCAGTGGCCGATCGTGTATTTATCAGTAGAGAATGTTCTTATGTGCTTCTGTGTTTATTTTGGGTAAAATTTAGTCAGTTGTCAAAAATAGGCCTGAAATAAGGAGATACATTTTCCTAGAAGAGATATAATTGTGATAGAATATAATCACTTACAAATATGAATAAACAAATTATAACACCTTTATGGAAAACTTAAATTTGCCATGGAACTTTTTAAATAGAGAAAGTTTCTCCTTTGCTAATTGAATATTTAAATAAATTTAATGTACTGAGTTTTTGGATCCAAGTGCTACTTGCAGTTTATGATGAAAGGCACCTATCCGTTCTTTCTGAACTGGCCAGTTCAAGATGCAGTGAGATTTAAACATTCCTCTTCTCAAACAGAGTGCATGGTTCAGTTTATAATCTGGAATCTCCTCAAGGAAAATCAATATAATGGAATCCAGATTTTGTTCAATAGCTTGTTGAACGGCATGATGTACCTTGAATCTAAGTAAAGAAAAGTATCGAAGAATTAATACACAGTTCTTAACAGCCAGAATCACTACTATTTAAAATAGTCTGTAACAGAGTTTAAGCTGTTACTGAAACTCAGGGTTTTTTTTTCTTAATTTTATTTTTAAAATTATTTGAGTTGAGTAATATTGGTAATATTTAAAAGTTTAATTGAAGCCGGGTGTGGTGGCTCACGCCTGGAATCCCAGCACTTTGGGAGGCAGGTGGGCAGATCACCTGAGGCCAGGAGTTCAAGACCAGCCTGGCCAACATGGTGAAACCCCATCTCTATTAAAAATACAAAAATTAGCCAGGCATGGGGGCACACACCTGTAATCCCAGCTACTCAAGAAGCTGAGGCAGGAGAATTACTTGAACCCGGGAGGTGGAGGATGCAGTGACCTGAGATCACACCACTGCACTCCAGCCTGGGCAACAGGGTGGGACTCCATCCAAAAAAAAAAAAAAGTTTAATTGAAAAGCAAGTACACACTTAAAATTTCACAATGTTTACCTACCTTTTGCATAATGGGTCTTTTAATAGATGGTGTGTTATAATAAAAATAATTTTTCTGCTTCTTTTGATGCTGTTAACAATTGCTTCCAGTTCAAAAACACCTGCCTCAAAGTCCCTTTCTTCCAGACAAAATTTGAGAGATTGGTCTTCCTTTTCCATTGAAGAGAAATGTTCCCAGACCCAATCCTTATCTTTATGGGCGTGAATTATATATGCTGCATATTCAAACTGTTCTGTCTGTCTGTCTATTTCTCTGAAACCAAGAACTCGATGTACTGAAACATTCCAGTAAAAAGATATCCTCCAGCCCTCAAAGTGGATGAGAAGTACAACAAAGATAAAAATCAACAGGATACTGGTATTGATCATGAAAAGGAGTTCAAAGGGGGCACTGTCTTTGCAGGATGATGTGTCAAAAAGTCTCACTGGGAACCCATGATAGTGAGGTGGAGTGTTGCAAAGGTAGTGGCTTGACAGCTCAGGGATGTTGGCATGGGTCTTGTTAATCCAGTTAACAAACCAGGCGATACTTTCACATGTGCAATCAAAGGGATTAAAGCGCATATCTAAGTTACTCAGGTTCCTGAAAGCTGGCCCAAAAACCTTCTTCTCAACTGATGTTATGAGATTCTTCTGAAGGTTCAATGACTTTAGAGACACCTGATTATCAAAGACAGACTCTGGAAGTGTGTTTAAATTATTCAATCCTAAATCAATGATCTTTAGTTCAGATAAATCCTTGAAGACCTCAACTGGGATCTCGTCAAAGCCATTAGACTCCAAGTTAAGGATGTGGAGGTGAGACAGACCTTTTAGGAAATAAACAGGACCACCAGGGTTTGCGTGTTTCCAGAGCCGTGCTAAGTTGTTATGCTGCAAATCCAGAATTTCTAGTTTCTCAAGACCTTCCAACATGTCATCATTTATGTTGGCTATGTTGTTGTTGCTTAGATCCAGAATGGTCAGGTTACCAAGAGGCTGGAATGGTGAAGGAGAGCAATCCACATTTTTAAGGGCCACCCTTCGGAGCATCAGTCGTTGAAGGCTTCGGACCAAGGCAAAGGAGTTCTTAGTCAGTTGCAGGTACTTGTTGTAGGAAAGATAGATTTCGAAAATATTTTCTAGACCACTCCATTCCTGGCCTGTGAGTTCTTGCCCAATTTCATTAAGGCCCAGGTCAAGTACTTCTAGGTGGCCCAACCAAGAGAAGGCACCACTCTCTATTTTTGAGATTTTATTCTTGGTTAGGTTGAGTATGTGTAAGGGAGAATGAGCAAGTGATACAAATGTTTCATTTGTCAAAGTTTGCAAACTTGTAAAGGAGTTGGATAGACTTAAGTATTTCAGGTTTATCAATCCTGTGAACATATTGCTTTTTATACCTGAAATATCATTATCTTCCATGTTAAGGTGCTCCAAACATGTTAGCCACTGAAAAGAAAAATCATCAATCTTGGGGAGCGAAGCAAGGGAAATACTTTGTTTAGTAAAAGACCGTTTCAAATTCAGGTACCGCACATTGAAAAGCCCGTGCAAAGAGTGAGAGAGCAAATGCTGTATATTATTATACTCCAGGAAGAAATATTCTAGATGTGGAAGCCAAACAAAGGAATCGTTACCAATCACATTTAAGTTGTTGTGGGAAAGATCGAGCATAGTGAGGTTTGTCCACTTTAGTCCCAAGAAAGTTGTATTGCTGGTGGTGGACAGCTGGCTGTTACTCAGAGACAGATTCCGAATGCTTGTGTTTGCTAATTCCAAACATAGCTTCTCTGTGAGGCTGGGACCCAGCTGGACGTTGTTCAGAAAGAGGCCCAATAATCTTCCAATTGCGTGAAAACACCCTGGAGAAAACTAAAGGTGGAAAAAAAGAGGTTAACAATCAAAAGCACAGACTCTGTAAGGCTGTTGAAAAGCTTAGATGCAGTTCTGGTTTTTTTTGTTTTTGTTTCTGTTTTCGTTTTTTCCTGAGATGGAATCTCACTCTGTCGCCCAGGCTAGAGTGCAGTGGAGCCATCTTAGCTCACTGCAACCTCCGCCTCCCGAGTTCAAGCAATTCTCCTTCCTCAGCCTCCTGAGTTGCTGGCATTACAGGTGCCCGCCACCACGCCCAGCTAATTTTGTATTTTTAGTAGAGACGGGGTTTCACCCTGTTGGCCAGGCTGGTCTCGAACTCCTGACCTTGTGATCCACCTGCCTCGGCCTCCCAAAGTGCTGGGATTATAGGCATGAGCCACCGCGCCCGACTCAATGCAGTTCTTTACTCCATCTCTACTCACCCTTCACCACATCCTGTGGGCAGAGCATTTCTCCCCCTTCCTCTAATGCACGAGTCCTTCCTTACAGCGCCCACCTCTTGCTCCAACCTCTGACTCCCCTGGCCACTGGCTAGCTTCTGCTCAGCATTCACAGCCTCAGCTTAGATGACACCTTTTCAAGGAGCCTTCTCTGACCTTCCAGTCCAGGATCAATCTCCTGGTACTTTTTCTTTATCACCATGAGAACAATTGCGATGAATAAACTGCTCATGAAGTCACTCATGGACTGCCATGAAGTCACTCTTTTCTTTTCTTTTCTTTTCTTTTTTTTTTTTTTGAGACAGAGTTTCGCTCTGTCCCCCAGGCTGCAGTGCAGTGGTGCGATCTCAGCTCCCTGCAACCCCCGCCTCCTGGGTTCAAGCGATTCTCCTGCCTCAGCCTCCTGAGTAGCTAAGATGAGAGGCGACTGCCACCACGCCTGGCTAATTTTTTTGTATTCTTAATAAAGACGGGATTTCACCATGCTGGCCAGGCTGGTCTTGAACTCCTGACCTCATGATCCACCCCCATCTCGACCTCCCAAAGTGCTGGGATTACAGGCGTGAGCCACCGCACCCAGCCTGGCGGGGCTGTGATTTGTAATGTGTCACTTGGGGGATGGTAAGGCTAATGGAAAAAAAGAGAAGTGTTGAAGAAAGGGTGCTTTATCATAAACAAATGAGTTAAAATGCAAAGCCGAAAATTATGAAATTAAGTATGATAAATCTACATGATAGCACTATTTTACAGGCAGTAAAATTTAGCTTTGGAATGATTCTTAATTGTATGGGAGATGTTCATGATATCATATTAAATCTAAAGAGCAGGAGAGACCATGATCTTCGGTGGGCGATATAGCATAACTGTTAGGAGCAGGGCCTCCGGTCCCAGCGAGCCAGAAACCCAGCGCTGTCCCAGGTGGATCCTGTGGGGCCTGAGATGTGTCACGTTAACTTTCTTCATCTCAGTTTTCTTTTGTGAAAATGACAATTAAGAATAAGTTGATTAGGCCGGATGCGGTGGCTCACGCCTGTAATTCCAGCAGTTTGGGAGGCCAAGGCAGGCGGATCGCCTGAGGTCAGGAGTTCGAGACAGCCTGGCCAACACGGTGAAACCCCGTCTCTACTAAAAATACAAAAATTAGCCAGGCGTGGTGGTGGGCACCTGTAATCCCAGCTACTCGGGAGGCTGAGACAGGAGAATAGCTTGAACCTGGGAGTTGGAGTTTGCAGGGAGTCCAAATCGTGCCATTGCACTCCAGCCTGGGCAACAAAGAGCGAAACTCAGTCTCAAAAAAGAAAAGAAAAGAAAAGAAACTAAGAATAAGTTGATTAAAACTACTATATACATAAAATATTTTTTAAAATTTATCACAGTACTTGACACACAGTTAAGTGCCTTAAGGATTTAAAAAAACAGTATGAATTTCAGTACAGTAAGAATTTAAGCTGTTGTTTTTCCTTATAATTATTTGGAGAAAAGCCAGGGAAAATGTACCCAAATGCTAACCGTGGTTGTTTCTGACTATGGACATTTGAGTGATTTTTTTTTAATCACCCCTTATTATTATTGTTTCTCATTTATTGATATATTTAATACCATTACTATCATAAATGTCTTAATCATAGAAAATGCTGTTTAAAAAAATAAAATGAATAGCTTGCACAAAACATCTTAATATCTCAGGATAAATTTGTACGCCATTTATTTTTATGTCTGAAAATGAATAGAGTTGTAGGTAAGGATTTCCAGTAGTCTTGTAGCCGGGAACAAAATGAGTGTAAAATACAGACAACCTGTATATGAAAATACGGAATCCTATTTAGGGAAAAGGAGTCAGTCGACAGGACCGAGAGAAAGCAAAAGAGCAGGGAAGTTATTTCTTTCTTCATGATCCAGGACACATAGCCCTCCTGTGCGAATAACAGACAGCCTTCCTGTGCCCAGCTATCCCCAGGCCCCTGCGAGTTAGCCCACTGCAACCTGGGCGCTGTCCGTGCTGCACAGAGCCCTCTTAAAAAAAACAAACAAACAAACAAACAAACAAACAAAAAAAAAAACATAATCCTGTAAAATCCTCAGCAGCCTTTGTTTCTTTGTAGTCAGCTTCGCTTGCTGAAATGCCCGTTGCCTTCTCGCAATGTAGTTTCCTACTTTCACTAACAAATGTGCCTTTCTCCACCTACAACTGTCTTGGTAAATTCTTTTACCCCTGTGCCACCCGTCCAGACAGTTGTTGCTCCCCGTGACAGCAAATGATTAGCCTGAAGATCACGATTCCAAAAAGAGACAGTCCTGTCAGTTATTTAAGCTGACTTCATTGTAGGAAGGTTTTTATAACAACATGGGGCTGCTTGTCATTTCCTGAGCCCTGCCTATGCCAGACACGGTCCTAAATTCTTTACCACACAGTCCTGTGAGGTAGAGTCATTATCACGCCCGTTCGAAAGCTGGGAGGCTGGAGAGGGAGAACTTGAATAACTTGCCTGATAACACGATGGTTAAAAGACAAAGCCCAGAGACCAGGCCAGCTAACCCAACTGTGAACCTGGGGCTCTTGACCATCGTACTCTTTTATTAATAATTCTTTCAGAGAGTTTGTGTGACAGAGAGCACTATTTCCACTTTGCAAGTGAGGACACAGACTCAGAGAGGTTAAGGATGTTCCCAAGGTCATGGCACGGGGGTTCCACCCAGTGCTGCAGGACCGCAGAGTCCCGTCTCCCGACCTCTCCTGGGGCTGCCTGAGCTCTCACGAGGGTGGCACCAATGCCCCCAAGCAGTAGGTGTGAAGGAATGCTGGAAGACAGGCAAAGGCTAAAGAACGTCAGATTCCTGTGTCTGTGACACAGATAGGGACTACCCACCTTAAAGGCAGAATGCAAAATAATTTTAGCTTACTTCTTACCTCTTTAATTTGATTCGATGATAACTCTAACTTTTTTAAAGATGAATTGGCAAGGATATCAAGTTCTTCACTTTTTAGCGCTTGGATTTTATTGTTTGATAATAGAAGCTCTTGGAGATTTTCCAGCTGAACCTGAGTTCCTAATTTTGTAGATGACAAGCCATTATGAGACAGATCTAATGTGATTAAATTCTGAAGGGAAAAAATAATAAGCATATGTTAGAGTCTTGGTGTCAAAAACAGTTCTTTTAAATGTAAGTACATCTTAAAAATATTTCAACAACAAAATCAACACCTCTGTATCATTCTGTTGAATACTAACAGTAAGCATAATAAAAAATCTTTGTTCTGATTAATCTTTGTTATGTTATAATCTTTGTGATGGTTACCCTTGAAACCATTGTAGGAAGGATTTTATTTCTTACTTCAAGAATCATTTTATTTCTCTTACCAAAATAAGAAGGATTTAAGCTTACTTATGATATAAGGAACATTGCTAATTTATAAACTTATTTTTCATAACCATTTACTTATGATGCAAGGATTTTCACGTGGCTTATCAAACACAGTGTCATGCATTCACCTTGAAAATAAGTATCAGAAAAAAGAACAGAATGTTTTCTTAAAAAGCATGAGTAGAATTTTGCCATCTATTTAATTTCAATTTTAAATAGATTTTTATACTGAGAAAGATTCATAGTTATATAAATTTTGGATCATGACTAGTACAGAATATTAACTTTTGTTTGCTTGTCAGTACTGTGGGATATTTTATCACCCTTTGCTACTTTTGAATATGTACGCTTCAAATTCAGGCAAAAGGTAAGGAAAAGCTGATGATACCAGTTAAGGCAAAATCTAATGTAATCTCTATTAACGAGAAGCAAGTTTTTTAATTTAAGTCTTTACAAAAATAACATTTTACAATGACTTCTCTAGCAAGATTTTGAGGCCTTTGTATTTGAAGATATTTCATCCACATTAGACTCTAAGAAGACCCAAGAGAAGATTTAAAATAGCCAGGGAGCAAATCACTTTATGTTTCACAGCATATTTACATTTGTAGACTATTCTTGGCATCTGAGGAAGAGCAATGCTCAATTTTTTGTAAGGCCATAAAATGAAGTAACTTGAAAATCACTTTGGTTAAAGAAAAACACTTAATAATTGCCTCAGATTTAGAAACAATAGCATGCGTTTTGTTTGTTTGTTTGTTTGTTTGTTTTCTGGTGCTCTAAAGCATTGTAGGGTGAATATGGTTAACTATGATTTATTGTATATTTTTTAAAAGCTAGAAGAGGGTATTTTGAATGTTCACAACACAAATGAGAAACATTTGAGATGATGGATATGATAATCACCCTGATTTAATCATTATACATTGTATACACATATTGAAAGATCTGCATTCTAGATCTCATAAATATGTACAATTATTAAATGTCAACTAAAAAGAAAAGAAAAAAAAACAAACTAAAATTCAAGCAAAGTGTTGAAAAGAAAAAGGTAGCCGTCATTGAAAAAGTGACACCACTATTGAACAAGTCATTGAAATAGCCATTGAGGAGATTTCTTAAACCAGGAGTAGGTAATTTTTAGTTGAACAATTCACTTGATCATTGTATCAATTTGTTAATTTTATTTAAGTCAGACTTTGGACTCTAGACTTTTTTCATGACTTCACATACTAAATCAGCAGCATTGAAAGTTTAGTGTCCATGTTCTTATGGGATATTCTGATTCTTCTCTGTTCATTACTTCTGCCTCTTGCATCTAAGTTCTGTTTCTAATGGGAAAAAGCGAGAGAGGCAAACATTGAAAATTAAGGATGAAACTGATTTAAGAGTACATTTTCTCTTTTGGAAGCATTTTCTATTATAATGGCAGTATTTGTGGCAAATTGGATTAGATCAAATTTCTTCCTTTTTCTTACTTTGATGTTTAGATAGTAAGTCTAAGGATGGATAAGTGACTTTAAAACATTAGTAACAATAGACATTTTCATCTTACCTTCTGCTTTACAAAGGGATTACTTTTAATTTTCTGGATTGAGTTGGACATGAGATGGAGTTCCGTCAAATTCGTGCAGAAGGCAAAGGTTTTATCAGAAAGTTGAGATAGCTCATTGTGCTGGAGGTTCAAAACTTTTAACATGGGAAGTTTTTGGCACAATTCTGGCTCCAGTTTTGAGATGGAGTTAAATCCTACATCCAAGATAGTTAGTTGGCTATATCTTGTAAAATTGGCAGCTGGTAATCTTCTGAGTTGATTATGGGTAAGATTCAACACTGTTATGTTTGTGGGGAGATCATCGGGTACCTGAGTTAACTTCAGGTGGCTGCAGTCAGCAACTTCTTGGCTAACAGTGCATTTGTTGGTGGAGGATGCACACAGCATCCCAAAGGGCAAAAGTCCCCACCAAAAGTAGATATAAGGCAAAGTCTGTCTCATGATTCTGCTGTATAGAAGAAACATTAAAATGTATGAGCAACATTAATAGCAGATGACTTTCAAATGCATTGGTATATTCCTTGTAAAATATACCACCAAAATATGACTATGTATATTACGACTCATACTCTTATGCCCTACAAGTGCATATTATACAAGTAATACATCAAACAGAAACATTTCAAACAGTACAGAAAGATAAAAAACAGAACATCCAAACTTCCTTCCCATCCTTCACCTTGATCCCAGTTGCAGCGGCAGTGTCTCTCTTTTGATAGGTTCTATCTGTAATTCTCATGATTACCTCCATAAACTTAATATTCTTGCCCTTCTATTTCTTCATTTACTGATTTCACTATAAAGATAAGGAATTTAATTATATTTTTCCTTCATTCTCTTCACTTCTCTTTAGTTAATTTTGTTTGTTTGTTTTTGATTTTGTTTTGTTTTGTTTTGTTTTTGAGACAGAGTCTCGCTCTGTCACCAGGCTGGAGTGCAATGGCGTGATCTCAGCTCACTGCAACCTCCGCCTCCTGGGTTCAAGCGATCCTCCTGCCTCAGCCTCCCAAGTAGCTGTGATTACAGGCGCCCACCACCACTCCCGGCTAATTTTTTGTATTTTTAGTAGAGACGAGGTTTCACCATGTTGGCCAGGATGCTCTCCATCTCTTGACTTCGTGATCTGCCCACTTCAGCCTCCCAAAGTGCTGGGATTACAGGTGTGAGCCATCGTGCCCAGCCAGTTAATTTTTATTTTATTTAAAATAAATAAGTACATTTTTCTCCACATTTCTTCCATTCTTACATTTCCTAAAACTGTCAGCTATAACATTGCTTGACATTGTCAAGATGTGAAATGTTAGCATGTTATCCTGAAACTCTGATTACATATGAGGTCCTTGGCCTACATCAATCCAGAAAATCTAAAGTCAGTAAATATCATTTACAATTTTAAAAATTATTTGTGTTTATTTATTTATTTTTAGAGGCAAGGTCTCACTCTGTTGCCCAGGCTAGAGTACAGTGGTGCTATCATGGCTCACTGCAGCCTCCAACTCCTGGGCTCAAGGGCTCCTCCCACCGCAGCCTCCCAAGTAGCTGGGACTACAGGCATGTACCACCACACCCAGCTAATTTTTTATTATTTTTTTAAATTTTACAGAGAGATAGGGTCTCGCTATGTTGCCCAGGCTGGTCTCAAACTTTTGACATCAAGTGATCCTCCAGCCTTGGTTTCATAAAATGCTGGGATTACAGGCATGAGCCAATGTGCCCAGCCTCAATTTTGCAATCATATAAATTTTACAATCATATAAATAAATATTCACTGCAGATCATAATGTAACTGAAAAATTCTTATCACCTACTAATGTAGCTGTCATAGTATCATAGTGCAATGCATTCCTCACATGTATATAGTGATGCTGGTGTAAACAAACCTACTATACTACTAGTTATATAAAATATAGCACACACAATTATGTACAGTGCATAATAGTTGATAATAAATGAATATGTTATTGATTTATGTATTTACTATACTTTTTGCCATAATTTTAGAATGTACTCCTTCTACTTATTTTTTTTTTTAAGTTAACTGTAAAACAGCCTCAGACAGGTCCTTCAGGAGGGATTCCAGAAGAAGGCACTGTGATCACAGGAGACGACAGGTCCATGCATGTTGTGGCCCCTGAAGACCTTCCAGTGGGACACGACGTGGTGGAAGGCAGTGACATTGAAGATCCTGACTCTGAGCAGGCCTAGGCTAATGTGTGTGTTTCTGTCTTTGTTTTTAACAAAAACGTTTAAAAAGTTAAAAAAAAAAAAAAAGAAGAAAATTAAAAGTAGAAAAAAGCTTATAAAATAAGAATATAAAGAAAGAAAATACTTTTGTATAGGTGTACAATGTGTTTGTTTTAAACCAAACATTATTACAAGAGTCAAAAAGTTTTGAAAAATTAAAACATTTATAAAGTAAAACAGTTATAGTAAGTTAATTATTATTGAAGAAAGTATGATTTTTAAATAGGTTTAGTATAACCTAAGTGTATAGTGTTCATAAAGTCTGCAGTGGTGCATAGCCATGTCCTAGGCCTTCACATTCACTCACCACCCACTCACAGACTCACCCAGAGCCGCTTCCAGTCCTGCAAGCTCCATTTGTGCTAAGTGCCCTATGAAAGTGCCATTTGTAATCTTTCCTACCACATTTTCACTTACCTTTTCTATGTTTAGATACACAAGTACTTCCCATTGTGTTACAACTGCCTCCAGTATTCAGTGCGGTCACAGGCTGGCTGTCTGGTTTTGCAGCCTGGGCGCCACAGGCCATACTGTCTAGTTTTGTGTTAGCACTCCCTTTGATGTTCCCACAATGCATTTCTCAGAATGTATCCCCATAATTAAGCAACACGTGACTGTGTTCTATTTCTTTGGGGTAAATTACTAGGATTGGAATGGCTGGGCCATTTGGTGAGGCTGTTTGATTTTATGAGAAACTGCCAGATCTTTTGGGAAAGTATCGCACCACCGACTTTCCTGATAACATTTGGTGCCTATTTTTATTTATTTTTAGTCATTCTGGTGAGTATGTAGTGATAGCTAATTATGCTTTTAATTTGCATTTTCCTGTGGACTAATGATATTTAACAATTTTCATGTGCTTATTGTTCATTTATCTTCCCTTATATATTCAAATATTTTGCTCATCTATTCGATTGTTTCCTTTTTATTTTTCTGTTGTAGGAATTTTTTACATATCTCAGTATCAGTCCTTTGTCAGATTCCTATTTTGTAAATATTTATTCCCAGTGTGTGGGTTGCCTGTTTATTTTCTTACTAATGTCTTCTTAATTATGATGAAGTCTAACTTATCATTTTCTCTTTTATTGTTATTGTTTCTGTGTCTTCTCTAGAAACTTTTCCTACTCCCATTACTTAGATACTCTCCTCTAAAAAGCTTTACAGTGTTAGCTTTTATGTTAAGGTCTGTGATCTTTCCTAAATTAATTATTGTGTATCCATGAAGTAGGAGTCGCAGTATTTTGTGTGTCAGACCTTTTTCTTCTGAGAGAAAAAAGAAAAAGTCAGTCAGACCTTTTTCTTTTGAGTTGGAGTCTCGCTCTGTCGCCCAGGCTGGAGTGCAGTGGCGTGGTCTTGGCTCACTCAGCCTCCACCTCCCAGGTTCAGGTGATTCTCCTGCCTCAACCTCCCGAGTAGCTGGAACTACAGGCGCCAGCCACCATGCCCGGCTAATTTTTGTATTTTTAGTAGAGATGGGGTTTCACCATATTGGCCAGGCTGGTCTTGAACTCCCGACCTCAGGTAATCCACCCGCCTTGGCCTCCCAAAGTGCTGGAATTATAGATGTGAGTCACCGTGCCTGGCCCAGTCAGGCCATTTTTTAAAGAGACTTTCTTTCCCCCACTGGACTGTTCTGTGCCTTCCTTAGAAACTGAGTAAATGTTTTAAGTGAGGGTCTATTTCTGGGCTGTCCACTCTCTTCCACTGAAATACTTGTCAGTTCTTAGGCCAATACCACATTGTTCAGATTACTGTAGCTTTATAACAAGTCTTGAAGTTCAAAGTGCAAACCCTCCCATCTTGCTCTTTTTCTAGATTGCTTTTTCCGTGCTATGGTTGGTGGAAATTATCCAATGTTGTGTATTCTTTATTATTAATTATTGCTTCTCACCAGAATGTGAAGCTATAATAGTAGAGGACATAGTTCTTATTCCATATGGTGTTGTCTGTGTTTAGAACAACGCCGGCCACTTTGTCGGCTCTGAAGAAATAAATATATGTTGAACACATAGCCGATGTGGTTTGGCTCTGTGTCTCCACCCAAATCGCATGTCGAAGTATAATCCCCAGTGTTGGAGGTGGGGGCTGGTGGGAGGTGACTGGCTCATGGGGCGGAGTTCTCACAGTTGGTTTAGCACCACCCTCTCGGTACTGTTCTCCTGATAGTGAGTGAGTGAATTCTTATGAGATTTGGTCATTTAAAAGTGTGTGGTGGCCGGGTGCAGTGCTCACGCCTGTAACCCCAGCACTTTGGGAGGCCAAGGCAGGCAGATCACCTGAGATCAGGAGTTTGAGACCAGCCTGGCCAACATGGTGTAACCCTGTCTCTACTAAAATACAAAAATTAGCTGGGCTTGGTGGCAGGCGCCTGTAATCCCAGCTACTGGGAAGGCTGAGGCAGGAGAATCGCTTGAACTACCGAGGCAGAGGTTGCAGTGAGCCGAGATCCCACCACATGGCACTCCAGCCTGGGCAACAAAGCAAAACTCCGCTCCCGCTCCCCCCAAAATAATAGATAGATAGATAGATAGATAGATAGATAGATAGATAGATAGATAAATAAATAAAAGTGTGTGACGCCTTCTCCTTCTCTCTTCTTCCTGCTCTGGCCATGTGAAGGTTCCAGCTCCAGCTTTGCCTTCTGTGATGGGTAAAAGCTCCCTGAGGCTTCCCTGGAAGCAGAGGCTGCCCGTACAGCTTACAGAACCATCAGCCAATTAAACCTCTTTCTTTATAAATGACCGGTCTCAGGTATTTCTGTAGAGCAATGTGAGAATGCACTCATACGGTAGTTTTCCACGGGCATTTAATAAGCTCAGGAAAGCCACTCTTATCTCCATACATTGTCACACTTTATTTTGGTGGGATGTGTACCCAATGTGATACTCTCTGGTGTGATCAAAACCTAATTTCAGATATTTTAAAAAATCAAATACACCCACAAACTATGGAGATGAAGCAATGGTAATGATATCTAAACAGATATTCCACAAGATCTAAAAGTCATGACACAAAAATTATTCCAGTAAGTTTCAGATAATAAAATCGTCTTAGGTCACTAATCCTAGGAAAACAGAACTAATGTGAGTATTTAGAATTATTCTAATATACTTAAAAATAGTGATTTTACTAATATTCTAATTTAGTTCTCAGAAACAGGAAAAAAAAACCTGACTTCTATAAACTAGTATTCCCATCTCATGGCTTTTATAATTCTGACACTAATCATTGTAGAGCTGTGCACATTCTTTATATCCACAGGCCATGAGGAATGCCACAGCCAGGCCAGCAAGGATGCACGTTGCTGACTTGCCCAGGTGCATGAAGAATGCAGGGCTGGCAATGATGCCTCTCGAGTGCCAGGGACCAGTTCCCCACCCACCCCCTCTCTGACAGTCTCCCAAACCTCTCTTCCAGTTCCTTCAGAACTTCCTACCTCTACTTACCAACTCACAGGTAAAGTCCCTACGATACATTCTCCTTGCTTAGGGGAAAGGTGCCCCTCTGGTAGGGCTCCGGCTAGAGGTCAGAATTGCTGAGGACTAATCCATTACAAAGCATATCCCTGAATGACTGAAGGACTTTCCCCATCTGAAGACATTTCATCAGTGGGCAAAACTCACCTAATGCTAGGCGGGAGGGGTGAAAGAGGAACAGACATGGAGAGAATCTTATGAAATTTCAGAATTGCAACCATGCACACAAAAATCCTAAAGCCTTCATTTCCAAAGAATAGAGATCTTGATTAATAAAAAACTTCTCATCAGTAACGTGAACTGTTGCGGGAAGTCAGGGACCCCGAACGGAGGGACCGGCTGAAGCCATGGCAGAAGAATATAAATTGTGAAGATTTCATGGGCATGTATTAGTTCCCCAAATTAATACTTTTATAATTTCTTACACCTGTCTTTACTGTAATATCTGAACATAAATTGTGAAGATTTCATGGACACTTATCACTTCCCCAATCAATATCCTTGTGTTTTCCTATGCCTGTCTTTAATCTCTTAATCCCGTCATCTTCTTCGTTAGCTGAGGAGGATGAATGTCGCCTCAGGACCCTGTGATTGTATCAACTGCACAAATTGTTTGTAGAGCGTGTGTGTTTGAACAATATGAAATCTGGGCATCTTAAAAAAAAAAAAAAGAACAGGATAACAGCGATGTTCAGGGAACAAGAGAGGTAACTTTGAACTGGCAGCCGGTGACCTGGACAGAGCTATATTTCTCCTCTTTCTGTAGCAAATGGGGAGAAATATCACTGGTCTTTTTTTTTTTTTTTTTTTTGAGGCCAGTCTCGCTCTGTCACCAGGCTGGAGTGCAGTGGCGGATCTCCGACCACTGCGGCTGCCTCCCGAGGTTCACGCCATTCTCCTGCCTCAACCTCCCCGAGTAGCTGGGACTACAGAGGCCATGCAGCCCGGCCTAAGTTTTTGTATTTTTTAGTAGAGGCGGGGTTTCACCGTGTTATGCAGGATGGTCTCGATCTCCTGACCTCGTGATCCGCCCGTCTCGGCCTCCCAAAGAAGATGCTGGGATTACAGGCGAGCCACAGCATTATCACTGGTGCTTTTTTCTCAGCCAGGAACATCCTGAGAAAGAGAATCAGCCCTGAGAAAGGTAGGCCTGGGCAGCTGCCCCAGGCGTGTGCCGTCTTTTATGGTCGAAGCCGAAGGGATGAAACAAGCCCCAGTCTCCTGTAGCGCTCCCAGGCTGATTAGGATGAGGAAAATTCCCACCTAATAAATTTTGGTCAGACAGGTTATCTGTTCTCAAACCCTGTTTCCTGATAAGATGTTATCAACGACAATGAGTGCACAAAACTTCATTAGCAATTTTAATTTCACCTCATCCGGTGGTCCTGTGATCTCGCCCTGCCTACATTTGCTTTGTGATATTTTATTACTTTGTGAAGTGTATGATCTCTGTGACCCACACCCTATTCATGCACTCCCTCCCCTTTTGAAAATCGCTAATAAAATCTTGCTGGTTTTACTGCTTGGGGAATATCACGGATCCTGCTGACATGTGATGTCTCCCCCGGACACCCAGCTTTAAATTTCTCTCTCTTGTGCTCTTTCCCTTTATTTCTCAACCCAGCCGAGACACTTAGGAAACAGAAAAGCCAACGTTAAATATTGGGAGCGGGTTCTCCCGATATCTGGTGCTAACGTGGTCTTTCTTTTTTCCTAAGTGCATGTGGGAACCTGACTCCCTTTGGCAGGTGCGGTGAAACGACATCGGCTTGGTTCACAGATACGTGTGTTCAACTCCCTGACGACTGGTGAGCAGTCTGTGTATGGTCTGGGTTAACTATGGGACACACAGAGTATAAAAATTATACCTATCTCTTCTGTATTAAACTCTGGTTAAAACAAGGAATGATTTGGGTGCCCATGGAAAATATGGTCTCTCTATTCAGGGTGGTGGAAAAACACTGTCCTTGGTTTCCTAAAAAAGGAACCGTATATGTAGAAGTATTGGATCTTTTTACAGCATTCCAGGACTTTGTCTCAACAGGGAATTGTGCTCCTGTCACCGCTTGGGATGATTGGGCCTTGGTGCGTGCCATCCCAATACCTCCTCAACTTTTCTCTCACACGGCCTTCGTTATCTGATCAGCTTCTCCATTCAGCTACTCCTCTTTCACCTAACCATGTTGAAAATTCAACGTCTAACTCTGGTGACTTTGGCTTAACGTTACCCCTTGATGATCTTACTTCTTTTCACGAAGAGCAAGTACTTGCAGCTCCCGTGGCCGTGGCCGTGACTCACACAGCCCAGGACCATAGATATGCTAATTCGTCCCTCTTCAAACCTTTGCAGCATTTGTCTCTAGGTGTCACCTAATGGTTCTGGGACCAAACTACAATTTACCTGTAATTCTGCAGGCCTTCCCCTATCCACTTCAGCCCCTCACCCTCCTGTCGTTTCAGTTCCTCAACTGGTCACGTTGCCATCCCCTCAGCCTGCTTCTTTGTGTCCTTCTTCGCACATGGACGCCAGCAATCACCGGTATACTTCTGCTTCTTCTACTCCTTCAATTCCCCTTTCTCACACTCTCATTCTGGTCTGCGTCGATATGCGCCGCTTAATCTTACTTTAAAAAAAAAAAATTTAAGGATGCTTGTACTCAGTACGGTCCTACTTCTCCTTAGGTTAAAATGGTATTGCAAACTTTTTGTACAGAGGTCGCTTTGCTTCCTTTAGACTGGGACATTTTGACAAAAGCTGTTCTGACCCCATCTCAGCATTTACAATTTCGTACTTGGTGGTCAGAGGAGGCCTGTCCGCAGGCTCAGCTAAATCGGACTCATGGCATTCTAGTTACTCAGGCTCAGCTCACAGGCTCCGATCGTTTCTCTGATACTTATGCCCAGTTAGGCTTTGAAAAACTGTAGACTTTAACTCAGTTGGTTTCTGAACAGTTACAGCTTAAAAATGTGGGACCCTCTCTTTCCCCCTGGAATTCTCCTGTGTTTCCACTAAAAAAGAAATCAGGCATGTGGCGGATGGTAACCGACTTAAGGGCCATTCACGCTGTAATGAAACCTGCCCCTGCTTCAATACCTAAACATTGGCCTCTCATAGTTACTGATCTTAAAGATTGGTTTTTTCATATTGCTTTACATAAATCGGATTGTGAAAAAATTGCTTTTACTGTATCATCTATCAATAATCAGGAGCTTGCAGCTCGTTATCAATGGAAAGTACTTCCTCAAGGAATCCTGAATAGCCTGACAATCTGCCAGCTTTATGTTGGACAAGTGCTGTCACCGGTTCGAGCCCAATTTCCCCAGGCCTATATTCTTCATTATATTGATGATATTTTAATTGCTGCCCCCACTGATAAAGAATTAATTGACTGTTATCAAATTTTGAGCCGCCGTGTTACTGAGGCTGGATTACACACCGCCCAGGATAAAATTCAACAGACCACCCCTGCTCAATATTTAGAAATGATGGTCGAATAAACAATGCATCCAACCTCAAAAAAATTCAAATTAGGAGAAATTCCCTAAAAACTTTAAATGACTTCCAAAAACTTTTGGGTAACATTAATTATTTAAGACCTACTTTAGGCATTCCGACCTATGCACTGTTGAACTTGTTTTCTACTCTGCGGGGAAAGTCCCATCTCTGCAGTCCCAGGACTTTGACCCCTGAGGCTTCACTAGAACTGGAATCCGCAGAGGAAAGAATCCAGACCGCCCAGTTATCTAGAGGACAGCCGTCTCAGCCTTCTCAGCTTCTGGTTTTCGCTTCATTACACTCCCCTACTGGACTAACAGTTCGAAATAATGATTTAGTGGAGTGGTGTTTTCTTCCTCATTCTGTGTCAAAAACTTTGTCTGTCTATCTGGACCAAACTGCCGTAATAATTGGCCAGGCTCGGTGTACAATACTTCAAATTTCTGTATTTGATCCGAATTTAATTGTCGTTCCTTTAAATCGGCTCAAAGTTCAGGCTGCCTTTCAACATTCAGCACTGTGGCAAATTCACTTGGCTGATTGTATTGGTGTTATTAACAATCATTATCCAAAAAACGAACTGTTTGATTTTATAAAAATGACATCTTGGTTGGTCCTTCGACTAACCGAAGATCAGCCCGTTCCTGAGGTTGTTGCAGTGTTCACCGATGGCTCCAGCAATGGAAATGCTGCCTATGTAGGTCCTACAGACAAGCTTATTTCTACTTCTTATACTTCTGCTCAAAAGGCAGAGTTAATTGCTGTGATTACTGCCTTACAGGATTTCCCCAAATCTTTAAATATTGTCTCTAATTCTACTTAACATGGGAAAGAGGATGTGCTTGGGTTTCACCAGATCATCAAACAAAACCCGCAGAGAAAAGACGTCGGTGTCAGAGATTGCCTTCAGACGTGGTGAGATCTGTGCCAGCTTCTTAGAAGCTGGCACACAATCACAATGGGTCTAATTCAATCCTCTCTGATGGCAATGGAGACTCATCCAACTAATCCCACTTCTAATTACCGTTCTTTTTCTCCTTACAAACCTAAAAATCTCACCATTTCTATTAGTCTAAAAATAACATCCCTCTGTTTTTCTCTTCCTCCTTCAGCACTCAATCTCGCTTATAATGAGTTTTATTTAATGATTCTCCTCTTTATACTTTCTATCTCACCAGTGCCCTCTCACACTGATTTACCTGCTACACATAATCATTCTTATTGGGCTTATGTGCCTTTTCCTCCACTTATTCGACCTCTCACCTGGATGGATGCTCCTGTGGAAATCTCCACTAATGATAGTGTGTGGATGCCTGGAGCTACAGATGACCATTGGCCTGCTCAACCAGGAGAAGAAGGCACTGCATTTAATGTTACCACGGGTTATAAATACCCGCCTCTGTGCCTCGGACATGCACCTGGTTGTATTCATCTAGAAACTCAAGTCTGGGCTGCTTATCTTCCGGAGAGATCAGCTACAGAGGAACCGGGACATTTGGTCTCTGGCCTTTCCCTTTCTCCTTTAAAACAAATGAAAGGGGGAGTAATGGGAGATGCCCCATACTTTCAATACAAACCTGCAGGAAAACCATGCCCTAAACATTTTGAGGGCCCATCTAAAACTTTAATTTGGGAAGATTGTGTTAATTCACATGCAGTAATATTAAAAAGTGACTTATATGGTTTAGTAATAGACTGGGCACCAAAGGGCTGTTTAAAAAACCATTGCTCCTCTGGTGGAAGGGAATGCCTGGAGGCTACTTATTTTATTTCTTATCAGGAGAATGAGAATCATCCTTCTACTTTGCATAGGAGGTTCAGCTCATTCTTTCCCGTAAAATGAGAAGATAAAGGCATTACCCTCCCCCCCGCGCCAAGGCCTCGTATGATACTCCCCATTCTGAACCCAGAACACCCAGAACTTTGGAAATTGGCTATTGCCATGTCTGGACTGTGAGTATGGGAAGGGGAAACTATTCTGTCTGTTGTCCCCACTACTGCTCCAGTCTCTCAGTATCAACGTAGATCCAGACATTCTGCTTTACTTACCTCCAACCTGACTGTTCCCATACAGAGTTGTGTTAAGCCTCCTTACATGCTGTTAGTGGGAAATATCAAAATTTGGACGAACAATCAAACTGTCCAATGCATTAATTGTCATTTGTACACTTGTATTAACTCCCATTTTGACTCCAGGAAAAGTGTAATGTTGGTTCGAGCTCGAGAAGGAATCTGGATTCCGGTAACTTTGCCCAGACCTTGGGAATCCTCTCCCTCGATGCATTTAATTAATGAAGTGTTACAGCGAATTCTAAAAAGATCTAAGAGATTTGTTTTCACTATAATCGCTGTGATCATTACAGTCACTGCACTGGCCACCACTGCCGGAATGGCGTTACATCAATCTATTCAAACAGCTTATTTTGTTAATAATTAGCAAGCCAATTCCACCCAAGTGTGGAATTCTCAACAAGGCATTGATCAAAAATTGGCTAATCAAATTAATGATTTAAGACCGTCTGTTATTTGGCTTGGAGATCAGGTAGTGAGTCTCGAACATCACTTGCAAATGCCGTGCAACTGGAATACTTCTGATTTCTGTATCACCCCATATTCCTATAATGAGACTGATCATTCATGGCAAATGGTCAAGGGACATCTTCTGGGAAGGGAAGATAATTTATCATTGGACATAACTAAATTAAAGAAACAAATTTTCGAAGCCTCTCAAGCTCACTTATCCATTGTGCCGGGAGCTGAGGCCTTAGATCAGGTGGCAGAAAACCTTTAGGGATTGAACCCCACGACTTGGATCAAGTCTACTGGGGGCTCTACTGTGGTGAATTTTGGAATTATGTTTCTCTGTTTAATCGACTTGTTTTCAGTGTGCCCGGGCCAGTCAAAGAATCCTGCGTCAAAATCGAGAGAACGAACAAGCCTTCATCACCAAGGCACATTTATGTAAAAAGAAAGGGAGAGATGTTGTGGGAAGTCAGGGACCCTGAACGGAGGGACCGGCTGAAGCCACAGTGGAAGAACATAAATTGTGAAGATTTCATGGACATTTATTAGTTCCCCAAATTAATACTTTTATAATTTCTTATACCTGTCTTTACTGTAATCTCTGAACATAAATTGTGAAGATTTCATGGACACTTATCACTTCCCCAGTCAATATCCTTGTGTTTTCCTATGCCTGTCTTTACTTTAATCTCTTAATCGCGTCATCTTCTTCGTAAGCTGAGGAGGATGAATGTCGCCTCAGGACCCTGTGATTGTATCAATTGCACAAATTGTTTGTAGAGCATGTGTGTTTGAATAATATGAAATCTGAGCATCTTAAAAAAAAATAGAACAGGATAACAGCGATGTTCAGGGAACAAGAGAGGTAACTTTGAACTGGCCGCAGGTGAGCCGGGCGGAACAGAGCTATATTTCTCCTCTTTCATAAGCAAATAGGAGAAATGACGCTGAATTCTTTTTCTCAGCAAGGAACATCCCTGAGAAAGAGAATGCACTCTGAGGGTAGGTCTATAAACGGCTCCTTTGGAAGCGTGTGCCGTCTTTTATGGTCAAAGCCGAAGGGATGAAATAAGCCCCGGTCTCCTGTAGCGCTCTCAGGCTTATTAGGATGAGGAAAATTCCCACCTAATAAATTTCTGTCACACAGGTTGTCTGCTCTCAAACCCTGTTTCCTGATAAGATGTTATCGACGACAATGCGTGCCTGAAACTTCATTAGCAATTTTAATTTTGCCCCATCCTGTGGTCCTGTGATCTTGCCCTGCCTCCATTTGCTTTGTGATGTTTTATTACCTTGTGAAGTATGTGATCTCTGTGACCCACACCCTATTCATGCACTCCCTCCCCTTTTGAAAATCGCTAATAAAAACTTGCTGGTTTTACAGCTCGGGGGGCATCACAGATCCTGCCCACATGGGATGTCTCCCCCGGACACCCAGCTTTAAATTTCTCTCTCTTGTGCTCTTTCCCTTTATTTCTCAACCCAGCCGAGACACTTGGGAAATAGAAAAGAACCCAGGTTAAACATCAGGAGCAGGTTCTCCCAATAATGAACCACTGGAAAACAATAGAGATAAGCTTTCCAAACATTTAGAGAAAATTATTTTGAATTTAAAATTTCATATCCAGGCAAGGGGTATAGTGGCTCATCCCTGTAATCCCAGCACTTCAGAAGGGGTAGGTGGAAGGATACTTGAGACTAGGAGTTCAAGACTAGCCTGGGCAACATAGTGAGACCCCATATCTAAAAAAAAAAAAAAAAAAAAATTAGAAATTAGCCAAGTGTGGTGGCACAAGCCTGTAGTTCCAGCTACTTCGGAGGCTGAGGCAAGAGGATCGCTTGAGCCCAGGAGGTTAAGGCTGCAATGAATCATGATCACACCACTGCACTCCAGCCTGGGCAACAGAGCAAGACCATGTCTCTGAAAAACAAGAAAATCACCTTTGGCCAGGCCAAAAAAATTACCTGTGGCTCATGCCTGGAATCCCATCACTTTAGGAAGCTGAGGCTGGAGGATCCCTTGAGCCCAGGAGTTTGGGACCAGCCTGGGCAACATAGGGAAACCTCATCTCCACCAAAAAGTTTTTAAAAATTAGCTGGGCATAGTGGTTCACACCTGTGGTCCCAGCTACTCGGGACACTGAGGTGTGAGAATTGCTTGAGCCAGGGAGGTCAAGGCTGCAGTGAGCCACAATCATGCCACTGTACTTTAGCCTGGGCAACACAGCGAGACCTTGTCTCTAAATCAATAAATGAAATGAAATGAAATAAAATTAAAAAAAATTTCACATCCACCTGAATAACTAAAGAAAAAGGTACGAGTATTTTGAGATATGCAAAAATGCAGTAAGTTCATAGCCATATGATCTGTATGAAAACATTATTCTAGGACATGCTTCAGTAAAACAAGCAAAAATGCAGTTAAAGGATGAAATGAGAGTGAAGAAAAAGTTGCTGTTGAATGAGATCTACCAGAAATAAAGAAAATGAAGAAGCAATTAAAAAGAGTCTCACTTGGCCTTAGAATTTTGGAAATATTTTGTAAGGGCACATGGAATTCACATTCTTTGTCCAAGTGAGAGACAATGTTGTCTCATGGTTAGGACATGGGGTCTGGAGCCAGACTACCTGGAGTTAACCACTATTCATAGTTTGATTTGTAAACTTTGCAACCTTCGTATTAGGTTAATACATAGGCACGCCCCTGTGCAGACACAAACCAGCACATGATCATCTGTAAACCTGGGAGTCAACTTGCTGAAGCCAACTCCATTTTCGCCCGAGTACCCACAGTTGCCAATGCCAGTTTCTGATCTTCCTGTACACCTGAACATCTTTCCACTTCCCCACTTCTTCCATTATCCTTCGTGACGTGAAAGAAAGCCATTTACTTACTCCTAGGCACACCTGAATGTTCTCTCCTAGCCAAGACACTGTCATACGATGCCAGCTGCTGTCTCCCCTCCTGCCAATAAAACTAACAAAAGGGGACACGCTCTTTTAACATCTTGGAGTTTTGTTTCTTTAAGGTAAAGATGTGATTTGTTAAAAAGGTGTTGCAAAATGATTTCCATAGCTTCCCTAATGTGTTTTTTCCAGGTACAGAATGCTACAGAGGAAAAAAATTAAATACTGCATAAATAGATGATCAAATTAACCAGATACTGGTGCTTTTACTTGTATTCTGAGTTATACCCTTCTCCCAAGCCCATGTCATCTCCCGGTTCTTCCACTTTCCTTCCTGAATGATTCTGACTGGATTTCAAGCACCAGATCCAAGAAAGACCAAAGAAGGTTAAAACCATACACATTCTACTAACGAATTCTACTCAGCACGAGAGACCCTGCCCAGTAAGAACGTGAAATGAACACCTTCACTTACTTGGATGACTGCTGGCCATTCCTTTTTTCTTTAGTCCAAATCCAGACATTTCATCAGGGAAATGTGTGGCAAATAGGCGGCACTCTCGAAAGTGAAAGTAAAGCTTGAAAAAAATGCTTTTATGTTTGGTGCATTCCAAGAAGGGCAAAGGGAGAAAACAAAAACAATCTCCTACACCTCAGAGAGGTATTTCAAACTGCTTCGAGAAACATCTTGTTTTTATTTTATTTTAACTTTTTTAAAGCTGAGATCCTTGGATTTCATTAAAAGGGTCACAGATATAGCAACAGCTGAAGTCAAAAGTGGGGACCTCACCATTTGATGTGGACGGGTCTGGACATCTACAAGTTAACGAATAACAGTGAATCCCTCGATTTTCTGCTAGACTCATGCAAAGCTGTCAGAATTGGGTAGTGTATGGTCACAGGGACAGAAAAAAAAATCCCTAATCAAAGCTAAAGTACTTTCACTTCTTCTGTCTGGCTTTTATCTCTTTGCAACGCTGTAAAATAACACTGGCAGAAGTTAACCTCTTGATCCAGGAAGAAACTGAGTTTCACAGCAAAGGAAGAGCCGATCATGGCAGAGCCGAGAGGCAGTCCCATTCCTGCTGATCCACTTTTCAATGGTCAGACGCGTTAGGGAACAAATCAGTATGCCCAGTAAAGTTCAGATTAACTAGGCATTTCGTTCTTAATTCGCTTTAATGACTCCAACTAGTTAAGTGAATGCGCTTGTTAAGAAATGAACTCACTTTTTTTCATTACAGATGTACTAGGATATATTATAACTATGTTGTTACACAGTGAAATATCACAGTTGAAGGAACTGTAGACCATCTAACCTCGCTCCCTTGTTTGAGAAATCAGGAAAACGAAACCTAGAGAGGTGAGTGACTTGCCTAAGGACACGCCACAAACCACCATACGCGTCTATCACACAAGTCATAAAACAACTGGACAGCTGGGACATGACATTAGCTTGAACTGATTGCAGAACTGATGGCAAGAAACAAGCGCACATCACGGTGCAGAGTACCCTCCCGTGGGCTCCAGCTTTAGCTAGACCACTTTGTAGTTACTGGGCTCATGGCTACATGTCTCTGACTTTCATTTGTGACATCTGAAACATAATACCACAAGCAAACAGATGTTCTGAGTAAGTGACTGTCCCTCACATCTATCCATGGGGATGTCCAGGAAACTTCACTAATATTCAAAAGATTTCTTCTCTGTGGGCGCCTTGAGGACAGGGTGAGGTTTATTCAGTGTATTATAGCTCCCCAGCTACCCTCTGAGGTAGACTGTTCCTTTGGCCTTCAATGGAAGAGACTCCTCCCCAGAATTCAAACCCTTGTGTGATCTTCTCCCATGCTGACTCTGGGCTTGGCCATTTGACTAGCTTTGGCCAATGGGATATTAACAAGCATGCAGCAAGGTCTCATTGCCAAACACGATTCCCAAGGCTTGAGAAGCAAGCAAATAAATGACAGTTGTTGTTTTAAGTTAAAAAAAATTGGAATGGTGTCGTATGCATTATTAGCGAAATAAAACACATCGTCTCAACAATCCTTCATACCTATCCCTTACGCCTTATGACTCCTTATACAGATTAAATTTCCCACGATACTGGTTGACTAGTGAATGGCTTTCAATAAGTAAATTGTACTGATGGTCTCCTAATGCAGTAGTTTTGGCTTAATATCTGTTCATATTCAGATATTATTGGTCCTTAATTCTTGCTAGTTTCTAAATACCACACAGACTGTTTTCTCTCCACTGTACATTTCTTAACTACATGCATTAACTTATTTAGCTATGATGGTGGTTGGAGCTGTAGTGAAAAACCTCATTTTCCTCTTTTTAAAAGAATTAAGGCTGCGGGCAGTGGATCATGTCTGTAATCCCAGCGCTTTGGGAGATCGCTTGAGCCTAGGAGTTCAAGACCGGCCTGGGCAACATGGCAAAACTCCATCTCTACAAAAATTACAAAAATTAGCTGGGTGTAGTAGTACATGCCTGTAGTCTCAGCTACTTGGGAGACTGAGGTGGGAGGATCACTTTAGCCCAGGTAAATTCAAGTTTTGCATTGAGTCATGAGCGTCCCACCACACTCCAGCCTGGGTAACAGAGTGAGACCCTGCCTCAAAAAGAGAGAGAGAATTAAATAAAAATAACAAATGCCCATAAATGTAAAATAACAAATTTAGTAAACACTGATATTTCATAGCATTACAGATCAGCCAATCTCAGAATAAAGGGAAGCTGTATATTCCCAGCAGAACTGAGATCTACGGAATTCTAGAAGCCAAAGTCCCTTAGATTTATTCACATTCTAAAAACTCTAAGTTCCCTCCTTCCATTTGAGGGACCATTTTAATGAGAATTTAGTAAGATAATATACACAAAATTTCTGGAAGAATGACTTGACAAAACACAGCAAGTTACAGAGACTGGAGTGACAAGACAGATATAATTAGCAACTTACCACTCACATGCTGAACTACACAGCCACTGTTCTTCTCTGCTCGCTCTTAATAACATTTCTTAATAAAACAACCGTTTTTATTTATTTATTTTTTCCTGAGACAGAGTCTCGCTCTGTCACCCTGGCTGGAGTCCAATGTTGTGATCTCGACTCACTGCAACCTCCACCTCCTGGTTTCAAATAATTCTCCTTCCTCAGCCTCCCGAGTAGCTGGGATTACAGGCACGTGCCATGATGCCTGGCTAATTTTTTGTATTTTTAGTAGAGACGGGGTTTCACTGTGTTAGCCAGGATGGTCTCTATCTCCTGACATCATGATTCACCCACCTCGGCCTCCCAAAGTGCTGGGATTACAGGAGTGAGCCACCATGCCCGGCCAATTACAACCATTTTAACTATAGGCAAAGATAGTGTATAGTCTGTAGGCAGTCTAGCCAATTCATTATAAGATTTATAAGGGAAAGTTTATCATTTTAATTATCATCATTATCAGCACCTACAATACTGAGGCTTTATGGGATCGTCTTTACAATCTCCCGAATGGATGAATTTAGACATAAGAATTGCATCACCGCAGCTTCTAACCACAAATATAGAGAATTGAAATTGTGGGGCCAACAGAAGACTCTCCTCTCAATGCATCTATGTGAAAAGGCGGATTAGTACTGAACAACACAATAATTACACTTTGCCAGGCTCTGCGAGGGCCAAGTATAGAGAGAACTAATTGCTCAGTAATACTTAACCTTTGTGCCAGCAATGAATATCCAACTGTCAGTGAGCTGTTGGGTATTTGAGGCAATATCACGCATAGGTTTAATTTAAACTGGCTCTTAGAGTCTCAGAAGTGAACCTTTATTCATGGCGTTAAAGTACATTAAAATGGAGACCAGGCCAGAGGAATCCAGGAACATACCAAACCAGCAAACTCATGAACAACCGCGACCTGGCTTGGTGTGCAAACATAAGCGACAGATGCAAACATGATAACTTGAGCACTCTATCTTGTAAATGCCTATATTAAAGAAAAACATAAGCGCAACCAATCAGAAGCAGCCAACAAACTTATATAACTAAGGACTTTCCAGTGAGATAGACCAAATAAGGTAGCTGTATAACTGCAAACATTCAAGTGCTGTCTTTGCTCTACTTCTGTCTCTGTCCTGGAAAAGCCTTCTCTTGTGTTCCCTCCGTGGAGCTCCTCAACCACTTCTGGTTCATGAATCATGGCTGGTTCAGAACCACTGTAAAATTGTATTGTGCCTCGGTTTACTTTTTTATTTGTATAGATTTATGGGAGTAGAAGGGCCATTTTGTTCCATGCATAGATTGCATAGTGATGGAGTCAGGGTCTTTAGGGTATTTATCAACCAAATAACATACATTGTAACATTAACATCAGTTTACTTTTTAACAATAGGAACAAGGAGATTGGACCAACCAATGTTCTCTGGGTTGGCAGGAAGCCAAAGTGAGGCTAGACCTTTAAATCATTCAAACTTCTCATGAGTATGTAATGTGATTAATATATTATGAACCTAAAACAATAGTTAAATTCCCTGAGAGCACCAGACAGACAGTCATTGTGAACTGCGCTCAACTGGTCCCTTCACAGTCACCATTCGAAAAGGACACGGTTCTGAGCTGTATTGGCTGAAACTCTAGGGAGCATTTCTTTTCTTTTTGAACCCTTTCTCTAAAGGGAAGATACAGTTCCTTTTACCAGTGTCACTTCCATTTCTGCTCACTGAGCTTTGGCTGGTTTGAACTCGGCTCAAACAAAGACCCCAGCAACAACTTTAACAAGAGAGAAAATAACAAATGTCCCTCTCCCTACTCTCACTCATGTCTGCTGAGTGGTATTGAACTTGAACTTCCCCTCTGAAAAAGAAACCAGTGTTTGCCACACAGAGCTTCTGGTTTAACCTAAACTTTTTTTTTTTTTTAAGGTGGAGTCTCACTCCGTCGTCCAGGCTGGAGTGCAGTGGCGCGATCTCAGCTCACTGCAACCTCTGCCTCCCAGGTTCAAGCAATTCTCAAGCCTCAGCCTTCTGAGTAGCTGGGACTACAGGCGCCCGCCACCATGCCTGGCTAATTGTTGTATTTTTAGTAGAGATGGGGCCTCACCATGTTAGTCAGGATGGTCTCAATCTCCTGACCTCGTGATCCACTCGCCTCGGCCTCCCAAAGTGCTGGGATTACAGGTGTGAGCTACCGCACTGGGCCTAACCTAAACTTTTATTTATTTATTTTATTGCATTGTTTGTAATTTAACAAGGTAGTTGAAAAGTGATACTTTTTTTAATTTCATGAGATATGCACTGTTTTATTCCTTCATTTTAAACCACTCTATCAACATATGGTTAATATACAAAAAGCTGTACATATTTAACATATACAACTTGAGGAGCTTGGAGACAAGTATACTTCCGTGAAACCATCACCACACAATCCTTACCATAAGCCTGTCCATCACCTCCAGAAATTTCCCTTTAATCTCTTTATTATTATTTTTGTGGTCTGACCAGAATTTGCCAGGCTGGAATTTCCTAATCCTAGCAAGCCTGGGGGCCTGGGGGCACTGCAGGAGACTAGGGCATGTTTCATCCCTATTTTCATCTATTTACATCTGCATAAGGCAGACACCCCCAGAGTGGCCATTTCAGAGGCCTCCTCTAGGAATGCGTTCTTTTCCCAGGGCTGTTACTTATTCATATTCCTTACTGGGGAAAAAATTCAGTGATATTTATCTTACCCATTTTCAGAAATAAGAGAAATATGGCTCTGTTCCACCCGGCCCACAGACAGTCAGACTTTTAAGGTTATCTCCCTTGTTCCCTGAAAATCACTGTTACCCTGCTCCTAAGGTGCCAGATTTTATATTGTTCAAATACACATGCGCTACAAACAATTTGTGCAGTTAACACAATCATCACAGGATCCTGAGGCGACATTCATCCTCAGCTTACGAAGATGATGGGATTAAGAGATTAAAGTAAAGAAAGCCATAGGAAATCACAAGAGTATTGACTGGGGAAGGGATAAATGTCCATGAAATCTTCACAATTTATGTTCTTCTGCCAGGGCTTCAGCCGGTCCCTCCGTTCAGTCATTTGAACATGACTCCTGCTTTTCACCTAAGAGTAACCTCTATCTGTATCATGGGATGGTCTTATAATAAGAATATGAGAGCTGGTGCCTAAAAAGTAGCAAGCAAAAGTGGGAAGAAGTGGGGAGAGGGAAGCCTCACTATCATAAATATTTGTAGATAAAATAGGTAAATCTAACAAACTTCAAAAAAAAATCCTCTACTACAGAGTTTACAGCATGTATAGAATGCCTAGTCTTATTCTTTATCTAGAAACAGGACTGTTTAAGAGGCGAGGGTACACTGTAAAGTCATCAAAAAGAGTAGCATTGCTTTTTCTTTAAATTACCTGTTTATGTCATTTACTTGATTTTTAAATTTTTGTTATGGATTTATAAGAGGTTTTGTGGACGTTACCGAAATTAGCTTTGGTCTAAGTGTGTTGCTGATTTTGCTTGATATATTGTTTGCTTTTGGTTTTTCAAAGTGATAGTCTTAACTAGTCAAAACTTCCTCAAAGGATTGACATCAGCAAAATGGCAGACTAGGAAGCTTCAATTCCTCGTTTCCCCATGGAACCATCAAAAATGACCAGAAAGTTGCTGAACTAATCTTAGAGTAGCTGTGGGAAAAAAAGGTTTACAGCAACCATGTAAATACCTAATAAAAAATTCACCTTAAAAAGGTAGGAAATTGTATGGTATTTTCTTTACCGCTGCCCCACTCCATCCTTGGCTCAGCATGGTCTCGTTCTAGAGGAGGCACCAGCCCAGCTTCTGCTTATCTCTTTTTGCCTTCCTGCAAAAGCTGAGAGAGATGGTTGTTTATTCGAGTATTGAAGTGCCAACAAAAAATCATAGGGTATACAAAGAAGTAGTAAAACCTGGTCTAATCAAAGGAAAATGTAAATCTCCAGGTAATATCCCTAGAGAGCACGTACATTGGACCTACAAGACAAAGACTTTAAAATAGCTGTCTTGAATATGCTCAAAGATCTAAAGAAAAACACAAAGAACCAAAGAAAATGAGGACAACAATAAACAGGCAAAATAAGAATGTCAGCAGAGACCAGAGTGGTGGTTCACACCTGTAATCCCAGCATTCTGGGAGGCCAAGGCGGGCAGATCACTTAAGGTCAGGACTTTGATACCATTCTGGCCAAAATGGTGAAACTCTGTCTCTACTAAAAACACAAAAATTAGCTGGGCGTGGTGGCGCATGCTGGTAATCCCAGCTACTTGGGAGGCTGAGGCAGGAGAATCGCTTGAACCCAGGAGGGGGAGGTTGCAGTGAGCTGAGATTGCACCACTGCACTCCAGCCTGGGGTGACAGAGCAAAACTGTGTCTCAAAAATAAATAAATAAATAAATAAATAAATAAAAAGCAGAGAAGTTAAAATTATACATATAAATTATGAAGCTGAAAAATACAACTGAATTGAAAAATTTACTAGAGGGATTTCAACTGCAGATTTCAGCAAGCAGAAGAAAGAATCAGTAAATTTAAAGGCAATACAATTAAAATTATTGAGTCTGAGGAGCAAAACAGTAAAGAAAAAAAAAGAATAAACAAAAGGGAATAGAGCTTCATGGCCTTATAAAACACTGGCAAGTAGGCCACTATATGCACTATGGGAGTTCAGAAAAAGAAGAGAGACAGAAAGGGGCAAGGAGGTTATGTGAAGAAACATGGTCCAAAATTTTACAAATGTGATGAAGTACATGAGTCTAAAAATCCAAGAAGCTCAATGAACTTTAGGTAAGATGAACATAAAGAGACTCACACTGAGGCACATGATAATCAAAATAAAAGTCTAAGACACATATAATCTTGAAAGCAGCAAGAGAGAAGTTACTTATGACATACAAAAGATCCTCAGTAAAATTATTGGTGGATTTGTTAGTAAAAACCTTTGAGGCCAGAATGCAGTGAGGTGATATATTTAAAGTGCTAAAAGAAAAAAAAATCTGTCAATCAAGAATTCTTTATCTGGTGAAACTGTCTTTCAAAAATGAAGGAGAAATTAAGACATTCCTAGATAAAGAAAAGTGGAGGGAGTTCATTATCACTAGCTCTGCCCTACAAGACATGCTAAAGACTAGGAATCCTTTAGATTAAAATAAAATGATTCTAGACAGTAACTCAAAGCCATATAAAGACATAAAGATCTTTAGTAAGCCTAAGCATATGGTTTAAAAAAATGCTTTATTATAATTTTGGTTTGTAACTTCACTTTTTTTTCCTAGAGAATTTAAAAGATAAATGTATAAAAATAACTATAAATCTATGTTAGTTGAGTACATGATGTATAAAGGTATAATCTGGACATAAATAGCATGAAGTCACAGGAGGTGGAGATATTTAAAAGTCCACTTGTGTGCAATTAAAGTTAAATTGGTATCAATTCAAATTAAATTGGTATAACTTTAAAATGTTGCATGCAATTCCCATGATAACCACAAAGAAATTGCTGATAATATATACAAATAATTCTAACCAGAAATGAAAAAGAGGCATTAAAATTGATTTTAGTTTTTAAAAATGTATTATAAGGCTACTGTAAAAAACTGTATACCAATAAATTGGATAATATAGGTGCAATGGCCAAATCCTCAGAAACATACAACCTACCAAGACTGAATCACGAAGCTGTAGAAAATCTGAATAGGCCTATTACTAGTAAGAAGTTTGAATCAGTAACCAAAACATTCCAAACAACAGCAAGATCTCTGACCTAGATGGCTTACTGACGAATTCTACCACACGTTTAAAAAATTAGCACCAATCTTTCTCAAGCTTTTCCAAAAACCGGGAGACAAAGGAACACTTCTAACTTATTTGATGAGGCCAGCATCACCCTACTACCAAAGCCAAAGTCACTACAAGAAAAGAAAATTGCAGGCCAGGATCCCTTATAAATACTGATATAAGTATCTTTAACAAAATGCTAGCAGCATATTTAACAGATTATGCATCATGACCAAGTGGGATTTATTCCTGGAATGCATTGATGGTTCAACATACAAAGGTTAATCAATGTAATATTCCACATTAACAGAATGGAAAAGAAAATCACATGATTGGTCCCACACAGTGGCTCACGCCTGTAATCCCAGTACATTGAGAGGCCGACTTGGGTGGTAAGATGTTTGAGACCAGCCTGACCAACATGGTAAAACCCCGTTTCTGCTAAAAAATACAAAAATTAGCCTGATGTGGTGGTGGGCGCCTGTAGTCCCAGCTACTGGGGAGGCCGAGGCAGGAGACTCGCTTGAACCAGGGAGGTGAAGGTTTCAGTGAGCTGAGATCATGCCACTGCACTCCTGCCTCGGCAACAAAGCAAGACTCTGCCTCAAAAAAATAATAATAATAATAAATAAAAACAAAAACACATGATCATCTCATTTGATGCAGAAAAAGCATTTGCTCCTGTTAAAAACCCTTTTGTGATAGAAATACTCAACTCTTTTATATGATTTAAAGATTGTTTTGATGACAGAGTAAAATACAACGACTCCCAGATAGGTGAAAAGCAGAATTATTTGTTACTTACGGTTCCAGATAGAGAAGGCTTCTAGGCAGGGCCATGCAGGGAATTGAGCCTAGGCCAGGGGTAACAGCGTAATATGGGCTGTAGAGGCTTAACACATGCTGTGCGGCTGGGTGGGTAGGCCAGCTGGAATTCTGTGTGAGTTTCTGTGGGTTGGCTATTTGAATACTTTCAGAGGGCTCTGGGAGATAGGGGCTGTCCCTCCTGCTGTGGTAACTGGCCCTAAGGTGATTCGCGTGGGTGTGCAGTGCTGTGCTGTCCTGCTGCGTGGCTGGCCCCTAAGGTGGTCGCGTGGGCGTGCAGTGGCCTGTACTGGCCTGCTGTGGCTGGCCCTAAGGTGGTCAGCGTGGAGTTATTTTGAGTGGCCTGTACTGTCTGCTGTGGTAACTGGCCCCTCATGAGTGGATTCAGCGTGGGGTGGCCTGTACTGTCTGCTGTGGTGGCCCCTAAAGGTTAGCGTGGGTGTGCAGTGGCCTGTAGTGTGACAGCCCTACTCTGAGGAAATTAGTTCAGTTGTGGAACAATCACCTCCTACGATGAGGGAGATGGTAGCTTCACTGGGTCAGGACAGATTTTTAAAAAGCTATATTATAATTGATTCCCTGATGCCCTGTTCTCAGTTTTAAGTTTAGCTTTTTTTTGGTTTTGTTTTGTTTTTTTGTTGTTGTTTTTGGTGGGTGTGTTGGGGGAGGTACTTGAGTAGCTCAAATAGTACAGGAGATTTCCAGAGAGTAGGGCATAAGTTGTCTTAAACAGCCTAGAAAACAATTTATTATGAGAGTCAAAAACAGACAAACAAGGAAAAGTATAAGGAGTTTCTGAAGGCTGGTTCATAACCAAGTTCCCTATTCATAATTGTCAAGAACGCAGACCTGAAATGCCCAGGGTCTCTAACAATATCTTCACGGAGTTGTAACATATGTTCAAAATAGGAGTTATACTTTCATGACCGTAATACCTCAGTGTATTTCTTGGGTCAAGATAGCAGGTCTAGCAGTTATGTTAGGGGAGAATATTAATCGCACTTAGTAAGAGATACGTAAAGAATAATGGCATTTGTAACCAAATGAAATGAGTAGCTGTGGTGGTCATGGTCAAAGACTCAGGGCAGGAGGTGGTGGTGGATAGATTGAGGTGGATACCTGGAGGCGGATGGTGGGAGGTGGATATATGGGTTTGGATGGCTGGAGGTGGATGGCTGGAATTGGATAGCTGGAGGTGGATGGCTGGAGGTGAATATCTGCAGGTGGATGACTGGAGGGTGGATGGCTGGAGGTGGATGGCTGGAGGATGGATGACTGGGAGTGGATGACTGGAAGGTGGATGGCTGGGAGTGGATGGCTGGAGGGTGGATGGCTGGGGGTGGATGGCTGGAGGTGGATGGCTGGGGGGTGGATGGCCGGAGGTGGATGGCTGTAGGTGGATGGCTGGAGGTAGATGGCTAGGGGTGGGTAGCTGGAGGTGAATGGCTGGAGGTGGATATCTGGAGGTGAATGGCTGGAGGTGGATGGCTGGAGGTGGATATCTGGAGGTGGTGGATAGCTGGAGGTGGATGGCTGGAGATGGATAGCTGGGGGTTGATGGCTGGAGGTGAATGGATGGAAGTGGATTGCTGGAGGTGGATACCTGGAGGTGGATGTCTGGAAGTGGATGGCTGGAGGTGGATAGCTGGAGGTGGATAGCTGGAGGTGGATAGCTGGAAGTGGATGGCTGGAAGTGGATGGCTGGGGGTGGACAGCTGAAGGTGAATGGCTGGAGGTGGATATGTGGAGGTGGATGGCTGGAGGTGGATACCTGAAGGGGGAATGCTGTAGGGGGATATCTGGAGGTGGATGGCTGAGGGTGGATGGCTGGGGGTGAGTGACTGGAGGTGAATATCTGGAGATGGATAACTGGAGGTGGATGACTGGGGGTGAATGGCTGGAGGTGTATATCTGGAGGTGGATAGCTGGAGGTGGATGGCTAGAGGTGGATAGCTGGGGGTGGATGACTGGAGGTGGATATCTGGAGGTGGATGGCTGGAGGTGGATATCTGGAGGTGGATATCTGGAGGTGGATAGATGGCAGAAGGAGATGAAGAGCTGGACGTTCTCTCCTCTGTGGGTCAGCGAGTGAACTGATATGAGGAAGGTCCTCCTGAGGGAAGCAAACATTTTCATTAATATTTAGAATAGCACAAATAGTGGTGACCATGATATGATTTGCCTTTAGACATGGGAGTGTACAGGTGTATGCTTTGGCAGAGAGTAAGGTGCATAGCAGGATCAAGGAGTAGGCAAATGGCAAGCTCAGGAAGTGTAATAGATTCTCTAATATCAAAGGAAGAGAAGCAATAAATGACTGTGTCCAATTTGTCAGAGCCTTAAGAAAGGCAGCCTGCGGGCATCACTGAGGCAGTAGTTTCAGCATCTGGGTTGCACTTGTCTTCGACGTAGGGAGCAGTATCATCCTTAGGGGCGAGCTAGGGTGGTGTCTCATTTGTGGAACTAGACTGTCCTTCCCAAGTGGATACCCATTTGGGTTAATGTGAGTCATGTTTTTGTGACCCTGTCGTATTGTAACAAGGCTGAGCTGCTTGTAGAATTTGAGGGCATTATTGGTCCTGGGAGCTTGACTTGTAAAAAAAAAAAAAAAAAAAAAAAAAAAAAATCCCGAAGCAACAATAATAACAACAATAAAACAAAGTAAGTGTTGGTAAGGATGTGGATCGACTGAAACCCTTGTGTGTTGCTGACAGGAATGTAAAATGGAGACGGCACTGTGAAAAATAATATGTTGGGTCCTCAAAAAATTAAACATAGAATGACTATGTAATCCTACAATTCCACTTCTAGGAGTATGCCCACGAGACTCAACAGCAGAGACTTGAACAGGTACGTGCACACCAATGTTCATAGCAGCATTACTGGCCATACAGAAAGGGGGAGACATGGCCATCGATGGGTAGATGCATAAGCAGAATGTGGTATATACCTACGGTGGAATATTATTCAGCCTGAAAAGGGAATACAATTCTGATATTTCATTCACTACAACACGGATGAGACTTGAAAACATGCTGAATGCAATAAGCCACACTCAAAAGGATAGATATTGTATGATTCCATTTCATTAGAACAGTCAAATTTATAGAGACAAAAAGTAGAATAATGGTTACTGGGGACTCGGAAGCAGAAGGTAGTAGGGAGTTACTGTTTATTGGGCACAGAGTTCAGTTTAGGGGAAGAAAACAGTTCTGAAGATACCGAGCGTTGCACCATCTGGAGACTGATGGTGCCACAATACGAATGCGATTAATGCCACTGAATTGTGCACTTACAAATGGTTAAAAGGGGCCGGGAGCGGTGGCTCACGCCTGTAATCCCCGCACTTTGGGAGGCCGAGGCGGGCGGATCACGAGGTCAGGAGATCGAGACCATCCTGACTAACACGGTGAAACCCCGTCTCTACTAAAAAAATACAAAAAATTAGCCGGGCGCGGTGGCGGCGCCTGTGGTCCCAGCTACTCGGGAGGCTGAGGCAGGAGAATGGCGGGAACCCGGGGGGCGGAGCTTGCAGGGAGTCAAGATGGCGCCGCTCACTCCAGCCTGGGCGACAGGGCGAGACTCCGTCTAAAAAAAAAAAAAAAAAAAAAGAAAAGAAAAAACAAACAAACAAAAAAACCAGACAGGCAGTACCTCAGAGTACAAACAAATGTACAATAGCTGTCAGCACGTCAAGAGCTGCATTCCATGAGCAATGTAGTGTTTCTCAAGGAGTATCCATAGGCACAGGCTGGGAAACGCACCTGATTTTGTCTGTAAAATCCCCATCTGGTGGCACTCAGACACCGTGACACCCAGGTGGCTGCACATCCCAGGACATGCCACCAACACATTCAAAAGGGAAGTTGGCCAAAGAGAGACCATTGACGTGGACTTCGTATCAAGGTTTTAAGAGACTTAAAAAATGTATGCTTTTTAAAATAAGCATATGCTTTTAATGTTATGATACTTATTGTTGGATTTTCATGGAAAATGTTACACAGATTAACAAATTTCATTCGTAATGTATGTTACTCCACTGAATAGTTCTTGAGAATAGCTGTTTTCATATATTCTCAATGATAGTTAAACTTTGAGAGTTTGATAAATGGAAAAGAATATCTTACTGTTTGTTGATTTTAAATCATTGCAGCTGAACATTTTTATATTTTTAATTTTTATTATATAACTTTAATTTTTAATGTTATTTTTGTTCATTTGTATTTTCTTTTCACTGAAGTGCCTGCTCCTATCATTTGTCTTGTTTTTCTACTCTTTTTATGTATATATTTTTTATTTGTAAGAAGTTTTTGAATATTAAAAAAGTTAGCTTTTGTCATATAAGCTACTGTTTTTGTCTGGATTGTTGTATTTTTTTTATGAGACAGAATGTCACCCTGTCACCCCATCACCCTGGCTTTATTTTATTTTATTTTATTTGAGTTTAGTTTAGTTTAAGATAAGCGCTTGCTCTACCACCCAGACTAGAGTGCAGTTGTGTGATCTCATCTCACTGCAGCCTTGACCTGTCAGGCTGAAGATTCTCCCACCTCAGCCTCTTGAGTAGCCTGGACTACGGGCACATGCCACCGGCCTAACTAGTTTTTTTTTTTTTTTGTAGATTTCACAATGTCGCCCAGGCTGGTTTCAAACTCCCGGGCTCAAGTGATCCACCTGCCCCAGACTCCCAAAGTGCTGGGATAACAGGCATGAGCCACTGTGCCCGGCCAGGTTTGTTGTGTTTTGTGTCAGAACACACACAACATTTATCAATCAGGTTTTCCACCTTATTTCAGTGTGGTTTGTGGCACCCCAAAACAATTTCAATAGTAACATCAAAGATCACTAATCATAGATCACCATAACAGATGTAATAATAATACAACATAAAATAATGTATAGTAAATATTGTGACATATAACAGATTTAATAAACAATAATATATAATAATGAAATAATAAAAAGTTTGAAATATGATGAGAATTAGCAAAATGTGATACAGAGATATGAAGTGAGCTAGAGCTGTTAAAAAGGAATGGTGCTGGCAGATTTGCTTGACACAGAATTGCCACAAACCTTCAATCCGTAAAAAGTGCAATATCTGCGAAGTATAGTAAAATGAAGCACAATAAAAGTGTGCCTGTATTAGTATTGTTATTTCAAGACTGTGTCTACTGCAAAGAATGTGGGGTAAGGCAAATAAGTAATTAGTGGATATTCCAATTCTATCATCCCTTGTATTCTTGTAAACCAGCATCTTCCTGTGGAAGAAAGAAAATGCAGATTTAATACGGAAGCATTAGGTAAAACTATGTAGTTCTGAATTTGGATCAGAAGTACTAGTATAGGCTGGGCGCGGTGGCTCACACCTGTAATCCCAGCACACTGGGAGGCCAAGGCAGGCAGATCACAAAGTTAAGAGATTGAGAGCATCCTGGCTAACAGGGTGAAACCCCGTCTCTACTAAAAATACAAAAATTAGCCGGATGTGGTGGCACATGGCTGTAGTCTCAGCTACTCAGGAGGCTGAGGCAGGAAAATTGCTTGAACCAGGGAGGCAGAGGTTGCAAGGAGCCGAGATTGCACCACTGCACTCCAGACTGGGCAACAGAGTGGGAGTGTCTCCAAAAAAAAAAAAAAAGAAAGAAAAAAGAAATACTAGTATAGGCTGGGTGAGGTGGCTCACACCTGTAATCCCAGGACTTTGGGAGGCCGAGGCGAATGGATCACCTGGAGTCAGGAGTTCGAGACCAGCCTGGTCAACATGGTGAAACCCATCTCTACTAAAAATACAAAAATTAGCTGGTCCTGGCAGGCGCCTGTAATCCCAGCTACTCTGGGAAGGTAAGGCAAGAGAATCGCTTGAACCCGGGAGGTGGAGGTTGCAACGAGCCAAGATCCCACCACGGTACTCCAGCCTGGGCGACTAGAGAGCGAGACTCCGTCTGGAAGAAAAAAAAGGAAATACTAGTATAAATTCTGTTAGAGACAGAAGGAATGATTATTCTTAGTCCCAGACTGTGATTTCTATATACCATTTCCCAGCAAAAGAAACCAGGTTTCTAAGAGAAGTGGGTAAGTTCAGGTCTGGGAAGGAAATGCACAAAATGAGCTGGAGACACTTTATTCTTATCATTCTTACAGCAAGGAAGAGATTAAAGATGCCTAGGATAGTGACATTTACATAAAAACTATTTTTCCTCGCAGTATTTTAGCCACTAGCTTTTTTGTTTGTTTGTTTTTTTGTTTTGTTTTGTTTTGTTGAGACGGAGTCTTGCTCTGTCACCCAGGCTGGAGTGCTGTGGCTGGATCTCAGCTCACTACAAGCTCCGCCTCCCGGGTTCACGCCATTCTCCTGCCTCAGCCTCCCGAGTAGCTGGGACTACAGACGTCCGCCACATCACCCGGCTAGTTTTTTGTATTTTTTAGTGGAGACGGGGTTTCACCGTGTTAGCCAGGATGGTCTCGATCTCCTGACCTCGTGATCCACCCGTCTCGGCCTCCCAAAGTGCTGGGATTACAGGCTTGAGCCACCGTGCCCGGCTAGCTTTTGTTTGAAAGAACGGCTTTATTTGTAGTGAAATGTATAAATGAATGAATTCTGGGAAGTGTATCCATTTCCAACAGGTATAAAAAAGCCCCTGATGGATGTGCCTGTGCTTCCAGCATCTCCGCTCTCCTGACACTCCCTCAACTAGTTCAGACCAGTCAGCAGCTACTGAGTTGAAATGGTTTCTTTCCCCCAAATTCTTATTCTCTTTCAAGATACAGATGACAGGTTTTCTTCAACCTTCATACAATGCTGGAAAACAATATTCTAAAGTGAACGTTGTGGTCTCAGAATGCTTCTCAATGGTGCATTAGAAAGCTGTATATTTGCCTTACTGGTCAAAAGCTACAATTGTTCATTCCACACTTTGTTGTTGTTGTTGTCGTTGTTTTGAGACGGAGTGTCACTCTTGTTGCCCAGGCTGGAGTGCAGTGGTGCAATCTCGGCTCACCGCAACCTCCGCCTCCCGGGTTCAAGTGGTTCTCCTGCCTCAGCCTCCCGAGTAGCTGGGATTACAGGCATGTGCCACCACACCCGGCTAATTTTGTATTTTTTGTAGAGACGGGGTTTCTCCATGTTGGTCAGGCTGGTCTCAAACTCCCGACCTCAGGTGATCTGCCTGCCTCAGCCTCCCAAAGTGCTGGGGTTACAAGTGTGAGCCATCGTGCCTGTCCTCCATGCGCATTTTTAATGTAACTACTGTTTTGGCATCATTTCATTGGAAATACATATTGTGAGCCTTAAAAAACTAATTTACAACTTAACTCTGGTCATACAATTCACTTGCCCATATTTGGGGACACCGGTGGTTTCAAATTCTACCACAAGACATACACCTGGGATCATTTACAACTGACAAGTAAGCTCTGATGATAATTATGATTTGTTAATATTTTCGAAATAAAAGTTATGGGTTGAAAGGCAAAAATAAGTGTAATCATTGCATGCAAATGTATTTAAATAGACTGCGGGAATATTCCTCAGACACTGTGGAGAGCAATTTGCAGTCACACCTCGTCATCTTCTGCCACTCTGGGAAGCAGGCTGCAGGGAAGACAGGAGGAGGAGGAGAGGACACCCAGTGGGTGGGACTTTTCTGATACTGCATTCCCACCTCCTCCACCGCCCCCACGTCTGGCTTCTCCAGAATCTGTTGGCTAATGGACTGATAACTCCCAAGACACCAGCGCCTAATAGAGGGCACTCCTCCTGGGCTGCACCATCTCTTGGTTGCAGAAAGTGAGGAATATGTTTGCATTGATAATACATTATTATTGCGATCCTACTTTTAGCCATACAAACCCAGGTCTTTAAGTCAGTGGTGACAACGCTGTTGTCTCTGTTTGTATGGAAAGCCTCTGGCCAATGAGGTCAAGACAGGATGATGGCAGCAGTCAAGAAGACAGATGGCATATTGTCCCTTATTTCCATGTAGTAGGACCTAAGAGTGGTAGGGAAGGAGCTGTTCTTAGCCTCTGTCTCCTAAAGGAAGAGTGGACTTTTCAATGCTTTTGCCATCTTTTTTTTTTTTTTTTGAGACAGTCTTGCTCTGTTGCCCAGGCTGGAGTGCAGTGGCATGATCTCGGCTCACTGCAACCTCCGCCTCCCAGGTTCAAGCGATTCTCCTTCCTCAGCCTCTCCAGTAGCTGGGACTACAGGCATGCGACATCACACCTGGCTAATTTTTGTATTTTTAGTAGAGATGGGGTTTCGCCATATTGGCCAGGCTGGTCTTGAACTCCCAACGTCGTGATCCACCTGCTTCGGCCTCCCAAAGTGCTGGGATTATAGGCGTGAGCCACTGGCCCCGGCCGCTTTTGCTATCTTTACCATGAATTTACCAAACGTGGAAGTAGTAAAGTAGTGTCTACCTCTGACATGGCATGGGGTAGACATTCATATGCATGTACAGTCAAATATTCCCATTCAGCATACTGTACATAATGCGGGACAAAGAAAATAAATAATTATTGAATATTCTAATTCTATCATCTTCGGCATCCTTGAAAATTAGCATCTTGTGGAAGAAATAACATACACATGTACATGGAAGAGTTATTAAAATATGTCGTTCTGAACTTTGGGAATGTTAGTATGAATTCTGTGTGCATGTGTATGTGCATATACGTATATTTCACAGGTGGCAGGTACCATCATAGATGTGCGTAATGTTTATGGTTTTCCGTGAAATATTGAAAAAATAACCCGCTTCTCAGAATAAATGCAGCAATCAACTTCATGATCCCTTTTTAAAAACCTCACCTCTATTTTAAACTTTTGAGTTTGGTCCTTCAAATGCTATTAATGACATTCTAAGTTACATATCCAATTACAAACAAATTGATTTTCTTTCAGAACATTCACTGAGATTCTTTGTATTCACCATTTTCCAACAGTCCAAGCATATAGAAGAGTTGAAAAAATTGTATAGGGAACACCCACATACCACTACTTAGCTTCTACAATTAACGTTTATTGCTTCTCGGCCGTTTGGTTAAGATTAAGTGTACAATTAACTTTTTGCTGTATTTGCTTTACCACATAATCATCCATCTATCCATCCCTCTCTTAATCCATCTTGTTGTTTGATGCATTTGAAAGTAAATTTCAGATATCAATATACTTCACTCCTAGTCTTCACAAGGCACATTGTTAACTAGAGTTTGATATTCGTTTAAAGTGTTTTTGAGATAATATTTACCTGCAATGAAAATGCGTAAATCTTAAGTTTTCATTTGATCAACGTGGATAAGCAAACACATCATTAAGATACAGAATGCAGCCTGGGCAACATGGCAAAACCCCGTCTCTACAAAAAAATATAAAAATTAGCTGGGTGTGGTTGTGTGTGCTTGTGGTCCCAGTTACTTGAGAGACCGAGGCAGGAGGATCACTTGAGCCCAGGAGGTTGAGGCTGCAGTGAACTGTGACCACACCACTGCATTCCAGCGTGGACAACAGAGTGAGACACTGTCGTGGAAAAAAAAAAAAAAAGATAATAGAAACGTTCTTGCTTTGGTCCCAGGAAGTTCTCTCTCACTCATTCCCTGCCAGTATTTGCCAGACACCTTCTCCCAGAAGCAACTACTGTTCTGATATCCTTTTTACCACAGGTAAGTTTTTGCCTATTTCTAGAATTTCCAGTAGATAGAATAATATATTACGTGGCTTCTTTCACTCAGCATAATTTTTCTTTTTTTAGACAGTCTCCCTTTGTTGCCCAGGCCGGAGTGCAATGGTGTAATCTCGGCTCATGGCAACCTCTGCCTCCTGTGTTCCAGCGATTCTCCTGTCTCAGCCCCCCGAGTAGCTGGGATTACAGGTGCCTGCCACCACGCCCAGCTAATTTTTGTATTTTTAGTAGAGACGGGGTTTCACCATGTTGGCCAAGCTGGTCTTGAACTCCTGACCTTGTGATCCGCCCGCCTCGGCCTCCCATAGTGCTGGGATTACAGGCATGAGCCACTGTGCCCGGCTCCACTCAGCATAACGTTTTTGAGAGTCATCCATGCTACCGTTTGTATCAGTAGTTTCTTTCTACTGCTGTGTAGTATTCCGTAGTATAATTCTATAGTTATTCATTCTCCTGTCAATGACCACCTGTCTTATTTCTAGGTTTTGTGTATTATAAGTAAGGTTGTTGTGAACATTCCTGGGAAAGTCTTTTTGTAACATAGGTTTTCATTTTCTTAGGTAAACAGCTAGGATTGGAATTGCTGGTAGGAACGTCTTTAGTTTTATAAGAGAATGCCAGGCCTTTTGCTAAGTAATCATGTACTTTCTTACTCCCATCAAAAATGGAGGAGCCTTCCAATCACTCTACATCTTTGCCCACGCTTGCTATTGTCGGTCTTTAGAGTTTTAGCCATTCTGATCAATCGTGATGTGGTTTTAATTTACATTTCCTTGATGACTAATATTAAGCATATTTCCATGTGATCATTGGTATATCTTTCTTTGTGAAGTATCTTCAAATCCTTTCCTCCTTTTAAAAATTGGGTTACTTTCTTTTTTCTCTCTGGCTGGCTTACGTGGCGTCTGCAGCTCGTGCTCTGCCCTGAGAGGGACTCGGTGTCTCTGGTCTCTCGCACAGCCATCCCGTCAGGGGCACTTCAAGAAGCCATCTTGGGCCGAGGGCGGTGGCTCATACCTGTAATCCCAGCTCTTTGGGAGGCTGAGGAGGGGAGATCACGAGGTTAAGAGATTGAGATCATCCTGGGCAATGTGGTAAAACCCAGTCTCTACTTTAAAAATACAAAAATTAGGCCTGGTGTGGTGGCTCACTTCTGTAATGCCAGCACTTTGGGAGGCCAAGGCGGGCGGATCAAAGTCAGGAGTTCGAGACCATCCTGGCTAACATGGTGAAACCCTGTCTGTACTAAAAATACAAAAATTAGCTGGGCATGACGGTGGGCGCCTGTAGTCCTAGCTACTCAGGAGGCTGAGGCAGGAAAATTGCTTGAACCTGGGAGGCAGGGGTTGCAGTGAGATGAGATTGTGCCACTGCACTCCAGCCTGGGCAACAGAGCGAGACTCTGTCTCAAAAAAAAAAAAAAAAAAAAACCCGAAAACATCTTGACTTCAGCTGGCGGCACAGTGAAGCACCACTATGCCGAAAGGAACGCTCCCGGGAAGCTGGTCACTGCCCTGCCTCTCCTGTTGCACTTTTAGCTTTTGGACATGCAAATTATATCCACCTGCATCCCCCAACTCCCCCCATATGAACTCTGGAGCATTAAGGGCATAAACTTTTGTTTTTGTGCTGACTTGAATTTACTAATTCATTAGTAAATTGATAATAACTTCAGCTATAAATTCCAAAAGAAGTAGACTAACATAATTAACATTTCCCTACATTAGAGTTCTGGTAGCAAGCTTAACTACTGTGGCAATAAAACACACGCTAGCCCTAAATCAAACTATTCTGGGATGTGTTGGAGAGCTGACAAATGCCACGTTGGCCACCCCCTTCATGCCCATTTATTTTAAAAGGGTGTTTGGTTTTGATTTTAAAAGGGTGTTTGTCTCAGACTGAAGAGCTGGACGACCCCCAACGTGATCAATGGCTTGACGTTTGCACAGAACAGCAGCATTCTTCTCGGCGGCAGCCCTGCAGCAACTTGAGTTTAAAGAGTGCTCGTGCAAAAGCCAAACACAACTCAGGAGAACATTTCCCCCAACGTCTGGTTTATGTTTTGGGAAGCTCTTGACATGTACTAGCAGGAACCACAGCTTCTTGAGAACCAGCTCAATAGCTAAGGAAGGAGAGGGCTCAGCACCTCTCCCGCTGGTGCCGAGGCTGCAGTTTGGCTGTTGCTTAACCAAGTCATGGAGCTGAGGTTTCTGCAGGAAAGACTGGTTGGCAGGGAGCTGCTTCTCATGCCGTCCCTGTGCCGGTGGTGCTTGGTCCTCAGGTGGAGGCCTCTGTGTCCTGGCATCTGGAAATGCTGTATGAAGTCACACTTCTGTTCCTTTGCCCCAGGATTCCAGTGTGTTCCAAGTTTTAAATGGCCATTTCAGCCAGGTTGTACTTTTTGCAACATTAAATGGTTACTTGTGGATAGATGACGCTCTTCTAATGAAAATGTTAGGAAATAGATTAAAGGGTACAAACCAAAAGAGGGCCTGTGGCTTTTAGGTTTACGGTTGGTCACAAATTTAAAGCATTTCTGACAGAAAAAGGCAGCATTACACAGCAATGAAAAGCAGTGTTTTGTAATCAGAAAGATTGAGGTTCACACCATAGTTCTGCCTCTTAGTGACTATGTGTGACTTTGCGTAAGGTTACTAAGCTCCTTAAGCCCCATGTTTCATATCTGAATAATGGTCGTATCTACCTTACAAGACTATTGTGATGATTAAATAGAAAAATGTGCATCTACTTCTAGCATATAGTAAATACTGAGTGATCATTATAATTAGTAACTTTCAGTGATAATTATACTTTCCTATTTAATACATTTGATCAATATGCTTCTTATGATCAAATAGCCCTGTGACAGTGTATTTTACTTAATGATTCATTTATTTTCGCCAGATACAATTCCATGATTTAATATCCTTCCTTCTCTCTCTCCTTTCCTTCCTTCCTCTGAGAATTGTACATCAGCTTCTAAGTCCATGATGTAATTGTCGATGGTCTCATGTTGCTGTTAAAGTTAACCCCTAGAAGGTTACATTCTTGGCCATGTTAGTTCTCATTGTACTAAGAGTCAAGTTTTTTGTTTTTGTTTTTGGAACAGGGTCTTGCTGTGTTGCCCAGCCTGGAGTGCAGTGGTGTGAGCATGGCTCACTGCAGACTCGACCTCCTGGGCTCAAGTGATGCTCCTGACTCAGCCTCCCTGAGTAGCTGGGATGCACCACCACACCTGGCTCATTATTTTTATTTTTTTATTTTTATAGAGATATGGTCTCACTATGCGTAGGGTGGTCTTGAACTCCTGGGCTCAAGGGATCCTCCCATCTCAGCCTTTCAAAGTTCTGGGATTACAGGTGTGAGCCACTGCACCCTGCTAGAGTGCTGTTCTATACCTGAACTTCCAGACAATAATAGGATCATAATTGCTGCCTTGCCCTAGATTTAGGGATTATCTTACTATTGAGAAGATTCATTTGGTGCTAGGAATGCATAATCTTCTGCTTTGAAACACTTCTCACGGTTATGTAACAGGAGAGGCTAATCTTGCTGTGTTCCTCACTCAATTTCTGGTTTCCTCGGGGCTGAGACGTCAAGCAGTGTGTCATTTCGACACACAACACTAGATGGCGCAAAGAGATCACCTTTTCCCATTTAAGTCCCGCAATTCGAACTTACTGGCAAAGCAGAATTTCGTTCTATAATTAGGTGATTACATGAGTTAATCAGAGATGCAAAGAATTAGACACGTGAGTTTTCTCTTTGCTCCTTCCCTTCCTCCTCGCTGTCCTCTCATTTGTTCCTTCAGCACGCCGTGAGATTTGGGCTCTGTTGGAGGGGTAGAAAAGTCAGGGATTTTTCTGCTGCTGGAACAGGTGTAGGTAAAGGATCCGCAGAGTCGATTTTCCTTCGTCTATGGAAACAACAGGGAATAGCGTAGGTGTGTGCCTTCCATCGACCTTTGGGCTACCTATCTTCCAGGTTCTAGAAAACTGTACTGGGCTTGCAGCTGTCTCTGCCCTGGTCCTTCCCATCCCCTGGCTGGGAAGCTCAGCAGAGTGCTCACGGGTCTGGATTCCAGGTGCTGCTCCCATCTGTCATTCCCACCTGCCCTGCAGTATTGCGCCTGCTCCCAACAGCTCCATCTCTGCTAGCTACATCCTCCCTAGAGGGGCACACCTGTGCATCAGCTCCCTAGTGTGTGCGATCAACAAATTGAGTCAGGTTATCTCTGGAATTACTTTCCCAATCTAAAGAGCTTATGATTCTTAGAACCAGTTTATCCCTTTGTTCTTTTTGGGGTCCTAATTAGGGAAAAGGAGTCAGGCTGGTAGGACCAAGGGAAAGCAAAAAGAGAACGCAGATAAGCTATATAAGCTTTGCCTTTCTTCACGGTCCAGGACTAGTCCTCCTGTGAATATAACTCAGTCGTCCTCTACCCAGCTTCTCACCAGGCACGGCCAAGTGAGCTCCCTGCAACCCTGGTGTTATCAGTACTGTTCGCAGCCCTCTTCAGCACCCAGGAGAAGCACAGTTCAAAAAATCCCCAGCCCAGCCAGACTTCGTTTCCTGGCAGTCAGCTCCTCTTCTGCTGGCCTACCTGTTGCCTTCTTGCAACATATTTTTATACTTTCTTCATTAAACTTGCCTCTCTTTACCTACAACTATCTTGATAAATTCTTACCCCCGTGCCACTGGCCCAGATAGTCACCACTCACCCTTGACATTCTTTTCCCTTCTGTTCCCTGTATTTCATGTCCCACAGCAACATTCCACACTTTATTCTAAATAAGCACTCGTTTGGTCAGTGAATAGGTTAGAAGTGAATGAATGACCAGCGTCTCTGACCTCATCTGCCTACCTTCAACATTTCCTTTCCTGTCCTCTTCCCCACCCTGCCCCGCAATACGTACTTTTCTTCATCATTTCACTGTCCTTCCCAGCAACTGAATTTAGGGTCCTCATTCCAGCTCCTCCCGCTCCATTCCGTCCTGCACTCCTTGCTGCTGTTCTCTGCTTGCTTCCCTGCTGTGTCATCGCAGTTGCTAGAGTTTTGTGTTTTGCTTGCCACTTCAGTCTCTGGCTTATCTGCATTACATTCCTGCTCACCACAGTAGAATGACTGAGATATTGATCGAAGTGGCAGATTTGGATTCACCTCAGCTCTGGTGTTAGGTTGTTCTTGCCTTGCTATAAAAAAATACCTGAGACTGGGTAATTTACAAGAAAAGAGGTTGAATTGGCTCATGGTTCTGCGGACTGGACAGGAAGCATGGTGCTGTCATCTGCTTGTCTTCCGAGCCACCTCAGGGAGCTTTTACTCATGGCGGAAGACAAAGAGGGAGCGGGTGGGTCACAAAGCCAGAGCAGGAGCAAGAGAGAGAGTGGGGAGGAGGTGCCACACACTTAACCAATCTCTCTGGAACTCACTATCACAAGGACAGCACCCAGTCATGAGGGATCCACCCCCATGACCCAAACACCTCCCACCAGACCCCACCTCCAACCCTGGAGATTACAATTCAACCTGAGATTTGAGATTTGGAGGGGACAATATCCAAACTGTGTCAGCTCACAAATGAGATTTGAATCTGAGTAGTAAGTTTATGACAACCAAGGTGAATTGGTAATGGAGTATCAGAAACAAGTTAGCTTTTTTTTTGTTTTCTTTTTTGAGACGGAGTCTTACTCTGTCACCCAAGCTGGAGTGCAATGGTGCGATCTCGGCTCACTGAAACCTCTGTCTTGCAGGTTCAAGCAATTCTCCTGCATCAACTTCCCAAGTAGCTGGAACTACAGGGGTGCCACCACACCTGGCTAATTTTTGTATTTTTAGTGGGGTTTCACCATGTTGGCCAGGCTGGTCACGAACTCCTGACCTTGAGTGATCTGCCCCCCTCAGCCTCCCAAAATGCTGGGATTACAGGCGTGAGCCACTATGCCTGGCCACAAGTTAGCTTTAATTCTTCGGAGGACAATCCATGCTCAATGGTCTCAGATGCTTATAAAATACTGAGAGTTGATGCTGCTGCTCGAGCCCACCTTGTCAATTCCCAGCCTTTACCAGTTGATAACTGATGGTCTGCAGAGCGGGGCACATTGCTCGACCTGTTCCTTGTTTCTTATATTAAAGGTCAGTAGCACATTTTCCTATCATGTACCTGACCCAATGCAATAGCTATTGAATACATACAAAAGCATAAAGACTCTATATTTGAAAATAAGAATGAGCCCTTGATAGGTAATTGTATACTTATGAATTATTTATCAAAAATTTGCTGTATGTAAAAATAACAGACTTTTTTTTAACCCTCCAAAATGTTTTATAAAAATTTAATTTTAATTGTAATAACACAAATGGATGGATGTTTAGGTGCTAATTAGAAAAAGTAATTAGAAATTTTTTTTCAAAGTATCCTCGTATGTCTTAGGAAATCTTTCCCTACTCGAGGGCTGGGGAGGGAGGGAAGATACAGCAAGGGGATTGGGAATCCACGCGTGCCTCAGGCTTGATCTGTATCCTGAGGGACTGGTAATCAGTGAGTGTATCTGGTGTGATCTGTACCCTGAGGGACTGGGAATTAGTGCATGCATCAGGCATGATCTGTACCTTGAGTAAATAATAACCTTTGTATGTATGTAGCAATCTACATATATAGATGCTCTTTTCACAAATGAAATAACATTTGTTTTTTAAAAATGACAAGTGTTTTTAATTTTCTTTGTCTGTTCAAGTGAAAGCAATTTCCTCTGCTTTTTTCACCACTTGTTCATGTTCTTTAGAGAGTGCAAAAGCTGGGCCAGGCATGGTGGCTCACACCTGTAATCCTAGCACTTTGGGAGGCCGAGGCTGGTGGATCACCTAAGGTTGCGAGTTTGAGACCAGCCTGGCCAACACAGTGAAACCCCATCTCTACTGAAAATACAAAAAATTAGCTGGGCATGGTGGCGGGCGCCTGTAATCACAGCTACTTGGGAAGCTGAGACGGGAGAATCACTTGAACCCGGTGGGTGGAGGTTGCAGTGAGCTGAGATCACACCACTGCACTCCAGCCTGGGTGATGGAGTGAGACTCTGTCTCAAAAAAAAAAAAAAAAAAGAGAGAGAGAGAGAGGAAGAGCCTTTGTTTTTAGATAGTTGGCCCAGTTTCCCTCAGAGTGTGTTAATCACATTTCTGAATTTCCTGTTCTTATTTCCTTAAGTACCTTTTAGTCTAGAGTAGTCTGCAAGTCACAGCACAGAAGTCAGTCATGAGAAAATGAAGATTCTTCTAACAGCTAATAGAACGCTGGGAGTTCTGACGAGAGAAACCAGAAGTTGCCGGCTCTTCTTCCCAGGTGAAGCCATTTCAGATCACTGCTGAAAAACAGTCAAGATACTGAACTGACCTGAACTTGATGGGATTTATTATAATCTTTACCATGATTGATAAAATGCTCTGCTCCTCCTTGGGAGGCCAGGGAACCATTGATGTGCCCAATATCTTTTTTCTTTTTTAACTGCCTCAGAGCCTTGCAACAATGGCACGAAGAACAAACAAAAAGGCTCCTTTTGAGAAAGGACATTGTAAACCAAAAATAAAATTCTAAGCCCTTCATCCAACTGAATGGACCCCTCCTCTTGGCCAAGGGCATTCCAACGTTAACCCGATAAACGAGGCCCTGATGGGAAGGGGTGTTTAGATATGCTTCGTTATACCCTCCTCCCTTTGGCATCCAGCCCAGCTGACCAGCATTAACATTAAAACAGAAACCTTAAGGCTAACAAAACACACACTTTCTAGCAATAAGATACCAACATGACAGAGAGTAGGCCCTGAAAGAAATGGAAGTATTTCTCCCCAAAATAAATTTCTTTGACATATTTTGGAATGGTCCTGTAAAGCCATCTCTTGTGGAGAAAATCTATATTCTGTAGAGAACCCCTTTCCCTTTCCACATCTTTTCCCTGATCCAGAGAGAATTAACTAAGAGTCTGGCACCTTTTTAAGTCTGATAACGAACACTTACAATCTGTTCTCTCTGAAGCCTGCCACCTGGAGGTCTCATCGGGATAAGAAGAAGCTTGGTCTCCACAACCGCTTGTCTTAACCCAGACACTCCTTTCTACTGGTTCCGGCTCTTTAGATAATAACTGACATCTTTCAACCAATTGCCAATCAGAAAATCTTCGAATCCACTTCTTCTCCCCCTGCCAACGTGAGTTGTTCTGCCTTTCTGGACTGAACCAACGTGAACCTTACGTGTACTGATTGATGTCTCATGTCTCCCTAAAATGCACAAAACCGAGCTGCAGCCCGACCATCTTAGGCACATGTCCTTAGGACCTAGTGAGACTGTTCCTGGGGTCGTGGTCACTCATATTTGGCTCAGAATAACTTTCTTCAAACATTTTATAGTGTTTGACTCTTTTTGTCGATGATAAGATTATCACTATGATCTCAGTGTCATTTCACAATCTCCTTTTGCCTCCTACAGTGCTATCCCATCAATAAAATAGACATGCAGATGCTGGCTAAGTTTAACCGTGGCTGGGTAGCAAACTCACTCACATCACAGTCTCGTGGGTTAAATACATGTGACTTCTCAATTTCTCTACTAGTGATCACATCTCACTCCTGAGCCTGAACTTGCCAGCGTTAGGAATGGGGCAGGACTGTGAATCGAGATGTTGTTCAATCCAATTTATTAATTTAAAATCTCTTCTTCAGTAAACGGTCAGTTTCCTCAATGCTTGGTTGCCCACATTGCCTCTCTCCCCTCTTTCCACCGCCTCTCAGCACAAAGGGAACAGAACAGCAGTTTGCTCCCCTCCCATCCATTGCATCCTCCTCCTGCTCTCAGCAGCGGGGGTCTCCTGGCCATGCCCTCCGGGTACAAAGGCAACCCACCTCCCCTCCTGGGACCAATCGTGTGATCACAGACGTCTAGGCTGGGTTCCGCGTATGTTTAAGAGATCCATAACATTCTCTCTTCTCTCTCTCTCTCTTGCTCACTTTTGCTCACTCCTATTCTTTCACTTTTGCTTGCTCTCTTCCTCTCTCCAAAGTCTAGCCTATGGTCTTACTGTCTTGCTGCAGACAGCAACAAAAATCAGGTTTGATTGTCCAAGCATATAACTGTAAACCGGAAGAGCAGGAAGTCACTTTTCCCTTGCAGGGGAGGGAAGACATAGCCCCTGCCCTCTGAAGGTTTGAGAACTGAATCTACGAAATAAGCAGACAGTAGGCAGATGAGTGGGAGAAAAGGCAAACACATGTATTATATGCACAGGGGCAGCCCAGGGAAGAAAAGTGAGTGCCCAAACCCAGAAAGATCTAGAAGCCCACACACCCTCTCCCCAGGGAAGAAAAGTGAGATCTCAAAACCCAGTGAGGTCTGGAAGCCCACACACCCTCTCCCCAGGGAAACAGGGGAGGGGCAGGAAGCTTGGGGCAAGTGAATGACCTGGCGGAAGGTGATTGGGTGATGCCTGTGACTGAGTCTGCCTGGATGTCCTGTGGACCCCAAGTCTCTCCTGGATAATTCTCCCGGGTTGATGAGATTCCCCGGGAGGAGATGCATGACAATTGAGCTTCTATTGGAGAGCTGGGTTTTTAGACAGATAGGGAGGTTCAGAGAAAGCCCTTGGCTGCATTTGCTGCTCCTCCAGTGCCCTCCATTTGAAGCAATCAGTATATTTTGCGGTCGCATTTCCTGAACCCTTTTACTCTTGGAGCGCTGAAACCCACAGCTTCAGTGACTGGGACGCCCAGAGCATGAAGATGTACGGGAAATAGAAATACACCTTAAAGTACATTTCAAAAGACACTGTGCTCATTATGAACCATCCACACTATGAAGGAGAGGAGCACAAGGAGCTCTCTTTTTCCTCCCCTTCCTCCTTCATAAATAGCCTCATATTTCATTAAAAAATGTCTGAGATGTGAGTTTATCCAAATGACACAGCTGTAGGAGGGGAGGTCATTAGGGAGAAGTTCCATGGAAAAAAGGAAAATGAAAGCTGATTGTTACCCATAAATTAGAGTAATTTTCTTAATTTGCTGTCCATTTGCTTGCTTGTTCATTGCTGGCGTGCCTTATGAAATATGAAAATCTGACCATTAGTCACTTGGAAGGAGCACGTCTCCACGCCAAGTCCAGGTCTCTCTGCGGCACCAGGGGATTTACTGTTCTCCCTGTGTCGCCAGAAAAGAGCTGAGCGGCCTTGTCTTTGTTCCCCACTGGCAGCCTGAGATGCAGCCTGCACCAGCCTCCTGCTGTGACCTTTGGGCGGGGGCTGGGAGACAGCGTCTTCATGACTGACCCCGTGTCAATCCCTTCCTGGCAAAGGAAGAGGGAGGGCGCTCAGGGGCTCTGGAGCCAAGGGAGGGGAGACACCAACAGAACGAGCAAGTGGAACACACACAGCACTACATTCTTCTCGTGCTAAACCCAAGAAAAATCTCCCAGCTCTCACAATGTTTCTTGCTAATCTCCCTTTCTGGCTATTATTCAGCTACTGTGAATCCTTCTCAAGCTTCCAGCTTCCTTTTAGCTGTAGAAAGAGAATGAAAAAAATGTACCCTAAGACCTTGGATTTTTTTTTTCTTCCTTTTCTGTTGCCAGTGAATCTGTTTGAAGAGCAGCTGGCGCAGGCTGCGGGAGTGTGTGCCAGCGCTAATGGAGACGCAGGAGCAACGCTGCAGGCGTCCAGGCACCGCCAAACACGGGCTTGCTGCAGGCGGGCACTCCCAGGAGGGTGACCTGCCAGTGACATAGGTTTCAGACCTGCAGAGGGGGTTTGGAACATTGGAACTATTTCCCCTCCTCTTTATTTTTTTTTGGAGGGTCACACACATTTTAATAGTTCCATGATCAAAATTGCTGCTTCCAAGCAAGTTCACTGGAGCAGACATCATCTCATCCCTCCCCACATTTCCTTTTGGGAAGTTGAGTATAAATATGTCTGTACATCTAAGTATTTATTTTCCATAGAAAGGGCAGTCGGGAAGTCTTGCTTTTGTTTTGTTCTTACCCAGTTCTTAAAGGGCCTGATCATATTTACTCAGCAATATGTATCAAGTGCCAACCATATACTAAACACTGTGGTTTAGAGTGAGGATACCCCAAGGACAAGGTGGATGAAGCACAAAGCGTGAGTGTTACTGGCAAAACCAAAGTCTGTAGAACAGCTGAAGAGGTTTATTCTGCACCAATATGAGTGGCCATGACTCAAGGAACAGTCTCAAGGGGTCCTGACAGAGCCTGTCTGAGGAGGTCGGGTTATGGCTGGTTTTATAGATTTTAGGGAGAAAGAAGTTACAGGCAAAGACATAAATCAATACGTGTACAGTGTACATTGGTTCTGCCTGGAAAGGTGGGATATCTCAAAGGTGAGAAGTGGGGGGCTTAAGAGTCATAGGTAGATTCAGAGATTTTCTGATGGCAACTGGTTGAAACAGTTAAACTTTGTCTAAAGGCTTGAAGTTGGTAGAAAGAAATGCTTGAGTTCAGATAAGGGGAGTTGTGGAAGCCAAGGTCCTTGTTATGTAGATGAAGCCTCCAGGTAGCAACCTTCAGAGAGAATAGATGCTGAATGTCTCTTTTCAGAACTTAACAGGTGTCAGACTCTTTTTTTTTTTCTTTTTTTGAGACGGAGTCTTGCTCTGTTGCCCAGGCTGGAGCTCAGTGGCGTGATCTCGGCTCACTGAAAGCTCCGCCTCCCAGATTCATGCCATTCCCCCGCCTCAGCCTCCCGAGTAGCTGGGACTACAGGCACCCGCCACCATGCCCAGCTAATTTTTTGTATTTTTAGTAGAGGCGGGGTTTCACCATGTTGGCCAGGATAGTCTCAATCTCCTGACCTTGTGATCTACCAGCCTTAGCCTCCCAAAGTGCTGGGATTACAGGCGTAAGCCACCGTGCCAGGCCAGGTGTCAGACTCTTAGTTAATCTCTCCTAGATCTGGAAAGGCCAGGCTGTGTGAATGAAGGTTCTCTGCAGATACAAACTTCCTCCATGAAAGATGGCTTTGCAGGGCCATTTCAAAATATGTCAATGAAAGGTATTTTAAGTTAAAATACGTTTGATTTCCTTCAGAGAGTGCTATTTGTCATACGATGCTGTCCCAGAGTCAGATTGGAATTTGTAATCTTATTGCCATGGAGACTGATTTGTTAGCATTATGATCTCTGTCTTCATGTTAATGCTGGTCAATTGTGCCTAAACTCCAAAGGGAGGGGGCATAGTGAGGTGTGTCTGACATCCCTTCTAATCATGGTGGGGAATTCAGTTTTTCAGGCTTCTCTGGTGTATTAGTTTGTTTTGCATTGCTCTAAAGGGATACCTGAGACTAGACAATTTATAAAGAAAAGTTTACTTTGGCTTACAGTTCTTTAGGCTGTATAGGAAGTGTGTTGCCAGTATCTGCTTCTTGTGAGCCCTCAGGAAGCTTCCAGTCATGGTGGAAGACTCAGGGGGAGCCAGCGTATCACAGGGCAAGAGAGGGAGCAAGAGAAAGAGCGGGGAGGTGAAACTGCTTTTGGAAAGATGATGACAGTGAGAGAAATCTGACGTAGGTGACTCCATCTTGCTTGCGACCTCCAAGCTGTCCTTGGTCATTCCTGGGTGTAGGCCAAGCTAACCTTGGGACAAATTTAGTTTATGGTTTACCCTTAAGACAAGGATGATAACAGCCCTTCCCAAAACTGAACCACCTTTCTAGAACCAATCAAAGACCTCATGGGGAGGATTATGGGAGGGGCCTGAACCTGCTAAGAGACAGGTGTTGTTCCTACAATCCCTTACTACTCAGGGGTCACGTGGCCAGGGGTCACAAGATTTGAGACCTTCTCGATTGCTCCTATAGATGACATCACTACTGTAGAACCTAAGGTGGATTTTTTGAGATGTGTTTCAGACAGACCCCACCTGGACTCCTGACTCACCTGACCCTGTGGCCCCACCCAGCAGCTGACTCAGAGGATGGGGCTTGTTTCCACACTCTACGATTTCATCCCCAACCAGTCGGCAGCACCCATTCCCTAATCCCCCACTTACCAGAATGTCGTAAGGACTCTGACCTCTGAGCCTTCAGAGAGACCGACTTCAACTATAGCTCCAGTCCTCCCATGTGGGTCGGCTTCCTGTCACTTAAACTCTTTCTCTACTGCAACACCATGGTCTCCGTGGATTGATTTTGTCTGTGTGGCCGGCAAGAAGCACCTGTCTGGCAATCACAGAGGTGCCAGGTTATTTTAGACAACCAGCTCTCCTATGAACTGATATTGCAAGAACCCACTCATTACCACGAGGATGGCACCAAGCCATTCATGAGGAATCCACCTTATGACCCAAACACCTCTCACCAGGCCCCACCTCCAACATTGGGGATCACATAAACATGAGATCTGGAGGGACACATCCAAACCGTATCATCTGAGGTCCCCTTGGCTCAGAAGGGGTCCATTCAGTTGGTGGAGGGCTTAGGGTTTTATTTTTTGTTTATACGAGGCATGAGTGGAACTTATAAGTGAATGGGGCAGAGGAGGACATTAAATAAGTAAAGATAAACCACCATTATGTGTATTTTGCTTTGTTGTAAGTGCTGTGGCACTGTAAAGGAAATAAACAGGGTCTCTGACGTCATGGTATTTAGTGGGATGGGAGGTGCAGTAGAAATTATGGACTGGCTTTTCAACTCCTGTTCCAACCCATTTATGGAATCACTTTCTGAACTACAGCTAGAAGGCCTGTTTGAGCTGCAGAGGCAGAGAAGAAAGAAAGAAGAAAGAAAGGACGAGAAAGAAGAAAGGAAAAGAAGGAAGGAAAGAAGGAAGGAAGTGAGGGAGGGAGGGAGAGAGGAGGGAGGGAAGGAAAGAAAAAAGAAAGATGGATGAAAATTACACTTCCCAGCCTCTTGTAGCTAAGGTCTGACTGCCCCCCCGTCCCCCGCTTCGTGAGTCTTAGGTGGAGAAAATGAATAGCGTAGCTCTGTGCAGTGGCAGTATTGTAGCCAATGAGGTTTATCCAAGGTGCGATCATTGCTAATTGAAAATGAACAGCACAAGGCAGTGGACCTTGTGAGAAGTTGAGATATTTTCACACACCTGGCAACAGAAGCACTAGATTTTTCTAGACAGCTCCGCAGAAGCACTTTGCCTGTTCTCTGGGCTTGTAGGGGCTAAGAGGCAGGTGGTGATAGTGAGCTTTCCACAGAGACACATCAATGGTGTCACTTTGCCCAGCAGCTATTCCTCCCAACTGCAAAGCTTCCCAGCTGCCTTCCCTGTGGTAACTGCCTTTGCTTTGCATCCAGCACTGGATCTTACAGCTGAGTATTTTCCAGCTCTTCCCCAAGGGCGAACAGTTTTGCTTCTTCCCCTCCCCCAGAAGCAGAATCTGTGTCAGGGACAGTAGCTGGAGTGTCCTGCCCTGTCCAGATCTTCCTCAGGAGCACACAGTGGAGACAGTGGAAAGAGCTAACACTAGGTGAATGCAGGTTCTCCTTGTGTCTCCAGCCCCCCGGGGCTTTCTCAACCATCTAGCACACAAGCTCACACTCAGACTTAAAGAATTCGCTACATTCTGGCTGTTGTTGTTGTTTGTTTGTTTTTGAGACAGAGTCTCACTCTGTCGCCCAGGCTGGAGTGCAGTGACACGATCTCGGCTCACTGTAACCTCTGCCTCCTGGGTTCAAGCGATTCTTCTGCCTCAGCCTCCTGAATAGCTGGGATTACAGGTGTCCGCCACTATGCCCAGCTAATTTTTGTATTTTTAGTAGAGATGGGGTTTCACCATGTTGGCCAGGCTGGTCTTGAACTCCTGACCTTATGATTCGCCCGCCTTGGCCTCCCAAAGTGCTGGGATTACAGGCGTGAGCCACTGCACCGGCCTATTCTGGCTGTTTTCTTCCAACCTGCTATTAAGGCTGCTCCCTCCACCCTCCTCTCCACTCTGCGGAGGGTGAAACCATCTGTGCTGCCTGATTCTCCCCGAGGGACCTGTCACTCCTCAGAACTGACTTCACTTGCTTGCCTCACAACCTCAGCTTTCTGATGTGCTCAAGAAAAGTTAGCACTGTGAAGATCACATGGCTTTTTCTCCTTGCTAAGGTGGGAGTGACATCTTTGTAAAGCTATCTACATATGAAGTGAAAACAGGATTCCCTGTTTCTGTTTCAAGATCCCACATGCGTGGTCTGAAGTTTAGCTCCCTCCCAGCAAGGGATCAAAGCATCCATGCTGCCAAAAGCTTCGGAAATGAACTATTTGTTAATTCCACGCATCTTTTAAGGGCCTACTATTTGCACATCACTCTATGAAGAGCTGAGATACTGAGATGACTGAGGCACAATCCTTGTCTTACCCTCGCTCACAGTCCTGGGGCAGTGAAAGCACGGAAACAAGCCTCATAAACTAGAGTCAAGAATGCCGCCCCAGGAGTGGGGAAAACACGGTGGGAACCTGCATCTGAATAAGTAGCACGCAGGGGCATGAGGAGCCAGAGTGATTTGAGGCTTCTTGAATTTTGTGTAAGAGTTTTCTACACGGAGACAGTAAAGAGGCATTCACAGAAAAGCGTTCCATCTATTCCTCACTCTCTGATAAGAATTCCATGTCCTGGCAGGGTTTGCCTGGATCAGAACTCTCTTTCTAGGTCACATGGGCTGACCTGGTCATAGCCACAGTGAGCTCTGTGTCTGCGTCCTGCAGGTGAACCCAGCATTCTGCAAGGCCAGCGGGTTCTGCGGTGGCAGTATTAATCATGGAAACTCCACTGCATTTGAATAAAATCAGTATTTTTTTCTTGAAAAAGCATGATGCCAATATCTAATCTGCTTTCTTTCATATTTGTCCTCTCAATATTTGTTTATTTTTATTTTATTTTATTTATGTATTTTTTTGTTTGTTTTTTGGTGACAGGGTCTCACTCAGCCCCAGGCTGGAGCTGGAGTGCAGTGACATGATCGCAGCTCACTGCGACCTCTGCCTCCTGGGTTCAAGCAATTCTCCTGCCCCAGCCTCCCGAGTCGCTGAGATTACAGGCACCTGCCACTGTGGCTAATTTTTGTGTTTTTAGTAGAGATGGGGTTTCACCATGTTGGCCAGGCTGGTCTCGAACTCGTGACCTCAAGTGATCTACCTGCCTCAGCCTCCCAAAGTGCTGGGATTACAGGGGTAATCCACCAGGCCCCACCTGTCCTCTCAGTATTTGTATTAACCTATTTGTTGTCCCCGGAGGGGATGGATGACTGGATATTAGTTTATTTATCGGAACCACTGGGGCGCATGTCAGCATGGGTCTGGAAAGAATGGAGAGGCTTCTCCGCTGCCAAAGCTCTCCTGGTTTGTCCTCACCTGGACGGTCGACTACATCGGCGCCAAGGCAGGAACAGTGCAGCCCAAACGAGGACTCGCTAGAGTTAGACGCCCAAGAGAACGGGCTCATAAGCCAAAATCTAGTCCTTTTGTGAAAGATGAGCCTGCGGGACGCTGAATTTAAAGAAGAGTTTTAGCAGAAGATGTCGAGTCCCAGGCGTGGGCATCAGTCTGTGAACAAACCCAGGCCCTGAATCTGGCGAGATGGGCAGAACAGGAGGAGCCAGGACTGGAGCTGAGTGCCCAGGTGGGCCAGGGCGGGCAGAGTCCAGCCCCACTGTCCCCGTCACCACCACTGGAGCATCATTTCAGAAAGCCGTGCCCGTCGTCCACACAAACACACACGGACCACGGCTTTCAAAGCAGAGCCATGTTGAACGAGAAGAGCACGGTCAGTGCACACGGCGGTCCACGCGCACGGTGCGGTGGGATTGACTTTAATGTATTAAACGTGGTGACACTACACACTGAATGGCAGCTGTCGGAATGTATATAAAAGATGTTTGTGAAAGGCACAAACCTTGTGATTTGAAGAACTAGAGAAAGATCGTTCAGCCATTGAGATTTACCTGTCTGTGACCTACTAACTCACGAAACAGTTTGACAAAGAGAGGATCAGACTATAAAAGAGGAGGAAAGATGGATCTTGTAGGAAATTCCACAGTTTGGTGGAATTTGCTGGCACACCGATGTCCTCCTGCCTTGATATTTAAGGCTCTCCCCCTGGGCAGGGGTCAGTGTACCAGCCCTGCCCTGTACAATTCAATGCTGTGTGCAAACTACACTGCTGGCCAGTTTGTGGTTGCCTTAGCAACCTACTTAAGTCTTTTGCTGTTATTTTGAACTTCTGAATAAGTATGAAGGTAAAATAGTTGTCAACATTTGCTGGATATGATCTATTTATTTTATTTATTTTTTATTTTTTGAGACCGAGTCTTGCTCTGTCGCCCAGGCTGGAGTGCAGTGGCCTGATCTCGGCTCACTGCACCCTCTGCCTCTCGGGTTCAAGTGATTCTCCTGCCTCAGCCTCCCAAGTAGCTGGGATTACAGGCGCCCACCACCAAGCCCCACTAAATTTTTTTGTATTTTTACTAGAGACGGGGTTTCATCATATTAACCAGGTTGGTCTCAAACTCCTGACCTCAACTGATCTGCCCAACTCAGCCTCCCAAAGTGCTGGGATTACAGACATGAGCCACCGCACCTGGCCGCCAGGTATGATCTTAACTATCTTGAAGGTCGTTATAAAATAACTTTCCTTAAAAATCACTTTAAGCAAATGTTTTCCTTATTGCAAGTGTTCCTTTGCATCCCATTTTCCTACTGAAGCGTATGAAAAGACATTTTCTCTTGTTTTGTTTCTGAAACTGATATTTCATTGAGAATATTTTTCTTGCAAGGGTGAAAAAAATCACTACACTGTTATATAATTTGAATCCAAGTATTATCATCCAATTTTTTATCCTAATATAGTGAAAAATTCAGCCATCTAAGTGTTTATGATCATCCCCTTCTCAGTATTTTAATAGCTTGAAAGCAATTTTAAGCAAGTTGGTGCTGGTATTTGGTAGGAAACATTGCCTTCACCAGCGTAGTGCCCACGCTCCGCATCGTCCATCTCTGTCTGTACCAAACACGCATGCTTATGGTAACGGCTGTCCAGAGGCGGCTGTCCTGTGTGGCTGCTCTGGAAATGTGGGTTTCACCATCCTTGAAGAGAATCCCTGCGGGTGAATCATAAGAGGTTGAAGACACAAATTGTCCAGAGTTTAAAGTCACAATTAAAGCATTTTCTTCATAATGAGACTTATCAGTCGGGCTAGAAAGGACACAATTACATAGGATATAAATTATGTTTTCATTGCATATATATAAATTGTGATGTTGTATATCTAGGTAAAAATCCTAAAGCATAGAAGTGAGTTTAAGAAGTGTTTTAAGGCCGGGCGCGGTGGCTCAAGCCTGTAATCCCAGCACTTTGGGAGGCCGAGACGGGCGGATCACGAGGTCAGGAGATCGAGACCATCCTGGCTAACACGGTGAAACCCCGTCTCTACTAAAAAATACAAAAAAATAGCCGGGCGCGGTGGCGGGCGCCTGTAGTCCCAGCTACTCGGGAGGCTGAGGCCGGAGAATGGCGTGAACCCGGGAGGCGGAGCTTGCAGTGAGCTGAGATCCGGCCACCGCACTCCAGCCTGGGCGGCAGAGCGAGACTCCGTCTCAAAAAAAAAAAAAAAAAAGAAGTGTTTTAAATAACAGATAAATGTGCATTTTCCTCAATAATAACCCATTTATTCAGTTTTATACTTATACATTGTTTTTATGCTTTTATTTGATCCTCATCATAAGTCTATGAGGTGGACAAGGAGATATTGTTTGCTCATTTTGCTGATGACAAATTACATGCATATTTAATAAAGATAGAAAAATCCTGAATTCTCCCTTGGCAAAGCCGAGCTATGGATAGATTAAATACATTCTTCACTGCCCCGAAGACCAGATCAAACCCTGCAGCTGTCATTACTCAGACAAGGGAGGCAAAGCCGAGATGATTCTGGCCTGGGTTTTGTATACTGTGTCAATCCATTCCCTTTGCTTTGGGAGTGGTGTATTGCTCTGGAAATCCCTGACCCTGTCAGGAGGTGAAATAAAAACAAGCTCCTTGATTTCCAGTTGTGACCTCTGACCGCTAGAGGACAGTATTGTTCTCTGCACAGTTTGTGGAGAACCCAGTCTAGGAGAAATGATGGGACCCCGCAGTCAGTACACCCCACACCTTCCCAGGCTGGGCCTGGGCCATGCGGATCAGGGATGGGATGTGGCTTTGCATCTCCAGTTCCAGATGGCATCTCGTTCCCCAGCCCTGTGCACTCACAGAGCTTTGGCCTCTGCGCTGGGTAGTGTGAGGGGAAAGACGCAGTCTGTTCATTTACACGTTCTGCGTTGGGGTTTCATTATGTCTTTTCACCCTTGAAGCCTCTTCCTAAGTGATACGCTATCGATGAGTGATTGTTATCATAGGCTCAGAGTTTTTTCAGCCTGATTTATTTAATCTCTAGAGAAAGGAAAACAGGAGATGATTGCTTTGATCATGCTGTTCGCTATTCTGAAATGTACAAAGGGAGGGGAGAGAGAGAAAAAAAATCTCCGCTCCCATAATGAACTATTATATAAAAACTGCTGTATAAGAAGATACACGGCACAATCCCGAGTGTAACTTCACTGTGTTCAACATGCTTCCGTGGGCGTGTGTGGGTGGAAAGACGGTTCGGTGACTGCCAAACAATCCAGTGTTTCCAGAGATAAAAACAGTCTGTAGAAGTTTTCTATTGTGAGGAATGATAGGCTTTGTGGCCTGTGTGATGTGTGCTCTCTGTAGTCCAAATGAAGACAGTAACTACTGATCTGTGAAACCTCTGCAAGAAGACAGGGCTGCTCACGGCCACACACCCAGTCTCACTGGTGACGCCTTCGCCCTCCTCTGGGTTCCCTGTTTCTCCCTCCTCTGAACTGAGCATCTGTCTCCCTCTGACAAGTACCTTCTGCTACCTTGTGTTTCAGATCAGTTTCTAGAGACACTAGATAGATTTCAATTCTGTGAAGATTTACTATGAATCACACAGTCCTGGGCCACGTGCTAACACGTATTCACGTGATGCTGGCTCCAGAGTTCAGCAGGCTGAGGGCCTCCGACATCCCCCTCACAGCCACCGCCTGTCCCGCAGGTGCTGGCTTCTGTTGCAGACACAGGCTCCCTAGGCAGCCCTATGCTCTGTGCAGCTATGCCTGGAAGCCTTGGGACGTCTCACCAATGCCCTCCGTGTTCTGCTCTGGACACCTGCCCTTCTACGAGTCTCTTCTCTCAAAGCCTCCTTACTCGGCTGCTGTCTGTATTGCAGAAGAGGGCAGAGCCCAGGAGCTGAATCCCAGGAAGCCCATGCTGCTGAGCTCCCGAGGCCTTCAGTAAAGTAGGGTCCCCTCTCTCGCACCCTCGCCCTGCCTCCACCGCCATTGGCCCAGGGTAAGGACCAGCACATCAAGGCCAAACTCCCTCCCTCGTCTCTCTTTACAGCTCCATGTCTGCGAGAAGCCCTGGCTCATTCTCCTTCAGTTACAGTCTCCTCCCTAGCAGTCGTCTCAGGCCCTCTGGGTTCCAGCATGGCCTACGTGAAGCCTTCCTTAAGAGTGAGAGCGCAGGACGTCCGCACTCAGGAAGCTCACGTTCACGGCTGTGCCTCTTCCTACACTCAGTAGAGTAAACTGTGCACAGTAGATGCTGATGAAGTGTTAGGTGAGAGTGGTGACGATAAGTGTGGAAATATGCCTTAATTTTATGGTTACCAACCTGTCATTGACTTCATGTTCATTCTGGCAAGAGCTAAGAGAGATACTATTGAGTATTTTAACTCAGACTTCACTTACTTGGTTGAACCATAGACAGAATCCATCTTTAATGACCTATTACTGTTACTGAACTGAACTGGTGTCTGCTCTCCCAGTGGGGTGAGGTCAAACATCCACACCGTGGTTGGCAGCAGGAGAAAGGAAGGTATTTATTTGCAGGATGCCAAGCAAGGAGAACTGGGCACTCACACTTGGGACCTGACCTCTCGATGGCTTACAGGTAGCAGTTTTTAAATCTGGAGAAGCAGAGGTTACAGGCAAAGAAGCCAGTTAATACATTGAGGCTCTATATTAGTTTGGCCTAAAAAAGTGGGGTGTCATGAAGCAGGGTTCCACAGGTCACAGGTGGATTCAAAGATGTTCGGATTTGCAATCGGGTAAGTAGGTGAAGCTTTGTCTACAAATTGGGGGTCAGGAGAATAGAATGCTGCGCTTGGCCTGTGGGTAGGACTCCCTCCAGGCCCCTCAGGAAGACATTTAGAACAAAGAACAGTGGTTGAAGTTTAGTCCTCAGTTCCCCATTACAGGAGGTCTCTGTGTCAGCAGATCCATTGGCTGGGGGTCTAGGTTTCTGAAAAACAGCTCACGGATATGTGTTAACATGTTGTCTTTAGCTTCCACAGGGAACCAAACATCCCCTGACTTCAACTCCCTTGGTGATTGTTTTAAGCTGCTATTACCTTCTTGCTGGTCAGGTTGCTCATTTACTCTTCAGGGCTAGCTGGGTGCCTGGAATTCCCCTTGAAGGAACTCAAGATTTTTCTTTCATGCTTGAGGGACCTGCAGGCCCCTAAGAGGGGTCCCTGCTCGGTCTCATTTCTAGTGGTTTGTTGTTAAGAAACCTCTCTAATGAGACCATGAAGTTCTTGAGGTGAAGGCACCAATCTTATATCTCTCCTTTTTTTTAATCTTATTGTTGTTACACACACTCTCCATAAACTCCGTTTTGAGTAACCCAGGTTTCAGCTGCTACTGCTTGTGTTTCTAGTTCAATCCCTCTTGTTTCCCATCTCCAACAATCCTCTCTCAGAGACATCCTTCAAGTCTTTGCTAAAATGTCACCTTCACAAAGACCTTCTCTTACTGTCTTTCGGCAGGCCTCCTCTCCCCCATCTTGGCATCATTTTACCCCCTGGCTCTTATCACCACCGGACATGCCACATATTTTCACCTTGTTTATTGCCAGCACCCACCTACCCCACCACAAAATAAGCTCCATGAGGGAGCTTTTGTCTATTTAGTTCACTACTGTATCCTCAATGTCTACAAAAGTGTCTAGCACATAATCAACACTTCATAAACAGGTGTTGAATAAATAAATCCATCAAGCACTTCACACAGCATTTTCCCCGAAGTAGGCAGTTAGGAAATATTTATTCGGGCTAACACAACTATGTTTTCATCAGTTCGGGAAAGTGGAAGGTCAAGGATCATTTATAGAGGGTACCCCCAGAGCCTAGGGTAGCTCACCAGCTGTTAAAATCTCCAGAGAAGGGATAAATGCAATTTTGGGGGGTTAGCAAAATAAGCAAAGAATGTTTTGATATGAAGTCCTTTGGAATTGGAGTCACGGAAGACCCTGGAACTAGTAGGGCTTCTAGGATAATCGGTGGAGGATTTCAAAACCGTTTGCACTGCAGTTCTCTTTCAGTCGTGTCAGGCTTCCAGACCAAAGATACTTCTACAAATGCAGAACAGCATATTAAGGGAACCTCTGTAACAGCAACAAAACCCCGTGGATAGCATGTGATGTCATGATAGTAAAGCTTCATGTTACAAAACACAGAGAGATAGAGGGTGTTTACTGGGATAACACTTCGCAATAGTAACTGTTCTTGATATTTCCTTTTTTTTTTTCCCCCAACTGGGAGACTAGATATGAATTTTGCATTGCCCAAGTGTTATTCGACACTGCAGAATGCATGTCTCCAACCATGTCATTTTATTTTCTGTATGTTTATGGTTTGACATTGGGGTCTGGCTGAGCCTGGAGGGACTGGCAGTCTGTTAGCCTACTAGTGTCTCTAGTTAGCCAATTCCTAGAGATAGTGAAGGATCCCCGCCTCCAGTGAGAGCCTTTCAAATGCCAATGAACCAATCCAAAGCCCACGCCCCTAACCACCTCCTCTACTGGGGATCTCAAATTCAGGGGCATGATTCCCCCTGCCCTGATCACCCCAAACCAGGTACCAGACAGTTAGGGACTAGGCCCTGTGCCTAGAGTCTGCTGAAATTACTGAAAGTCTCCACCCTGAGGCTGCTCACCCTGCCTTACCCACTTCTTCCCGTGGAATCCTCTCCCCCGCATTCTCCCCCTGCTCACTCTGCCTCCTGCCTGACCAGGTGCTTCCTGTGTGGCCACACGGTGTGGCGCTCGCTCCTCTTGGCATCTGTGAGCATGAGACTTTTTTTTCAATGGTAATCATCTCCTATCTATTGGTCTTGCCCTATCAAAATTATAACAAAACCTGTGCTTTAAAATAGTAGGGAAGAAAAGAAGTTAATTCTTGGCATTTAAGGGCCTCTGTAGCTACGGGACTGCCATATGAACAAGCAACTACATTCACAACAAAAAAGATTTGAGAGGATGCGCTTTCTAAAATTCGGAGAAGAGGAAAGAAGAAGAGAGATGTGGAGGTCATAGGGCGGGCCTCCAACCCGACCTGTTCGCGCCCCTCTGCTCCCCTTCTCAGGGCTCAGCTTGAGGGAAGAGTTCAGGGGGACTGAATGATGGCCTAAGACACCCAAATAACCAACACAGCCAACACCCCTTCTCTCTGCAGTTCTAGCACCTGGCATCCTCAGACATCTTCTCAATACTCATGCAAATTCTGCAGATGAGCAAAATGAGACTGCAAGAGATGAAGACCACATGATGACAGAATGGAGGGTGCTGAGTTATAATAGCGGTATCTGTCATGTGTGGATTGCTTCCTATGGTGTAAGCACAATGATGCCACGTGATTTTATCCACTCAACTGCATAGACTGGGATAGCATAACAAGTGAGCACATGGACTCTGAATTCTGCAGTCTAGGTTTAATTCTGATTCTGCTACATAATAGCAAAAGAGTTCATCTTGCTTTAAGTCGTAAGTCGTGGCTCCAAAAAGGATGCCCCAAGTATGGCCTTGACCTGCTGAGTACTTTGAACTAAAGGGCATTGGAAAGCCTCAGAAGCAGCCTCAGAACCCAGTCTCTGACCTTCTCCAGCCCTCCTGTCTCTTGCCCCTCATTCCCCCAAGAAGTGAGTCACAGAAGCCAGAAGTCCTCTTCTTTAAAGTAGATCACAGAAGCTAGAACCTCTTTCCCCAAAGCCAGCCATTAAAAACTAGAATCACTGCTCGAGCTTTCCCTGCCTTTCTGGGTAAGAGCTGGCCATAAAGGAGTTCTCTGGCTTTACTTGCCTGAAAGTAGGTTATAAGACCCTCATTCCAGAAGGGGCCCTGCCCTACCCCCAGGAAGAAGGAACGCCACACAGGGAGGCCAAGAGGAACCCAGACAGACGGATCCAGCTGGGACCCTCCATCTGTCACTGTTCCGTCGCTCCCTCTGTGTCCAGTCACGGCTCTGCAGGGCTACCATTCTTCATCAAATCTAAGCACAGAAATGGGCAGTTTTCCCTTGGGTCTTTAGGTCTTCATTTACAAAGGCTCCCATGTTTTGTAAAACTTTGATTAAACAAATTTGTGTGCTTTTCTCTTGTTAACGTGTCTTTTGTTACATTTATCCCCTTATCCTCTCTCTTTTACAAACGTCCCTAGACTTTGAGGGTAAAATTATCTCACTGTAGTCATATTTCTGTCTTCATATTTCTGTCTTCGTATTTCTGTCTTCAGCAGCGGCCCCTTAGGGTGGTGGTACATGCCTGTAATGCCAGGTACTTGGGAGGCTGAGGCACAAGAATCACTAGAACCTAGAAGGAGGACGTTGCAGTGAGCTGGGATTGCACCACTGCACTCCAGCCTGGGCAACAGAACAAGACTGCATCTCAAAAAAAAAAAAAAAATTAAATTAAAACAAAATTAAAATTTAGGCCAGGTGTGGTGACTCACACCTGTAATCCCAGCACTTTGGGAGACTGAGGCAGGCAGATCATGAGGTCAGGAGTTTAAGACCAGCCGGGCCAACATGGTGAAACCCTGTTTCTACTAAAATACAAAATTAGCAGGGCATGGTGGTGCATGCCTGTAATCCCAGCTACTGAAGAGGCTGAGGTAGGAGAATCGCTTGAACCCGGGAGGTGGAGGTTGCAGTGAGCCGAGATCATGCCATGGCACTCCAGCCTGGGGGACAGAGCAAGGTTCCCTCCCAAAAAAAAAAAAAAAAAAAATTAAAACTTAAATACAAAAATAGACGAATTGAACCAGGAAAGGTCTTGCTGTGAATGTGACATTTTGCCATTTCTTTATTTCTTATCCCCTGTCTTTTACAAACATCCCTAGATTTTGAGGGTAAAATTATCTCACTGTAGTCATATTTCTGTCTTCATGTTTTATTCACCTCCAGAGTACGTATCACTTTCCAACGTATGGCACGTCGTCTTATATTTTTAGTTTTGTATTCGTTGTCTCCTCTCTCTGGAATACAAGTGCCTGGGGGCAGGGATAGCTGTCATTTGATTCACTGCTATAACATTGGAGTGGAGAAGTGCCCAGGATGCAGTAGATACGCAATAAACGCTACGGACTGAGTGAGTAACTGTGAGAAAGAAGAATTCTACAGTGGAATTAACAGTGCTGTTACCGATTAGTGATTGAAACAGGAATATGTGTGATCTGAGAGGACAGAGAGGAAGAGATGGGTCCGAGACTGAGTCAACAGTTCCCGCCTTGGCCATTCTGTGACTCCCTTAGCCCAGGGTAAGCAGGGAGAATCTAAGGAGGAGAAAGGGGGACATTCATTGAACATGGGCGGTGAGATCGCATGCAGAGACAGAAAGACACACAAACTCACAAAACAACTGGCTTCCAAGCATTGCTTTTTCTGATACTCCCATAAATTCAGTGTAACATTAATAACTGTCATCCCTACTGTGATGGATCAAGCTTCAAATAATAGGACACACGTGCTGACCAAATTATATTTCTGGGAAATAGTGGGTTTAAAACTTTTTCAGGCCAGGTGCAGTGGCTCATGCCTCTAATCCCAACACTTTGGGAGGCCAAGGCGGGTGGATCACCTGAGGTCAGAAGTTTGAGACCAGCCTGGCCAACATGGTGAAACCCTGTCTCTACTAAAAATACAAAAAATTAGCCAGGCTTGGTGGTGGGCACCTGTAATCCCAGCTACTCGGGAGGCTGAGGCAGGAGAATCACTTGAATCCAGGAGGCGGAGCTTGCAGTGAGCTGAGATCGCCTCACTGCACTCCAGCCTGGGCAACAGGAAACTCCATTTCCAAAAAAAAGAAAAAAAGTTTTTTTCAAAGAAATCTCTTTTTGTTTGAATATCAAGACTCTTATTAGTAATTGAAGAGCAATTATTCTTCAATAGCAATTTTAGGTGTTTTATGAGTTTAAACAATGTGCTCTCAAGTTTTTATTGACTGAGTGCTCTGTTCTTTATTTCCAATTAGGGTAGAATTGTACATCTGATTGTGATCAGTGATCAATGATACGTTTCATAAAATCAGCAGTGCTCAATGTTAGGAGGATTCTACATATCATTTCATCTGTTCCTTCTGTCTTTGGCTACAATAAAAAATTGAGTAAAAGGGGTGTGTGTAAGAAGAAAATAAAATACTTATTAGGTCTTCTTTTCTTATTTGAAATTTTTAAATTAATCGAATCCACAGCCATCCAAACTAGCATATTCTATGTCCCTAGATTCTCAGAAGAAGGAATCTGAGGAAAGCAAAACAAAAGTTAAAGAACATCAAGTTCTTACATTTTATCAGTTGGTTGGATTCACATGAGTATTCACATGTGCCATTGGAGTGAAGTAGTGAGGAAGGTGTTGCTTAATCTGTGTGGAATCCATATAAACTTTGTGGGTCATTAAAATAATAGTGGGCCTTTAAACTTAAATAGATTGTGCATCCTTTTCACAAACTCTGATAAAAGCACTGTCTGTCCCTTTCAGCAGGGCAAGCAATTGTAGAAGACAGCAGGGAAACACAAGCTCAATCAGTTTTCTTTGTTGTTCGAGATTATTTTCTGAAAGTGTTTAAGTTGCTTTCCTTTAATAAAGAAAATCTCATGCTAAAAAACATGAGCATTTGGCATGTCTTTCTCAGAGGACTTGGAAAACAAATTCCCCACCACAGCATATACCTGGAGTGTTGAATCCCAAATTTGTTAATTTACAGACTTGGGGATTTAAATGATAAAACTGCAGACCTTCCTATGGAATTGAATTCTTTGTAAAACATCCCGCAGGGGGTGTGGATTTAACTCTGACTGCTTCCTCTGCATTTATAGCCTGGAGAGTTCAACAGCAAAACCTGAACAGGAAAACCAGGGTTCCCAACTGCGAAATGTAGGAAGTCACCAGTCATCATCTTCCGCAAAGTGAGAGGGAAATTCTCAGAAAGCGTTCAACAGTGACTTTCTTCTCACCACAGCTTAGGGCCATTGACAGATTTCTGTGCCTGGCCACAGTTCACCTGGGGAGGAGACAATTCTGGCTGACTAGCCACCATGGGAGGCATTCATCCTGTAGATGTTCTGGAAGGTGATAGATCTTCAGTTTCAGCATCACACAAAACCGGCTAGAGGCAAATTTGTAAGGAGACATTCACTGCTTGAGATGTGACTTTCTATCTGTAGACAGAAAAACCAGATTTTTCTATAGCTGTAATAAATGCCCTTTATCAAGAAAGTGGCTAGCCCATTATAGACTCATTGGAAGAGACAAAGAATTTTTAAAAAGAGAAACATGAAGAAAAAAATATATAGGTCAGAAAAATCATCCTGGATACTGTGTTCTCCCGTTCCTAGAGACGGGGGATTTTGGTCAACACCAGAAACAAATTCACGTAACTTGTAGCTTGGTTGTGTGTGTGTCCACACAGTGCGAGACGTGCCTCCAGTGTTGGTGTGTGGGCTGGTTCCATTTTCCCATCATTAGACTTCTTGTCGTTGCAGAAGGGACGAGTGAACTGGGTGTCCAGCGTCTTCGGCTTGGGGGGCAGCTTCCACTTTGATATTTTGCTTCCCATGTCCCCAGAGTGTGAACCTGTCCTCACTTTTCCATGGGACGGTGGCCGTGTGTGTGTGTGTGTGTGTGTTTGTGTGTGTGTGTGTTCCTCCTGGTCACCTTACAAGCCTGGGAAGCAGTCACACTAACAGTGATAACGGCACTGTCACCGGCACAGGACATGAGCATCCTGCCAAATTCTCCCGAGACACTTTTGAAGGTCACTAGTTGTGTGTGTGTGACAGAGAAAGGGACGAGGGGAGCAGTGGGTTTCATTGTCCAGTCAGATACCTGCAGACCTCCACCTGGCACGTTTCGCTAATTCTACCACGTGCCAGGAGCTGCGACCCTTTCTTCCCACCCCAGACTCGCTGCAAGGCCCTGACGGCCTCATCCTGCAAAAGCAAATAAAAGGTCATTCTGTGGAGAAGTGAGGAGCATGTCGCTTTTGTGGTTCTGTGTTCCTTTCTGTTGGCTAGTGCAATCTCAAGTCGCCAGGTTTTTTTTCTTTTTTCTTTAAAGCTGTCCGTCTCCCAGGACCAAGTCTGTGGATGTGGGGTGGGGACGGAGCTGAAAGGCGGGCGCCTTGCTGTGCTCAGGTGCACGACGCCTCCCACCCCTATGACGAAGGCTTTGTTCACAGCGGCTTCAGCTGCCTGAGTCATTCTTCCCTCACACTGGGCTCCTTTACATGAACAGATCTCTGGAGGCCTCAACAGTAAGCCAGTCACACAGGTCCATGTTTAACACTCAGCCGGGAGCCCATGTTAACATACGTGTTTATACTGCCTGTGTGTGTGTGTGCGCACATGGACACACACCAGTGTTACTTAATGATGGCTGCTCATTGAAATCACCCACCCAGTTTCCAAAACATATGAACACCTGGACCTCGCCCGTGACCATGTGAAACAGTCTCCAAGCAGTGGGTCGCACACACCTGTTGTTTTTAAACCCTCCGCAGACCATTCTGATGCATGGTGAAGGCCAAGAACCGTAGTGTGTACAGTTGGTCTAGGGTAGGGCTGTGCCCAGCACTGTTTGAAAGTGCTCAGGTAATGCAGGGTGCATGCAGGGCTGCGACCGCAGGCCTGGGCTGCTGTTAAGCTAGGTACCCATCGGACAGCTCAGGCCAGCTCTGGGGCGCATGATGAAGCTAAGCCTTGTGGGACATTTACCACATTCCTGCATAACAGAACGTATTTTCATGGTTCTCTCCTCAGGCTCTGTCAAAATCCTTTGTGGAGCTCCAGCAAACCCTGAGTTTCTGATTGCAAAAGCCTGGGACAAAGTTTGCAGATCTCTTAACTTCTTAAAGTTCTACTGCCTTGATTCTACGTGTCACAGGTTACACGTGCCACATTAATGCATTAGGTAAATTATAATTAGTCAGCTGATTGGGGAGAAGTTCTTTCAAGGTCGTGGGTATAAACATTATCTTCCACATAGAGTGGAGAATACTTTTAAACCTAGTAGGTAGTGGTGAAAACAGTAAAGAAAAAAACAAAGTTCCGAGTGTTCTTATTGGAAGATGAGAATAACATGGTAAGTGAGACACAGATGGAAGCTTGTGATATCTGTTCTGAGTGGAGCACAATTATTGCAGGGGTAGGCAATGCCAAGCAAGTGCAAGGACAACAACGAGTGGGATGCTGAGGACACAGAGTGAGCTGCGAGGCTGAAGACACAGGGAAATGCCGTCCCCGGCAGGCCTGGTACTTAAAGCCGGTTTAAGGTATTGCTGATGTAGAGAAAAGGAATTCTCTGTAAATGACATCAATAAAGATATGCTCCATGGTACACTGATATGGCACAAAACTTAGAATACAAACTAGATGAGAAGCAGAATTTGGGTGAAGGGAAACAATGAGGAACCCTGACCAAACCAGAATGGAGATTAATCCTTTAATTAAACTCGACATAGTGGGTGCAGTGGCTCACACCCGTGGAGGCTGAGGTGGGAGGATCGCGCAAGCCCTGGAGTTGGAGACCAGCCTGGCCAACACGGTGAAACCCCATCTCTACTAAAAATACAAAAATTAGCTGGGCGTGATGGCACATGCCTGTAGTCCCAGCTACTCAGGAGGCTGAGGCAGGAGAATGGCTTGAACCCAGGAGGCAGAGGTTGCAGTGAGCCAAGATCACACCATTGCACTCCAGCCTGGTGACAGAGTGAGACTCTATCTCAAAAAAAAAAAAAACAAAAAAAACACACCCACACACACAAAAATGCCTGTAGCCCCAGCTACTTGGGAGGCTAAGGCAGGAGGATCACTTGAACCCGGGAGGTGGAGGCTGCAGTGAGCAGAGACTGCACCACTGCACTCCAGCCTAGGTGAGCCTGTCTCAAAAAATAATTAATTATACTTGACTAAAGATTGTTCCTCAATATGGAGAAATTGGAAATTTAAATAAAAATTTCACAGTGTTAGCCTTGCTTGCTGTTTATGGCATATTGAGGTAAATTGTACAATAAATTGGAGATAGCCCCTATTCCAAAGTGTAGTTTGACCATTTTCACAAATATCTCTATTGGCTCCACAAGGCAATGAGTTAAAGTCCCTCCAAGTGTTGCTAACATGATTTGTCAGGACTAGATAGGCCCCTGGTGACCATTGGTGCAATTCTAGCAGACAGAGTGGGAAAAGCTATGAAATCAGCCTCTCTTCCTGAAGTTTCACTCTGATTAATTTCACTCTGATTATGTTCCCACTAGATTTTTAAAAATCATAATGTACCTCCCTTGTTATTCACTTTATTTATATTTTTTAAAAAGTGCTAAAAACATGCGTAGGTGAATGTTACAGTTCATACCGCTACCACCCAAGATACACTGTCTCAGTCTGTGATGATTTCTGCATTCACAAACATCAAAAATCAGTGCAGTGACATGTCAGCTGTCATTCTTGATCACACACACAAACTCAGGTGTCGTATTGGAAGCTGGAGAATGTCTAATATGGACTTGAAATGGCATCTTTTAAAATTGCTCTTACAAAAGGAAGAAAATTCCAGAAGTCATTCTTGAAATTTTTTATTTCTAAATATCGATGCTTTAAAATCATTAGAAGAAACTCAGTATTTTGAGAAGAGTTAAATGGGAAAGTCATCCCCAAAGCGATGGCCATTTATTATGAGCACTCTGCAAGAGAAGCCCAGAAGGAGGTTCTTACATCATCAGTGTCCCACAGGCGACAGACTGCATTGTAATGGATCGGGGAAGGGAGGGGATGGAATAGACAAAGTATATGGATAAGCACTGGCATGATTTAGACATAATACATTGTCAGGATAGTCTGTGGGCTCGCCTATGGAGGAGGTAGGAAAACCACCGTTTATCTTTATTATTTAGTATAGACACTTAGACTTGCAATTAGCTATTATACATAAAAACTCAATATGGTTTTCCATAATTGAAAGATTGGAAAGTTGAAGAGACAGCAGGGATTACAAAAGTTATATGGGTAAAATGAGATTGCAATCTGGATGGTTCAAAGTTTTCTAAGTTTTATTCATATATATATATATATATATATACCTTTTTTTTTTTTTTGAGATAGAGTCTTGCTTTGTCCTCCAGACTGGAGTGCAGTGGTGTGATCTTGGCTCACTGCAACTCCTGCCTCCTGGTTTCAAGCAATCCTCCTACCTCAGTCTCTCGAGTAGCTGGGATTACAGGCACCCGCCACCACGCCCAGCTAATTTTTGCATTTTAGTAGAGACGGGGTTTCACCACGTTGGCCAGGCTGGTCTCGAACTCCCGACCTCAGGTGGTCTGCCCACCTCGGCCTCCCAAAGTGCTGGGATTACAGGCATGAGCCACTGTGCCCGGTCTATTCTTATATTTCTTTATTATGGCATCATTTTAGCATTTCAAAAACAATGGCTAAATATTTGGGGAAGGATCAGGAGAAATTTTACCTTACTCATAGACTGTAGAGTATAAAATATATCCATTTTTTATGTTTTGAAGTTGAAATATCAGTGGAGAGGCCATTCTCAGGTTCGTGGTGGAAGGTGCAGTGGGGAACCTTCTCCCTTGATGACCTTCATGGAGCCCGGATGGATCAGACCACACTGTCCACCCTGGATTCTATGAGCCCGATGGATCAGACCACACTGTCCACCCTGGATTCTATGAGCCCGGATGGATCAGACCACACTGTCCACCCTGGATTCTATGAGCCCGGATGGATCAGACCACACTGTCCACCCTGATTCCAGAGCCCGATGGATCAGGACCACACTGCCCACCCTGATTCCATGAGCCCGATGGATCAGACCACCACCGTCCACCCTGGATTCTATGAGCCCGGATGGATCAGACCACACTGTCCACCCTGGATTCCATGAGCAGCCGGGCTGGTCCTCTGGGGTCAGGCTGGTCTAGCCTCTCTCACCCTGGTACCATGACTGCACTACCCTTGGAGGGAAGGAAGTGCTGTTCCTAGGTCAGGGCACTCCACAGTCTACTAAAGGGCACCTAAACATCATTTGACGCCCCCAAACCAGGATTCTAATGGAGATCATTGTTATGCATAAGAAAATATGAAATTCGGCCAGGTGCAGTGGCTCATGCCTATAATCCCAGCACTTTGGGAGGCTGAGGCAAGTGGATTGCCTGAAGTCAAGAGTTTGAGACCACCTGGCCAACACAGTGAAGCCCTATCTCTACTAAAAATACAAAAATTAGCCAGGCATGGTGGTGGGTGCTTATAGTCTCATCTACTCAGGAGATTGAGGCAGGAAAATCACTGGAACCCCAGAGGAGGTGGAGGTTGCAGTGAGCCGAGATCTTGCCACTGCACTCCAGCCTGGGTGACAAGAGTGAAATTCTGTCTCAAAAAATAAACAAATAAATAAATAGAAAATATATATTTCATTACAATAAAGCACTATATCTACTCAGTAATGTGTCATATAGGTATACACCTTCAAATATATAGCTATCATTTACAGTGCATTAAATGAACAGTGAATGTCTTGGGAAAAGAGAATTTGGAGAGATCCCAGAAGCAAGGAAAGATCAATTGGAAAGGAGTGAAAAGAAGGTGTACAGCTCCCTGTCCAACACGTGTACTGGAGCAGCAATAGGCTGGGCTAAGTCAGGGCTTCAGAGTGGAATAAGTCTTTGCAATAAAGACGGTGACCCTAGGCTGTGTATATTACAGGGAAGTGATTACTGAGTATTTTCTGTGTTCAGGAATAGGACTCGGTGCTGGAAGGCAGTGGTAAGCAAACTCCTCAGGGACGCTGAGGAGTGCAGCTTCCTTAGAGAAGACAAACAGTAAATGAATAATTACAAATTAATTATGAATAGGCACAGTACTAAGAAGACATACTAGGCATTCGATTGGTAACAGAGGACCTAATCAAATCCAGAGGCCAGCAACGTTTTTTGGAACTGAAATGTGAAGAATAAATAGAAGTTAGTAAGATCCAAAGAAGAGCAAAGAGCATTCTTGGTGGACGGAACCATGTGTGTGAAGGTCAGTAAGTGGGAAGGGTTCCCCACATGCAGGCAAAGGGGTGCAGCCCTGTATGGCTGGAGGAGGAAACTCACGCATGTCAGACTCTAAGCCCTGGGATACAGTCACGTGAGTTACAAGCACCTTAAATTTAATGCCAATTTAAGTGTCCTTGAAGCTGGTCATCTTACTTCTGGGCTAAAGTGAGGTTCTGAAGAAAGGCATGTTTATTTCATCAAAGATGAATGTCAGGATAACTGACAACATTATCTTAGCAGGCTGGGTCAAGGACATTTCAGATAGATCAAAGCACAAAGCAGCAATTTAAATTACTCTAATTTTCTTTATGTTGTTATTTGATCTATGCTTAAGGACTCTGAGGAATGTAGTTTCCTTCAGATCTCTTAACAGACGGTGATGTTGATCACGGTTATTCTGGTTGCAAGGGACAGAAATCCCATTAAAACTTGTTATAACAAACCAGTCAACTAAAAAAGGAACATGTTGCCTCACATTATTTGAGAAGTCCCAGATACCCAAATCAAATGCTGTTGTGCGGACCTCGTCTTTATGCCTCAGCTCTGGTTTTCAAGATGTGAACTTCACTCTAGGACACGTTCCTGACATGGTGGCAAGAAGTTTTTCACTTCCCCAAGCTCACCTCATAGCAGTTTAGCAGCCCTGTAGGAAAGGAAGCTCATTGTTTTCTCAAAGGTTCAACTAACATCCTGTGGTCAACTCTCCCCTGAACACCTTGGGTCATGTGACCATCCTTAAACTAATCACCGAAGCCAGAGGTCTGGGATATGCCAATGGTCCAGACCAGGATTAACCAGAGCCTGAGCTGGCATCAGCACCCCCAAAACTGCATGGTCTGGAAGTGAAGAGGAATGCTATGGCTTGCTGAAGAAAATCAAGACGCTATTATCAAAGGAAGTGATGGAATAGGGGCAATAAAAGAAACAGACCTTCTCAATACAAACTGAATCTTTTTTTTCAATCATTGAGAAGTTAGTCTGTTTAGGGTGATTGGATTTAGTCTGGCTTTATCCACAGTTAATCATACTAGTTTGCTACTTTAAACTTAATGAAAAATCTAAAATGTTTCATAAATCTTTGTATATGATTTTGTTTTATACAGAGTTATATATAAGGCAGATTTTATAGGGCAAAGCCAATATTATCATGATATGAATGATTATGCAAAAAAGTCAGGATATTGAATTGGATGTCTGAAAGCATTAACTGACCTAGAACCTAGAGAATAAAGAAAAAGAAATCTAAGATTTTTGTGGGCATGAAGGAAGAAACAGAGCCTAGAGTTTTATACGTCAGTAGAAATAAAACAGCTTTGTAAATTTTAAATAGAAGCCATTGCAAGAGAACTTAGACATTAAAACATGCATTCAGATGTTGATTGGGTTGCTGACATTATGTGAAATATGATTCAGCCCTAAAGTTTCTGTGGAGTTTGTTTATTCTGATAACATGAAATGTGAATGGCCAAGATTCTGAAACCTGAAAACTCCTCCAATATTAACAAAACAGAAAAAAATTTAGAACATAAAATCTCATGTTTATGAGTGATCAGTTTGTCTGAATTCTTATTTTTCATCTTCTAAACAGTTATGCTGTCAGTTCAGAGAATGTGGCTCCTAAAATCAGGTAGAGTCATGATCTCATTCTTACTAAATACGAGTGTGTTACGATACATGACATCAACAGAGTGAAGGACAGTACCACACGATCATCTCAATAGACACAGAATAAGGATTTGATAAAATTCAACGACCTTTCAGGATAAAAATTCTTCAAAAATTAGGTATAGAAGAAACATATCCCAACACAATAAAGACTGTATATGACAAAACCTCAGTTAACAACATACTAAACTGGAATAAGACAAGAATGCCCACTCTCACCATACTTATTCAACATAATACTGGAAGTCCCAGTCAGAGCTATTAGGCAAGTAAAAGAAATAACATTGTCTAAATTAGAATGGAGGAAGTCAAATTGTCCCTTTCTGCAGACAACATGATTTTACATTTGGAAAAACCTAAACTCCACCATAAAACTCTTAGAACTCATAAACAAATTCAGTAAAGTTGCAGGACACAAAATCAACACATCAAAAATTGGCAGTGTTTCTGTACACCAATGACGAATTAGCTGAAAAGGAAATCAAGAAAGTAATCCCATTTACAATAGCTACCAACATAATAAAATACTTGGGAATAAATTCAACCAAGGAAGTGAAAGATCTCTATAAGGAAAACTATAAAATACTAATGAAAGAAATTGAAGAGGACATAAAAAATGGAAAGACAGCCCATGTTCATAAACTGAAAGAATGAATATTATTAAAATGACTATACCCAAAGCAATCTACAGATTGAATGAAATCCCTACCAATAATATTCTTCACAAAAAGAGAAAAAACAATCCTAATATTCATATAGAACCACAAAGGATCCCTAAGAGCCAATGCAATTCTAAGCAAAAAGAACACAGCTAGAGGCATCACACTACCAGATTTCAAAATATACTACAAAGCTGTAGTAACTAAAACAGCACGGTGCTGGTATAAAAACAGACACATAGATCAGCAGAATAAAACAGAGGATCCAGCAATAAGTTCAGGTATTTACAGTCAACTGATGTTTGACAAAAGTGTCAAGAACATACATTTGGGAAAGGACAGTCTCCTTAATAAATAATGTTGGGAAAACTGGATATCCACACATGGAAGAAAGAAGCTAGACCCATATATCTCATTATATACAAAATATCAACTCAAAATGAATTAAAAGCTAAAATGGCTGACCCGAAACTGTAAAACTACTAGAAGAAAGTATAGAGGAAACATTGCATGACATTGGTTTAGGCAAAAATTTTATGGCTAAGACCTCCAAAGCACAGGCAACAAAAATGAAAATAGACAAATAGGACTATATTAAACTCGAAAGCTTCTGCATATCAAAGAAAACAATCAACAGAGTGAAGAGACAACCTGCTTGATGGAAGAAAATATTTACAAACTATTCATCTGATAAGGGACTAATATTCCAACTATACAAGGAGCTCAAACAACTCCACAGTTTAAAAAAAAAAACAAATAATCTCATTAAAAAGTGGACAAGGATATGAATAGACATTTCTCTCTCTTTTCCTTTTTTGACACAGGGTCTGTCTCTGTTGCCCAGGTTGCAATGCAGTGGCATGATTTTGGCTCACTGCAATCTTCACTTCCTGGGCTTGTGATATTTATTTAAAGAAGACATACAATGGCCAATAAGTACATGAAAAAATCCACAACATCATTAATCATCAGGGAAACACAAATCAAAACCACAGTGAGATATCATCTCACTCCACTTAGAATGGCAATTTTCAAAAAGACAAAAACAACGAAGGCTGCCGAGGGTTAAAGGGGACTCTTACATACTGTTGGTGGCAATGTCAACTAGTACAGCCACTATGAAGATCTATTTAAAGTTTCCTCAAACAACTACAGATTGACCTACCAATGATCTAGCAATCCCATTGCTGAAAATATATCCAGAGGAAAGGAAATCAGTGTGTGTGTGTGTATATATATGTATACATATATACACATTTTTTTTTTTTTGAGACGGAGTTTCACTCTTGCTGCCCAGGCTGGAGTGTGAGTGCAACAGTGTGATCTCGACTCACTGCAACCTCTGCCTCCTAGGTTCAAAGGATTTTCCTATCACAGCTTCCTGCATAGCTGGGATTACAGGCATGCACCACCATGCCGGGCTAATTTTTGTAATTTTAGTAGAGACGGGGTTTCACCATGTTGGTCAGGTTAGTCTCAGATGCCTGTCCTCAAGTGATCCACCCACCTTAGCCTCCCAAAGTGCTGGGATTCCAGGTATGAGCCACCGCATCTGGCAGCAATCAGTATATTAAGAGATTCCTGCATCCCTGTGTTTATCGCAGCACTGTTCACAATAGTCCAGATATAGAATCAACCTGGGTGTTCATCAACAGATGAATGGACAGAGAAAATATGGTGTGCGTGTATACACACACACACGCACACACACAGCCACACACACAATGAAATACTGTTCAGGCATCAATAGAATGAAATTCTGTCATTCACAGAAACACGGATGGAACTGGAGATCATTATGCTGAATGAAACAAGCCAGAAACAGAAAGATAAACACTACATGTCATGTGTGGAAGCTAAAAAAGTTGATCTCATGAAGTAGAAAACAGAATAGTAGTTATTGATAGGGAGAGATTGGTTAAAAGTTACAAAGTTACAGCTACATAGGAGGAATTAGTTCTAGTTTTCTGTATCACTGTGGGCTGACTATAGTTAGCAAAAATTTATTGTGTATTTTCAGATAGGTAGGAGAGGGGTTATTGAATGTTCCCAACACAAAGAAATAATGAAGTGATGAATATGTTAATTACCCCGATCTGATGGTTGTAGATTGTATGTACTGAAACATCACTATGTGCCCAAACATATACATACTTATTGTGTGTCAATTTAAAAAATAAAAAGTATTTTTACAAAGAGTGTATCATTCTGCTTGGTTACAATACCATGTTCATGTATCTCACCTATCTATCTTTGCCGAACAACTAAGAAGCTTATGACTTGAACACTGAATAAAGCTAGTTGAAAGTGTTGAAAATTTAGTAGACAGGCAAAAAATGTTTGTGAATAGTATTTTTTAAAATCATTTGCAAAACTATGGAAAATTCAGTAGTTCACAATGACTCAATCTGTGAACATGCAGTAGAAAGTGACAAAATTAAAATGTAAACGTATATTCCGTAAAACTTGAAATTGCAAAAAAATATGATTATTAGAAATATTATAGGATACTAATAAATATTGACTTACAAAGTTCTACCCTGCTAGCAAAACAGGTAGTAGATGCCAAAATGTACTCCACCACCTGCAACAATCATATTAAGGTTAGAAAGGTCAGGAATGACTGTTAGGGAATACCTGCTGAATGTCAAGTACTTCTTATGTCAGTTATCACCAAGCCCATTGCACAGATGAGTAAATTGAGACTCAAGAAGATTAAGAAATTTGCCTAAGGCCATATTGACATTTACAGGCCTGAGATATGAACCTAAGTCTAGCTGGCTCCTTAGTCTATGTCCCTTTAGTCACACCAAAGAGAATCAAGCACCACAATTTTGTTTATTTCTTGTGAGACGGAAACTCATTTCTGTATGATGATATATGTTACGTATAAATTTACCACAGATATTGTTACTTTTTCCATAGGTCTATACACGCTTTAAACTCATTTGCTATCTTTCTATATGAGTGTGTGTGTGTCTATGTCTGTCTTTACCAGCAGAAAGTATTCAAATTGACCTTTTATGTTTGACAATTCTGATCTAATTATAGAGGAGATATGACAGGGTGAATCCAATTACAATTGAGGCACTGTTATTTTAGGATATTTTCAGGATATAATCTTGCTTTTTAATTAAGTCAGTATATTAGTGATGTTTTTGAAGTTTGTTTTACCTTCAGGTATTACGGAAAATTCAATTAGAATATGAATCAAGTCTTTTGTATTTTGTATGTAATCTGTGCCACATATAAACGACCACTTCATAGGAAATTTGATTTTCATAAGAGTTAATTTGGTTCATAGCCCACCAAATCTAATACTGCTGTATTTGGTAAATTATTTTTCTAACCCCTCTACCCGCAGTGACACCACCTGTTAATTGATCTTCAAAAAAGGAACCTGAATCCAATCCTGAGAGCCACATTGTATCTGTTCCCTCTAGCAGCCTCCCTGACTGGTCCAGGCTCCATACTTTGCTTTGCCCTCAAGCCATTTCCATTTTGCAGAATTCAATTTCTGGCTTAAGCCGGTGTTTTAGAGGAATGAGGTCATTGAAATCTCATTTGCCAGATCTCTCCACCAAAGGACAATAACCAAGGACTGAGTGGAAAATCTCGCACAAAGCCAGATTCGCATTTGTGCTAATGAGACAGCAGTGTTGTTTACAGCGATGATATCTCTCAAAGGCAGTACAGTTCCCAAAAGCACCCTGGTCGCTTCTAGCTCTCCTGGGCAGGCCCAGAGACTGCAAGTCTGGAGGTGACCTCGTTTCCAGGAGCTTTGTTTTCTTCCCCACGCGAGTGGCCAGGACAGGCTCTGAAGATGAAGGTACAGCATTAGGAAAAAGTGCCGTCTCTGGCTACAACTATGTTAAGTGCAACCCATTGTTTCATATCATCCAGTTTTATTAAAATCGTGGTATACTGTAGAGGTATTTTAGTAGACAGAAAAACAATAGACTTGGAGCCCTCAGTATGAGTTCACATTTACTTGCTATATGGTTTTGGTTTAAGTCACTCAAGCTCTCTATGCTTCACTTTCTTCCTTGTTAAAAATTGGAGAAAAACACAATATCTAACAAACTTAGCTCAGACATGAGGAAGCATGACATAAACATATAAAGGATAAAGACTTACAAATGCACATTATTGTATGTTTGATGTTAAGCTAGATAAAACAGAACTTCAACCTTTGACACGGACAAAAGCTATCGTAGCAACACCAAAGGTAATATGAATGGTGTGATACGAACCACCACATTTACCTTCATATGGTGTTTTGATCAGAAAGGAGTTCTCGACAGGTATTTTTTGTACACATCCGAACAAGTCTAACTCCCATGAAATTATGCTTTCCATGGAAACTTTGACTGTATTAATCTTGGCAGGGTTTGGGGACTGTTTCTGGAACTCTGAAAGGACTCTTTCATTTTAATTCCCATGAAGGGCTTTATTTTTACATACAGTATTAGGAAAATCCAAAAAGAAGAAGAAAGCTCCACTGTCCTTCTGATAGTGTTTCGTGGAAATACAGCAGGCGAGTCGGAAGTGTGTGCTCCAGTGTCACCTTCACCATCCCTGTCATCGGTGTGTAAAATGAGCCCTTCGACCTTCACTCATTAATTGTTCATTTCACACTTAGTCATTTCATACATTCCTGTTTGCACAGAACATTCATACGTTGACATGTTCACCTCGAGGCAGCTTGTATGCAAAGAGAATTATCTCCCTCAGCGATTGACCCCACGGTGAGACAGATTCTCAGCTATCTTCTTCTAAAACTCCTAACTTTTACAAAGCACCGAGACTCACTCAGGCCACTGCAGTGGTGGCCCAGTTGAAATGCTATGCTAGCTTTCTGGAAGACTTAATTGACTTCAGGGCTAGGTAATGTGCCCTAGAGAAGCTAAACAGCGGGGAAAAAGCATCTCGAGGTAGATGATTGCTCTGCACTTACTTACACCAAGATTTCAGGGGACAGTAGGGACTTATATTCTTAATAGTGGAATTGAAAAGTGGAATGTTGAAGGATTGAGAAGTACTAGGGGCTGAGACCCAGCACCTTCTGTGTATGAGGAGTACATAAGTCATCCTTCTTGGGTGAAAACGGCCTCCAAGTTGTTTTGCCAAACCAAGCCTCTCTAACAGTAGGAGATTGTCAAGGCTTCAATTAGTAAATCCCTAAGCACCAAAGTTAATGAGGTGAGCAGTGAAACGTGGTGGGAAACTCGCTCCCAGGGAAGGGAAGAGTCAGATCAGCCGTCATCGCTGCCGGGCACAAAGAAGGACTGGAGTCCACCACAAAAAGAGGTGTTTGTGCTCCCTCCTAAAAAGGAAGGAAAACTATTTAATCATTATTCTTATTAGGTAAGTTTCAGTCACATTTTTCCAAGCAATAAAAGACTACAAAGAGCACTTGGATGCTAACTGCTCTTACGACAGTAGCTCAAGCCTTATGCACAATCAGGGAGAATATGAACATATATTTAAGGACTTAAGGAAAAGAGAAGGATAAAAAATGATTTTTCTTTGATAAGCAAAGTCAGGAATCTCTGACTAATATAATAATAAAGGTTGTACCATTTAATGATCGAGAATAATGTCAGTGCTCACAAAAAAGGGGAGGTCAATTTGTATAAAAACTAGATAGTACACTACCAAAATACTACAAAACTAAGCATGAATATGACAAGAAATGATGGAAGCCCACATATGTCAGAAGTTTGGTTAAAGCTTCAGGCCCTGGAGACTTCCAAGCCAGGCTATTTAATGAGCGAATGAAGTTAGTAAACATGTAGATACCATCTAAAGGAAGTTATGAAAGCCTACAGACACTGGGGATTTTATCCTTACATTACAAACGACGAAAGAATTCCGGATGGAGGCCTCTGGATATCCAGCTAAACCTCCCTCCCTTTACTCCAGTGTGACTACCCTTGTTGCTGGGGCCATCGCTGCCCGGTCAGATGCCACATTCCTAAGTCATCCTTGCAGAGGAAAGGATTTCTGATGAGGAAGATCGCTGTTTTGATGGAGGCCTCCGTGTATTCAGCCAAACCTTCCTCCTTTTACTCTAGAGTGACCACCATTGTTGCTGGTCCCATTGCTGCCGGTCAGATACCACATTTCCAAGTCATCCTTGCAGAACCGATGCAATGGTTCTCACCAACGACATGAGAATAAAGTGATGTTTGCCACTCCTGGTCCTGGCCTTCACGTATCGGGCAAGCACGCTTTAGAGAGAGTCTGTCTCTGTCTAAAATGCTAGGGTCCTATTGAACCCTGGGAAAACACCCCAGGGAGTGGAGGAAAAGAAGACGGAAGAACTGGTTCCCTGGAAGGTCCCCACGGAGAGGGTCACATCATCAGTTCAGGCCGCTCACCTCAGCACGCTTACGTGAGAGTGAAATACATGTTGGTTTTTAAAGAGTGTGAACATGGTTTCCATTTGTTTTGTCTGTTGTCTTGGCATCATTATAAATGGCATTCCCTTTCGCTGTCAAAATGAATTACACAGTCACCCGATTTTAACTCAGGGTATCATGGTGCCTCTTGATACCCTACTGGGTAGGGGTCGGAACTCCTACCCAGCTGGGGACCATCAGAGATCTGTCCTTTGCTCCTCCTTTGTCCCAGCCGAGTCTTCCCTGCAGACGTGCTGTTCCAGCTCCGCCACTGTGGCTGTGAGTGGGAGGGACATAGACAACTGGCCTTTTAGCTGGAGGCCACTGGACAGTGAGCTGCTACCTCTGAACCAGATCAAAAAGACCCTCCAGGCCAGGCGCAGTGGTTCACTCCTGTAATCCCAGCACTTTGGGAAGCCAAGGCAGGTGGATCACCTGAGGTCTGGAGTTGAAGACCAGTCTGGTCAACATGGCAAAACCCTGTCTCTACTAAAAATACAAAAAATTAGCCAGGTGTGGACACCTATAATCCCAGCTACTTGGGAGGCTGAGGCAGGAGCATTGCTTGAACCCAGGAGGCTGAGGTTGCAGTGAGCTGAGATTGCGCCACTGCACTCCAGCCTGGGAGACAGAGCGAGACTCCGTCTCAAAAGAAAAAGGCCTCCAATACCTCAGGGACCTAGACCTTGGGCTGGGGGAAATACAGAGGGGACTCCGGGGCTCCCCATGGAGGGCAGCACCTGTGCCTTATGTGTCTGTGCGTGGGAAAAGAGCACACACAGATATCGGGTGACGCTGGAGGGGTCTGAGCTGGACACAGCTAGTTACCAGGTCGGCTTCACACTCCTACGGAAACACTGCACTGAGCCTTGACTTACGGCTGGGCTTCCTGGGGCATGTTTCTGAACTTTCCAGGGAGAGAGCGGTGGCCTTGTGACTGAGTTCCAGCCACTGGAGTTTAAGTGGAAGTGACATTTGCCACACTGGACCTTAAAACACTGAGCATGCACTTCCCCACCTTCTCGCTTCATCCGAGCTGGTAAAGGCAGGTGCCTCTGACCCGGTTCCCATCACGCAGAAGTGGATGTCCTAACGAGATGGGAGAATGTGTTCTTTGCCAGCCTGCACTTCCCGCCACCTAGGGATGGCCTCTGAGAGGGAGAAATACAAGTGGAGGTTTTTATGTCACTATCTGGGGGATTTCTTTGTCACCATACTAAGTCTTCACCCTGATGCTAGCCAATTATAGCTATTTGTAAATTCAGTTCATCCATCTGTCGGGTACAGCAATGTGTGGTGACACCTGCATGGTGTCAGACACCACAATAGATTCCTAGGCCCATGTGCTGGGCTACCAGCCAGTCACTGCCACGCTGCGCTCAGGCATGGTGCTGTGCCCACGGCCTCTTGGCAGGCCTGCAGGCTTCCGGCCATGCCACCGCCTGCAGAATCCCAGAGTGTACACAGTAGGACTGGAACCCAGAACTCGCTGACTCTCGAGCTGTTTATCTTTCTATTTATAGATGTTCAATTTGGTAACAGATTCGCAAACACACTACAATTTTTCAGGAATGTAGGTTTTGCGTGTGTGTGTTTTTAACCTATCAGCCATGTTTATTTTGCCTTTTCTATTCGACGTTAAAATTATGTTGCCAATATTTTGATAACTTGATTTTTTAATATAAATAAATAAAAGCATATGCCCCATGCCAATTTAACTTCATTTGCTTAGGTTCTGGGAATTTTCCATATACTTCAAGTATAATTTTGGATTTTGAATCAAGCAACATTTTAAACTCTAAGAGTTCATGACTGTAACAAGTACTGGGTGCAATATATCTTTCCATGTCTTACAATATATTGAACTCTGTAAAGAAATTGCCATTAAAACTTTTAAAGAAAAATACACTTTGGAAGGAATGTTCTTTGCTTTATCTTGCTAAATTCTCTCTAGTGATCTAAAATCTTATTCTGGAATGTTTATTTGTTTGTGGAGGAAAAGCTGAAGGAGAGCGTCCCCATCAGGTAAAATAATACATGATGCCCAGATGGTTCCTACCTTTACTAATATGAAACAGGAAAAATGCAGGAAAAGAACAATTTCCTAATATTAACGTATGAAGGTATGTTCTGGAGGCTTCATTCACGTTCTTCTTTTTTTTTTTTTTTTTTTTGAGACAAAGTCTCACTCTGTCACCCAGGCTGGAGTGCAATTGCACGATCTTGGCTCACTGCAACCCCCACTTCCCGGGTTCAGGCAATTCTTCTGCCTCAGCCTTCTGGGTAGCTGGGATTACAGGCATGCGCCACCACACCAGCTAATTTTTTTTGTATTTTTAGTAGAGAGGGGTTTCACCATATTAACCAGGCTGGTCTCGAACTCCTGACTTTGTGATCTGCCCGCCTTGGCTTCCTAAAGTGTTGGGATTACAGGCGTGAACCACTGCACCTAGCCCACTTTCTTTAATTGAATAAGTATTTACTGGGCGCCTCTGATATGCCAGCCTTTCTGGTAGCCCTGGGGTTGGCACTGAAAGCCCAGGGGCTGTCTGCACTGCTACTGGGCTGGTGTTGCAGAGCACCCTCCGTGTACGTGGCTCTGCGTGCTAGAGGAGCAACCGCAGCAGAGCAGGCAAGTGCCTTCTCTCCTGGAGGTTCTAGTCCAGTGCAGCCTCCTCTAAGGGTGTGGCCTGCTAGGATAAGTAGTTTTATCTCTCCCATCATGAATGTTCCGCTACTGGAAAGCAGGCAGCATCTGTTCTTTTTTGGGAACTTCTCTTTAGTACCTTACATCTCCAATTACATCTGGTTAATTTCCACTTATTTGTAGCTCCCCCTTTTTCATTTTTCAGATATTAGCTCAAGTGTGGCTTCCTTAAGGAAGCCTGCCCTGAAACCCTCGTCTCATTAAGGTTTCTTTTCTATGATCTCATAAAACTGAATGTATTTTCTTCTAAGCGTTTATCTCACATGATGATTATACCTTCACTTGGATAATTATTTGATGTTTTGCCTCCTGTCTAGGAAACTATAAGCTCTCTGAGGTCAAGGACTATTGATTTTTAAATAATTTTTAATTTTTTTAAAAAATAGAGACAAGGTCTCACCTTGTTGCCCAGGCTAGTCTTGAACTCCTGGGCTCAAGCGATCTTCCCACCTGGGCCTTCCAAAGCGCTGGGATTACACATGTGAACCACTATGCCCGACCATGGACTGTTGATTTTAATTCATCAGTCTGTCTCCTAGCACACAGCACAGTTACGGGTTTAAAAGAAACAAACAAACAAAATATTCCCACAAGCATGTAAATAATCAATTATTAAAATTTGTTGAATGAATGGATGAAAGGTGAATATTTCATTGTCTTGATGCTGGCAACAGTGCTAATATGAAAACTGTATCACTTTCTCATAATTGGTGAATGCTGGTTTTTATTTTACTTTTTTTTTTTTTTTCTTTTGAGATGGAGCCTCACTCTGTTGCTCAGGCTGGAGTATAGTGGCGCAGTCTCCGTTCACTGCAACCTCCACCTCCTGGGTTCAAGTGATTCTCCGGCCTCAGCCTCCCTAGTAGCTGGGGTTACAGGTGCCTGCACCACACCTGGCTAATTTTTGTATTTTTAGTAGAGACAGGGTTTCACCACGTTGGTCAGGCTGGTCTCAGACCCCTGACCTCAGGTGATCCACCTGCCTCGGCCTCCCAAAGTGATGGAATGACAGGTGAGGGCCATTGCACCCAGTCTTATTTTACTTTTTAGGGTCACATATGTCTTGTAAATAATGTTGAGTAAACTACTCAAGAAACCAGATGTCACTTCTTTGAAATTCTCATAATCACAGTGAAGTTGGGAAAGTCCCTCTCAGCACCCCAGATTTCTATTTTGTCTGAATCTTACTGCGGCGTTGTCTCCAGCCTGGCTCCTGACACCTTCGGGATCTGCTTCCCAGGTGGTCACGCATCCCCAGGCAGCAGCTAAGGTCATAAGAATGAAAGAGTGAAAGATGGAAGCAGACAGTGGAATTCCACAACAGTGTGAGGAACACATAGAGCAGGTGTCCATTTATGTGAGGATGAACGGCAATTGGATTAAGGTTCGGAAACAGTGACATGGGCACAAACTGAGACACTACTATGGCCCAACCAGAGGCTTCGAACATAAGCCCTGCCAAAGCAGGCGTGCCACCATAGGATACAGAAAGCTGTGGGGTTGTTGTGAAAGAAAGAAGCTTGCACCTGCTGGGAGGGAGTGGGGATGCAACACACTGTGTGGTGAACTTGATGTGTCAACATGACTGCACTAAGGGAGGCCCAGATAGCTGGTGAAACATTATTTCTGTGTGTGGGAGGGTGCTTCTGGAAGAGATTAGCATTTGAATTAGTGGCTGAGTAAAGAAGATCACTTTCTCCAATGTGGGCAGACATCAGTCATTCCACTGAGGACTGGAATGGAACAAAAAGGCAGAGGAAAGGCAGATCCTGTCTCTTCCGGAGCTCCTGGTTCTTGAGCCTTCGGACTCCAGGACTTACACACCAGCCACACTGGTGCTCAGGCCTTTGGCCTGGAGCTGAGAGCAGGACCATCGGCTCTCCTGGTTCTCAGGCCCTCAAACTCACACTCAAGTACATCACTGGTTTCCCTGGTTCTCCAGCTTGCAGAGGGCAGATCACGGACTTCCAGGTCTCCATAATTGGGCAACCAATTTTCATAATAGATATCTACACACACACACACACACACACATACACCCCCTATTGGTTCTAGAGAACTCTGACTAATACATATATGAAGATATGCCCTATTTTAATTGGAGTCCCCTGAACCAGACCCTGAGGCAAGTAGTTTATTTATTGTATAAATATAAGGGGTATGAGTGCAATTCTGTTACATGGATATACTGCATAGTGGTGTGGTCTGAGCTTTTAGTGTATCTATCCATCACTCAAATAATATACATTGTACCCATTAAGTAATTTGTCATCATCCACCCCGACTGGCTTCTAAGTCTCCAATATCTATCATCCCACACTTTGTCTCATTTACCCATTATTGATAGCTCCCACTTATAAGTGAGAATATGTGATATTTTTCTTTCTGTTACTGAGTTGTTTCACTCAGGATAATGGACTCCCGTTCCATCCATGTTGCTGTCAAAGGTATTATTTCATTTTTCATGGCTGAATAGTATTCCATTATGTATGTCTAGACACATTACACTTTCTAAGTCCAATCGTCTTTTGATGGACACTGAGGTTAGTTCGATATCTTTGCTATTGTGAATAGTGTTGTGATAAACATATGAGTGCAGGTATCTTTTTGGTATAATGATTTTTCTTTCGGGTAGATACCCCATGGGGGGATTCCTGGATCCAGTGGTATTTCTATTTTTATTTCTGGGAGAAATCTCTATGCTGGTCTCCATAGAGGTTGTGTTAATTTACATCTCCACCAACAGTGGAGCTTTCCCTTTCCTCCATAGCTGTTCCAACATCTGTTATCTTTTGACACTTTAATAATAGCTATTCTGACTGGTGTAAGATGGTATATCATGGTTTTAATTTTCAGTTTTCTGATGATTAGTGATGAGCATTTTTTTTCATATACTTGTTGGTCATTTTTATGTTTTCCTTTGAAAAATGTCTCTTCATGACCTTTGCTCACTTTTTGATGGGATTATTGTTTTTTGGTTGAGTAGTCTGAGTTCCTGAGACAAGTAGTTTCAATGCAAATTGTTTACACGTTGAATCCAGGAAGCAGCCTTGGAAGGTGGGGAAGAGCAGGAAGCCAGTCAGGTGTGTGGTGTCAGGCGCTCACCGCTGGGGGCAGCAGAGGCTCAGTCCAGCCAGGGAGCTCTGGGAGACAGTAACAGTGCCTGGGCCTCAACTGCTTTGATGTTGAAGAAAGGGTGAGACAATACATTTCAGAGTAATGCCAGGAAAATATACATCAAACCTTGAATATCAAGAGAATGTATGAGGTTCAGAACAGATCTAGATTCGAATGATGTTTAGTGAGTGCCAAGTCTTCCATCACCTTTCCCAGAGGTTTCTTAACTCTCACAATAATAAAGTGGGGACGGTGATCGTCGTTTTCACATATAAAGAAAATGATGTTCAGAGGACACGACTGCCTTATGGAGTACCAAAGAGCGAATATAAAGGAGGCCCTGGGTCATATTCAGGTTTCCGAACTCAAAATATAGTGATGGCCAATAGAGAATATTAGAGAAAACAGGAGCTCTGTAGTCTATTTTTGTGCATCTCTATTGCTGTCCAGGGCAGTACCTGAATCTTAACAACCAGTAATGGCTCGGCTGACAAAGCAAGACAGTCACTGTGGAGCACATGAGGCTGCCTGCACATCAGCCCTGCCTTTGAACTTTGCACAGGCTCCTTGGCCTCTCTGGTCTTCAATTTCTTCATGGTAAAATTGATACATAAAATCTACTTTAGCAGGTAAAATCTTTGTTCATTGTCAAGGCTACGTTGTCAAACTCAGTTCTGTTCCATTTGTTCCAAGACCCACATTTGATGCCCAAACACCTCGGCATATTCTCAAATCAGCTATTTCCTGGTGTACATACCAATGGCAACAATGAATGGAGCACTTCAAAGAAATCAACTACTTCTACAGACCAAAAACTTAGAGGCACGGGCTGGTATAGAGAGAAACAACTTCCACAACATACTTATTAAACATAAATGCAAGAATTAACATTTCCCTTAGTCCGAGTTTTTCCTTCAAGTGAAATGGTAATTACATAATTGTGATTCTCTTAGTTTTTTTGTTATTTATATTAATTAATCCATTCATCAAATATTTATTAAGCAACGATTCTGTGCCAGACACTAAACCAGTCCTGGGACAGAGGGGTGAACACTGCAGATGTGGAGTCTAGTTGTGGAATCAGATGCTAACCAGAAGTGCAGCAAGAAATATTCTCATTTGTGGTTCCAACTGAAAATAATGGCTATGAAAGAGAACTGATATTGCATCATAAAGATATTGAGGAAACCACTTCTCAACAAAATCTTTTAAAATATTAACTGCTTCTGGAAAGAAATCACAGATAGATATTCTCAGCCTGTGCTGAAGATGAGTCTCAAGGACTCTTTCAGGAAAAAAAAAAAATGAGTTTAAAACTCAACAGTATGACCTGCAATTGATTCATTTAGATTGAATTTACTTCAGTTCAACTTAGCTCAGTTAGACTCAGTTAAACTTAGCAAACCTTCTTGGAATATTGTATTATGTGGAGAAAGGCAGTTCTCACTGTTGGTGCCCGGAACACTCACTTTCCCCTCCAAAGCCCTGATAAGCTTTAGCCCTGACTTCATTCTACACCTAACGAGAGCTTAGAGAATGACATAATACTGTGCTTTAGTACACCAGCAGGAGTAAATTGTTAAGGTTTTTGTTTTTTTTAAAAAAATGAATCAAGGAAGCAATTGACCTGTCCAGTTGAAAGCAATCAATGAAGAATTACGTTTTAGATTTTTCTATAATAGACAGAAACAATTGCAATCTCTGTGCTGATTATTTCACTTCCATTTCAGTAAATGACTTGAATTTTGTGTGTTTCTTATTTTTTAAAAAATGTCAATGGTTCCTTTTGTTTGCTTGTAGCCCAGCTTCACCTTACAGCTAGTTTGGGGACCCAAATGACTTTCCATGAAGTGCAATGGTAATTACAGAATTATCATGAGCTTATTCTTCTTAATCCATTCATCAAATATTTATTAAGTAATACATTTATGTCTTACTTCAATGCATTCTGGGGTTCTTAATTCCAATTCTACAGTTTATTTTCTTACCCTTCTTTCCGGAGAAAAATTTTCATTTTTGCCTACTAATGTTCACAGTTTGTCTACTATTAGTGCCAGAAACGCCTTAGACAATTAGATGTGGGTTTTCAAAGAACCTAAAATTAAAATTAGTCAGTACTAATTGAAACTTTCATGCAAATGGAAACATTTTCTGCTTGTAAAGCTTTGGTGAAAATGAAGCAAAAGAAACTCTACCACTGAGGACTTCAATCACTTTAACAAGTATGATTCCCACAGCTTGGCAAGGATCAGTGACTGACAGGCGTGCGTTTCGTTCTGTTCCATTCAAACCAGCCTCCACAGCATATCTGTTTTGATTTTCTGCATGATTGAGAACAAGATTGCTTACATAACACGTTTCAAGTAAAATTTAATGATGACTTACTTGCTACTTCTTTAGTTTTGGTTTTGATCATCTTCTGATCAAGATTTTGACTGATGAGAATGGGAGCTGTTTATTTTGTTTTAAATCAGTTGAATTAATTTTTTTTCATACTTCCATCATGTTAATTTTAACATATCAAGCACTAATACAGTTTGTAACATTACAGGAAAACAACAGACATCTACAAAGTTCACTCAGTGTTTTCCAGTGACTTGGAGATTGCCGTGATATTAGCTTGCAAAAATTTTAGATTTGTGGCACAAGTCAAATCAGACAAACACAAAGTTGAAATGACATTAAAAACATTTTAGCCCACTTAGTTTTACAGATCAGGAATATGTAGAAAGCTTTAAGAGGAACGGTGTCATTTCCAACCTATCTGACTGACCCAAATCTAGTAAATCCTCCAGGAGGCCTCAGTGGAGGGACCATTATTTCAGAAAGTACTGGCTTCTAACACACATCCAAGAGTGGTATTAATCCTGGACCACTGTGTTAATTCTCTCCTTGGGATTCCTTGGATTGTTGGGGAATCGCAGACTCTTATAGGGGCATTACATAGTTTTTTTTGTTTTTTGGTTTTTTTTTTCCACTCAGATTCGATGCTGAGAAAGAAAAGTGTCCTGTTGACAATGTGTAGATTTTTTTTCTAACCTATTCTTTCATTAAGGTTACATTTCAAATCCTTAGATTTATGAGGAAATCTTAGTCCCAACTCCCTATCATAAGCTGACCTGAGGCCCTGCCTCTTATCCGTCACACATTCAACCCCAAACACGAACTTGCTGGTGTCAGCTAGCAATTTTGGGGCTTCCCTGCATTAGCCCTTGCTTTATCGCCTAAAATGAGGTCCTTCAATTAAACGTTCAACTAAGTATTTAAATATTTATTGCATTTTTTTCGGGTATTGTAAAGTTTCTTTTCAGAGGTGTTTTCCAGAATACCTAATCCAGAATATTTGGGGAAGTATAAAGTCAGTATGTCTTCATTGCATTTATCATGGGCCACGGTACTCTCTATTGACTCATATCGATCCCTTCCAAAGATTCACAACATTATCTGTAGCCTTTTAAGGACGTTGACTTTGGGGCCTCTGCTTTCATTGGGAGGGTGATTAATACATGTATCCTCATTTAAATATACTCTGGGGTTCTTAGTTCCAACTCTACAGTTTCTTGTTTTCTTACCCTTCTTTCCAGAGAAAAATATTTCACTTTTCCTCTCTTTCAGGAAGAAACAAATTCCATATCGCTTGCAAAAGAGTGGGAGATGAAGCATTAGAGACCGTTTTTTCCAAACTTCAAGAAGCATATTGATTGGAAGGAAGAAATATTGTAGAGGTCAAGGCTTAGAGATATAATTCACTTTATGTATTTCTCCCCTATTTATTGAGTTCTGACAAGGGGATAAGCAATATATCAGATATACGTGGAAAAGTCCTGTGAGACCGCTCTTGGACAGCTAATTGTCCACACTCGTGATCTTAAGAACTCTGGGCTGGAGATCTCAAGGATCCTTACCCAAGCCCCTCCCTCACTGCCTCAGTGACTTAAAAAGTAGGCCTTTGTTATGGAAAAGCACTAGGTAAGTCAAGAACTTGAAATTCTGATTAAAATATTTTCTGTTTGATAGGCTAGGTGTGTTAGGAAGAGGAACGGAAGAGACCGGCATCTCAGGAAGCACATTCACTAATAGGCCCAGTGACATCTCAGTGACATGTTCCGCATGCCCTCCACCAGTCAGCTTCCTCTTAATGTTGCAGAAGACTATTCCAGGACATAGAATTCTCAATGGCATGATTTATTAACGTTTAAAAAATGTTACACATCGTATAAACTATAATCTCAGTGAACACACAGGAAATATATCCAAATATTAATAATGGTTGGTTCTGAACGGTGGGATTGTAAGTGATTTTGATTATATTTGTCTTTTTTCTACGTCTTTCCTACGTTTCCACCATGAACTTTTTTTTTTTTTTTGGTCACAATGACCTCTTGCCTGGCATGGCTGTTTTCATTATTTCCCTGGAAGCCCAGGTGATCCTTTTAAAATGGAAGAGTCAAATCATGTCTTTCCTCTGCTTAAAAACTCTCCAGTGGCCCCTCATTTCACTCAGGATGAACGCCATGTCTTTATCTGGCTGTGACAGATTGGACATTTGCATACATCGTTCTTTCCCCTTCCAAGCAGATGTCCTCAAAGCATGGGCCGCCAGCATGAGCATCACCTGTAGACTTGATAGAGATGCAAATTCCAAGGGCTCGTTCAAGGTGTACTGAACCCCAACAGTGTGTCGACAAACCTTTGTGACTAGAGACGATGGAGTCTGAGGATCTCTAATCTAGGCTATTCCTCTGTATTGCAGGACCAGGAACCTGGGAATTACATTTCTCAGAATGCCCATAAGCAGGGTTCTGGTTTTGATCTGGAAGGCAGAGGAGATCAAAACGCATTACTTTTTCCTGGCTGCTGAGATGAATTGAGGTTTGTCCAGTGGCCTCAGGGCATTTTCTTGTGAAAGCAGCTATGACTACTGATGGTGGGTTCCTGTAGTTCGTGGCAAAGATGTCAGAAGCGACTTTATAAATCTCTAAAGAACAGCAAACCGACAAGTGCTCCAGCACAGAAAACGGTTTTGAACATGGCTATTTTGCTGTAATAAGTCATTTTCCATTTTATTTATTTTATTTATTTATGTATTTATTTAGAGATGGAGCTTTGCTCTTGTCACCCAGGCTGGAGTGCCATGGCACGATCTTGGCTCACTGCAACCTCCACCTCCCAGATTCAAGTGATTCTCCTGCCTCAGCCTCCCCAGTAGCTGGGATTACAGGCACCCACCACCACACCCAACTAATTTTTGTATTTTTAGTAAAGACAGAGTTTCGCCATGTAGGCCAGGCTGGACTCGAACTCCTGACCTCAAGTGATCCGCCTGCCTCGGCCTCTCAAAGTGCTGGGATTACAGGCGTGAGCCGCTGCGCCGGCCATTTTCCATTGTAAATAGTTTCTGTTCTTTCACAAATACTGACCTGTGCAAGTGTTCTTGGTATTCATTGTTTGCAGAAATGTTCTGTGCATTGTATCACATTTTACTGGCACTTAACACCTGGCAGCTAATGTCAGTAGAAACTCCCAGTCATTAGACAAACAAGGAAATCTCCCTACATTTTTAGACGCCTCCTCAGATTACAGGACTGTTTCCAATCAGTTTCCTCCGCCCAGGCCTAGCCTGTGGGAGTGTCACTGCCCAAAAGAGTGAGTGGTCCTTAGTCAATACTTACTATGTGTTGAGTGAAATAATAAATAACAATATGATAAAGGTTATTTTTGAAAAGCATGTCAAGGGTGGAAGCTTATCTAAATCACATCCCACATTTGGAAAATCCAGCGTGGTTTTCTATGTTTGCTCAGTCCCAGAGGACTGTCTCCTCACTGATAGCCTTCTAAAAATTCTTCAGGCAGTTATAATTTTCTGAGTCATGGGGAAAGCCTGTGAACTCCCTGTTTAACTACAGATAATCTGGAAATTATCTGGAAATATCACATGGCCCAAGGATACAGAGCTCACTTTTACCTGTGTCTCTTTCTCGGGACTCGGTAATTAACAGGATCAAGTGACATCAGTGAGGACAGGGTCCCCTAATCTGACAAGTGCCGACTCATCCATAAAACATTTTTTTTAAAGTGTTTTTTGGTGCGCTATGATTGGAACCTTGTGACATGGGTCTATAGCGCATCTCACCCTGTCTACTATAGGATTGCAAAGCATGATTCTCAGGCCAAAAACCCAACTGTATGAAAAATGTTTCTCGATTTCCTTTATATGAACTTAGTCCTGGATTTCAGCTCCCATTCCACTGTGTTGGTGAGGAATGATTTTTCCAATGCTATTGGGACCCTTTCCAAGAATGCTCCAGAATGTGCTGTTTTCACGATCCCTAGGAAATGAAATGAGGATCAATGTTACCATGGTCACCATTGACCTTTTAAAATCTCCCTTAGATTTCTGCTTCCATATCTCCAATAGAGCAGGGAATCTTCCTGAAACTGGGAATTTTGTTGTTGTTATTGTTGTGAGGGGGTCTTGTTCTGTTACTCAGGCTGGAGTGCGGTAGTGCAATCATGATTCTTACTATAGCTGCAAACTCCTGAGCTCAAACGATTTTCTGACCTTGGCCTTCCGAGTAGCTAGGACTACAGGCGTGCACCACCATGCCTAATTTTTTCTTTTTTAATTCACGTAGAGACGGGGGTCTCACTATGTTGTCCAGGATGGTCTTGAACTCCTGGACTCAAGTAATCCTCCTGCCTTGGCTTCCCCAAGTGCTGGGATTACAGGTGTGAGCCACCTTGTCCAGCCTGAAGCTGGGAATCTAGAAGCCTTGAGTTTTACCCCTCACAGCCATCTGCTTGGATGTCTGATGTCTGCCCTCCGTCCACAGAGGGCTTTCACTGAGCAGTGTTCTCCTGCTCTTATGGGATATACCACATTCCCCACTTGTCTAAATCTGGGGAAATAGACCCTTCCCAAACTGGGTGGTTGTGTTTTTTTCCTGATTAAAAATAGAACATGTTCATTATAAAATATATTTTGTAAAAAAAAAAATCAGACCTTTATAAATTTAAAATAGGGGTTATGAACTCAAATGCTTTTAGGGGCTACACAGGTCAAATGTTAGGAAAACAGTGGAATTTAACACTAATGGGAGTAAAGTAATAATGGAGTTGCTTGTGTGAGACAAACCCTCGTGCTAATAACAATGATACAAAACACAATACAACCCAAAGAAGGCAGAAACTCTTCAGCAGAAGGTGCTGGAAAGGAGCAAAGGACACTAAGTGACTTCTACATTTACCTGACTTTTCCCATATGGGAACTTTTCAGTTCACACGATGCATGAGGAAATCAAGTTCAAACGGAAAGAAGACATTTTTTGCTCAGGAAACAGAAACTGAAGTTCAGAGATGCCACAGTGGTTGAAAATCAAGGCGACAAATCTTAGAAGAAATCTTAGACACAAAAAGAGAGCTCTAAAATCAGCACACAAAGTCCCTGCAAGTCTCTGGCTGGTCCTTAAACGGCACTCAAGGAGCTCAGCAGAAATCAGCAACTGAGGGGCTAAAAAGATAAAATATTATGCAGCCATAAAAAGGAACAAGATCACATCCTTTGCAGGGACATGGATGAGGCTGGAAGCCATTATCCTTAGCAAACTAACAGGAACAGAAAACCAAATACCACACATCACATGTTCTCACTTACAAGTGGGAGCTGAAATGCGAACACATGGACACAAGGAGGGGAACAACACACACTGGGGCCTGTCAGGGGAGGGCAGGGAGCGGGGAGAGCATCAGAAAAAATAGTTAATACATGCAGGGCTTAATACGTAGCGGTTGGGTTGACAGGTGCAGCCAACTACCATGGCACATGTTTACCTGTGTAACAAACCTGCACATCCTACACGTGTATCCCAGAACTTAAAATAAAACAACAAACAAAAAATACAAAAAAGAAAATACACACAAACTAAAAGAAAAAGAATATATAAGCAGAGATTTCAGTAGTTGCCTGGTTCTAGGAAGATAGTTCAGAGTTCAAATCTAGTCATAAAGGAGGAGATTAGAAAACATTTTGGATTTTTCAATGAAACCCTAAGAGCCATGTTACCAGAATAAAGTCAGGATCCAAGACTCCAAGCCATGCCCCAAATCTAAGGGTCAACTCAATAAGCCTCCATAACAAATTCCAAAATCAAGCCTCAGTGGAAGCAAGAACATCCATCAAATATTTAAATATTTGCCAGAAAGAAGCAGAGTACTCTTTATGGGAAGATCATAGAATCTAGAGTTTGTACAATATGTTGTACATAATGTTCAGAATTCAATACACACTTACTAGTTATGCAAAGATGCAGGAAAATGTGACCCAGAACCAAGAGAAAAACAGGCAATAGAAATAGAGTTTCAATTACTCAGATTCTGGAATTAGCAAAGAAAGAATTTAAAAACAGCTAGTATAATTATGTTAAAAGATTAAACATTGGGTACACATCGACATTAAGATGGGAACAATAGACGTTGGAGACTACAAGAAGCGGGAGGCAGGAAGGGAAGCAAGGACTGGAAAATTACCTAGTGGGTACTATGCTCATTACCTGGGTGATGGGCTCGATTGTATCCAAACCTCAGCACCATGCAGTTGGTCCTTGTAATAATCCTGTACTCTCTGAACCTAAAATAAAAGTTGCTGTTTAAAAAAATATCTTTTAAGGTTTTCAGGAAAAAATAGAATGTGTGAACAGATAAGGAATTTCAGCAGAAAATTAAAATTGTAAAATACAATGGAGGCTGGGCTCAGTGGTTCACTGCTGTAAACAGAACACTTTGGGAGGCTCAGGTGGGCAGATTACTTGAGCCCGAGAGTTCGAGACCAGCCTGGGCAACACTGCGAAACCCCATCTCTACAAAAACAGAAAAAGGAAAGAAAGAAAGAAAGAAAAAACCAAAAATTAGCCAGGCATTGTGGTGTGTGCATATAGTCCCAGCTACTTAGGAGGCTGAGGGGGTAGGATTGCTTGAGCCTGGGAGATTGAGGCTGCAGTCAGCTGTGATCACACCACTGCACTCCAGCGTGGGTGACAAAGTGAGACCCCATCTCAATCAATCAATCAATCAATCAATCAATATCTCATGTAATATTGTGACGGTAGTTAATAAGAATGTATTGTATATTTTAAAATTGCTTAAAAAGTAGGTATTAAATGTTTTTATGCCCACACACATAAAAAGGTAACTATGTGAGGTGAGGAATATATTAAATTAGGTTAATTGTGGTAATCATTTTACACTGTATACAGATATTAAAACATCATATTATACACCATAAATATATAGAATTTTAATTTGTCAACTATATCTCAATAAAGCTGAAAAAGAAGAACCAAAATCTCTAGAACTAGAAGACAAAATATCTTAAATGAAAAGTTCTTTAGAGGATTTAAGAGCAGAATGAACATATAGATGAAAGGATGAATGAAATTGAAGATACTTCAATAGAATTCACTCAAACTGAATCACGGAGAAATACAGAAAGAGAACAGAGTACTTAAGACCTGTTGACAAAAACATGTTGAACACAGTAGTGAGTCAAATTTCTCAAAGGCATAAACCCATAGATAAAACACAAAAAAAACCAAACAAACCCCAGCAAATCTCAGACAGGACAAAAACAATGAAGACTTTACCAAGGCATACCATAGTCAAATAGCCAAAATTCAAAGATAAAAGTGAGAAATCTTGTTTGTTTGTTTGTTTGATTTAGACAGAGTCTCACTCTGTTACCCATGCTGGAGTGCAGTGGTGCAGTCTCGGCTCACTGCAGCCTCTACTTCCCAGGCACAAACAATTCTACTGCCTCAGTGTCCTGAGTAGCCGGGATTACAGGAATCCACCGCCACACCGGCCAAGGTGAGAAATCCTAAAAGTAGCCAGAGAAGAAAACACATGTTACACTCGGAGAAACAATAAGAATTGTGGCTGACTTCTTAATAATAAAGAAATGGATATTAGAAAACAATTAAATAACTTCAAAGTATTGAAAAAAATATGTCAACCTAGAATTCTAAGTCCTGTGAGATAGTCCTGTGAGATTTTCCTTTAAAAATGAATGTAAAAAAGAGCCATTTTCAGGCCAGGTGCCGTGGCTCGTGCCTGTAATCCCAGAACTTTGGGAGCCCAAGGCTGGCAGATCACTTGAGCCCAGGAGTTCAAGACCAGCCTGGCCAACATGGTGAAACTCCATCTCTCCTAAAAATACAAAAACTAGCTGGATGTGGTGGCATGTGCCTGTTGTCCCAGCTATGCAGGAAGCTGAGGTGGGAGGACGGCTTAAACCTGGGAGGCACAGGTTGCAGTGAGCTGAGATCATGCCACTGCACTCCAGCCTGGGTGGCAGAGTCAGACCCTGTCTTAAACAAACAAACAAACAAACAAAAAACCCCACCATTTCCAGAAAACAAAGGTGAAGAGAGAATTTATCACCAGCAGTTTTGCACTACACAAAATATTAAAGAATGCACTTCAGGCTGAGGAAGATGGTCAGAGGTGGATGTGAAAACATGAATCTGCAAAAAACAAAAATAAAGGAAGAACACCAACACCAGAGTTGGTAAATATGTGGGCAAATACAAAATACTTTTTCTTAATCTTTTTAAGAAAGTCAAGTGATTGTTTAAAGTAAAATAATGAAATTGTACTGCAGAGTTTATAAGACAGAAGTCAGCAGGGAGCCGCGATCGTGTCACTGCACTTCAGCCTGGGCAACAGTGTGAGACTCCGTCACAAAAAAAAAAAAAAAGACAGAAACGAAATATATGACAATAGTAGTAACAAGTGTTGGCAGTTGAAAATTGAATTATACTGTTACAAGGTTCTTAACATGAAATTGTAAAATATTAATTTCAGTAAGCTATGATAAGATTAGGGTCCGTATTATGACCCCTAGAACACCTACTATAAATGTAAAATTAAAATGTAAATTTCAAAAACCAATAGAAATAATAATATGTAATTCTTATAATTCAATTAATCTAAAAGAAGGCAGGAAAAATGAGACCAAGGAGAGATGGGAGTTATGGAATAAGTAGAAAACAATTGTTACCAAACCCAACGATATCAACAATTACATTCGGGTGAAAAGGTACTAAATACTCTTAATTAAACATTAGAAATTGTCAGATTAAAAAGTAAGATGAATTCAATAGGATAATACTTTAACTGTAAAGACACAAATAGGTTGAAAGTAAGAGAATGGAAAAGAGGCCAGGTGCAGTGGCTCATGCCTGTAATCCCAGCACTTTGGGAGGCTCAGGTGGGTGATCGTGAGGTCAGGAGTTCGAGACCAGCCTGGCCAACACGGTGAAACCCTGTCTCTACTCAAAATACAAAAAATTAGCTGGGCATAGTGGCGGGCACCTGTAATCCCAGCTACTTGGGGAGTTGAGGCAAGAGAATCACTTGAACCCAGGAGGCGGAGGTTGCAGTGAGCTGAGATCTCGCCACTGCACTCCAGCCTGGGCAACAGAGTGAGACTCAGTCTCAAAAAAAAAAAGTAAAAGAATATACCATGTAAACACTAATCGCAAGTAACACAATGTGACTATATTATCAGACAAAGTACGCTTTCTGACAAGAGGAATTTGAAAAAGATACACTTATAACTATATGTTGACAAGGGTCAATTCATTACATTAACATCCTAGATTTATTTGCAATAAAGAATAGAACTTCAAAATATAGTTAACAAAAATTGGCAGATCTAAATGGAAAATTAGAAAACTTTACAATCATAGTGGAAAATTTTTACAGCCATATATTAAAAATTCACAGAAGTAGACCAAAAAAGTTAGCAACAAAGAGAAGAATTCAGCAACTTTATTAACCCCTCAACCTAACTGATATTTATAGACTATTACAACAAATTACTGCAAATACATATTAATTTCAAATGTACAAGGAATATAGACTAACACTGACAAATGCTGAGTCCTAAAATAAGTTTCAATACATTTTAAAAGACTAAAATTATATAGAGTATTTTTAAAACCACATGAGGATTAAGTTAAAATCAATAGTAAAATTATAACTAGAAAAATTCTTGAATACTTGCAAATTAAACTACATGCTTCTACATAACCCATGGGTGAAAGGAAAAAAAATCCCAAGGGAAATTAGAAAATACTTTGAACTAAATTATAATTAAACCAAAGCATATCAAAATTTGCGAGATGCAGCAAAAACAGAGCTAAGAGGGAAATTTGTAGCATTAAAGTATACATTAAGAAAAAGATCAGGGCCAGGTGCGGTAGTTCACACCTGTAATCCCAGCACTTTGGGAGGCTGAGGCGGGTGCATCACGAGGTCAGGAGATCAAGACCATCCTGGTTAACACGGTGAAACCCCGTCTCTACTAAAAATACAAAAAATTAGCCAGGCGTGGCGGTGGGTGCCTGTAGTCCCAGCTACCCGGGAGGCTGGGGCAGGAGAATCGATTGAACCAGGGGAGTGGAGGATGCTGTGAGTTGAGATTGCACCACTGCAGTCCAGCCTGGGCGACAGAGTGAGACTCTGTCTCAAAGAAAAAAAAAAAGAAAAAGATCAGTGAGCTAAACTATCAAGATAAAACAAGCTAGACAAGAAAAAATATTAAGCTCAATAAAAGTAAAAGGAAAGAAATAATATAAAATCATAAGTCAATAGGATGAAACAGATGAAAAAAGCAAAAATCAACCAAATTGAAATTTGTTATTTAAAAAGATTAATAAAAGTAGTGCACTTCTAGCAAGACTGGTTGAGAAATAAATTGTCACTATAGGAATGAAAGAGGAGATATAACTATAGATTCTACAGACATTAAATGACATTAAAGCATATTGGAACAAGTATACATCAATAAATTCAGTGAATTCAATGATATTTTTCCTGAAATTTATACAAGAAAACAGAAAGTCTGAATAGCACTGTATTCATTGAAGAAATCAAAACATCCCAAAAGAAATTTCAAGCCTAAATGGTTTCACTAGTAAATTCTATAAAACATTTAAGGAAGAAAAATATCAAAATTCAACAAACTGTTTCATAAATAAAAGAAGAGGAAGCACAAACTACCTTAATGAGACCAACGTAATCCTGAGACCAAAACACCAAGGATGGCACAACAAAAAAATTACAGATCACTATTTCTGAGAACACAGATATAAAAATCCTCAATATCATGTTAGCAAATAAAATCCAGTGATATTTAACAATAATACTACATCAGGCTAAGTTGGATTTATACCAGGATTTAATATTTGAAAATTAATTTATATAATTTACCATGTGAATAGAATAAATAAATCATATGATTATCTCAATATACAGAGAAGGCATTTGACAAAATTTACCCCTTAATCTGGATTAAAAACAACAATAAGCTAGGAATAGAATAGAAGAGATCTTAAATGTGGAAAAGGACACCTATGAAAAACTTACCTCTTTTTTTTTTTGAGACAGAGTCTCACTCTGTCGCCCAGGCTCCAGGCCGGAGTACAATGACACGAGGTTGGCTCACTGGAACCTCCGCCTCCTGGGTTCAAGTGATTCTTCTGCCTCAGCCTCCCGAGTAGCTGGGATTACAGGTGTGCGCCACCATGCTTGGCTAATTTTTTGTATTTTTAGTAGAGATGGGGTTTCACCATGTTGGCCAGGCTGGTCTTGAACGCCTGACCTCAGGTGATCCACCTGCCTCGGCCTCCCAAAGTGCTGGGATTACAGGCATAAGCCACCGTGCCTGGCCTGAAAAACTTACCTCTAACATCATGTTTTATAAGATATTGAATGCCCCATCTTTACCACCTCTCACCATCAGAAACGAGGCAAGGATACTTTAACAACTTCTGTTTAACATGTTCTAGGGATCCTAAACAGTGCAACAAGGAAAAAAGAAAAGAAAAATAAAGGGAAAGAAGGAAGCAAGGAAAAGTCATAAAGACTGAAAAACAAGAAAGGCGTAACATTGTCTATGTGAAGACTCTCCGTGGTTTGGATACACAGAAAGTCCAGTGTGTTCTACAAGCTACTCGAAGCAATAAGTGAACTTAGCAAGATCATAGCAGTCTGCAAGTGTCAATTTTGCATCAGCAATAAATAACTAGAAAATAAAATAATAATCCTAGCACTTTGGCAGGCCAAGGTGGGTGGATCTCCTGAGGTTGGGAGTTCGAGACCAGCCTGACCAACATGGTGAAACCCCATCTCCACTAAAACATACAAAATTAGCTGGGCGTGGTGGTGCCTGCCTGTAATCCCAGCTATTTGGGAGGCTGAGGCAGGAGAATCCGGGAGGCAGGGGTTGTGGTGAGCCGAGATCACACCATTGCACTCCAGCCTGGGCAACAAGAGTGAAACTCCGTCTCAAAAAAAAAAAAAAAAAAAAAAAAGAAAGAAGAGAAAAGAAAATAATACCATTTACAATAACATCTTAAAACATCTATTACATATAAATAAATTAAATGAAAGATGTGCAAAACCTCTACACTAAACACTATGAAACATTGCTGAGAGAAATTAGAGATCTAAATAGATGGAAAGATGTACCATGTTTACGATTTGGAGGTCTAAATACTGTGAAAATATTCATTATTCCCAACATTATCTACATCTTTGAGGCAATTACAACAAAAAACCCAGCAGATTTTTGTAAAATTTGACAAACTAATTCTAAAATTTATATGGAAACTAGAAGAACTGGTATAGACAAGACAATTTTTTAAAGAGAAAATTGAAAAAATAGTGTTTTATCTCAAGACTTACTACAATGCTACAAAATTAAGATAGCGCAATGTTGTGATAAAGATAAACAAATTTTTCAGTGGACAATAATAAAAGGTCCAGAAATATACACATACATGTACAGTCAATTCCAACACCAGCCCCAGTGCAACTCAATGGGGAAGTAATAACTATTGCTGGAACAACTGCAGCAAATATTAACCACTACTTCCCAGAAAATATTAACCACTACTTCCCAACATTCACAATAAGTCAGTTGAAATTTATCATATTCGTAAGTATGGAAACTAAAACTATAAATTTTCTAGAAGAAAATTTTATCACTTGGGGCAAGTAGAGAAATAAAGTCACTAATTACAAAAGGAAAAAATTAATACATTAAATTTAATAAAAATGTAAAACTACTTTTGTTTTTTTTTCTTTAGAGACAGGACCTCACTCTGTCGCTCAGGCTGGAGTGCAGTGGTACAATCACAGCTCACTGCAGCCTCAAACTTCTGGAATTAACCCAAATGTACATCAACAGGAAAATGGATCATCAGTTTGTGGTATTTCTTACAGTGGAACGCTACTCAGCAATAAAGAAGATACATATTATCGATATATGTAACAGTACGGCTGAATCTCTGAACTATTATGTTGAATAACAGAAGCCATACACAAGAGTGCAAGCTATATAATTCTATTTATATGAAGTTTAAGAACTGGTAAAATTAATTCTCAGTGATACAAATTAGAACAACGTTTGCCTTGTGGAGAGGAGAATTTACTTGAAAGAGACATGAAAATTCTTTCATGGATAACGGAAATGTTCAATGATTTGATTTTGGTGGTTGGTTACATGGGTATATAAAATTGTCAAAACTCATCAAACTGTACACTTGAAATTTGAGCATTTTATTGCATATAAAAATAACTCAAAAAGTGCTTTGAAGTAAAATAATACATGTTAAATCGAGTTTAGCCTAAAGCTGCCTCCTTACATATTTTAAATTCAACCTAAAGGTTTTTTTGTACATCATGAACTGTAACAGGTGGAGGTGTAAACAGACCACAGCCTACACTTGTGCCAATCACCGAGTTTTGGCCAATCAAATACAGCCAAATGTTCCAACCATGTTCCAGTAAGGCAAACGCCAACCTGTAACTCATCTAGCTGTTTCTGTACCTCACTTCCGTTTTCTGTACATCACTTGCTGTTTTTTGTCCATAAATCTTCTTCCACCACGTACGTGGCTGCGCTGGGGTCTCTGAGCCTACTGTGGCTCAGAAGGCTGCCCGATTCACAGATCATTCATTGCTCAATAAAACTCCTTTACATTTAATTCGGCTGACGTTTTTACTTTATTATAAAGTATATATTGGGAAGTACAAAGGGACCAGGAGAACAAAAGCCTGTTAAAGACTGTTCCTGTCCACTGTTCCCTAGGGAACCGAGTAGTGAATATCTACTGAATTCAAATTCTTAAGTTTTTAAAAAATAACATTTTCAAACTCATACAGTGATGCACCACTGATAATAAATCTGAAATCTCCATACTCCCACCCACAAGACATAAGCAATGTTAACCGTTTTTTATATCTGGTATTTTCTATGTGTGTAGTAACACATTTTTATTATCATCGTCATCACCATCATTATTTGAGACGCAGTGTCACTCTGTTGCCCAGGCTAGAGTGCGGTGGCACAATCTCGGCTGACTGCAATTTCTGCCTCCTAGCTTCAAGCGACTCCCCTGCCTCAGCCTCCCAAGTAGCTGGGATTACAGGCCCTGCCACCACGCCTGGCTAATTTTTTGTATTTTAATAGAGACGAGGTTTCCCCATGTTGGCCAGTATGGTCTCGATCTCCTGACCTCGTGATCTGCCCGCCTAGACCTCCCAAAGGGCTAGCATTACAGGCATGAGTCACCACACCCGGCCACATATTATTTTTAATAAAAATAATGTTATATGATCAAAATGTGTATAGTGACCTGAAATCAAAGCCTCCAAGTCTAAAATCTGAGTTTATGAATCTGAAATTCTTCACTGGGTTTCCAGAGGTTACATTTCATTGTCTTATTCAGCGTGGAAGATACCCGCCATTAATGTGTTTCTAATTTAGTAGAGCAGATTAATTCAGGTAACTGAAATTGCAAGTAGAAATAAATGAGCTGCTTCCAAATATTTTTAGAATGAAACAGTGCATGCATAAATTGATTTTCATCGATAAATACAGTCATTACAAGAGTGAATTTAAAGGGAAGAAAAGGTATTTTTCCACTCAGATTCCAACGTTTCTAGAGGGGTGGTTTCAAGCCTCTTCTTAGCAAAAGACTGCTTTCTTCAAATGAAATCTCCCAGAAACTCTGGCTTATAAAACAGATACAACCAAATCTACTCTAAGCGAATAGGTTTGGAAAAAAGTTAAAGTTCTCTAGGGATCATAATATGGACTCCAACTTTATCATAGTTTACTGAAATTAATATTTTACTATTTCATGTTAAGAACCTTGTAACAGTATAATTCAATTTTCTATAACAATTTTCTAGCTCCAACACTTTTTACTATTATTGTCGTATATTTCACTTCTGTCATAAATTCTGCAGTACAATTTTATTATTTTACTTTAAACAGTCACTTGACTTTCTTAAAAAGATTAAGAAAAAGTATTTTGTATTTGCCCACATATTTACCAATTCTGGTGTTCTTCCTTTTTTCTTTTTTCTTTTTTTTTTCTTTTTAGCAGATTCATGTTTTCACATCCACTTCTGACCATCTTCCTCACCCTGAAGTGCATTCTTTGATATTTTGTGTAGTGCAAAACTGCTGGTGATAAATTCTCTTCACCTTTGTTTTCTGGAAATGGCTTTTTTTTTTTTTTTTTTTTTTTGACAGGGTCTGGCTCTGCCACCCAGGCTGGAGTGCAGTGGCCTGATCTCAGCTCACTGCAACCTCTGCCCCCCAGGCTTCAGCCATTCTCCCACCTCGGCTTCCTGAGTAGCTGGGACCACAGGCTGAAGTTCGTCAAGGCTCAGTCCTCATCTCCTCCATGCTGCCCCGGTGCCTGGATTCCTCAGAACTAGGAGGGCTCCAATGAAGGATTTGAAAACCAGCCAAAGAAAGGATAAGAGTTTTCTCTAATTATCGATCTTTTTCCTTTTCTATCATGTCCCTTTCATATAATTTGTGTCTCTCTTCTTTTCCAAAAACTCAACAATAAAGAAAGAAATCGTTTTGCCTAGTGTGATGGCTCACCCCTGTAATCCCAGCACTTTGGGAGATCAAAGCAGGAGAATTTCTTGAGCCCAGGAGTTCAAAATTAGGCTGGACAACATGGTGAAACCCCATCTATACAAAAAAACTTTTAAGATTAGCTGGGCGTGTGGTGTGCACCCGTAGTCCCAGCTACTTGGGAGGCTGAGGCAGGAGGATCACTTAAGCCCAGGAGTTTGAGGCTATGGTGAGCTTTAATTACACCACTGCATTCCAGCCTAGGCCACAGAGTGAGACCCTGTCTCAAAAAAAAAAAAAAAGAAAGAAAGAGTTTTTAGATTTTGCTGTTTTAGTCATATAATCAGAAGGGTGGTTTAAAGATTAAAATGAATTTACAATCAATAGAGTGTCATTGAATTAAAAAACTATATTGCTTTTCAATTTTCAAAATTTGCTGGCCTTTAGTTTTAAACTTAATCATCAGCTCCATTGTTTACACGAGAAATTGGTTGGGTTTGGGTCTTAACCAGCTTTCTTCTGGAATGTACATCCTACTGAATTGTCTTTATTTCATTCTTGGCTCTCAATCCTTGATTTTGCCTTCCTTAAGCTACTTGCACATCTCACTTTAATCTACCCTTTCATCCTTAGCCAAAGTAAAAGGAAGTAGAAGGAAGGTGCTTCGAATAAAATGCATTCTGTTCACTTTCTTCCTTTGTTTCTCCATCTTCCTTTCTTTCACTTGAGGCCAAGTATCCACAAGAGGTAGCTATGATGTAAGTGTGTGTGAAGGTGATAGAGACAGTAGTGCTGGGGCTCAGAAAACAAAGTGAAGGCCACAGAAGCAGCCTCAAGCCAAGTCTCTCTCTTTCTCCTGGCCTCCTGTCCCTTGGCCCTCATTCTCCCACAAGACAAGCCCTAGAAACAAGAAGCCCTCTACTTCCAGGTGGGTCATAGAAACCAGACTCCTGGCCGGGCACGGCGGCTCATGTCTGTAATCCCAGCACTTTGGAAGCCCGAGGCAGGCGGATCATGAGGTCAGGAGTTTGTGACCAGCCTGGCAAGCATGGTGAAACCCCGTCTCTGCTAAAAGATACAAAAAATTAACTGGGCATGGTGGCACCTGCCTGTAATCCTAGCTACTCCGGAGGCCGGGGCAGAATCACTTGAACCTGGGAGGCGGAGGTTGCAGTGAGGAGATCACAGCATTGCACTCCACCTTGGGTGACAGGGCGAGACTCCATCTCAAATAATAATAATATTATAATTATAATAATAATAAAATAAATAAACCAGACTCCCACTTCCCCAAAGCCAACAATAAAGCCTAAAAACATTACTTTAAGCCTTCCCGCCCTTCTGTGTGAGAGTTGCCGTAAAGAACTTCTCTGACCCACCTTGTTTAACTGTGGGTCGTGAGAACCCCATTCCAGAGGACCCTGCCCCATGCTCAGGAGGAAGGAAGCTGCACAGAGAGGACAAGAAGAGTCCGAACAGGCCTTGCTGGGTTTCCACACTCAGCCCGGTACTACTAGACCATTCCCTTTTTGTCCATTCCCATTTCTACATGGCTGTCCCTGCTTCATCAAACCTTAGCACGAGATCAGATGGTCTCTCCCATATCTTAGGGTCTCCGTTCCCAAGGCCCCCATGCCACATAAAACAATGATCAAACAAATTTGTCATGCTTGTCTCTTGTTAGCCTGTTGTTTGTTAGAGGAGTGTTGGTCGTGACACTTATGATGGGAAGGAAAGGGATCACCCCCTTTCCACCCATGTAGTTGTGGTGACCCAAATAGGGTGACCAAGACACCTGACTCGCTCTGGAGCCTCCAGATGAGGTCCTGGGACAACTGACACAAAAAAGCAATGAAAGGTAAGACTTTTACTAAGCTCACTTACGCCAGACCTCTGCTTGTAGTGCAAAATTTCACTTTATCCCCTCCTTTCCAAATTTAGCTTGGCAGGAGGAAATCATTTGGATCGCGACTCTCGTGTGTATTTGGTTTGGTGGTACCCATTTGTTATACTTTCCCTTCTGTAAACAGCTGTTGTTTTCCTGTTTGTCTTGTTTTGTGTCCTGAGAATATAGCTTGGCATGCAGGTTATTGGGCCTGTATGTACAGGAGACCAACCCAAAGGTTGGGGCCCCCATGAAAAGAATATGGCTGGACAGATGTGTGGGCGGGACCCTGCCTGTGGCTGGCGGACCCGCTGCTGCCACTCTCCAGGAGTCGCCTCAGCCTCTTTCCTTTCTGCTGTCTCTGGGGCTGGCTCTGGATCCCGTGAGAGCTGCTTCCTGCCGCCTCTTTGGAGATGCTTCATGCATCCTTAGTTAAGCAACAACAGGCGTATTGGTTTTGGTTCTCAGTTATTTGGTAGGTATCTTCGGTTTACAAGAAAGAAAAGAAAAAAAAAATTAGTTGAAAAGCTAGAAATATTGGCTGTTTGTCCGGGCTGAAATCTGATAAAAGATTTAAGAAAAACATTTAGGCTGGGCGCGGTGGCTCACGCCTGTAATCCCAGCACTTTGGGAGGCCGAGGTGGGCAGATCACGAGGGCAGGAGTTCCAGACCAGCCTGGCCAACATCGTGAAACCCCGTCTCTACTAAAAATACAAAAATAGCTGGATGTGGTGGTGGGCGCCTGTAATCTCAGCTACTCAGGAGGCTGAGGCAGGAGAACCGTTTGAACCTGGGAGGCGGAGGTTGCAGTGAGCCAAGTCTGTGCCACTGGACTCCAGCCTGGTCACAGAGCGAGACGCCACTGGGAGGCCGAGACGGGTAGATCACGAGGTCAGGAGATCGAGACCATCCTGGCTAACACGGTGAAACCCGTCTTTACTAAGAAATACAAAAAACTAGCCGGGCGAGGTGGGGGGCGCCTGTAGTCCCAGCTACTCAGGAGGCTGAGGCCGGAGAATGGCGTGAACCCGGGAGGCGGAGCTTGCAGTGAGCTGAGATCCAGCCACTGCACTCCAGCCTGGGCTACAGAGCGAGACTCCGTCTCAAAAAAATAAATAAATAAATAAAAATAAAAATAAATAAATAAAACAGGTCTATGGTCAAAATGGCTAACTTTATTTATAGTTATTATTTTTTGAGACAGGGTCTTGCTTTGTTGCCCAGATTGGTCTCAAACTCCTGGGTTCAAGCAATTATCCTGCCTTGGCATCCCAAAGTGCTGGGATTACAGGTGTGAGAGTTGGCTAAATTAAAAGCTTATATTCAGGCTATAATTTTTTTTAAAAAAGCCTTTCTGTTTTTTCTCTTTTGAATTCTGTTTCTCTTATGAGAACTTTTTCAGTCAAGTGAAAGCCCCTCTTTACTCAAACCTCTGCTAATGATAAGGTCCTCTTTAGAAGACTTAAAATCTCCCCAAGTCGGCTCCTCTAAGACCTGATCTTTCCATTTGCATCTGCTCCTTTTGCCACGTTTGATCTTCCACCCAGTTCCCAGTAACCCTACCTCCTCCATTTGGTGGTCAATGGATAAAAAATTACTAAGGGAGACAGTTTTGGATACTGCATACGGGGATATAAAGGAGATGTGCAACAACCCGGAGACCCTTGAAGGAACAATGGGGATCTCCCTCTTCCTGATGGAGCCCCAGGAGTCGTGGGTGGGTTTGTCTCAGGGCTGAAGCTCTACTCTCTTTCCCATTAAGCTCCCTGATCTCTTTGGCTTTCATTTTTTATTTTATTTTTTGGGACGGAGTCTTGCTCTGTCACCCAGGCTGGAGTGCAGTGACTTGATCTCAGCCCATTATGACCTCTGCCTCCTGGGTTCATGCAATTCTCCTGCCTCAGCCTCCCGAGTAACTGGGATTATAGGCATGTGCCACTACACCCAGCTAATTTTTGTATTTTTAGTAGAGATGGGGGTTTCACCGTGTTGGCCAGACTGGTCTCAAAAGCCTGACCTCAACTGATCCGTACGCCTTGGCCTCCCAAAGTGCTGGGATTACAGGTGTGAGCCACTGCACCTGGCTCTCTTTGGCTTTTAGGCACAGCAAGGGTCATTTTACACTGTGAGAGGATACTTGGCCTTTGAGTGCAAGGTAATGAACACTGGCAAGAGATGACATTCTTAAGGAAATTGACAGCAGTTGCAATAAGTGGTTATTACTAGAAGGAACAAACTCTGACTTTTTATTGTTTTCATTTCTTTGTGTGCACAGGTAGGGGAAGCCTCAAGTGTCTCACTAGGTCAGACAGAAACCGACAGTAAATGGCAATTTCCTACAGAAAAAAAAATCATTGGTTAAGTTGGTCGGGAGCTCTCAGAGCCAAAGCCCTTACTGGCTGACAGGCGTGGTTCAAGCACTCAGAGGTTACTGGAGCAGTGGTCACCAAAAAGTCGAACTTCCATGGGTTGTGGGCTAGGGGCCGCTCCTGGAGCGGCTGGTTAGGCGAGGCAGCATCCTGGGGCGCATCCTTGCAGCAGGACGCACAGGGAGAGCGTTGCACAGCTCAGCCCCACGGCACGGCCCTCTCGGACTTTTGTCTTGGCTCTGGAAGACCCGTGATTCAGTGTAAAAAAGGAATCCTTAATTTCTACAAATCTGAGTACTCTGCCTTCCAACAACACCTGCTTTTACAAGCATAAATGTTAAACCCCAGAAGCTGCAAGTACTTTGTTGGCCCTATTCCTCAATGGGCTCCACCCAGTGCTGGGTCATCCAGTTAAAACACAGAAGGTATGTTGAAAAGCTACCTATTTAACTAGATTGTTTTCCAAACTACGACTTTCAGGAATTCAACTGATTATTTTGAACAGATTTCTGAACTTGTTCCTAAGCTCATCTGGGTATTTCCTTGTAAAACACTGCAGTGAATTCCTATAATTTTATGCAGTGTGGATATCTGTTCTTGAATCTTTCTCATTGGCCCATCTAACTGACACACCTGAACCTAATTCTTCTTCTCATCAGGGATCTCCTAGAGAGTGGCTACCTTGATAAACCTGTCTGGCCAGGGGTAGGGATTACAGCTACTTTTCAGAGAGAAACTTCAAGACCAAATTAGAGAAAAATGCAACAAACCCAATTGTAGCAAAAATGGATATTTTGTCCACTCAGATGAGCTTTAAAAACATTCACACCTAAAACCCAGTCCATAGCCTCCATAAAATTGATCTATGATAATAGGCACAATGCCCCTAAAGCTTTTTTTGTTTTGCTTTGTTTTTGAGACAGAGTCTCACTCTGTTGCCCAGGCTGGAGTGCAGTGGTACGCTCTTGGCTCACTGCAACCTCTGTCTCCTGGGTTCAAGAGATTCTCCTTCCTTAGCCTCCTGAGTAGCTGGGATTACAGGCCCACACCACCACACCCAGCTAATTTTTGTAATTTTTAGTAGAGATGGGTTTTCAATATGTTGGCCAGGCTGGTCTCAAACTCCTGACCTCAAATGATTCACCCGCCTCAGTCTCCCAAAGTGCTAGGATTACAGGTGTGAGCCACTGCACCTGGCCCCTAAAGCTCTTTTTTAAAGATAAAATTAAATTAAAACTAACTCAAATACCTTATATAATAGTATGATGTGCTAGATAGTTCATGTGATCTGAGTTTCTACACAGTCAATAAAAATCATCGTTGGTAAACAAAGTTAGTTTAAAACTTGTTGGTAAAATAAAAACAGGAATATCTTCAGATTTATCAGCATTGGTTATAGTACTGATAGGGACAGGAGGCAGGGAAATTCTAGGCAGAAGAGGGCAGGTCCTGGTGAGGGCCCCACCCTCCAGCCGAAAAGCCTGGAACCATGGCCCAAAGTGAGAACTTCCATCCCTGTTTTCCACCTTAAATGTTGCCTTTTCCAAAACCACCCATGGCTCACCCCACCCCATATCGTGTGCCCATAAAACCCCAGAACTCAGTCGGCAGAGAGAAGCAGCAGCTGGACATTGGAGACTACAGTTACACGTTGGAGAGAAATGGCTTGACTTCAGAGGAACAGCTTGATGGTGTAAGTTGGGAGAAGAATCTGGCCAGAGACAGCCGAACGTTGAGGGAAGATTACCTTCCCACCCTGTCCCCTTTTCAGCTCCCCTTCGCACTGAGAACCACTTCTATCAGCAGGAAAATCCCCCACATTTACCATCCTTCAATTCGTTCCTGCCACCTCATTTCTCCTGGACACCGGACAAGAACTCAGGAACCACGAGTGCAGATGCAAAAGGCTGTCACACTGGGCCTTTGCCCTCGCTGGTGGAAGGCAGCCACCTGATGCGAAAAGGCAGCGGGTCCCCTGAGCTGTTAACACTTAAGCCATCTGCGGGCAGCAGAACTAAAAGAGCACTGCAACACTCCCTCTGGGGCTTCAGGGGTGGCAGGCACCTCCCTGGACACTGCCTGGGGCCAGTACAGAGTTGGCTCCTGCAGGCACCCAAAAGCACTGGCCCCGGCTCCTGCACCCATTCACCTGTGCACCCTCTGCCGCAAGGGTTGAAATGCAGTGGGTCCAAGTGAGTGGAGTTCGTTCCTGCAGGTGCCGGAGCAGCCGGGTGACCCCAGCGCTCGTGTACACTCCAGTTCCCACCTCATTCACTCGTGCAGTCCCTCCCACGAGGAGATGAGAGCCGTGGGCTGAGTAAACAGGGCACCCCATTTGTGGGGCTTGTGAAGGGGTCAGGGAAATATCCTGCTTCAGTACACACATACATATATGTTTAATACCTAGAGCTACTAGTCAAATAAGGTTGTTATCGCCAAGGTATTTAAAAGAGCCGGGGGCGGGGAACCACGTTTAACTTGTAACTTTTATTCTCAGCTTCCGTACTATTTTTGATATTTGCTTGGTTTGTCTGTGGACTGAACTGTGTGGGCTGGGTGCTGGCTCCCCTGAAACCTTATGCACATGCTGCTGCAAGCTTACGTCTTCAGTTCTGAGCCTCTGGATTCTGGGATCTGGACTGGTGGCCATGGTGATACCTGAGCACACATGTGTATCCCAGCACCTGGGCCACCAGCTGCAGGGCAGGGTCTAGACAAGTATAGGCCCATCCTGTGGCCAGTGTCACAGAGGCCTTGATGAAGGCAAAGCTGGCTAATGCAGGGCTAGCTTGGTCTTGCTTTTTCAAAAATAACTTCTGTGGCTAGCTTTGTTTTCCATGAGCAATTCAAATATAATTATTAAGAATTAGTAAATTAAGTAAATGGAATAAACATTTCTAAGTAAACTTGTCCTAGGTTCAAATATTTTTAAAAATAATTTAAAATCTTAAAGTCATGTTATACTAAGTTAAATAATAGATCATCATGAAATGTCTGAGTCATTTCTAAATAAGTTAAGGTACTGAAAGATTAATAAGCATAAGTTCAAGTTTATATACTTTGGCATTTTGTTTTTATATGTTATTTTAAAAAGCAAAATTTATTTGGAATTGCTAAAAAACAAAAAGATTCTAAAAAGCTAATGTTTCTAACAATTGTAAAATGTATATTCATAAATTATTAGTGCAAACAGTCAAAATTGCTTGCTTCTAGGTTTTCAGTAAAAATTAAGGCTAATAACAGTTAAAATTACAATTAATATATTTAATGGAAACTACCAAAATAAGAGGACCAATTCTATATGCAAAATATACAAGCAAAACAAGATATATTTCTGATGAAAAAGGCTACAAGAAATGAAAAATATGTGTTTTGTTTAGAAAAGTAATTTTATCTAGTTTAGAGGGCATTTAAAGATCATTTCAGAATAAATAATTTTTGAATATTATATATTATATTAAATAGATAAAATAGTTGAAAAGGAGAAAATAACAGAGGATCTTATGTGGTTAAACTAAGATTAAATAAATGTATTATAAGAGAAGAGATAATAAGGGATTTTTGTTTCCCTGTTGAGTAAGCTACAAAAGAAAAAAGAAGAGAGAGAAGGAAAAAAATATTCCATGCACATCACATTGTCTTTATTAGATCTTTTGTTTAAATAAGTGGGCATTTTTCTCACAAGGATCTGTGATGCTATTTTTGATCAAATTTTCCAACCTTTATTTTGGCAACCTTCCCCAAACCAAAATAAGTCTTTTTGACCTCAAAGTAACTTTCAGACGTTATGGAAGGGCCCCTGGAAATCCAAGAAAGACATTAAATTAGACTTATTTGATATGTTAAATTATATGACAAACGTTGTCAAATAAGAAATGATGTTTAACCTTCTTTGAGGTTATGTTTGTGTGAATATGTTATTGACATATGTGTTCCAAAATTGTAAGAGATTCCTAGAAATCCTGGAAATTATGTTTTAGTATATGTTATCAGTCACAAGGCTAATGTTAAAATGTTGTGTACCACAGAGAGAGCCAAATTTTCTTGATAGTTGCATCATTATTATTGTGAATTCCTATTGTATCTTTAACCATAGCCATTTCAAGTCTTATCATCCACAGTTAATTGCTTTATTTTGATGTTTTTTTCTGAAAGCTCTTTGCAAGTGATTAGAATCCTAAAATGTTGTGTCTTCAAGGAAATATACGGAAAGAACGAAAAGAATTCTAACTTTGAGTTCATACCATTGGACTGAGTTTCCGTAACTTGAACGGAAAAACTGGACTCAAAATCCTAACTAATATTGGCAGAACAAGAATTAATTACATCGGACTGAACTAACAAAGCATTATGACTTTTTAGTGACTTTTTGTTTGAAACATATTTTTGTGGTTTTATCCCCATTGTTAAGGAAACTCACGCTCTCTGTAGCTTGCAGCAATTTGCTAACATATATTTTTATGAGCAAAATTGAAACATTTACCTTTGTCCCTACCTGATCCCTCCAAAATTTGGCAACTGCGAGTGTTCTAGTTTTAAGGCAAAACGGTTATTTGTGTAAGTACAGTCCTGAGGGTGAGTCCTTGGCTTGGCTCCTGACACCTGAGAGGCTGTTAGAAAGTCCAGTCTGAGGTTCCTGATGAAAACGTCACCTGACAAACCCAATTGAAAAAGAGCCTATATGCTCGATCACTGTTCTTGCTATACTTACGTAAAAAATCATAAAGACTAAAGACTAAACTTTTCTTATAAACAAATTAGTCTTGTTTTATGACTTTTTGTTTGAAACCTTTTTTTAATGTTTTTTGATAGGGGGACTAGAGAAATAAAAATTATATTTCAGAAGAAAACTCTAGTGTACCTGTTATTAGACTCTACCCCATTGTTTTTGAGGGTTTACTATCTATCTACAGTCTGGACCAGATCTTGAATTATTTTAGTTTCATGCAATATCTGATTATGACTCTCCAAAGCAGTATTTGTAATTGTTCTCCACCCTTCCAGCTTGGAATCACTAAAATTAAAACTGCACTTTCCTGAAACCCTGCAGACTAAAACTGGATGGTTTGATATAGGCTTCAGAGAAATCACCACAGCAGTTTATATAGAAATAAACTTTGTGCCTGTTACTATGTGGGCCACTTAGAAAGCTCACCAGATGCAAACTGCGAACCGGAAAAATCTGTCAGATTGCCACTGTCTGCTCTCATTCCATCTGAAGATGCTTCAAGTCTAACATCTGAAAATCTTGCCTGGCTGCCCTCTAGACCCAAAGGTTTCTTTTCTTTTCTTTCCCTAGAAATGCCCTTTGCTACATATATGACTGTTCACACTATCTGGGGCCTGACTTCCGTGGAAGCTGGTCTGCAACACTGCTGCTGAAATGAGACACAGCTGTCAACTGATGAGCTGTCCCCTCTCAGGGGACCGGGCACCATGGCTCACACCTGTAATCCCAGCACTTTGGGAGGCTTCGGCGGCAGATCACAAGGTTGAGACCAGCCTGGCTAACGTGGTGAAACCCGTTCTCTAGTAAAAGTACAAAAATTATCCGGGCGTGGTGGCGGGTGCCTGTCGTCGCAGCTACTCGGGAGGCTGAGGCAGGAGAATGGCGTGAACTCGGGAGGCAGAGGTTGCAGTGAGCAGAGATTGCACCACTGCACTCCAGCCTGGGCGACAGAGCGAGACTCAGTCTCAAAACGAACAAACAAACTACTCGGGGGAGGTTTCAGACTGAAGAACGTTGAGGCTCAGGAAAATGATACTTCAAAGTGAAGACTGTAGAAGGAGCCTCAGAAGCCAAGTTTCCCTGTGACCTTCTCTCACCCTCTGGTCTCTCAGCCCCAATCTCCCCTGAGGCCAGCCACAGAAACTGGAATCCCTCTGCCCCAAGCAGTGTCATAGAAACCGGAGTTCCTTTTCCCCAAAGCCAACGTGTAACCTGAAGGCACTTCCACTTTTGGCTGTTTTTCTGTGTAAGAATTGGCCAGAAAAATTTCCCGACCTATCTTATGTAATTGTAGGTAATAGGCCCCCCATTACAGAAAGGGCCTTGCCTGATACCTGGGAGGAGGGAAAGCTGCACAGAGAGGCCGAGAAAAACCTGAACGGACAGGCCTTGCCGAGTGTCCCTATTTAGCCTGTTACCATTACATCATTTCCTTCCGTCCAACCACATTTCTGCATGACTGTCCCTGCTCCCTGAAACCTGAGCAGAAATTCGGAGCGTTTCCCTGGTACCTTTGGGTCTTCATTCTGATGGCTCCTGTGTCCTGTAAAACTATGGTCAGGTGTATTTGTTGGGCTTTTCTCTTGTTAATCTTTGTGTCAGAGGTGTCCGTTGTGACCCTTATGACAGGGAGGAAAGGGGTCACTCCTTTTCTGCTGCTACAACGGGAAGTGTTGTGGCTCAGAAACCCGAACTCCAACATGGGGTCCTTTGACATGTTGAACTAAGAAGAAACCTCAAGGTCTCTCTGACCTACCCCTCACCCGCTATCTCTCAATGTGTGTCTCTCCCAAGGAACAAGATGAAGTTGTTCTCTGAGGATCCTTTATCTTCCTAGAAACCAGACTGGCCAAAAGAACACAACTGGCTTCCCTGAGTTCCATTCACTGCACTCACATCACAGGAAGAAAGATTGAAGTCCGTCAACACGCCTGGGTACACTTTTATCACAAACCATTGCCTACTCTCCAGGCACAACACACCTTGTCCCAAGCCATCGTATGTTCTCCAAGTCCATTCATCTTCCCCTAAAAATCATTCACTGTCCCTCAAATCGCCACATTTATTGTATGAAGAGGGGTATCTAAGCATCTGTACCCCACTGGGTAATCATTCTGCAAGTCCCTGGTGCTATACATGTTAAAATAGAAATGTGTGTGCCTTTTCTCCTATTAATCTGCCTTTTTTTTTTTTTTTTTTTTTGAGACTGAGTCTGGCTCTGTTGCCCAGGTTGGAGTGCAGCGGTGTGATCTCAGCTCACTGAAACCTCAACCTCCCAGGTTCAAGCAGTTCTCCTGCCTCAGCCTCCTGAGTAGCTGGGATTACAGGCGTGTGCCACCACGCCCGGCTAATTTTAATACTTTTAGTAGAGATGGGGTTTCACCATGTTGGCCAGGCTGGTCTCTAACTCTTGACTTCAGGTGATCCACCCGCCTCGGCCTCCCAAAGTGATGGGATTACAGAGGTCCACTACTGCACCCGGCCTAATCTGCTTTTTGTCTGTTCATTTTCAGTGACCCTTCAGAGGGCAAAGAGAAAGTTGTCCTGTGCCTCCCCCAGAAGTTTGGTTGAGGGATAATTTATTTTTATCAGAGACTAAACTCACATTTGATAACATGGTTTAGTGTAAAACATCTGCGCTCCCCATGAATTACTTGTAGAGATACAAGTGTTTTATTTCCTCCTACCTACTGCCCAGAAGAGCTAACGTGAATGAATCAATTTATAAGAAAAGGCCTTATTTTTATCTGAACTCTGGTCTAATGGATGCTTTCATGTGAATAAGCATCAGAAGGTTCAACTTTCATGAAAATAAATGAATGAAGTAGGTCAAGGTGGTAAATCTAGACCAATAAGGGTAGCTGTTAAGGCACTTCTAAAACAAGGCATTTCAGCTCTAGTAAGCAGATCCCAGCCCACTGCATTGTGTTTGAGATCTGCAGCTGAACACGGCTTTGAAGTGAAAGACAAAGGCAATGACAGACTCAGAAGAATGAAACTACAGTGTACAGTGAGAAAGTGTGCTGAGGAAAGGGGCTCCCTTTTTATCGCATTGGTTAATTCTCCAAAGTGTCTTTTATATCCCTGGTTTTGGAATTGGAATTGGCAGTTAAAGCTTGTATTTAAAAACTTTAGAGATTTCATTGCTGTAAATCTGTATAGTCAAGTTTGTGTTGGAGATGTACAAACTTAATTAAATAGGACGTCTGCCATTTTGTTAGCTATTGCATTTCCATATAGCATAAGAAGTTATCCAATTACTTTCTAAAAGCAAAGATGTAAGAAAAAGTCTGTAATCACTCCTGGCAAACCCAATTAAAGCAGATTAGATTTATAAGAAGTATGCTGATATGTATCACATAGACATAGGAAGAGGTAACTTTAGAGAGACAGCCCTCCAATCTGGGTGTGTTCTACAGAGTGGAGCGTCTGGGAGGGACAGAGTGGGTGACACTGCGGGATCACAGGATGGCTCAGTATCTTCTTCATACTAGTTATTCCTTCTGATTTCTCGTTCTAAACCTCAAAATCCACAGTGCCACACAAGTTTGGGTACCAATGTGAAATTTTCGATGTTTAATGAATAAACAAATGAACAATTAAATGATCAAATAGAAATACCAATATTAGCTGTGAAAATGACTGTTTTATAATAAGTTAGCCTTGTAGATTGTATTCTGAAGTTCAAGATACTCTACATGCTAAAGAATGCTTATTTTATTTCTTAACCAACAAGTTGAATTTACAAAATTTTTTCTGTGACTGCCAAATCCTGTGGATCTGTACAGTTGAATCAACTATTGTTATCTTCTCAAAATTCCTCAACAGGCACCAAATGTGTGTTTTAACATTTTTTATTAACTTTGACTTCGGTTATTGAAAAGTCACTAAGAAGTAAAATTTAATTTGTTTTTAAATTCTATAAAATGATTTTGGTGGTAAAGTGTTAAGGATGTTTTACTTTACTGGTTCTTTTATATTTATGGTTGAGTTTTAAATTTATTTTAAAATAATTATAGTTATTTTGGAGAAAAATATGCTGACCATATTTGTATATTGCTCTTGAATGTCATTTTATTTTTTTCTTATCACTTCAGAATTTCAAATAATGCTTCTTGGATGTCCTAGTGTTGATTTTAAGATCTGTTATTTTCTCTGAAGTGCCTCTAACAAGAAAGTGACTGAAATTGGTGAGTCAGAAGGAGAATGCCAGTGAACTTAACTATACTCAGGATTCCAGAGGAAATTCAAATTTTTACATTGAAGCCAGAGATGATCATGTACATTAAGCTGGACCTAAATAATAAAATGCTCAGACACTAGGAATTTTTATTGCCTTCTATAATTTGCAAAGTATCCTACCAAAAATACAGAATAAACTATTATACTTACCTAAGATATAAAAAAGAAATAGGTGAAAGAACTACAGTTTGAGAAATGAGAAAATTATAAAGCATTTTGTAAAGAGCACTGCTATATCATAGATTTGCTTCGCACTAAAAATGTTTAAAGGTTTACAAATATTTGATTAAAATAGCGTTGGTAGTGTGGCAGGTAGAGTTGAGAAGGTTGAGATTCTAAATATTTATGTTACTTACTCCAGAGTTATTCATTTGGTAACTGGTGGAACAAGCATTAGAATTAAAGTTTTGGGATGTCTATAGTTTCTATGTACAATTTAGAAGTAAACTGGGCAGCCCTTGGTTGTAACTATAGTTCCACCTGTGACCATCAAAGCATTCCACATAATTTTTCTAAGTTCCTGGAGCTTCCTTTGTCTGCCTCCAAGATTCTATTCCAATATGATCTGCTTCTGTTCTTTCCGTAACGTTGACAAGAAGGCTAACCTCTTCACCCCTCTCTAAAAATGCTGTTCCCAGCAAATATTCCATACGTTTTGTGTCTTTACTGATGATTTGGTGAGAGGCCCTTTGCCATCTTACTACCAGCTTTCTCTGAATTCCTGATCTCTTCCTCTGCCTCCACAGACAGCAAAATTACCTCCCGTCCCCAAAAAGTTCCTCCCATATTAAGTGCTAAGGAGACTTTTCAAGGAATGTTTTACAAAAGAAATTCTTAGCCATGACCACGCAAGAAATTCTAATAGACAATTTAAATATGTTATTGAAATACATTATGTTTGTGACATTATACATGTAACATTATACATGCTTCTTTAGAATGACATACTTCTCTAATTTTCATTGCTTCCAAAGTCTCAAGTTTTTTAACTAGAAAACAAATTCAGTACGAAGACCAGATTAGTAAGATTATTTATTGTAGAAGACAAGCACTTAAATGAGAAAATAGACTTTTTTCTCTTGGATTAGAAATTTTATCATTTAAAATTTGTAAATTTTATTGAAAAATGTTTATAAGTAAAGATTTTAACAGTATAGAAAATTATATAGGAAAAAATAAGTTTCATCTCCACATCTTAAACCCTCCAATTTTGCCCCCCAGAGGCAACCATCATCAGTAGATTATTTTCTTGTACATCTTTCTAAAAGGTATAAATATTTCTTTTTTTAACGTAAATGGGTTCCTTTTTTCACACTGCTTTACATCTTGCATTTTCTCCACTTATCATTAGCACATAAAGACTTACAAGTCTACCTTATTTTGATATTTTGTTATAATTTTTATTCTCATTACAGTTAATGGATGTACATGAATAGTTGTATTCAGCAATTATGAAAACAGGGATTTATGCCATTTCCTGTTTGCTGGAGGCAATCATATTAAAGTTAGCTCTTCTAGTGTTTACTTCCTCACCTCTAAGTGTTTATATTTCCACTTCTTGATATTTCAGTTTTAGGCATTAAATATTGACTTCTCCCTTTGGAAGGTGAGGATTTATTTCTCTTTCAATCGTTCGGCCTATACCCACCATGCACATACACTTGCAGTCAGCTAGATACAAATATTATACTTTTGCTTATATCAATATTCAGAGCTTTTATAACTCTGGCTAAGTCAAAACTACTGAAGCCTGAATCATGAAGTTTACTATGATTACTTTGTCTTCCTACTCAACAAAAGTGTCTTTTTTGTTACTCAGTTGTTTATATACTTATAATTAGTACAGCCTAGAGCCCTCTCCCAATTGTATAAGCCTTTTCTCAAAAATCTCAAATATATTATATATGCTATCAATTATGTCTTCCTGAAACTCTTCCTCCTTTTGACCTGATGCAATCTGGATTGACAGCTCCCTAGATCTGCTCGCTGTCTTTATTTTGAAATGTCTCCAAGACCATTCTGCAGGGTGAGCAGATCCTTGAACTTTTCATTTTGTAGGATACCAGTTTCTGAATCCCAAGCCTTGTCTTTTTTGTTTTATTCGCTTGTTTTGGTGTGACACATTTTGCAAGAGACTCCTGAGAAAAGGTTCTTGAGATGGAAATTTTAAGGACCTTTCAAATCCAGGAAAAGTATGTCTTATCTAAAGTCTTAGAGATATTTTGGCTAGGTATGGAATTCCAAATTGGAAATCATTTTCACTCAGAACTTCAAAGACATTTTTCCATTGTCTTTCAGCTTCTAGTATTGTTATTGAGAAAAATACCATCCAAATTCTTGATCCTTTATATGAAATTCATAGTTATCTTTCTAAAAGTTTAAAGAACTTTTTTTTTTTTTTAAGAGGCAGGGTCTTGATTCATTTAAGGCCAATGGCAGCCTCAAACTCCTAGGCTCAAGTGATCCTCCAACCTCAGCCTCCCTAGTAGGAGGAACTACAAGCCTGCCTCACCATACCTGACTAATTTTTTAATTTTAATTTTTTTGTAGTGATGAGGATCTTGCTATGCTGCCCAGGCTGGTCTCAAACTCCTGGCCTCAAGTGATTCTCCCACCTTGGCCTCCCAAAATGCTGGAATTGTCAGAATGAGCTATCTCACCAAGCCAAGGAAGTTCTTTCATTTTAATTTTCTGAAATTCCACAACCACGAGTCAATTGTGTGTCTTAATGTCATACGTCTATTCTGGAAACTCATGATAACTTTTTAAAAATTATTTTTTATGGTTTTCTTCCTTTTGTTTTCTTAATTGTATTTTGCTAGAACTCCTGTTATCCAGATGCTGAATTCCTAGACTATACCTCCAATTTTCTTATCGTTTTTCTTACAGTTTTCCATATTTTGCCCTTTTACTCAACTTTCAAGGATATTTCCTCAACTCTATCTTCCAATTCTTCTACTGAATTTTCCAAGAGCTTTTTATGTTCCATAGATTTCTTGCATACAGTTGCTTTTGGTTATTTCAAAGAAAAGCATAGTCAGTCTTCACTTTGTGTGATAGCACAGGATTGCAAAACTGACCATGCAAGCCAAAACCACGAGAAGCATCTCGATAATCAATGAGAAAAATGACAGTTGTTCTGTGGGCTTTAATAATTTTCCTATAACATTAAAAACGCTCTTACTATCAGTTATAAATGCATAGGGAAATAAAAATAACGAAACTAATATTTACTGAGTATGCTGTAATTAAAGCATTGAAAACATGGAAAATTAGTTATTTCTTTCTTGGAACAGAGCTTGTCCCCTTCTCAAGATGTGAATTAAAATACTAAAGGAGCATCTTTCCCACATGTTGGGGAATTGTCATCCTCCCTTCTAAGTTTGGAGTAGCTTCCCACCATCATTTCTCCTTTGTGCTTTCAGCTGTCAATGTCATGAAATGTCTCCAAGAGGTTTTTTTTTTTTTTTTGAGATACAGTCTCACTCTGTCGCCCAGGCTGGAGTGCAGTGGCGCCATCTCGGCTCACTGCAACCTCCACCTCCTGAGTTCAAGTGATTCTCCTGCCTCAGCCTCCCTAGTAGCTGGGATTACAGGTGTGTGCCACCACGCCCAGCTCTTTCGTATTTTTAGTAGAGACAGGGTTTCACGATGTTGGCCAGGCTGGTCTCAAACTCCTGACCTCAAGAGATCCACCTGCCTTGGCCTCCCAAAGTGCTGGGATTACAGGCGTGAGCCACTGTGCCCGGCCCCAAGAATTTTTTAGTGTAAATTATTTTGTCAGGATCACTTCCTCTGGGACATTTTCGTCTTTTTCATCACAAACACTTTTATTCGCATAGAATATTTGACAACGATCATGCCCCTGTGTTTAACCAGTCCTTGGAATCTAGGTGCACGTTTCAGAGCAGGACACCTTTTTGCTCTGGCAGCTTCACAAGATAGTTTAACATTAATCAGTTTCTGCCAACTTTTGAAACCAGATTTTTCTGGCAGTAAAAAGTGTCTTCTTTGGCCGGGCGCGGTGGCTCACACCTGTAATCCCAGCACTTTGGGAGACCGAGGCAGGTGGATCACGAGGCCAGGAGATCAAGACCATCCCGACTAACATGGTGAAACCCTGTCTCTACTAAAAATACAAAAAATTAGCTGGGCGTGGTGGTGGGCGCCTGTGGCCCCAGCTACTCGGGAGACTGAGGCAGGAGAATGGCGTGAACCCGGGAGGTGGAGCTTGCAGTGAGCCGAGATGGGGCCACTGCACTCCAGCCTGGGTGACAAAGCGAGACTCTGTCTCAAAAAAAAAAGTGTCTTCTTCCTTTCTTCTGTAATTACCATTTTCTTTTCAGATGGGAAGGAACATCAACACTTTGACCTGAATATTAGCCGAGTGACTTTTCAAAAATTGCAGTCTTCAATCCAACCAGAGTGCTTTCCTTCCTTCGTGCAATTTAAAAAGATGTTAAAGAAACTTTGCCTTTTAAAAAAGTATTGATTAGGCTTCTGCAGTATGGTTTATTCAAAGCTAGGTCGCTTCAAATCTTAAACTTTGCTATTCCCATTTTAAAATCTTCTAATCATCTCCAACTTCATTTCCCATAAAATTGTTTATTTCTTTGCTGCACTTTCATCTGTGCTGGTGAATTCCCTCTTTTCATGATCCATTCTTGTGAAATGTTGCATGGGTGCACCACTGGGAGACAAGGAGGCAAGTCAACAACACACTGGGTGCAACAACTCAACAACAACAACGTACATGAGCTGACAGGCATACCTTAGCCAGTCACTGACAGGCTTTGAAGAAGTGCTGTGATTGACCACTGATCATGATGTGCATCTATTATTATTTAGTGACTGTGGGTGGAAGAGCTAAAAGAGTTTGCATACTGCATAATCACTCGTGGTTAACACGCCACGGTAACTGAAATTTGAACTGTATTGCTGGAAGACTGGTGCTATCAACTACACTGTGTAGGTGACATCTGTAAATACTGGAACCATGCAGAGTGAGAACTGCCTGCACATCTCTTATTTTGACAAGGCCATTAACGGTAGTGTCTAAACTGTTCTTCTCCCTGCACACCCATTGTTTCCGTCAGTTTACTTTTTTTCCATGTTTGCTTGTCTGTCTGTTTTTGCCTGTTTCTTTTTTGTTTGTTTTGTTCTCTGTTTTAATGTTAGAGATTTGTCTGATCTGCTTACATGTAAGAGAGGGGCACCAAAATACATGTGTAGAGCTGATGAATGTGACCTGAACTTCTGGGAGATCTAGCCCAGCCATGTCTTAGAGAGTACCCTATAGGGATGCCTTTAAGTCTTAGATTTTGGGATGGTGGGATCCCTGAAGAGTGCTCTTCACATCTTTTTTCTGGAGCCTATTCACCTTGCTACCTGGCTCCCAGGAGTTGAGTGGTGAAGGCCCAGGGTTTTTATATCTATTTCTCATTAACAGCAATATTTTTAGTTTGGTGCCTTTATTCCCAGCCATGCCAGTCCAGAGGCCCTCTGTTAGTTTCTTCAGAGAATAAACCTTCTGTGTTCTGTAGGGAGAATGATGGGCAGTCAGGACACCTGCTGTTGTTAGCCCCATTTTCATCTCTGCCAATTCCAGAGCATATTGGGGCCGCTGACTTGGAAATGCTGCTGCTTCTTGACTCTCCCCATTGCTCGTTTGGGATCCAGCTCTCTCTGTCCAGCTACCACTTACCCATCTGCTTTCTTTTTCTAAATCGGGTTGCTGTTTTCTCCTATTTTCTTTGTCCTTGTGGGTTTATGGTTCTTAAAATAAAAACTTTATTGTCATTTGAGTGGGGCTTTGTGAGGGAGAAAGGGTTAAATGTAAGTGATCAATTTACCATCTTCCATTTGATGCCTCTCATTTTGAAAAAAACAAAACAAAACTGTCTGGGTGTGGTGGCTTATGCCTGTAATCCCAGCACTTTGGGAGGTCGAGGCGCGTGGATCACCTGAGGTCAGGAGTTCAAGACCAGCCTGGCCAACATAGTGAAACCCCGTCTCTACTAAAAATGCAAAAATTAGCCGGGTGTGGTGGCAGGTGCTTGTAGTCCCAGCTGCTCGGGAGGCTGAGGCAGGAGAATTGCTTGAACCTGGGAAGCGGAGGGGGTAGTGCATGGAGGTCACACCACTGCACTGCAGCCTGGGCAGCAGAGCAAAACTCGGTCTCCAAACAAACAACAACAACAACAACAACAAAACAGAACGAACAAAACAAAACCCCAGTGGGGACTTTTCAATACCCTGTTCTAGGTCCTTGACCAAATTGAATCCAGTACATGGACAGGAGATGATGAAGGTGTACTTTTGTTCTTTTCTCATTTCACTATTTTCATAGAGTAAAAGATTTGATTTTTCTTTCTGTTACTTGTCTTCTAGAGATGCTAAGGCAGGCTTTACCTTTTTGTCTGTCATTGGTCTTTACGTTTTTTATTATCAGAGCTATCTAAAATCAACCATAAATGTCATAAGAGCATTTTGTGTAAATGATTTATAACACTTTCTCGGGATGGCTTCAGTAGCCTTCTTCAACTACATCTCCTGGCGTTTTTAATAAGCCTCTTAATAGATTCTGTCATCCCCATCTGTTTTGATTTAAGGTTGATTATTACAGACACGCCGCGCTGCAAAAAGCCACCTGATCACTTCAGTAGTGTGTTATGCATGCATTCAACTCTAGGTATTTTCAGGGAAGAATCATGAAGCCGCTCCTGTTAAATCACATCCCTTTTATTAGGTCTCTCCTGGTGGATTACGTAGAACTTTGGAAAATTAAACATTAGACATGTTCATAGAAAATCATGTCACTGATTTTTAAAGCCAGCTCAATTTAACCTGCCACTGATTCCCTAATCAGCGCTTCTCTGACTGTATCCCGAGGGGAAATATATTGAACGCAGCAGAAGGTTAAGGCGGAGGAGCTGGGCTAGATTGGGAAGCAGCCAATCAGATGGGGAGGGTCCAAAGATCTGATGCCTCCAGGCGAGCAGCGCCAAGCTGAGCTGGTTAGTCTCCTTTTATTGCGGATGAACACCACACACATGTTGTGAACGCTCCCTAGGCTGGCTGCAGCGACCAGGCAGACCCGGGAGCTGAGAATAGAGGAATACCTGCCCAAGCAACTCATTCTGCACGGCAGCCGACGAGACAGCGATTTTCCTGTGCTGGAATGTGCCCATCCAAAGGTATCACTTCCTTTTCATTGAGTTTCTATATTTCTTAAGAATTATGGAAAGCAGAGATTGCTGATTCTGGAGGAAGATCACTGCTTCCTAGTAATGCTTTGTTCCTGTTCTCAGGCTAAGTGCCAGCTTTAAAACGGTTAACCTCTAGGGGAGAAGCTACTAAGCAGAATAAAGCAACACTTTACATTGCTTAAGCTGACTGTGCACAGACAGACCTTTTATTAGGATGGGTTCTTTGTTACTCTTGCTGTTGTTCGGAAGGCAAGCCGGTTACAAATGCAGCTTTCAACCTTCACATTCTGCTACCTTTATAACTAGGGAGACCTGGGGGAAGCCCTGGGGTGGGGGTGGAGGGTCTAGTATCTCAAAGGTTGCTGCAATTTATCAGCATCAGAGAGAAAAAGGGCCAAATTGCTGATCAAAGGTAGAGAAAGAGCATTTGGTTGGTATGAGGATTCTTCTGTACTTAGGACACAAGTTTTACAAAAAATGAACACTGCATATTTTCACTGTGCTTAATAATTAAGATGCCTTAATTATCATTTATAACTGACAGCTGGTGTGCTCGTCCAAAAGTCATCAGCGTGTTAGGCGCTCTTGTTTCAGTTGCCAAGGTAATTGGAAGGATAATTTAATATGTTAGAGTAACAAAAGACCCATGAGAAACATATTGCATTAGGTGAGGCATGAGATTGCTTTGTGGAGCGTTTATTTCTGAGAGTGAGTTCCTTCTTTTGTCTCTTGGCCCCATCAGTTATCTGTTAGAAGGAATAGCTATACCAGGGACTTTCATCATGTGCCATACAGTTAAACTAACACAGTTGTTTATCTATACAGTAGGCAAGATTCAGTTTCTGTCTAAGACATTAAATTGTTAGTCATATGGAAAGATTTCCCCGGGAAGTTGTTCATTATCCTCTGTGGGACAAGTGACATCACACATCACTGGGTTATGAATGATGGCTTGAGTGAAGTGGAGAGAAAGTGTTTTCTCAGGGAGCAGAAGTGAATGCAAACAGTGCTCTGCTTCATTTTCTAGTGATCTCTAAGAAACATGGCCCATAGAAATGTTAAATGTCACAGCAAATTATCAGGGCTAATCTTTTATGGTATATTTGTGGAAGCTCTTATAAGTCATGCAGATGCTTTGTGTAGTTACTTTTTTTAAAAGAAGGGACCTTTTACGGCATTGATTATAGTTTCTAAATTGCTAGGCTGGTGGTATTGGTTTTTTGTTTTTTTTTTTTTTTTGAGATGGAGTTTTGCTCTTGTTGGTCAGGCTGGAGTGCAATGGCAAGGTCTCTGCTCACTGCCACTTATCTGGTTCAAGCGATTCTCCTGCCTCAGACTCCTGAGTAGCTGGGATTACAGGCGCCCACCTCCACATCCTGCTAATTTTTGTATTTTTTAGTAGAGATGGGGTTTCACCACGTTGGCCAGTCTTGTCTCGAACTCCTGACCTCGTGATCTGCCTGCCTTGGCCTCCCAAAGTGCTAGGATTACAGGTGTGAGCCACTGTGCCTGGCCTAGCGTTATCTCTCTTTAATAGCCAACATTTGAAAATAATGAGTGCAAAACAGTAAGAGATGCTTCATTTATTCGTTCATTATTCATTTGTTTACTAATTATGGTCTGGTGAGTGAAAACACACTTTGCCTCTGTGACATCACCGATTATGCTGGCATATGATACAATTTGTGATTTTGTTTCTCAAAATATTTACAATGTACATAATTTTATTTGTAAAATATTATAAGCAAGTAAGATGAAAATGTACATCTAATATTTAAAAAGCCATTTATTTACATGTAATATAACTCACTATCAAAATAATACAAAGTTAAAATTCAAACTTTTAAGATTTAAAAATCAACTGTAAGATAAAAATAAGATTTTTTAAAATGTATGTGAGATTATTGTCTTACTTATTTCTATGTTTAAAAGGCATTGCTTTTGAGAAGGTGAATTAACCCATGAATCAGATGGTCACAGGGAGTCTGTTAGCAACCTCGATGAATGGCAATGGGAAGGTAGAGTGGGTATTATTCTGCAGAAGAGAATACAGACGGAGAATATCTTGGACTATAAGAAGTGTCCTTATACCTGAGATATATAAAATCTATTTCTAGTAAAGCAAGAATAAAAAGAACAGGCAGATTATAATCTTTAAAAATAAAGTTAGCATCAATAAAACATTTCAGGACAGCAAGAGATGAGTTAACTTAGGGAATGGATTAAAGCCAAAGAAAGGCCGTCTCCCTCGAGGATGTCCTCCAGGCATGAGATAATGGACCAAGGCTGGCCTTGGACACGCACAGACCTGGCAGAAAGCCCAGCTCTGCGCCTACTCCCTGCCCACACCGGGTAGATGGGCCCTACTTGGGCGGCTTATGTGAGTTGTAAGAAATCCACATAATTATAAGCAGTTCACATAAATACAAGAAGGGTGTAATTATAAAGGTGTGATAAAATCGATTCCCACCTCACTGGGGATGATGGAGTTGACATGATTACTCCTGAGAAGAGGGCCTGGCTACAGAGGCAGCAACAGAAAGGCCCTTATTAGTGTCTTTGTCTCTGTCCTCACTCTCTCCAGTCTCTTTCATCTCTCAGCTGACGTTGAGACTTCTACCTTTTCAGAGTATTGCCTTGGATTTAATGCTTTGAAGCCTATACAAATGCAAACAGCCTGGGGAAGTACACTTTAACACGTGATCCCACCTTGGTGTCCTGGTGGGATGTGAGCACGGAGGCTGGTGGGAAATGCTCAGTAGAAGAGAGATTTTTCAAAAGGAAGGATGGGAATACGGGACCACAATGATGCCAGTGAGAGAGGAAGGGCTGATTGGAGTCTGGGAAACATAAATATATATATATTTGTATTTTTCTGTCACCCAGGCTGGAGTGCAATGGCGTGATCTCGGCTCGCTACAACCTCCGCCACCCGGGTTGAAAGGATTCTCCTGCATCAGCCTCCCTAGTAGCTGGGATTCAGGTGTGTGCCCCTGCACCTGGCTGATTTTTGTGTTTTTAGTACAGACAGGGTTTCACTATGTTGGCCAGGCTGGTCTTGAACTCCTGACCTCAGGTGATCCACCCACCTCGGCCTCCAAGAATGCTGGGATTACAGGCGTGAGCCACTGCGCCCGGCCTGGGAAACACTTGAAGAGACCAATGTAACTTAATAAATGCCCACAGGGAGACCAGGCTGACTAGGAACCTACAGGTGGACTGTGGGCCAAAATGAAGTTTGAAGCTCAGGCTGCAACCTTAATGGGAACGTGACACACACACATTTTCTTTTTCTTGGCCACCTGTGAGGATGTTTGCTATGAGTGGTGACTCATGCTGTTTGTAGGAAGAATTTGTTTATTGGTTTGAAGGGGAATAAAGGAGAGGAAAAAGAAATCAAATGTAAGGGACAGAACAACATTTTTTATTTTTTGCCAGGAGAAGGCAGAATGTGAGGAGATAATGTGAGGAATGGCTTGCTTCAAAATTCATGCTGTCTGCATACATGCCGGACTTTGATCTCAACACAGAATGATACAGCCCCTGAGCAGGAATAATTTTCAAATTTGTGCAACCCTCCAGACTCTCCCTATTCAAGGGAACTGCACTGCATGCCTTGATTTTCTCAGACTTGAAATGAATCCCATATACTCCCACCTTTAGGGCTTAGGAGTGATTAAATCTAGCGAGGGTTGCATGCTACTTGAGGACCAAATACTCGGCACTGCCCAGGCTTGAGCAATGGGAGGGCCCCAATGTTCTCAGGTGACCTCTACCCACTAGCCCAGGCCTCAGTACCACCTTTAATCCCACTGAAATGCAAACACCTGGGGATGAAGTGACACTATAAAAAGCTATTTTGCTGGACTTGGTGGCTCACACCTATAATCCTAGCACTTTGGGAGGCCGAGGCTGGTTTATCACTTGAGGTCAAGAGTTTGAGACCAGCCTGGCCAACACGTTGAAACCCTGTCTCTACTAAAAACACAACAAAAATTAGCCAGAAGTGGTGGCATGTGCCTGTAATCCCAGCTACTCGGGAGTCTGAGGCAGGAGGATGGCTTCAACCTGGGAGGTGGAGGTTGCGGTGAGCTGAGATCTTGCCATTGCACTCCAGCCTGGCGACAGAGTGAGACTCTATCAAAAAATAAAAATAAAAAAAAAAGAAGCTATTTTAATCTTCTTCTACCACTTTTGATATTCTGTCATCTTTTTATAATTTTGGGGATGTTTGTTTCCTTTACCAGATTGGAATTCTTCCAAATAAAGAATAGAGTTGGTCTTCTAATTTATGATTGCCTAGCTAGCAAAATGCCTGTCACATAGAAAATATTGCATAAGTATTTGTTTAACTCACTAACACGATTTATTTCCCAAGAAGCTCACTGATGCATGCACATTGAGCTACCAAGCTGCCTAAGTTACACAAAGGGAAAAGTGGCCAAATTAATAGTCTCAATTTGACTTCACAATACAATCTGCAAATTAGGAAAATTTACCTTTGTTCAGCATCTCTCAGCAAACTTAGGTCAGTGGATCCTGGCACCTTATGGTACTGCTGATACCAGGGAATTGTGTTTATGCCCAAGCAAGTCTGACAAGTCCACACTGATAAAATAACAGGTTACTCTCATTCATTAGTGTAGGAGCCAAATCCAGAACGTGCAATGGCAGGGAGGGCTGTTGAGAACAGGTGCAAAGGACACCAGAAGTGTCTGCCACCTACTGGGAAGTGGGGGTTGGTTTCTAAGAGGGATGAAGGGCAGAGATGACAGGACGGCAGTACCAGGGCAGTGAGCTGGGCCAGAGGAAGGACCTCTATGATGAGGCAGGGTGATGGATCCCACGCTGGTCTTCAGAGAACACGGCCATTTGTCAGACATGGGAGGCTGGTCCTGTGTTACCCTCCACAATTTCTTAAACTCCTCTCACGTCTTTTCAGAATGCTTGTATGATCTGAGAAAGGAAGCCAAGTGCATGTTTTCCCTGATGTGCCTGAAGTGGTAGCATGATGGTACTTACCTGTTAACAGCTGGGACTGTGCGATTCTAAATCCTGTTAAGGCAGGTAATGAAAAACAATGAAGTTGTGCTGCACTGGAAGGATTCCAAAAACATTTGTCTTGTTTTGTTGAGTATGATGTCATTGAGGGATCATTTGTAGGTAGCATCTGGGTTTCTGACCTGTGAATCAATCCGTCTTACATTCCATCCTTCCTTCCTTGCTTTAAACTCTGCCAGTATTTTTCCTAGCAGTGGCACAGGGGAAGTACTGATAGGGGTTCATTCAGTGAACATTCAGCTTCCCCTGGAACTATCTGGGAACCCTATTCCATTCCTATTCTGTTCACAGAGACATTCAAGTTCCTTCCCCCAACCCCAAAAGAACAGATATCCACCGTGAAGGCCATAGCGCGATTTCCAAAGTGTCTCTCTAAGGAACATTCAGCCTGTTCTTAGAGGAAACAAGGGCAACATTGTTAAAACAGAGACTCTCAACAGGTCCAAATGTGTGTTAAAAATTAAAATATTGTTCCCAGCACGGTCTTGTATTAAGGCTCCAAATATGCATTTAAAAAAATCGTTGCTGGAATCCTGGACGGGGCATCCATCGCTCTTGAGTACACGTGAATTCTAGGTAAATGTTTGAATAAAGAATCTCTGTGAGAGAACGTGCGAAAATTGCCTCCAAACCCTCAACCTGCACAGAATATAGAGGTTCTCTAACCCACTCTGGTCTCCTCTTCCATCAACTGTGGCCAAACCATGACCATGACTTTCTCCCCAGACTGCAGCCTCCCCGAGATTTTATACTTCGTCGGCCTCTAATTCCATTGTATTCATCAGGTCTAGGATTACTTCCTAATTCACTATCAAAAATTGCTCGAGTGTTGAGCTGTAGCCCAATGTTACTTTAAAAATTCATTCTCAAAATATTCTTTTTTTTTTTTTTTGAGACAGAGTCTTGCTCGTTGCCCAGGGTGGAATGCAGTGGCACGATCTCGGCTCCCTGCAACCTCCGCCTCCCGGGTTCAAACGATTCTCCTGCCTCAGCCTCCCAAGCAACTGGGATTACAGGTGCCCGCCACCACACCTAGATAATTTTTGTATTTTTAGTAGAGACGGGTTTCACCATGGTGGCCATGCTGGTTCAAACTCTGGACCTCATGATCTGCCTGCCTTGGCCTCCCGAAGTGCTGGGATTACAGGTGTGAGCCACTGCGTCCAGCCTCAATATATTCTTGATAGGACCAGTTACCAATTGTAGCAAAAACTCTTTGTTCTTCTCTTCCCCTCTTCTTTTTGGCCTCCAGTTATTATGGTGAGCTGGTGGACCCTTGATTCCTTGAGTTTCGCGTGATGAAATGTCAGTGAGCACTGCGAGGATGCTGTTGTCAGTAATACTTCCCAAACAGGTCTCAGATGCAGCATTTTCTTTGAATTTCATACTGTGTTTGTTTAGACTCCTGCATCTCTCACCAGACAACTGCTCTAGGTTTTAATGGGCTTTTCTGCTTGTAAGACTCTTTCTTCTTTCATCTATTATCCACACTACTGCACAGTTATGATTGTTAAAATTCAATTTTTTAACATTATTCCTTCCCTTAAAACATGTCAGAGTGCCACTCCTCACTCTGCCCCCCACCCCCTTAGTCTCATCTCTTCCAAAGTGTGGTTGCAATCACGTGGACTTTAGTTAAAATCCTGACTGCTCCATTTTAGTAGTTGATGACTTGACTTTTATGTGAATAAAGTGGGACTGATATCTATCTATGTTGCATTTTACTTGAGGTTTAAATAATGAATGTCAGGTATCTAAGAGGCTATCTGTTTCAGAGTAGACACTGACAAAGTTGGAAACAGTTCTTTCTGCTCAGGTCCAGTCCAGATTCAATACTGGATGTGCCATCAAAGAGACTTTCATTCTCTGACACCTGCCTACCTTAGCAGCCTCCTGCTCCTCCCAGCCCACTGCTTCATCCTGCGATTGTATTCTTTGGCCATACTTGGAATTCTCAAACATTACATGTGGTTTAGTCTGCATTCCTCAATGTTTGCCATTATATGTGCTGTTTCCTCGATATGGAATACGGCATCTCTCCTCAACCCCTCCCATTTCCTGGAAATGTCTTGTGCATCATTGAACACATAGATAAAGGACACTGTTTCTTCTCGGTGATAATTCTTTATAATAACTCTTCAAGCATTTGATAATCCTTTCTATGTGCCAGGAGCTCTTTTAGGTGTTTTAAACATTTTATCTAATTCAGTATTGATTACCTTTCACTTTACAAGAAAAAGACACGTAATGTCTTTAATTAAAATGAAGTAACAAAGAAAAAATAATAATTTAATATTGAAATTCATAGCCTGGTGCGGTGACTCACGCCTGTAATCTCAGCATTTTGAGAGGCCGAGGTGGGTAGATCACCTGAAGTCAGGAGTTCGAGACCAGTCTGGCCAACATGGTGAAACCCTGTCTCTATTAAAAATACAAAAATTAGCCAGGAGTGGTGGCAGGCACCTGTAATCCCAGCTACTTGGGAGGCTGAGGCAGGAGAATTGCTTGAACCCAGGAGGCAGAGGTTGCAGTGAGCTAAGACTATGCTACTGCACTCCAGTCTGGGCAATGGAGCAAGACTCTATCTCAAAAAAAAAAAAAAAAAAAATTGAAATTCATTATTCTCCTAATCACAATATATTGTCTTCTCCATTACATTTATGAACTATTGGAGTGTGGAAACTAGTGATTATCATAGCTTGAATGGATGAATGAACAGAAAGATAGATGGATAGAAGAAAATTGGGAGGGCTAATGTGTATTAGGGGAGGTGAAACTGTTCCCTGAGACGGCCGATATTTTAGGAAGGGAATTATAACAAAGCCCAGAAATGCCTAAAAAGATGCTATGTAAACAAATAAATAAAAGCAAGGCAAACCAAGCTTAAATCAGGATAGTCTGCTGCAGATTAGAGAGGTTCAGGTAAGCTAGATGGCCTGATAGGAAACTAAGAACAGAGAGAAGCTGCATCAGAGGATTTCTGAAGGAATAGTCTAGGACTGCACTAAGAATGGGCTTCACTTCCTACAGAAATGAGCCAGAGTAGCCTAGATTGAGAACAACAACAACAACAAAAAACATAGATTAAAAAAAGAACCAGCCTCTTGAGGCATTCATAATATATTTGATTAGCACTTCCTTAGTGCCAGGTTCCCTGCTAAGCACATTACATGAATTGACTCATCTGAACTTCCTTTAAAAAATCTCAAGAGGGTGGAGCATAGTGGCTCACACCTGTAATCCCAGCACTTTGGGAGGCTGAGGCAGGCAGATCACCTGAGGTCAGGAGTTTGAGACCAGCCTGGCCAACATGGTGAAACCTCGACTCTGCTAAAAATACAAAAATTACCTGGGTGTGGTGATATGCACCTGTAATTCCAGCTACTTGAAGGCTGAGACAGGAGAATCACTTGAGCCCCGGAGGCGGAGGTTGCAGTGAGCTGAGACCATGCCATTGCACTCCAGCCTGGGCAACAAGAGCGAAACTCCGTCTCAAAAAGAAAAAAAAAAAAAAAAAAAAAAACGAGAAGAAAAGAGATTTTGTAATCCCCATTTTGTAGCTGAGATGACAGAACTGTAGCCGGACTAGTATAAGACCACAGAGGTAGCAATTGGAAGGTTGAGTTGGAACCCAGGTTTGCCTCACTTTTGCCTTTTATGACTCTGCAGTTCTGTCCCTCTAAGGATACTGTGGGAGATGGTTTGGGCTTAGAAAAAAAAGTGAATTAACCTAGGAAGAAAAGAGCTCACATCACCTCCAAAGTTTGACACTAGAGGAAAATCAAGAAATGAAAAGCCCAGGAAATTAAAATACGAGAAGAAACAGGCTTCCGTTCCCTGCTAAACTCATTGAGGATTGTGAGATTTCCCTGACTATAGTGCAGATCCCCTGAGAGTCCCATTACTGTGACAGGGAGATTGCTGTGGACACTGAAGACTAACCAAATGCATGGGTTGCATTTTTTCTGGATGAGGGGTAGGGAGAGGATGGGGAAGGAATTCAAGAAAACTGAAAGGGGAAAAGCTATAAATGCCAGGGCCATGAACTGTGGAGACAAAAATCCTCCTTTTTCCCTTGACGCCATTTTACCCTGGATACGTAATTGTTGGGGAATGGAGTAGAAATTGATGGGAGGAGGTGACAGCACCAAGTCATGGGTCAGGTACCCATCTGTGGGGGTGCACCCCAGGGAGAGGTTTGATTGTATGACCCTGGCACACATAGTCATGGATGAAAGACGATTTCTGGAATCAGAGAGCAATCAGACAGGTCATAATTTTGCATTTTATTTAATTGAATTAAGCATGTTTATCTGTTCAATGAAATAAAAAGCCAACTGAAGGTTTTATTGTCTTATTTGGCACTTTAATTGAAAGATGTGTGCTGTAAAATATATTCTATTTACAAAATTAGGTTCAGATGTACATTAAGTGTTGAATTTATTTCATTGCTATATTTTGAAAAGAATGAGTTCATCATTTAGAGGAGAAGTAGGGTGGATGAGGAGATGGAAGGATGTTTGTTTGTTTGTTTGTTTAATTGGCTTTGTATTTCCTTTGCTGATGTTTTGATTAGAACACTACAAAGAAAATATATTTGGAGACAAAAATGTGCAAGAAGTGTCATACATTGATTTTTCTGGAATTCATATCTATGTCTAACTCTCATCTCTAGTTATAAGCTTCATCCATTTTCAGATTCTTTCAGATGCTAACCTTACAAAACATATTTGTAGGCTTGTTGCTTTTTCCAACCCATTCCTGTTTCTTCTATTCTCACCATTGCCTTCACTCACACTCACATTTTTTTTGGTTCCAATTATGACAATAATCTTGTGACAGATTTCTAGGCCTGGGTCCTCCAACTTCTACATACTTGACAGAGTTGACTTTCAAAAACACACATTTACTCATGTTCTCTTTTTCCTTTTCTTGTTTTTCCCTTTTTTTCTTTCCCACATCCTATGGGTGCTGTACAGATGTGGTAACAAGGTCTGAGGGAGGCACATGTCAGATATGTGCATAGAAACCCAATCATCGCACTCATCAACCCTAAAAGGATCACTTCCTCATGTGAGTAACTTTCTTAAACTTTTTAAAGATAGCTCTTTGTTCTCAGAAGAAGGTCCAGCTTCGCTCATGGATTACAAAGTCTTGACCATCTCTCAACCTGCGAGCTCCCAACAGCCTCTGCCCCATTGCCGTGTAGCTGCCAAACACGTGGTGTTTCTCCATCACCCTTGCCTTTCTGACTGCTGCTGCTTCTTCCTGGAGCATCATTCCCTACCCCTCCATCCCATCAGCCACTTCTTACTCTGGCCCGAAGGCCTCCATTTCCAGGCACGTGGCACATCTCACAGCATGCGCCTGCTCACACGCTCAGCCAGCATGGATCAGATATCTGTCCTCTCCGCTCATTCAGCACCTGCTTGTGTTTCTAACACATCAACCATTTTTCATTTATGTTTGCCTGATTCTCAAGAAATGTTTGTTGAGTGAATAATGACAAAAACAAGAATTCCTAAAATGAAAATGGCAAAGAACATATATTTCCTATAGGAATATAACCAGTGGAACACTAGAAGAGGATCTGTAGAGGAAATCCAATTTTCTTCCTAAAGGTTTACCAAAATTGCCCAATGATCAGGACATAACTTGGAATCTGAATCATCATCATTTTCATTCTTGTTGTGAAATGTTGCCCATTAAATATGCTTCCCCTTGACCTAACCTCAAAAATTTGAAAACATAGCTAAAAAGTTTGCTAAGTCATATGTTATACCTTTTATATGTTGATAATTCTGTCTAAATTTTTGGCTTTGTTCCCTCATTTATTCAATATTATTATTTCAGGAGAGAGCTGATGGGGTTCATAAACTCAAAATGGTCACCTTGTCATTACAATGGTTATTGTATCAACAAGTTGACAGAATCCAACAGGTGGACTAAACCTCCAAGCTATCACAATGCATTTAGCTTAGTAACTGCTGATGGTTTATGTTCTACTTAATGTTCGGGCCCGTCTCCAAATCAGCACCAACTTTTGACTAAAACGTGGTGGGCATTGGCATATATGAACACATTGCACAGTGTGATTCATAAGCTCCAAAAGTTCCTAGAGCACTCACGATTTTATGTTTGGAGCACCCTTGAAAGCCTTGATATTAGTGTTCTTTCTCCTATAAATTGTTGGCTGTTGCATTGGAGAAATTCAGTGACAGGGTGGTTTTGTAACAGGGGTTTGACACCAAATGTTTCGGCTGTTGGTGGTGATACTAATCTTGCACTTACCTGTGCCATGGGATTGAAGGAAAAGCCCATTGTTTTATGATTGTGAGACACGCCATAATACGGAGTGTCCACAAATGACTTTCACAGTATCATGTTCTTCATACTCGTCTTCATTTTCCAGGATGTAAAGTCACTTGATGCGCTTGTCTCATGAGTATCTGCAACGAAGCTTCACGGATATATCTATGTTTCTGAACTCTTTTAGTTATGCCAGCATTTTCCTGTTAAATATTTATAATGACTTGGTGCCACATTTCAGCTTCTCTATAGTTTGAAAAGTGTCAGTGCATCAAAAGGGCTGTGTGATTTCTGCACTATGCATTTCAGATCCAAATTTTCGATGTGTTGTGTCTTTATAGTCTCTAGATTGACTATATTGTATAAATTCATATCTGGTCTCATTTGTTAGGAAATCTCTGGAAATGAAATGACATTGAGACTCAATCTATGTAAGTATTTAAGTGATGTGGCTGACATCGCATTGATGTCAATGCAAGTCAGTTTGGAAACTAGGCCCAGGCTAGTGGCCACACAGTGGCTTTCATTGGGTGCTTCTCATCTCTATTTGGGGGCCCAAAAACATTTCTTGCCAGTCATTTAGAATTTGCAGAAGATTTAAGAAAAAGTAGTTGGCTATGTAAGCATTTGGCTCTGTGTGGAGCACGTACGATCAGTTTTATTACAGGAGGTTTCATAAAATAGTTCCCAATAAGGAGTGCAGAATGACAAATGTAATAGCTCCCAATAAGGAGTGCAGAATGACAAATGTAAGTAGGACATAGCTTTGCTGAGTAATTTTCTGAAGCACTACCATTAGCTTCATTTCAACATTTTTACATTCAACATTTACACAAACACAATGGTTGAAGGAATAGTACATCAAATACCCACTAGCTGGATTTAATTATTAACACGTTGCCATACTGCTAGGTCCTCACGGGCATGTGTTTTGAAGAAGCATTTGAAAATAAATTGCAGGCATTGTGATGCACTTCACTCCTAGAAACAGGAGACCCCAAGATAAGGGTATTATGTTACATGGCCTCAATTTTATAATACAACTAAGAAAATTAATAGTTTTCTAATGCAATCTAACATCCATTTCACTTTTAGTCTTTTTCAATTGTTCCTTTTAAATTATTTTATTCTTTTGTTCTTCAACCAGGTTATACTGGAGGCTCAGGAATTTTATCTCTATTGATCTAATATATTCCCTCTGCTATTTTTCCCTATGACATTGACTTTGTGAAGCGAACAGGCCAATTGTCTTGTAAAATGTCCCACAATGAGGATTTGTGTGATTGCTTTATTGAAATGATGGTCCCTTTGGTTCCTATTAACTAGAAATTACTTCTTACAGCTTGAGCAGGTACCATTTGTATGTTTTTGGCAAGAATATGTCCTAGATGATGTTTCTCTGGCATCACACCTGGAGGCACACAATTTCATGACGTCAGAATTCAGTGATGCTGCAGTTGATTGTTTGGTTAAGGTGGTGACTGCCAGATCTTTCCAAAAAGAAAGGTTTTCCCTTTTGCAATCATTAGGTAATCTGAGGGGTGGTAATTTGTTACTACGTGGAATATCCTATTCGTCAATAATTACTAGGATTGTAGGTTGAAATGGCCTTAAGCAACCCAAGGGATCTTTCCTGAATATCTCTTTTCTGAATGTGTGTGAAGGTGATCTATGAGGAAATTATTTCTCCTAGAAGTACCATTAATCCAAATCTGTTTCATCAGGAAAAATGTCATAAGCCTTCTAAAAGTTATTGTTGCATTAAACCATCTACATTAAAGAAAAAATAGATGATGTCAAACAGATTATCTGTGGAATTTATTTTCTTGTGTCCTAATTATTAAATACACAACTGTCAGTTCATCATCTGGGTGTAAACCACATTTTTTCTGCTACTCTCAGAAACAAGTAGAACAAGTTGGAGAGAAAGCTATCACTTGTTTTTCCAGTAATTCTATCAGATTATGAACCGCTCTGCAAAGTAATGGAAGATCTAAGATAAGACATACATGATCTCTTTCCCTATCTACCTTGCAAATTCCTTAAAGGCAAGAACCATAGTTCTGATTTTGGGGTGGGGATAAAATAAGGGGCAAAGGTGGAAATTGTTCTAAGAGCGTGGGGACACATTGTACTGAGGGACAAGAGTAAAGAAAATATAGGGCCAGGCGCGGCAGCTCACACCTGTAATCCCAGCACTTTGGGAGGCCGAGGTGGGTGGATCACGAGGTCGGGAGATCGAGACCAACCTGACCAACATGGTTAAACCCCGTCTCTACTAAAAATACAAAAATTAGCTGGGCGTGGTGGTGCGCGCCTGTAATCCCAGCTACTCAGGAGGCTGAGGCAGGAGAATCACTTAAACCCGGGAGGCAGAGGTTGCAGTGAGCCAAGATTGCACCACTGCACTCTAGCCTGGGTGACAAAGCGGGACTCCATCTCAAAAAAAAAAAAAAAAAAGAAAAAGAAAATAAAATATGAACCTAGGGAAATGTAGTCAGATAAATGAAGGTCCTGTTCGATTTGAGGACACAAAAAGTGCTTTCCTAAGTGGGCTATGGGGAGCCCGTTGCCCAAAGAGCTTCTATAAATTCTTTCCTCCCAGCAGCATTTCAGAGCTACGTGAAAATTCCAAACAGAAGGAAGAAAAACTGGAATTTTCGTCAGTATCTTGCTTAGTTTCTCCAAGTCTTAGTTTTTTTTTTTTGTTTTTGTTTTTTTTTTTGTTTTTTTTTTTTTGTTTTTTTTGAGATGGAGTCTTGCTCTGCTCCCTGGGCTGGAGTGCGGTGGTGTGATCTTGCCTTACTGCAACTTCTGCCTCCTGGGTTCAAGCGATTCTCCTGCCTCAGACTCCCAAGTTGCTGGGATTACAGTCGTGCACAACCACACCTGGCTAATTTTTGTATTTTTAGTATAGATGGGGTTTCACCGTGTTGGCCAGGCTGGTCTCGAGTTCCTCACCTCAGATAATCTGCCTGCCTTGGCCACCCAAACTGCTGGGATTACAGGTGTGAGCCACCGGGCCCAGCCATCCAAGTCTTATTTTTCTTACATAAAATAAGTAATTTGAAAGTTATTATCTCTAACGTTCTTTCCACCAAAATGACTCTGTGGATCCATGGGTCTGAAATGTGTTACGTAAGACTGGAGGTGGGGCTGGAGAAATGGGTGCAATCATATTCGTGTTGAGGACAGGAATAAGGAGGAAAAACCAGACCTGAGAGAGCGTGGGCTAAATCAGGGGGAAAGTAAGAAACTGGACTGTCTCCAGGATAGAAAGCAGGTCATTTTCAGGGAAGTGAGCTTCGTGTGAGAAGATTACAAGAAGCAATGCTTGGAAAGGTACGCAGAACTCTTCATTCGTTCAAGATTTTTGAGGGCCTCCTATATGTCTAGACCGAGAGGATCCAGAGATAAACAAGTATATTATTTCCATGTTCTCATGGAGATAGTATGTTAGTGGGAAAAGACAGGTAATAAATCATAGGAAAAAAATGTGACCTCGTGGCCCTCTAATGCAATGGTTAAAGGTAAAGGCTTTAGAGCCAGACCATCTACATTCAAATTCCAGCTCTCCAACTTGATCTGCAGCAAGATAGTTCACTTTTTCCTGCCTTAGTGTCTCATCTGTGTAATAATGGGACCCATTTTATATGGCTGGCACATGAGGATTAAAGAGGAAATAAATGTAAAACTTTAGAACAGTGTCCGACACCTGGTAAGTCTGAAATACATGTTAATTATTATTATTACTATTATGCAGATAAGTGTTGTGATAATAATGAAGTAGATGCATGGCATGGTTTTTCAACCTTAATTCTACTGACATTTGTGGGGGCCTGAAATTCTTTTTTGTGGGCAGTCATCCAGTGCATTGTAGCATCCCTAGCCTCTACTCACTAGATGCCAGTAGCAACTCCCAGTAACGACCACCAAAAATGTCTCTAGCCATTGCTAAATCCCCCCAGGGAGGCAAAAGTCTCTCCTGATTGAAAACTGGGTTAGAGAATAAAGAGTACAATATTTTTAGATAGGGCAGTATAGGACTCCTCAAAGAAAAACAGGAACAGACTCCCGAATGATGTTGTGCACACCTTTTGCAGCCATGAGAAAACCTGGGGGAGACGGTTCTGTAGAGGCGACAGCAAAGATAAAAGTCCCTAGGCTGGAAGTTGGTGTAGAGGCAACAGCAAAGATAAAAGTCCCTAGGCTGGAACACGTTGGTGTGGCCAGCTTGGGTGAAGAGTAAGATTATGTGAAAGAAGTAGGCAGGGTCAGTGTCTGAAGGGCAGTGAAGACCCTGGCAGTCAGTTTGGACTTTATTCTTTATATGCTGAGAAGCTATTAGAGGGTATTAAGCCAGAGAATGATACAGCAGGAAAGCTGGTGAGGAAGGGAATGCAAGTCCAGTGAGAGATGAGGGGGCTTGCATAGGAACAGTCAGAGGCCATGGTTGGGGAGGTGGTGAGCTGCAATAGGATTGCAATGTGTGATGGTGGAAGAACATGTAGAATGGTTCTTCACGCATGGAGAATAAAGGTAGAAAGGGAAGAGCACGTTTATGAGGAAGGAGTTTAATGACTCAATAATTCTGTCTAGGCCGTGTGCCGTTTGCCTCCTGCAAGTGGTAAGTGGGCTGTTGACTAGTTTGGAGATCAAGTGAAAGGTTGGTCCTGGAGCTAGATAATGTTTGGGAGCTATCAGCGTTTAGACAGCACTTAAACCATGGAACCTTCTGAGATCACCAAAGGAGAGAGGAGGGTGAGGTGGGAAGGCCACGGACCAGTTCTGAAGCGTGCCTACATTCTCTGAAGAGGTGGAGAAAACAGAAGTGGCCGGTGATGTCGATCAGCCCAGAGGGTGTGTGGTGTCTTAGAAGAGAAGAAAAGAAAAGAAATGCTTCAAGAGGGTGTGGCTCATCTGGGTCAAATGCTACCAAGAGGTCAAGTACGAAGAGAACTCTGACAGATGTCGGGATTTGGCAAGGTGGACAGCGTTGGTGGCTGTGATGAGAACGGTTTCACTGGGGACGTGGGGATGAAGGGCTCACTGCAGTTCATTCTAGAACAGTGGATGGGCATTAAGAAATTTGAGACAGGAAGTGCAGATACCTCTTTGGAGAACTGTGCCTGGGAAGGGAAGGGAGAAATAGAGCAGCAGTCAGAGAGGAATGTGGACCACAGAACACACAGTTTTCTGGTTAAGGTGGAGGTATTACAGCATATGTGAATGCCGATGGAACTATTCCAATGAAGAGAAGGAAACTGATGATCCAGCAGGATATTAGGAATGATTGCTTGGAAGAATTTGTTGAGGAATGGAAGAGGTAAAATACGCCGTTGACAATGGGTCAGTTTGTCTGATGAGAGAAGGATGGACAGCTCAATAAAATGAGAGAGGAGAGAAATTTAGGTAAAATGGTGCATTTGGGGTGGAAAATAAAGTAATTTGTGTCAGAATACTTCTATTTTCTTAAAGTATAAAGCAAGACCATCAACATATGGCCAGAACGCAGAGGTCAAAGGGCTGAACAAAAGTTAAAAAGGCATTGAGTATTCTTTTAGGAGAGTGAACAAGAATATTTATTGGGAAATCTGTCAGAATCAGCAGGCAGTTTTAAATGTTGATGGAACTGTGTAGTGATATATTTAAAGCGAGACTCATGAGCACATTTGCATGCTTTTCTTTGTTGCTTTCGTGCTTTGAAGCGGACATAATGTAGTTAGGGGGTTGAATGTCCAGACGGGTGTATTGCCAGGCACGTGTACAGTGGGAGAACAGAGGAGCAGGGGATGAAGGCAGAATACAAAGGGACATTTGCACTGGTGGTTCTAGCCTCCAGGCTGCTGGGGAGGAAAGAAGCCTGTGGGGAGCGGTGCTGACTGGTGGGAAACTCATAGGGTTGGTGCACTGGGGTTCTCAGGGAGGTGGAACATAACCAGAGCGTAGACAGCAGGAGAAGTTGCCTGGAATGATCAGAGATAATTATCAGAGTGGATGCTTTCCACTGAGATTTCAGAAATGGTCAGGTCATTGGTGATGAATGGTGAGATTATAGAGAGCTTTGACATGCAGGACAAGAAGTTTGAATTCTGATCTTTTTGAGCAAGTTGTTCAATCTGGAGTTTGTGGACAAGTTTTAGAGCATGGAACTAGAATAAAAGGGTGTGTGTGTGTGTGTCTACATTTTTCTGAGAGAGAGGATCATCAAAAGAATATCTGAACTACAAAATGTTAAGAATGATTTCTTTGTCGGGCGCGGTGGCTCACACCTGTAATTCCAGCACTTTGGGAGGCCGAGGCGGGTGGATCACCTGAGGTCAGGAGTTCAAGACCTGCCTGGCCAACCTGGTGAAACCTCATCTCTACTAAAAATACAAAAATTAGCTGGACATGGTGGCGGGTGCCTGTAGTCCCAGCTACTCACAGGAGAATCACTTGAACCAGGAGGTGGGGGTTTCAGTGAGCCAAGATCATGCCACTGCACTCCAGCCTGGGTGACAGAGCAAGACCCTATCTCAAAAAAAAAAAAAAAGAATGATTTCTCTAAAACCTAGGAGGTGGGCAGCCGCTGACAGTCTCTGAACAGGAGTAATGGTGTGAGCGTGCTTTTTACAAAGATGACACTGAGTTTGAAGGGGCAGAGAGAGGAAGATATTCCGACTCTGAAGAGATGTGTAATTCTCCACTTACCTGGCACAGAAAGGAGTAGATGCTGGAGCTGACTCCACAGCACAGCACCCGTGGGGCTGGACGCCGGTGCCCGCTGAGGAAGCATCCCTCTCCACATCATACTGTATTCATCGCTCCCTCATTCCTCATTCCCCCTCCCCTCCACTTCCAGCTGAAATAAAGTGGTTTTAATGAGGCATCACTTGGTGAGCTCTCGAATCAGGAGCCTGTAGGAGGACTTAACCAAAGATGTAGAGTCCTGCTAAATGCATCTTTCGTCACTTTGGGGTAGGAGGACAGACCTAGAGGTACTGTTTGATGAAGGATTTAGTGCACTTGTTCCTGTGCTCGGGAAATACGGAGTTCTCCACTTCTGAAGTTGAGCACTTTAGTGCCCATCAACCTTAAGACTGAGGTATGGTGGTGTCCACAAAGAGCAAAAATCTTGGATTCAGATAATCCAAGTTTCTTTTAACCCTTATAGTAGCAGCTGTTTCATTTAACCCTTAGAGTAGCTCTGTTAAAAAAAAACTGAACCTATCTCACTATAAGAGTAAATAAACAGAAGTTTCAAGAAATTACCTCACCCACGGTGAGACTGCTGGTACAGTGCAGAACTTGATATACTTTTCAAAAGGTCACGTGTGTTTCTCGAAGCTTTAGGAAACACGCTCATCCAATTCTCGTAAATCTCTCACTCACTCTGGCACAAGCACAAGACAAATGAGTTTTCCTTAAAATTGGGTTCAAGCACCAGGCTGACAGGAAACCATGTCATAATTAAAATCAATCAATGTCATGTTGAAATAGAATGACTTGTCATTCAAGAAGAGAATTCTGAGTGGAATTTCAATTACATTTAGAATGAAAATAACTGTGCTATGTAATCTTTTAGAAGGTAGTCCTCTTACTCTCTAACAAGCTGAATTTATTTTTCAAAGCATTCTAATTAGACATTCTTGAGGAATTTCCACCTGTAGTGAAACTGACAGCCAGGGCCATGCTGTGCCATGCTGTGCCGTGCGTGCTATGCTGTTGGTAGTGAGAGCAGAAGCTGGGTGTGGGAGAGGAAAGGAGACTCTTGAGCAGTCTGGGAAACAGAGAAAAAGGGAAATCTTCTGTAAACTGCATTTCTAATCACCATGATGACCATGTTTTCTAGCCCTAAAATTGGGATATGTGACTTGACAGAGAGACAGAATACTGAAAATTGGGGTAGATCAGAAATACGGGATTTATGGTCATCACCCTATTATCAATAGTGGCAAGGGGCAGCTTGAAGAATTCACAATTAAAATTTAGATTAGATTTGAGGAAATTTACTTTAAAAATTAATTTCTGAATATATGACACTTGTGAACATTCAATTGTCTGTCTTGAAAGCTTCCCACCACCTCCTTCTCTTAAATATCCCCTTTATGAGTTCCCATCCCTACTACCTACTTTATAACTTTGTGTCATTGATGGTTTAAGTACCCATTGCCTATGTGCAACTGCATCCAGCCTTTGTAGTTTTGGAACCGAGGATACTGCCCACTCTCAGTTGGCCTTCAATAAATGTTTGTTGCAGGGATGGAGGGTGGGTGAAACTGGAGCCAACCAGAGCCAGGATAAACCACGTACCTTGGTGCTTTTCTTGTGAAGGCTTTATGTTTACTTCTTTTGGTACAACTAAATTTGGGACTAAGTTTGAATAGCACGAGTCTCCTCATTGAAAACTTACCATTGGCCAGATGCGATGGCTCACACCTGTCATCTCAGTAGTTTGGGAGGCCGAGTTGGACAAATCACTTGAGCTCAGGAGTTCAGGACCAGCCTGTCCAACAGGCAACATGGTGAAACCTCATCTTTACAAAAAATACAAAACTTAGCTAGGCGTGGTGGTGCATGCCAGTAATCCCAACTTCTCGGGAGGCTGAGGCAGGAGAATCACTTGAGCCCGGGAGGAAGAGGCTGCAGTGAGCTGAGATCGTACCACTGCACTCCAGCCTGGGTGACAGTGAGACTCTATCACAAAGAAAAAGAAAACGTACCTGTACACTACTCTCCCACTTAATTTTCAAAGGTAGCCTGTGTCTCTTTTCCACATTCTCCCATGATGCTAGGCGTTACCAACTGTGTCTCTGAATTATTGGTGTCTCTGTGGAGAATAAAACATGTTTTCCACCCATATGCATATCTCAAAAACAGCCCACCATTCTAGGTTTTAACTGGACGGATTCAAATTGGTGATAATTAACCCTATCAATACCGCAATTAAAGTTGGTATGTCTAAAGAACTAGTTCTTGGGTACTAATAAAGGCTACTCATGGTAAGATGCTGGCCTTTTGGTGGGGTTAGTTCTGATGATCTAATATCTTAATATTGCCATAGCACTTGGGATCATGCTGGGACATAGTGAGAGACATTTATATGTTTGCCATTATCTTGCTTTATATCTCAACAAGCTTATGGGGACAGAGAAAACTGATGCAAAAGTCAAGGAGTCTCTTAAATGCATTATCTCCCATGGCTTAGTTTTGAGTTTCTTGTTACAGATAAGTGATGTTTAAGCACAAAATAATAAATCTAAAATGTTGTATTGACAGCAGAGACTCAGGACCTTTATGGTGGGACAGAAGCTTGTGGAAATAGTAGATACCTGGGATTGAACCCCTTGTTTCTTTAAGACCAGAAAAGCTTCTCAGTTCCTGCATTTGGCTTGGGTTTTACTAACTGATACATTGCCCATTGGTTTGTGGGTACGAACTGTGTTTCTTTGGATTTTTCTTAAGAATTAGGGAAAGAGCTGCATTAGCCTTGGTTGTTGGCGGATTTTGATATCTGTAATGATTTGACTTGGGATAGAAAGACAGAACATAGTTCATACATAGAAAGCACCACCCAAAATATCTAAAGTGCAAAGGATGGAGAAGCGACCTGACTCAGTAACAAACTATCCCGAAGAGCCATGATCAAGCATCTTCTCCTTGAGGAGTCTAGGGATGCACAGGGGCTGGGGGAAAGCAGGGGACAGAACAATGTTTAGAAATATAGACCTAGTCTTGAGTATCTGATTAGAGTTGAATGTCAACAACTGCCTTGACTTCTCTCTTAAAAATTTTTTTTGAGATGGAGTCTCACTGTCGCCCAGACTGTAGTGCAGTGGCGCGACCTCAGCTTACTGCAACCTCCGCCTCCTGGGTTCAAATGATTCTCTTGCCTCAACCTCCCGAGTAGCTGGAATTACAGGGGCCTGCCACCACGCCTGGCTAATTGTTTTTTTGTATTTTTAGTAGAGCCAGGGTTTCGCCATGTTAGCCAGGCTGTTCTCGAACTCCTGACCTCAGGTGATCCACCTGCCTTGGCCTCCCAAAGTGCTGGGATTACAGGCGTGAGCCACCGTGCTTGGCCAAAAAAATTTTTTTTACTTTACTATGTAAAATCTCATATTGCTTTGTGGAAGGGTGAGAGTTTTCTAAACAAAAGCAAATTGGATGCCTTTATTCTAGAAGAGTGTCTTCATCCCGTTTTACTGGTAGAGTGCAAGCCTTTGCATGGCAGGAACAGTGTCTTATTCATGTTTTATCCTGAAGGGCTTACAGAGGTCACACCATGAAGAGCGGTTCTGAAAATCATCTGTGGAATGAATAAATGAATGAAAGCAGGAAAGGCTCTGGTCCTCTAGATTCTTATTCAAACAGTGTACGAGTTGCTATATTATCCAACAAGGGCATGCGGGAAAAGATAGGAGGGTTAAAAGAGAAATCAGTCAGCAAAAGTGCTAACCAGAGAGGGGCTTTCAATGAAACCTACTGGGAAAAGTTGGCGGATGTGTCTTCCTTAAAGGTTTTATTTTTTCCTATGGGGAAAAATGCTTTGAAGGAAAGACTTTTAATTGAGAACAAAACCACAGTCTCTGGAAAGTGTGCAGCTTAGCAGGCCCGCTACAGAGAGACTTTAAAGCCGGTGGGAGGTCAATTTATATCCCTAAGCTTTGTAATCTTTCCCAGAAGGGTCTTCATTTCAGGTGGCCTACTTTCACCGAAATGCCACTGATGTTGGCTAAGTTCTGTTTCCTTTCAATTCATATTTTGAAGTCTTAACCTCCAGTGCCTAAGAATATGACTTTTTTTGGGAAATGAGTGGCTGGTAAATTAACTGATTAGTTAAGATGAGGTCATTTTGGAGTAGGGTGGGCATTTAATCCAATATAAGTGCTGTCCTTATTTATAAAAAGTGGAAGTTTGGACACGGACACACACACACAGGGGGAATACCATGCAAAGACGAAGGCAGGGATCCAGGTGATGCGTCTACAAGCCAAGGAAGCCAAAGACGCCAGCAAGGGGAGAGGCAGCAACAGACTCTCCCCCACAGCCTCGGAAGGAACCAGCCAGCTGTAACCTTGATCTCAGACTTCCAGCCTCCAGAACTGTGAGATGATAATACATTTCTCTTGTTTAAGCCATCCTGTCTGTGGTACTTTGTTATCACAGCCCAAGCAGACGAATAGACCCACAAGATGATTCAAACACTGCTGTACTTTAATGGTTACTGCGAAATACCGCAGTTCATGATAATTCTACAGTCTTACTCTAGAACTGCTGTAATGTTCAAGTAGACATAAGATCACTGGGTGGATTGTGTTTTTACCAACACACGAAAATATAATTATCCGTGAGCACCGTGCTGCCTTTGGAGACACTGCTGGGACTGTGACTCAGACCTCCCTTGAGAAAACTGGTCATTAGGAGTCACAGTGATGTGGAATCAACTTTGTCTTTCTGAAACGCTGGAGGTACTCATCATAGCCTGGACCGCCTGGGATCTGCGTGTTTTCTCCGTGTTGTAATGATGTGAAACGCTTTATCAGCACAGGAAGGCGTTTTTAGGAGAAGCGTTTTGAATCAGAAGGCTTAAGAAGAATTCTACTTTTCTCGTGAGTATCAAGTAGTTGATTATTGAGAACTGAAAATATTATAGAAGGATAACTGACAAAGGGATCCTTAAATATCTGCATTTATCATGAAAGGTAAAAGTCCAGAGAAACTGTTAGTTAGCTGCTAGGAAAAGCTGTGTTTTCTCTATGATCCTAAGTCATAGAGAAGGATCATGGTGTGGCAAGGGCAACTGAGCCCCAGGGGGCTCCATCCGCTTTAGGCCAGGCCCTGCCTACAGCAGTTTGCAGAGGCTGGTCTCAGATGCTTGCCAACAAATATAGCCCTGCAGTGCAGTGACACTGCATTCCGGCAACTCTCTGTTCTCTTCATATTTTCTCATAAAAACGTGACTCTGGCTAAAGAGAAAATGCCGTGCGGTAGGCTTAGCTCCTTAATGGTGAGGTGTTGATTTGGTATAGGTCTGTTTTCAGCCAACCCAGTACTCACTGTGTGGGGATTTTGTTGTTGTTGTTGTTAATGGTAGCGGTATTGTCTGGCCAAAGAATCATCCTTGCCATCCAGCAGTAAGACTGTCATCGAATCACAGCCATTTCTGCTTGCAGACGGGCGGCCATGGGCATGTCAAAACCATGTGTGCTTATTAAAAGGTGACTAAACACCCTGCTCTCTACCCTCCACTGTCCTTTGCAAGATTTCTTCAGATTCTCCGGGGATCCATCCTTTTTTCCCTCCACTGCCACCTTCTTAGCTGCCCCTCTGACAAATGCCTCTTCATCCCGCAGGCATCGCCGTGCAGCTGCTTCTGAGTCAGCTCCTTCCTCATGATCTTGGGGGACCCATCCTCCGAGTGGTTTACCAAGGTGTGTGTTTATTATGTGTATGTAATAAACACACATATAAAATAAATATATAATAAACACACACTATATATTTTTGTATATAATATATTGTATATATTATATATTAATTATATACAATATATTGTATATATTATATATTAATTTTATACAATATATTGTATATATTATATATTAATTTTATGCAATATATTGTATATATTATATATTAATGTTTATGCAATATAAGACCCATTTAGTCTAATTTCAGCAAGAATCCTGCTGCGTCAGTTTAGTGAAAGTCCCCTACACTTAGTATCCAATCCCCCTTTAGTACCTGATCAAATGCCTCATCCCCTAGCCTTGATGTCTTATCACCCTGGCCTGCCTTCAACAAGAATATTTTTGAGTCAGCCTAGCAACAACCCCCAGCCTTGATGTTCCCACTTAGTAATTTTCCATCCGCTCATCCCCAGCCTGCTTGGCTATCAGTCTCCACTCGTCCTTGTAGTTGGAGTTGAGCTCAGTCACCCTTCCCTACTACAAACCTCCTTGTGGCGTCCCCACTCATAAACTCTGCGTGTCCTTAACAAGTGTCATGAATATTTTTTTCTCTAGCAGTAAAAGAGTTTTTTTGATAATTAGACCATAAGCGTTTCCAAGGTAAAACTTTTCTCCTGGGCTCCTGAAATCATGAGTGTATAGTAGTTGGTCAATGAACATTGGCTAGTAGATGGATTCTCCTCTTCCTTCCCATCTTCCCCCATACCTTCCTTATTGTCTTGCCTCCTTTTTCCTTCTCTGTTTAACATAAAAATGATGAATCATAATGATAAATTCTTTGATGTGATCAAAGAATTTAATCAGCATTCTTCATTTAATCAGCATTCTTCATTTAATCAGTATTCGCTAACTTACTATTAATGAAATTATCCATTTCAATAGGGTAGGTATATTCAGTGCATTGAGTTTTTAGAGGGACATTTCACAGGCACTTAGTATTTTATAAAAATATGTGGCATTGATGCATTAATTAAGGGAGAAGTAAAAATCCACAGAATTCATACACATGTCATTATTACTTTTTCCATCGCAGAATTCTGCCTCTTTTTATTTTATAAGAAGAATATAGAAACTATGATTTTTCATTGCTTGGAAACAAGTGGATCGCATTGGAGGAGGGGAAAGATCATATTGCATGCGTTATACCTTCAGAATAGCATACGATAGTGATAAGGAGAAATATTTTATCAAAACAGAGAAAGCTGAAAGGATTTAAAATCTCCCAATTTGAAACTCTGTCCTAGTGTTATAGTAGAGATACAAGTTTTATTCACTAACATAAAATAATAAAAACTATAATTCTGTGGGGTTTTCTTATGTTTGGGGGATGAGGAGGTGACTATTTAAAACATCCCTCAAAACAAGTGCAGAATTACCAGTTTCATATGTTTTTAGCATCATGTTCTATTCTTGTAGAAAAGTAGTGACAAAAATAACACACAACCCAGCACTTTGGGAGGCCGAGGTGGGTGGATCACAAGGTCAGGAGATGCAGACCATCCTGGCTAACACGGTGAAACCCTGTCTCTACTAAAAATACAAAAAAAAAAAAAATTAGCCGGGCGAGGTGGTGGCGCCTGTAGTCCCAGCTACTCGGGAGGCTGAGGCAGGAGAATAGTGTGAACCCGGGAGGCGGAGCTTGCAGTGAGCCAAGATCCTGCCACTGCACTCCAGCCTGGGCAACAGAGCGAGGCTCCGTCTCAGAAACACACACGTACACATTTGTTCTGCACTCCTGTGTGCCACGCATAGTGGTAAGCGCTTTCTGTACATTGCCTCATTGATTCCTCACAACCACATCGTGCAGTCATTTCTTTTCTTATCTCCATTTTATCCATGGCTGACCTGAGGCTTGAGAGTGAAGCAAACTGCCCAAGTTCATCCCCGTCAATAGCAGAATATGAAATTCAACCCCTAGTGTCGCTCATGCCCAAAGTCAGGCTTTTAAAAATCTCTTTGCGGCCAGGCATGGTGGCTTATGCCTGTAATCCCAGCACTTTGGGGGGCCAAGGCAGGTGGATCACAAGGTCAAGAGATCGAGACCATCTTGGCCAACATGGTGAAACCCCATCTCTACTAAAAATACAAAAATCAGCTGGGCAGGGTGGCACGTGCCCATAGTCCCAGCTATTTGGGAGGCTGAAGCAGGAGAATCTCTTGAACCCAGGAGGCGGAGGTTGCAGTGAGTCAAGATTGCACCACTGCACTCCAGCCTGGCGACAGAGTGAGACTCTGTCTCAAAAAAAAAAAAAAAAAAAAAAAAACCCAACAAACACAACAAAAAACCTCTTTGCTATCTTCATGAAAAGAGATTGACCTTTGATGAATCATACAAATGAGATATTTGCTTGTACTCTGCTTCAAACTCAATTATAAAAGACTTTGGAAAGAAGAGCTATGATGATTTACAGATTGAATCTTTCTACATCATGTGAGATTGATTTCTTGAAGTTTCTCCGAACTGGATTAACACCCTCTGAGTGTTAACTGGTTGGAATGAATCCAAATCCCTGCAGTGCTTGTGGAAGCCTGGGCCACCTGTCTCAAAGATGTTTATCCCAGATTTGCAGACCAGGAAATCTTGTGAGGTGCTGCCCAGGAACCCACAGTGGTAACAAGCTCACCATAGGATTCTTATGTGAACTGCAGTTTTAAAACCACTGTAATAAGGGTGATTTCTCTTTCTATAGGCGGAAAAAGATTCCATCCAAATGTTTAGTTTAAAGGAATATCACTGTAATTATGATAAACCAGGAGCTGCAAACTCGTGGACTGAAGGACAGTAGTTTCTCCTTTGGCCAGCACAGTTTGTTACCGTGAGAGTTTGGATGTCTTTATGTAAGGCATATGCCCTCTATTTCAATACACTGCCCATGATTTCCTAGCATCTTAGACTTTGAAGATACTGGCAGGATCCCTCAAGAAAGCAGGAAGGAAGAACATTCTCATACATGAAATCCATGAGATCCTGGGGCCCCGTGTGCCTGACTCTCCTGCAGTGCTCCCGACCTGTCTATAGGGTAGTTTTTCTCTCTGTTCAGGGAGTTAGACAAAGAAGAAATAGTTTTTCCTTTTTTCTTTTTGAGACAGGGTCTCGCTCTGCCACTCAGGGTGGAGTGCAATGATAGGGTCATAGCTCACTGCAGCCTCAAACTCCCGGGCTCAAGTGATCCTCCCACCTCAGCCTCCGAGTGAGCTGGCACCAGAGGCACATACCACCACTCCCAACTCATTTTTATTTTTTATAGAGACAGGGTCTCTCTGTGTTGCCCAGGCTGGTATTGAACTCCTGGGCTCAAGGAATCCTCCTGCTTTGGTCTCCCAAATTGCTGAAATTACAGGTGTGAGCCACTGCCCCCAGCCATAAATATTTTTTTCTATGCTTCTTCTTGCCCTCTGTAAGTGACTCAGATATTCTCCCTGTCATCTGAGACCTCAGTCCTTTTTGATAAAGTAGAAGGGAAAAAATGGATAGGAGGCCCTCGGTGAAAACAAACCAGAAATATGAATATTTTTCAGAAATTAAGAAAATAAAACAATTTATGTTAAATCAAGAAGGTGACATACCAAATAAAACAAATCAGACGTCGGTTTGGTGATAAAAAATGATAGGATTTGTGTATCTCTTGAGTGTTCACCATATAACAGCAGTACCTATAAGGGCTTTGAAAAGAAAAACTGTCAAAATAATCAAGACTCATTTTTGGGAAAAGATGACTTGTTTGACAAATTAAACCACCAAAGGAAAGAATAGTATAAACGACATAAAAACTTTATTTCATCAATATAGGTAATTAGAAGCAATTGGGCTTTTATTTTGTAACTAAATATATGTAGTTTTCAAATTAAGAGGTAATGGGATTTTGACTAATATTTCACATACTTAATTAGGAGCCTTTGGTTTAGAGCTGAATGCTCTCTCAGCAAACTAACACAGGAACAGAAAACCAAATACTGCATGTTCTCGCTCATAAGTGGGAGTTGAGCAATGAGAACACATGGACACAGGGAGGGGAACATCACACACCAGGGCATGTCAGGGGGTGGGGGACAAGGGGAGGGAGAGCATTAGGGCAAATACCTAATGCAAGCGAGGCTTAAAACCTAAATGATGGGTTGATGGGTGCAGCAAACTGCCATGGCACCTGTATACCTATTAACAAACCTGCACGTTCTGCACACGTATCCCAGAACTTAAAGTAAAATAAAAAATAAAAAAAAAGGACTGAGTGCTCAAAATTTTTTTATAAGTTAAGAAAACCAAACAAAAATTATATATAAACATATATAATATTATATATAATATGTATATCTTGTATATGTAAATGTTTTGTTATATATAAGAATATATTTTATATACATACAATATTCACATATATAGTATAGGCCAATGTATAATATATATTTTATATAATATGTGGTATCATATATAGTATATAAAATTGACTTGATTTTACAATAGCATGGCAGATTCAATAAGAAGGAGGAAAGTAAGGACCTGTAAAATCCTCTTCGTTCTACTTCTCCTTGGCTTGTGGCTTATACAGTGTTATCCTAGATTTCTTCTGCTGGTTAAGGATTCGTGATTAGGATTAATTGATATAATTAATGTCAGGGTCAGCAATGGATGAGTCTCTAAGGGGAGCCCACGTGCTCAAAAGCGGTGATAAAAGTCACTTTCTTAGAAATAAAGATCCTTGTGCCACATCAAAAAGCTTTTAAATGTGTCAGTTAACCTCCCACGTCTCCTAAGGAAACAGAGATATGGGCAAAGGTAAATCTATAGGATGTTTATCAGAACAGTATTTAAACTATACTAATATAAAATGTAAAGAAACTGTGTCCAGAAGTAGTATACTTGTGTTTTAAAAATTGGCTTTTATAATAGAATTCTGCATTACCATTAAAAAAACACACACACAACTTGAACATTTCAAACTCAACATATTCAAAACTAAACTCTTTCCAACCCGATCTCCTCCCATCATTTATATGTGAGTGTTTCCATCACCCCTGAGATGATCATGCCAGATACCAAAAATTGTCTGATTCCCCTCTCTCCTTTTTTATCTCCCTAAATACAGCCGCATAGTCTGTAGGCAACAAGGCACCGCCTCCAGGACTCAGCCTAAACTCATCCACTTTTCTCTACCTGTGCTGCCACCACGCTCGTTCGACAGACCATGCCTTCTTGCCTGGAAACTATGCTGTGGCCTCTTACCACGACCCTCTTGGCATTGCAGCCACAGCAGTCGTTTTCAAAATGTAAATGAGACCACGCCCACTCCTTGCTTAAAATGTAAACGAGACCACGCCCACTCCTGTGCTTAAAATGTAAATGAGACCACGCCCACTCCTGTGCTTAAAAGCCATCAGGCCCTCCATTTGCTTCACGGGAGATCCCAAGCCTGGCCTACAGCACTGTTATAGCACAGTCCTTGCCTTGATCTCCAGCTCCATTTCAGCTTACTCTCCATCTCGCTCTCTGCACTCCAGGAAGGGTGGTGCGGCTCCTCCGAGTCTGTGTGTGCTGTTGCCTGTGTCTGGAATCCTTCCCTCCCACACAGCACTCCTCTGTTCCATCGAAGAACTGCCTTCTTATCTTTGACCTCTCAGCTTAAGTCCGGTCTGTGATACGGATTGAGTCCCTAGTTAGTTCTTTCTTATAGTGTCCTGTCACCCTGCACCCGGACTCAATATTGCACATATAGTTTGTAAATAAAATTTCATTTGGGTCTAACATCTGCTTGACCCATTGGATCGTAACCCTGCGAGGAGGTAATCTTGTGTGCTTTCTTCTCCAGTCACCTCCCCCTTGCCTACAGATACATTGCAGGTGCTGACAGTTGTCACTCAGCGAAATGTGTAGAGTGAAATGTCTGACATTTAACAGTCATCATCACATATTTCCAAAATGTATCTTTTTAAGTAGGCATGAACAAATATACACGTCTCATACGTATTTTGAATATGTGACTATGATACTAAGAATGCAAGCAAAAATTACTATAATGGTTATCTCTGGGGGAGATACATTTTAAAAATATATTTCTGTGTTTTTCAGTTATCCATTGAGTACTTTCATCTTTAAAATTAGAAAGAAAAGTGCTATTTTGTAAAGTGTGTCCCTTTCTTTCACTAATTATAATTCTGACCACACCCCACGTCCTTTTCTGCCTCTGGGACTAGGACTCTTAAGACAATGCGTTTGTAATTTTAAACCCAACTGTACAGGTCCATATTGAAGGACCAGTGGCATTAGAGGACATAGGAAAGGGGAAAAGTCCAAAGTGGCCTCACCAAATCACAGTTTATCAGAATACTAAATAATAATACAACAATGACAATGTCATAGATGCAAACAAAACCATCGTCTTATATCATTGCAAGCTGTTTTTGTGTTTTTGGTCTCAACATTCATATCAACTCAATCAGTGGCATCTTTTTGGCTTGAATGTGACCATTGTTTTAATGCTGCGTGTATTCATTGAAAAGCCTTGTCAGAGTGGTTACTGGGGTGGGAACAAGTTGATACGGCTCCGATGACTGGAGAAACACCGGGGTTCTTGGTCTCACACTGAAAGGATTAATGACAGGGACACACATGGAGTGGTTTTATGGAGCGAAAAGTTTAATAGGGCAAGAAAGAAGGAAGGAAGAAGAAAACAGCTCCCCAGTATAGAGACGGAGGGAGTGGGGATTGGAACAAAGAGAAAACACGCTGTGCGGCAGAAAAGTGGCTGCTTATAGGAGAAGGCGGTGTCTGATTTGCATAGGGCACAGGTGATTGGTTTGACCAGGCATGTCATTCACATAGCCCGTGAAATAACTGGCCCTCCCACCCTGGCTTTTAATATGCAAATTCCAGGCGCCATGATGTTCTACACACGTGGGGATATGTGGGAGCGGCCATGTTGCCAGGTACTTGTGGGGGCCCGGAAAAGACGGGGAATCGCCCTGTTTGGGTGGACCCAGTTTCTAATGGCGTGTATTTGCATGTCAAAGCTTGCCGGAGGGGGCTTTCCTGCTAGGCAAGAAATGTTTCTCGAGCTACTTTAAAAGAAACAAAAGCTTGTCAAGGACAAAAAAGCTTGTCAAGGACAAGCTTTTTTCCTCTCTATCTGCCTAAAATAATTTCTTAATAGCTCCCGTAGCAAAGTGAGGTTTCTGTCCCCACAGTGCACTTTTGCTCCCCCAAACTTCTAAGGCAGGCTCCCTCCCTTTGCACTAATGGACACCAGACACTCACTCCCTGGCAGTGTGGAGTACTCCTCTTTTCTTGTAAATTGTACCTCTTGAGGCTGACTGCAAGCTCCCTGAAGGCAGGAGAGCATCTTCTGTATCTCTCTATATCTATCCTCGCACCCACAGAGCACTCAGCCAGTTCATGTACTCATTTCATTCATTCATTCATGTCACAAATATTTACTGTGACCTCCTGGGTTCAGGGCTCTGCTGTACCACCTGGAGATAAAGAACAAAACAGATGAGACAGAGATCTGCTTTCATGCTGCTTCCATTCTAGTGGAGTAATACACTTCACAAAGGAATGGCCATTTATTGATTGAGCATCTCTTAACAATTCTTGTCTTGAAAATCAACTGATTTTAGTATTTAGGAAAGTATCCAAGGAAATAAGAGACATATTTTTCTTCTTTAGTTCTTTTCAAAAGATTTCAGTTTTTTTTTTTAAATGTAAGAAGTTAATGTTAGAACCCTGATAATGTATCTAAGGAATGACGTTGTGGAGAAGTGTTTCTCTCCTTTTGTGTCTTTATTTACAAATGTAGGGAGTTGTTGAGCCTACATTTCCAGAGTAATCATCACATGGAAAGGAGTGCTCATTGCCAATCAGATTGCAAGTAGAGTTTCACAAATCTAGTATACAAAGGTCTATAGAAAAAGTATTAGGCCAGGCACGGTGGTTCACAAATCCCAGAGCTTTGGGAGGCAGAGGCAGGAAGATTGCTTGAGGCCAGGAGCTCAAGACCAGCCTGGGCAACATACCAAAGCCCTGTCTCTACAAAAAAAAAAAATAATAATAATAAAAAATAAAAATTAAAAAAAAAAGAAGCTTAAACAAGCATGGTGGTGTGTCTGCAGTCCCAGCTGCTCAGGAGGCTGAGGCGGGAGGATCGCTTGAGCAGTGAGTAATAATGGCGCCGCTGCACTCCAGCCTGGGTGACAAAGCAAGACCCTATCTCTAAAATAATTCTTTTTAAGTATTATATGACTGATCCAAAAGAATAAGTTACTCAGCAAAGGATGCAGGTGTACTTTTCCAGCATAAGCAGCTTAGATCCAAGGTTGACTACAACAGAGACAAGGAAGACTATAGAAGATGGGACCAGACACTCACCTTTGTGGAGTGTCTGCTCATTATCTGCTGGGCTCTGTGTGGGGCTCCCTCCATAAAGATTATCCCCTTTAATCCTCACAACCTCACTGACACTTAGCCAGTATTCTTCCCATTCTACAGGGGAGAAAACCGAAGCTCAGAGAGACTAAATAGGTTTCCCAAAGGCCTCTTAGTTAGACAACTTCATTCAGAGTTTGCATCTAACTGCACAGTCCTACCTGCTTGAGTTAGGAGTCAAATGATAAGAATTTTAGGTTTCAGTTCCCTCAGTTTACTAGCATGGAAACTAAAGTGGGTTACTATATTTCCTAGATCTTCCTTTCCTCACCTAGAAATGAGAATAATATCTGCCATATGAGGATGTCAATTTTTAAAGGAAAAGCTAAATGAAATCATTTTGTAATCCATAAAGCACTCTGGGAACTATAACAATTGCTGAATGTTAAGAAATACAGAAAGTCTACAAAAGATTTTCTAAGAAAAAGGAAAGGAAATGATAATCACTATAATTTCATGAAGGAGAAAGTAGGCCAATAGTTGTCATTAATTACAAATGATAAAACAAGAAGGAAAGCAGAATGTCATATCACTCTCAATAAAAAAAACATAGGTTATGCAAATCTGATGTGTTCTGGAAGAAATGAGAAAAGTCCCTGAAATAGGATTCATTTCTGAGGCTCAATTCCGTGATTTGTGACTATGAATTTGAGTTATAAGAGCTAGAAGGAACCTTCCATGAAGGATTGGGGATGGGGAGCCTTCAGAGACTTGCTCAGGGCCGGAGCCAGAGCCAAGACCCGGGGCTGCTCTGCCCAGTGTGTTCTTCCTTAGTTCACTAGAAATCATTTTGAGTGATGTACTCCAATGAGGGCTGGGACAGAGAGAGGAAGGGGAGAGGACCACTATTATCAACAACCGTCCAGAAGATAATCAAATTTATGTCCTAGAATTATTTTTTACAATAGAAGATAACCACATAGTTATGCTAGCCACAACTGTTAAAGCGAAATGAATTCTCCTGAAAGCCAGTGCTTCACCATACGTAGCTACCATGTACCTGATTAGAGCTGTGCCAATTGTAACTAAATCAGGGGCTCACCAATGAAAGGACTATGTTGATAACTAAATCCATTCATGAGATGAAGAATGCTTTCCATGAAGTAAACAACTCCTGTTTTCCCAATGTGAGGCAGTGTTCTGAACAATTGTGTGGCTTACGTGATTGGCAGTCTTTCTGTAACAGGCAGCTCCAATAGCAGGGCAGTCTGAATAAAGGAATCTCTGGAGGTGAAGGTGCTGAAGAGTGTTGATACTTGAAATGTTGGGGAATGAAAGGCTGCTCTCTTTCAAGAAGACCGGAAGGATCACTTTGAAATCCCGGAAGGCTTGCAGACATCCTGCAGAAAAGAACTGGCTAAAAATAGCAGCCAGTGTTGTGGTTGGCTGATAGGGCGGGCTGTAGAGTGGAAAAGTAAATATCCATTGCTTTGTGACCTGAGGATCTCTATAACCTGTATCTTCCCACAAATATACTCTCTACTTCGTCCTTCTTTATTTTTTTAGAGATAGGGTCTTGCTGTATCGCCCAGGCTAGTCTTGAACTCCTGATCAATTAAAATACATTCCATTTTTTTTCTCTTCCTCTCTCTCCATATTTTGTTGTGTGACATATTCCTCCAGGATAATAGGGAACAATTTAATAAAATATTTTTCTAAAGCCACCATTGCAAAGCATCTGGGTTGTTCGTCTTCACTTCCATAAACAACCCATTATCAGGAGATGGTTAACTTGAGCAATTTGATAACAGATTCAGTTTGAAGTCACATTATAAAAAACAGCCTAGAGTGATTGTCGCGTACTTACAGATACGCTTAGGTAATCCTCACGGTATTGATGTTATCCCCAATTTAGAAATGGCTGAGTGGAGAGAGATTAAAGCTGCCAAGGAAAAGATTAAAGGGTAGCTGTCTAACGTCTACCCTGGGACCTGGGACAATGGGAACCATGGAAAATTGAAACTACACGTAATGCAAACGACTTAAGCCACGAGCTATCTGATTTGCCCCTTTCCGCTCCTTGCTCATGAAGGGGAAGCGGCCTGGTTAATTGACAAGGAAAGTATCAGCATTGCCCGCCCAGCCCTCTGCTTCTCATGTGCTGAGGGGCTCCCATCAAAGGAGGAAGTCCACAACTTTCTTTCCTATTCGCTTCTCAAACCTTCATGACGGGACGTCTTATTGAATGGATCACTGGAAAGCATTTGGATGACCCATCTTTATGACATCGCATTCTGTGACTTTGTACAGGTGACTTTTGTTACCATTTACTTATCACTGAGAGAGAGAATTGTAGTATTCTGTCTCACTTCTTTCACTTTTCCTTTGTATCAGCAAAATTAATTTTATTAAATCTCAATATTTAATGTATTCAGTCTTTGAAAATCCTAGCTTCTTGAAGGAAACGAGTGAAATTTCACAGATACACTATTTTCAGGTAAACTTTTTTAGAGTTGCCAAATTTTTTAAAAAGTAAAAACATGCAAGATTTAAATTACATCGAGTTAGGACTGTTGGATGGCTAGACTCTGAGGCATATACGCACTCTGTTATGCTCCACTTTTTCCACTTTCAGTCGCTGAAGCACTTTTAGGAAGGATGGAATGGAGGTGCTTTGTATGGCAATGCAAGATGAAGCAGGATCTGTTACAAGGTCCCTGGCTGGAAAAGTACACTTCTTTCAGCACTATTGTACCTTAACTGTCTCCAGTTACAGCCAGAGGAGATGTGTAATATAGGACTGGACTTGCCACAAATGCAAGTACACAAGCCTTGGGACAGAGACACCTTGTGCTACAGTAAATTGATCTGCCCCTTGTGTCCACTAAGTCATCCGGCACACAAAATAGGAGCTCACATCAGAGATGGTGGGAACTGCCTGGAGTTCTGATTTTTATCTGGCCATTCAAGATCTGGAGAAAGAGTGAATTTTAAAGTCCTCTCTTGTAGAAACCGTTTAAATATCTGAATATCCTCATTTAGATTTATGACCCTACGATTATGCTACTTTTATATTTAAAACCATTTGACGTAGAATCAAATTTGTGTACCGCTATTTTTAACCTCATTTCCTAATGTTTCCTCTTAGAATAATTTTTTGTCAAATGGGAATAACATATAGCTTGCATTTTTCTTAAATGGAAATATTAAGATTATTTGTATTATTGAGGAAGATTAAAAAGAAAGATGGCATACTGAAAACTAATTTTTTTGTATGATAGTTTAGAATAGCGGTAGATTTTGCAAAGCTGGTATCTTATGTCATCTGCCATATATTATTAAGCATCAAATATATTGCCACTTCAGGCTGGGTTTCCCAGAGATGCGTGGCATGAAAAGATGACAGCAGGGTAATAAGATACGAGCGAAGTAAAAAGGAGAAAGAAGATGAAGAGATTACTGATAAACAGTGAAGCAAGCCATTGTGTCAGCTATTTCTGGTGATGTCAATTTAGTGACATATCTTGGTGAAGTGAGTTAACTGCATGTGTGTGTGTCAAGTTGCTTCTTTTCTGATGCGGGTTTGACTTTTCTCATTTTGACTACTTTTCCAGAGGTGAAATTAGAGTAGATTAAAGAAAGTAAGAAAGAAAAACCTCAATGGACAAAAACTGGTCTAGGCAGTTTAAATCATCTCATTTAATTATTATCAAATGCTTGGGAAGAGATAGTATTTTTTTTTTTTTTTTTTTGAGACGGAGTCTCGCTGGCCAGGTCACTCCAGGCTGGAGTGCAGTGGCGCCATCTCGCTCATTGCACGCCTCGCCTCCCAGGTTCACGCCATTCTCCTTGCCTCAGCCTCCTCCTAAGGAGCTTGACCACAGGCTTCTACCACCACGCCTCAAGGTTTTTGTATTTTAGTAGAGACGGGTTTCACCATGTTAGCTGCCAGGGATGCTGATCTCCCGCGACCTCGTGATCCACCACTCGGCCTCCCAAAGTGCTGGGATTACAGGCTTGAGCCACCTCGCCCCGGCTCTCCTTTTTTTTTTTTTTTTTGAGACGGAGTCTCGCTCTGTAGCCCAGGGCTGGAGTGCAGTGGGCCGGATCTCAGCTCACTGCAAGCTCCGCCTCCCCGGGTTCACGCCATTCTCCCCTGCCTCTCAGCCTCCCGAGTAGCTGGGACTACAGGCCTCGCCACCTCGCCCGGCTATTTTTGTATTTCTTAGTAGAGACGGGGTTTCACCCATGTTAGCCAGATGGTCTCGATCTCCTGACCTCGTGATCCGCCCATCTCGGCCTCCCAAAGTGCTGGGATTACAGGCTTGAGCCACCACGCCCGGCCAGAGATAGTATTATTCTCATTACAGAGATCATGAAACTAAGGCTCAGAAAGGTTAAGGAGTTTATTCATAATCACAGATCTAGGAAGTGGCTAAGATGGAGACTTGAATCTACTTTCATCTTGATGAGGAACCTGGTGTCATCCCACAGCACGGAGACGCCCACAACTGCAAATGTCATGTGCTTTCAGCAGTGCCTCCCATGACAGCAGGAAGAGCAAGATTTTGGGGATTTCTAGGCAGAACACTTATGTAATAAAGTATCTTAGAGATATTTTTCAATCTCCAAGCAAGCTGGCAATTGAACTATGTAAGTGGTAATGAACGAATTCTTTAGAAGATGGGTTAACTATGCTGGCTCATAAAAGAGGGAACTTGACTGCACTAAAGAAATTCATGAAAAGAGTTCTGATTCTTCCTGAGTCCCCAGGGTCCCTTGTTCTAAGAGAGCTGTGCAAATGCTACACTGATGCCTGGAATCATCTATAATTTAAAGAGTTACAAAGCTGTTCTTCTGCCCTATGCTTTGGTTTTGTGAAGATTTTTGTACATCAAGTGCTGCATCTGTGGATTCATTCCAATTACATGGATATATTATACAGATCATTTGTGTATCCACTGTAATGTGCTTTGTGATCATACATGGAAACTGTAAATCTTCATGAACAATTACATCATCATTAGATAAGTTCTACTCAGTAGACTCTCAGCACAAAATAGTCCAATTCAATTAGAACACTTCTTCAGTGAGAGTTTAATAATGAGACTATTTTCAGTGCTGTGACCATGGTATAAGGAAAATGCAAGAGCCATTGTAGGGGCTCTGTTCCCACCCTAGGCCGGAAGAGGTGAGTGGAAACAGCGAGCTACGCAAATGTCTCTCTAACATGAGCCACGGGGGCCACCATGAGGCCGTGGTGACCTCTTGGGAAAGGGTTGGGTGAATAAAGACCCCCTACTTCACTTTGCTCTCACCTCTCATTGGCCAACTCAACTTGAAGCCAGAGGGTAGATGCATCTGTTAACAGCATCTGTAAGGATCAATCAGTTGGGCGCTGGTGAGAAGATGGAGAGTGACCTGGAGGGACAAAGAGAAGCCACTTAGCACATCAGTATGAGAGAGATTACTCAAACAATTTAAACCAAAGTTTTTTTTATCATACATAGCGTTTCATTCTCCAGCTCTGTAGCCACGAAAACATATGAACAACAACAACAAAAATTGGTTGTATTATCTGCTAACAGAATCAAACAGCATGTCAAATTTGGGAAATTACTAATTTAATTTCTGCAAAAAATCTTTATAAGATGTTTTACATTCAAAGAAATGTTGGCGATTAGTGAATCTGTGAAAACACCTTAGGTATTGTCTTTTTTTCTAAAAAGTATTTTGAGTTTGATTGATGCCTAGTGAACACTGGTTGAGTAAATACCTAATCTATTGCAAACAAGCTATACTGTTAGAATGCATCTCAGCTGCTTTCACAGAAAAATCACATTTCTGCTTATTTCCATTATGAAGCTAAGAATTTTCTTTTGTCTGCCATATTCATCCTACATGGAAGTCTTGATCAGTTCTGTCGTTGAAAGTCAGGGTTTCTTAATCTGAGTGGAAAAATCACAAACTGTTTTTCCTCTGCTCTCACACCATGACAATCAACATAGAAGACTTCAGTGACCAAATGTCAGGGGCGTTCTCCCCACTCATCAAGCAGCAGACACCAGTGGAGTGTCCCCCAGTTCAGTTCCATTCTGATGCTGTCCACCTAAAAATAGTGTCAGATCCAGCAGGTTGAAGGTTCAGTCCCAAGTCTGCCTCTCCCCAGTTTTTGATACCAGTCACAAACCCCAGGTTGAATAACCTGTCTTCAGACCGGCTGGCTATAGCTGGGGTTCCCATGACCCCCTTCTTGGGTTTGATTAATTTACTAGAGGGGCTCACATGACTCAGGGAAATATGTGCTGTTTTACTATAAAGGATATTATGGGCCAGCAGTGGTGGCTCATGTCTATAATCCCAGCGGTTTGGGAGGCCAAGGCGGGTGGATCCCTCGAGGCCAGGAGTTCAATACCAGCCTGGACAACATGGCGAAACCTTGTCTCTATAAAAAACACAAAAAATTAGCTAGGCATGGTGGCTTGCACCTATAGTCCCGGCTACTCAGGAGGCTGAGGAGAGAGAATCCCTTGAGCCCGGGAAGCAGAGGTTGCAGTGAGCTGAGATCGCGCCACTGTGCTCCAGCCTGGGCAACAGAGTGAGACCCTGTTTCAAAAACATGAAAAGGATACAAAGGATACAGACGAAGAGATGCACAGGGCAGGGTATGAGGGAAGGGGTGCAGAGCTTCTGTGCCCTCCCTGGCACGCCACTCTCCAGGAAACTCCATGTATTCAGCTCTCCAGAAGCTTCCCAAACCCTGTCCTCAGGGATTTGACAAGTATTTGTTAGATAGGCATGATTAATTAAACTGCTGGCCATTGGTGATCCACTTAACCTTCAGCCCCGCTACCCTCCCATGAGGTTGGGGTGGGGCCGAAAGTCCCAACCCTCTAATCCTGGCTTGGTCTTTCTGGTACCCAGCCCCATCCCTGTGGCAACCCAGGAGCTGCCAACTGTGAGTCAACTCATTAGCACACAAAAACCAGCCCTTTGCAGATGCTGAGGATTTGGCGAGTTGTACACTCAACCTGTGCACTGTTACTGTTTGGGGTCAGATAATTGTTGGGGGAGGCGGGAGCTGGCTGGTGCACTGTAGCATATTTAATAGCATCACTCTCCTCTACAGACCAGGTGGCAGTTCTCACCTCCCTAGTTGTGACAATCAAAAGTGTCTCCAGACACAGAAAATGTCCCCTGGGAAGCAAAATTGCCACCAGTGAGAACCACTCTTGAAAATAAATGTGCTGGGAGTGTCATATCTTGGGCATCAAATTGTCTATTCACAAACCAGTCCTCTTTTGATACCAGGCCACTTCAAGAATCCAGCTATTGAGTCAGTTGGCTAACATGATCGATTCAGTGATAATCATTAGTAATGAATTGGCTCACTGTGCTTCACAGGCAGGTGACTGGGTGGTTGTCACTCAAAAGCAACCTTGGGTGTGACGAGCACTGAGACTGACGTGTCCGAATAACTCTGCAAGCCATGCTCCAGCTCTAGCTTCTGGTTGCTGCCTGGTGGGACAGCTGTATCCATAGAAACAGTTTTTAGATGAAAACAGACCAAATAACATCGGAGGCCCCTGGTTTTCTGACTTAGTTTCAATGATTTTGGATCAAAGTCCACCATCTTCTACCTGGACTCTGAAATTCCTCCTAATTCAGTCTTCTTGCACCCATTCTTGTTTCCCTCCAGTCCATGACTCATACTGCGCCCTGAGTGGCCCTCTAATTTCCCCTAGTTGGAAACCCTTCAGTATCTTCCCGACCCACTTGACCCTATTGTGATCTTGCTCCTCCTTACTTATCCACCTGCCATTTCCCTCTCTGCTTTCTTCCTATACAAGTTCATATAGACCTTTGATGACCACGGGGCCTTTGCTTGTGCTGCTTCTTCCTCCAGCCTCCTTATATCTGGTTAATACCACAGTCTTCAGTTTCCAGCTCAAACTCTATTTCACCTGCAAACCTTCTGATTGCAAGATTCCAAGTCTTCAAAAGTACCAGGGTTAGGATTTTTTGTGCTGTTTAACCTTCTTATAGAGCTACGTTCTTTTAATCCAGAGCACTTATCTTGCTTTGCAATTAATTATATGTTCAGTAGAGTAATTATTAATGTCTCTCCTTCATTAGACTTAATGCTGGGGGTGGGGGTGGAAGGACCTGTTAATTTTCTTCTCACCAGTACAAATGTAGCACCTAGGAAATTCCCAATAAATATTTTTGGGAGAAAGGAAGGACAAAAGAGAAGGAAAGAGGGAAGGAAATGAGAGAAATGTAGAAAGGAAAAGCAGAAAAATAGATGTCAAATGTCCGGGTGTGACTGCAGCAAAACCTGTTTGTATGTACTCTCCCGGTCCTCCCCAGGCTACCCTCATAGTTAGCTTTTTCCTCGAGGGCACAATGCTTTTTCCATGCCATCAGCATGATCTTCTGAGCTGATTACTATTTAGGCTTCTGGCCAACAGGTAAAATGTCCCCAAGACCTTCATTTTAGGAAAATGCTTTTCAAGGCATTAGAGGAAACATGTGAATCTATGGCCGTGCCCTTGGAGGGAGGCTTCTATGAGATGAAACTGAGGACCGTAAAAGTTGCTTCAAAAACAAATGCTCCATTCAGTTCCATTCGGATCTCTTTATTCAAGTCATTGTCCACTTCTTATGTACAAATGCTGCTGAAAGCAGTATAAAGGCCGAAAAAAGCTTTAAAATAACATGAGAAAATGAGCAGTGAGTGGTATGAGTGACCTTGGTCCACAGATCATCCTTTCAGATGAAAGCCTTTTGTTTTCCCTAAAGTCCTTCACATTAGTCTTTAGTGCCGCCATTCATTACACAGTCTGTCTTCATTTACAATCCATTTGCCACATGTCGCCACTGAAGGAGATGGAAAAAATCCATTAGACATAACCCAGGCTTTCTCCCACCAGCAGGGATCAAACGACCCCATAAAGTCATTTCCTATTAATTACAAATTGATTGTGTATAAACGTTTCAGCACTAGTTTTCAGATGATAATAAATGAATTGTGACTGGTTACAGAGGTTAGATAAAGATGCCGACACAGGAAGAGGGCAAGGGCGGTGCAGGGAGTGAGAACAAAGCTGCCTGATGGTCGAGCCTTGTGGTGTTTGTAAACGTCAATTGGTCAGGAATGATGGATGCATTTCAGAAACCTCAAAACCCAAAAAATGCATAACGTTAACTTCATAGATTCTTTCAGGCCTGGGTGACCACAGTATTTACAATGAACGTGCGTTCACGGTAATAACGTAACAGTACCTTTCAGCCCCAACTCCCAGATACTTGCACCTTTATCAACTGTTAAATTCTAAGCCAGCTGGTGAATAACACTGCAGTATGTACCTATTTAACTTGTTATGAAACATGATAATTGAGTGACGTCTCTAAAGTAACAAGAGTAGAGTAGCAACTCTGTAGACTAGGTTATGAAAATATATTTTTATGAGGGTGAAATAATGAAAACAGTCTGCACATAAAAATTATACCGGAATGAGGAAATGGTACTGTAGCAAATCATTTAACTGAGATTTAGTGAAGCAACAATCAGTGCAATTATACACGATTAGTGGGGTTTTTGTTTCAGAACTTGAAAGGAGAGAAAATATACTTATTTCTAACTTTCCTAGAGAAAAAATGAGAAACTTAGTATTGTTTTCTATTTTTCAGTTTTTGTGTTTGTTTATAGATGGTTGTGGCAACTTTGGCAAAGCTAGAGCAAGCTAGTTATTGTCCACTGTGAAAATAACCCAGGTATAGAACGATGGAATTTCAGACTGAAGAGTGAGCGCTTTAAAACCTACTTGTTTTGGTACTCAAAATTTCTCATTTTTAACCTTTGTATGTCAATAGTTGAACGCATTTGAAGGTTTGTGCTCTGAAACCCTTAAAAAAGGTGTATGGTCTTATGAAGCACTATTGGATTAAAATTCAGTGTGATTTAGAGCTAACCATGTCCCACATGAGGATGTTATAAAGACTAAATTATGTTTTCTACATGAGCATTTTAGATATTTGATCTTCAGAGCTCAAAAACAAATTTATTTTCCTGGGATTACATTCAAACTAAACCATTGCAATGAATGAGTCTTTGAAGAGTCATTCATACATCCTAAAATCCAGAATAATGAGCATCTCTTCTAGTTTTAAAATCTTAAAGAGAGACATTCCTGGGGTTATGATGTCATTTGCTTTAACTCCTGTCTTGCTAACAATGACCAACTAGTCACCATCCTCGTCAGAATCAGGGGTAATTAAATCCCCAAGAAGAAATGAAATGAGAAAATGTTTAATAGGAAGTGACTTCTTCAGGCTTACCTTTTAACACGATCATTGCAATCAGAGAAAAGCTTCTAACACAATCATTGTGATCAAAGAAAACAATAAGTTTAAACTGAATTCTGTTTGATTGTATTGATTTAGACTCGTCTTGAAAGAATCACTCAGTGATTCCTTTGCTAAAACCTTTTTGAAAAGTCCAGATGTTGGTCTGTTAGGTCAACCTCAATCAAGGTATAGCAACATTTTTTAAAGTTTTGGACAGAATGAGCCTCAATCATAATATTTTATTGGATGCCATCTTGTAACACTGGTTTTATTTGGTTAATGTTTATTTGTTCCATAAAAAGATAGGCTAATCATGACTCTGTTTTATGTAATGCTTGTTTATGTAACAGGACATAACTGTGCAATGGGTCCCAGGAACATTATTATATTTGGTTGCTTCTGTTTTCCCAAATAGATGAAAGAAGCAAAACATCCTTATGCATTTGTAAAGTTTCTGGTAGCTTTTGAATTGCCATTCAAATGGAATCAATTTCAGCACAGCAAGACATTTCTTAATGCAACCCTGCAGCACTTTAGCAAATGAAAACTATATTTTCCATGAGTCATTCTTTGAATTACAAAATGTTCATCATCCAGGAGTGTTTATTGTAGCCATAAAACTAATGCAGCACAATAATAGGTGTTAATGTCAGCAGTATCCGGCTGTTTCTTATGTAACATTCACAATGGGAAGGTTTGTGTTTAGTGCTATTATTTGTTGTCTAACAGTTCCAATTGTTCATACTGTCAAGTGCTTAGACAGTGGATCAAATATTTTGCTTGATATTCTCCAGAGCAAAAAATGTAAGTTTACTTTTCTTTATAATTAGCATGGTGAAATGGAGGGCTAAAAAAGAAGCTGCCAGGATCTCAAGGTAACTATGATTTTTTGTCTAGTGACAGCTTCTTGTTTTGGATACCCTTTCCCATTTCTCCTTCTATGACAAAATAGAAACTCTTTTTTTTTTTTTTGAGACAGAGTTTCGTTTTTGTTGCCCAGGCTGGAGTGCAGTGGTGCAATCTCAGCTCACTGCAACTTCCGCCTCCTGGGTTCAAGCAATTCTCCTGCCTCAGCCTCCTGAGTATCTGGGATTACAGGCACGCACCACCATGCCTGGCTAATTTTTGTATTTTTAATAGAGACAGGATTTCACCTTGTTGTTCAGGCTGGTCTCGAACTCCTAACCTATATCAACTAAGCTGCATTGCAGAACACTTATGTTCTATAACAGTACGCACTGTTCTTCCTATTAAGATGTATGGACAAACTGCATTTTAACATTTGATTTTAGCATAACCTAGAGGTTTTCTCCCACTTAAATCAATTTCTTCTTTACCTTCCGTGAAAAAGGAGAAAGTATACAATTTTTTTTATTTTTTATTTTTGAGACAGAGTCTCACTCTGTTGCCCAGGCTGGAGTGCAGGGGTGCGATCTTGGTTCAGTGCAACCTCCAGCTGCTGAGTTCAAGCAATTCTTCTGCCTCAGCCTCCCTAAGTAGTTGGGATTACAGGCATGTGCCACCATGCCCCAGCTAATTTTTGTATTTTTAGTAGAGACGGGGTTTCTCCATGTTGGCCAGGCTGGTCTTGAACTCCTGACCTTAAGTGATCTAGCAGCCTCGGCCTCCCAAAGTGCTGGGATTAGAGGCATGAGCCACTGTGCCTAGCCCAGAATATTTTTATATCTACATTACTGAGTACCAATTTTCCTAAAGAGATACACTTAATTCTGAGTAAAAACCAGTTCTTCATAAAAACAACAAAGATATTTTTCAAGAATTAAGAATATAACTATATATCATAAATGATATCAGATTTTACTTCCTTATTAATCTGTTCTGTCACACCAAGAAATTAAATGAATATAACTATGAATCAAGACAAAAGCTGCAGTACCCACTTTCATTATAATTTTGTTGTCAGATCAAAACCCATGCACTTAGTTGTCCTCACTTGTTTATTCAGGATAAAATGCCTGCCAAGTAGGCACGCTGTGAGAATGAAACATGAATTTAGGTGGAAGGCCTTTAAGAATAACATTGTTATACTATATTAGCTTTATCTTAAAGTATGTAAGAGGCACACCAACTATTTGCCACAGTGTGTACTTAATGTAGCTACACAATGTGGTTCATAAAACTTCATAGTTCACTGTAGACTTTGCGGTGTGGAGGCCTCGGAGTTCTGATAAAATTTGAAAGGTCACGTTTTGGGAAAACAGGTTGGAAACAATCCCTCAATAAATAAAATAAGAATCATAAAATAACAGAGAACAATGCATCAAGTATGCTAATATTCCTACAAATTAAGCACAAAATCTCAAGAGAGATTTTTCTTGGAGGATGACATACTTTTGGGAAAAACGGGTTACAGTTTGAGTCAACTTCTTCAGTACACGTGTTTTAAAGCATTCAAAGCAGGAAAGGACCACTGATGTGGGCTGTAAGCTGGGAAGAATGGGTTGGCGCCAAGCAACGGTGGAAGCGGGAGGAGAGTGAAGGGTCTGGGGTGTGGGGTGTGGGCTGGGGCTGGGAGGGAGGTGAGTTGAGACTATGATGGTGGCTGTGGGAATGAATAAGACGGACAGAAGATGCAAGCAGGGTGACCACATGACTTACCATCCAAGTCTGGACACTATGAGAAGGATCCAAGATGCTGGGACCTCAGGCATAACGCAGGCTGCCCCGAGGACAGCAGGACTTAAGGGTACCCCTACCTAGAGAAAATAGAATAGACCGTTTCAGTGATGAATTGAACTTCCAAAGGTGAGATTAAATAATAGGAAAAAATATGTTGGGGATTATATGAAAAATATGGAAGAGGATTAGCCAATCAGATGAGGAAACATGTAGAGTCACAATAAATTAAGCGATGTGGTATTACGGCATGTTGGCCACCTCAACTTCCACTAAGGGCTCCTACACCTACCCCCAGATCAAATAAGTGCTGAAACATATGGGCTGATACCGAACCTACTGTACAGCCACGTTATAAGCATTTCATAGGAAGTAAAATCTTATGGGTGGTGCCACTAAGTACTTTACTTTTTCATTCATTCACTGAATACTTATTCAGCATCTACAACGTGCTTTTATTTACTATGTGCCAAGACTGTGCCAGGTGATGAGGATGCAACAGAGAACAAGATAGTAAGATTGCCTGAAAGCAGCGCTCTGAATTTACTCTTTATTTTGTTGGGGAGCCACTAACTTATATTGATCCTCATGGAATTATTACATCAACTGTAAGGATATTGTCTAGTCATTGATCCATCATATCCCAGAATAACTCTATGGTGGCAAGCCTAGTGAGAAATGCTCCAAATTCAGCACACAGTCTGTCTCCATGCATTATGAACAGTTGTTCTGTTCTCACCCCAAGGACACTAGGCCTTGTTGAAAGGGATCCCTTTTCTGCATGGCCGACTAGAAAATGGAGCTGATTCTGCGGGCTGCCCTCAGCACCTGTGAGGACGTTGTGATATGCGTGGCTAGCTTTATTCTTGGCTCCATTTAATCCTTGCCTCTGGTTTATTTTCTTGTTTGCTTGTTATATTTTTCCTTTCCTTAAACTCATTTCAATTTCATGCCATTGTGTCATGTTTTTAATATGTGAAATCTTTCATCAAAAAATCAGGACCTGTTTGGTAACAAACAAAAAAAATCAACAAAACAGAAAATTCAAGAAGAAGTAATTTATGTTGCATGTAAGAAAAAGACATTGTCATGATAGTATCTCAAAACAATTAGAGAGAGAAAAACTACTTAACAAAATGAATAATAAATAGGGCAACAAATTAGCTATGTAAAAACCAAATAATTTAGATTCAGATTTCATATCATATACCAATATGTTTCAAATGAATGAGTTAAAAACAAAAATTACAAAACAAAACAAAACTCAATTTTTGTAAAGTAGTAGAAATCACAAAATATTTAACTATCTAAAATTTTATAACATCTATGCCATGGGAGTTTAAACAGAATAGAAATAAAATAGACTGGAAATATTTATAGAAATATAATGGACAAAATGTTTCCATCAATTACATGTAAAGAAACATACAAATTGCCAATATAATTCTTCATATGCTATAGATAAATAAGAGAAAGAAAAAAGACAAATTTAACAGAAGAAAATATGGTTGGTAAATAGGCCTGTGGGGAAATAGAAAACTTTACCTACCGTCCAAGTCAGCTCAGGCTCCTACAACAAATGATCACAGACTGGGTGGCTTAGACAACAAACATCATCCATTTCTCAGTTCTGGAAGCTGGGAGGTATAAGATTAAGGGGCTGCCCCAGTACGTTCCTGATGAGGGTCCTCTCCCCGGTTTGCGGGTGACCTTCTTCCCCTTGTATCCTCATAGGGCAGAGAGAGAGAAAAGAAGCAAGCTCTCAGCTGGGTGCGGTGGTTCACACCTGTAATCCTAACACTTTGGGAGGCCAAGGTGGGAGGACTGCCTGAGCTGAGGACTTCGAGACCAGCCTGGGCGACACGGTGAAACCCCGTATCTACTAAAATACAAAAAAAAAAAATTAGCTGGGCGTGTCAGTGTGCACCTGTAAACCCAGCTACTCAGGAGGCCGAGACAGGAGAACCTGGGAGGCGGAGCTTGCAGTGAGCCAAGATCATACCACTGCACTCCAGCCTGGGTGACAGAGCGAGACTCCGTCTCAAAAAAAGGCATTAATGCCATCACAGGGATCATTCTCATGACCTAATGACCTCCCAAAGGCCCCATCTCCAAACGCCATCATATTGGGGATTAGAGTTTCAACATATGAGTCTTGGTGGAACACAAATTTTCAGTCAATAGCACTTACCATCAGGATGATGCTAATTTAAGAAATAATATATTCTCATATTTTAAATTAAAAAATATTTTAAAATGTTGATATTTTAATTCAGTTGCGAAACTAGAATGCCGTGCTAATAGCAGTGCAAATTTGGTTTTCTTCACAAAAAACATAAAAATATTCATTTCTCCTGACCCTTTAATTTCTTATGTATTTTTTTCCATTATAGTAAAAAAAAGAAGTAAGTTGCAAATATAGGAGGCTTATTAAAGCATTATCTGTCTTTTTTTTTTTTTTTTTTTTTGAGACAGAGTCTCACTTTGTCACCCAGGCTGGAGTGCAGTGGTGTAATCTCGGCTCACTGCAACCTCCACCTCCTGGGTTCAAGCGATTCTCCTACCTCAGCCACCCGAGTAGCTGGGATTGCAGGCGCCCGCCACCACACCCAGCTAATTTTTGTATTTTTAGTAGAGATGGGGTTTCACCGTGTTGGCCAGGATGGTCTCGATCTCCTGACCTTAGGTGATCCACCCGCCTCGGCCTTCCAAAGTGCTGGGATTACAGGCATGAGCCTCTGCACATAGCCTAGCATTATCTATCTTTAATAGCAAACATTTGAAAATAATGAGTGCCAAACAAAAGAGACGCTTCAAATAAATTACCAGTGTTTTATCACCTGTAGGAGGCTAGCTACACACCATGAGAAAAGACGAAAGCACTACTAATTAAAAATAACACTGACTTGCCAGGCGCGGTGGCTCACGCCTGTAATCCCAGCACCTTGGGAGGCCGAGACGGGTGGATCACGAGGTCAGGAGATCGAGACCATCCTGGTTAACACGGTGAAACCCTGTCTCTACTAAAAATACAAAAAACTAGCCGGGCGAGGTGGCGGCGCCTGTGGTCCCAGCTCCTCGGGAGGCTGAGGCGGGAGAATGGCGGGAACCCGGGGGGCGGAGCTTGCAGGGAGCCAAGATAGCGCCGCTCCCTCCAGCCTGGGCGACACAGCGAGACTCCGTCTCAAAAAAAAAACAAAAAAAAAAACAAAAAAAAAACACTGACTCAAAGAGCTTTTTAGGGTGATTTAAACATGCATTTTGTGCATACATGAAAACAAAGAATAAGTGAAATAATTGGTTAGGTTATTTTCAATGTTTTTCTCATACAAAGTCCGACTCTTCTGAGTCACTTTTCAACTGTGAGTCATCAAAGTCCATGTTTTTCCATTAGTATTTCTGTGTGCCATGGAGAGCACTGGTGATGTGGCATTTCTTGTTTGTGCTCTGCAGCCATCTCTGGGATCTTCCTGCAAGTTGCTCACAAACTGTTCCATAAATTTTGATGCTAATTGTTTCTTGATCTAATAATGTGTTAATAAGAGGTTTTCAGAACCCAGCCAGGTCTTCTGTTTTCTCTGCAAGAGGTCCTCGTCATCTGTGGACCTGACATAAATGGGTTACAGTTGCCTAGTTGCGCCACTGGAACTATCACCATATTAAGCCCCTGTAGGCAGTGACCAGTCTGTCACGGCTGCCACCTGGTCAATGTGACAGCAAATGTCAGTTGTCCTTGATTGTGAGATACATCCCAACTTAGATGTTAAAATGTGTATCTTAGAACCATTAAAGTGCAGTTAAGTGTATCCACCAAGAGGGAAACTTGTGCACTTAAGAAGAAAATCAGGCTGGGCGTGGTGGCTCATGCTTATAATCTGAGGACTTTGGGAGCCTGAAGTGGGAGGATTGAGCCCAGGAGTTCAAGACCAACCTGGGGAATATAGTGAGACTCCACCTATACAAAAAATTAAAAAGTTAGCCGGGCATGGTGGTGCACACCTGTAGCTCCAGCTGCTCAGGAGGCTGAGGCAAGAAGATCACTTGAACCCAGGAGGTCAAGGCTGCAGTGAGCCATGATCTTGCCACTGCACTCCAGCCTGGGTGACAGAGTGAGACTCCGTCTCAAAAAGAAAAGAAAATCATCATAATTTTTAAGCCTTTTGGGCAGTTTTTATCAGACATATGAGATAAGTTTATAAGACAAAAAAGAAACTGTAGCTCAGTAGAAAGGGCATAAACTTGGACTTGAATTCACTCTGCTACGTAGTGCTTGTAAACTCAGACAAGCTATTTATCTAATCTCTCTAGAGTCTTTGTTTTGTATTGGGTAAAATGGAAGGCATTAACACCTGCTTTGTGAGATTATTCTGAATATTAAATAATTTGATGCATAAAAGTTTTAGTATTTTCCAAGGGAAGTTTTAAAAAAAAAACAACCCAACAATGTATTGTGTATGAGAAACGAGTCCTACTCTGTGAAACCACACACCGAGAAAAGACTGGAAGGGAATTTGGATCATGTTAATTCTGATTTACTGATGTAGAGAAATTATACATATTTTATTTCTCACATATGATATAATACAGTCTGTAATACCTGTTTATATCCGTATCTTTGTATACCCACAGGATTTAGGTTATAGAATAAAAGTTTCAGTCAGATGTGCTGGCTCATGCCTGTCATCTCAGCGACTCAGGAGGCTGAGCCTGCAATGAGCCATGACTGAGCCACTGAACTCCAGCCTGGGAGACAGAGTGAGACCCAGACTCCACAAACAAACAAACACATAAATGAATGATAAAAGTTTCCTACCAATGGCCATGATCTTCAAGCTCTACCTGTGCTCTGAATATGAGGCAAGAGAGAAGGGAGGACAGGAGAGGAATGGGGAGAAAGGCTTCAGAGTTGGGAGTGATAATGGAAATGGAGAGGATGAAATGAACTCAACTTTGTTAAGGAGTTTTGAAGGATTGGCAAGGCTTCTTTGTTACATAATCAGTATTTCTTTTCAGTAAGAGATAGAAACATAGGAAACGCATTGAAAAATGGGGTAGGGTGTGGCCAGGCCCTTCTCGACAGTGGGAACCGTAGCATTTTATACATATATAACTAGCGATCCGTCTCGATTGTTCTGTCTGACCGATCTGACGAAACCGCCGATCCTGGTCGAACAATTGCTTTTTGATGGTTCCTGCGCGCGGCAGCGCGCGCGCAGCGCCGAGCGCGGAAAGCGGCAGCGCCTGCCGGATGATGATGATGGGCGCGCGCGCGCGCGCGCGCGCGCGCGCGCGGCGCAAGCAGCGTCTCGATCCTCCCTCCTCCCTCCCTTTCCTCCCTCTCCCTCTCCTCCTTTTCCTTTCTTTCTTTTTCATGGAATCTGCTCTCTCACCCAGGCTGGAAGGAAAAGGGCAATGGATCCTCTCGGCTCACACTACAACCTCCCGGCCTCCGGTTCAAGCCGCATTCTCCTGCCTCCATCCTCCCAGGTTTGGATTACAGGCACCACACCACCTCTGCCACTTTTTCTTCTTTGAATAATATTTCTCTTTGTAGAAAGAGAAATGCAACAGAAAAATCAACTGTGTCAAATATTGCTAGGAGTGAGCATTTCTTTGCATGATTCCCTAGTTTAGAGTTCTTGACCAAAGTTTTCACAAGTTATATTGAACCAAGTGGCAGTGAAATAATGTTTTAACGGAAGCCTTCATCATTCTTCAGAATCTTTGGCTATATTTATGAGATGATAAAGCAATGCTTGAAAGATTTTTAATGCAATGACTTTATTTTTTCTTTTTGTTTACTTTACCCTTTTATTTATGTATCAATTTATATAAACATAAGTAGTAGAAGTGTAATTTTGTCATGTGGGCATATTGTATAGGGTGAAGTCTGGGCTTTTAGTAGATCCATCACCCAGATAATGTACATTGTCCCCATTGAGTAACCTTTCATCATCCACCCCTCCACATACCCCTAGCCCTTCTGAGTCTCCAATGCCTGTCATTCTACCCACTATGTTCCTGCGTACACATTATTTAACTCCCACTTACAAGTGAGAACATGAAGTATTTGACTTTCTGAGTTGTTTCACTTAAGATAGTGACCTCCAGTTCCATCCATTATGCTGCAAAAAACATAATTTCATTTTTTATGGCTGAATAGGATTCCATTGTATATATACCATATTTTCTTTATTCAGTCATCTGTTGATGGACACTTAGGTTGATTCCATATCTTTGCTATTGTGAGTACTGCTACAGTAAACACATGAGTGCAGATGTCTTTTTGATATAATGGCTTCTTTTCCTTTGGGTAGAAACCCAGTAGTGGGATTGTTGGATTTATATAAATATACCAAATTTATTTTTTCTTTTCCTTTGGGTAGAAACCCAGTAGTGGGATTGCTGGATTTATATAAATATACAAAATTTATTTTTATATATGTATTATATAAAAATACATGTATATAAAGTACATGTATAATGCATATATTCATATATCATATATTTTTATATGTTATGTAAGGGTTATATTTTAGAGCCTTATGGTTTCATGTTTTATGGCTCAACCTATCTATTTTGTGTCTTGATAGAACAGAGGCTCCATCATTGTGGTTCTCCTCTATCTTACTCTCCTAAGATGAACTCCTTTGCTCTAAAAGTTTTTACTAGTTTATAAAAATATATACAAAAATTCATTTGGTTAAGGACTCATTCATTTCAGAGGTCTAGAAGATTGTCGCCTGAGGAAACACAGTACAGCTTGAGAATCATTACCCTGCAATCCCTTTGAGCGCTTCTCTGGATTTCCTCGACAGACAGACTCATTTTCCAACAAATCCTTTCTAAGGGTTTTGATTTAGCAACCGAAAGTCAGAGGGAACGTGGCACTTTTTCTTCTTTTCATTGAGCATAGGCCTGTTTCAATTATATTTCAAATATTTAAATAGTTTGTGATGTCTTCGGGTGACTTTCTATATCTCGAGTGGCCATTTACTAGCATATATATATATATATATATATAGCCTTTGCATGGGTTCACTTGTAGTTCATTTCGAACCATAATTTATCTATAGATGAAATAAAAAACAGGTTTTCTTTTTATTAAGTTAGATGGGAACCAGGTCAGGTAGGAAGTTGGTTCTTGAGAACAGAATGTGTGTGAAGCAGCTCATCAAGAAGAAAGCAAAAGCAATATCCTGAGAATGTGCTTGTTTCGGGAGAATGCACATGGTAGTGGTGAGGAGCGCAGCTTTGTTCTGCCGGATGACCTCTCCAGGTCGATTTTCTACAGTTGCCTCTCAAATGTCCTTAAATCTTTAATTATACCTTATACTAAGCTATGTTGAGAACACAATTCTGGGATTGTTTCAATTCCCTTAAAGGCAGACAATTGTGTATATGGTAAACATAAACATAACCAAACAAGACAAAGGATAGGTCTAATGAGTCTTTAAAAACCAAGGGCACATTTGTACAAGAAGATTGGAAATGACTTAAACCGAATTGTGCAATTTAAATACATGCACAGGAAGAAGAGAAGGAAGGAGGGAGAGAGTGCATGTGCTTAGCTCAGAGTTCTGTATCTATATCTATAATGGCATCTATATCCTTGCATTTTCCACTAAAGAACTGAGGTAGCTTAATTTACCAATAAACCCCGGAAACTAAAATCACATTATACATAAGGACAATATGTGATTTTAAAGAAAACATCCATCATCAAGAAACAAAATAAAAAGAGGCAAGAAGCAAAGCTCTCCAGAAAAACAGGTAAACATAAACATGCAGGTGAAAAAATATGTTTCTTCATGGCCAAAGTTAAAATGAAAGCATGACAATTATGTTATAAAGACTATAAATAACACCTCCTCAAGAGAACCAAACTTTTTCTACCTCATAGCTCTAAAATAAATTTATTATATGGAATTTTATGTTAAAGTGCTCTAAATCAGTTTCTTACTATAAAAGATAACATTATAATGCCAAAAGGCAACCCAGCAAAAACATTTAAGGTGGACAGACAGACTAGCAAGGTAGCAAGGAAATTTGGCCGAACATCCTTTATCCCATGGTTCGACTTCAACCAACAAGACAAGTGAGCATATGATGGAACAGATGGACAAGTCTTCCCAATCATTCATTTTTTTTTTTTTTTTTTATGATAGAGTTTTGCTCTGTCACCCAGGCTGGAGTGCAACAGCATCATCTCGGCTCACTGCAACCCCTGGTTCCCAGGTTCAAGCTGGTCTCCTGTCTCAGCCTCCCAAGTAGCTGGGATTATAGGCTTGCACTACCATGCCCTGCTAATTTTTTTTTTTTTTTTAATTTTTAGTAGACATGGGGTTTCGCCATGTTGGCAAAGCTGGTCTCGAACTCCTGACCTCAAGTGATCCACCCACCTCGGCCTCCCAAAGTGCTGGGATTACAGGCGTGAGCCACTGCACCTGGTCTCTTCCCAGTATTTTCCCCCTAAATATCACTTCTCCCAAATGAGGACTTGGGGTCTAATGAGCAAAAGATTCATTTATTAGAAGAAAGCTCTTTGCATTTTCGTATAGGTAGAATACCATATTCACATGTATTGGAGTCATGCACATAGTCCGAGATACATATAGAATCATATCAACAGTGGGCAGATGCCATTCGTTTATTCATTCCTGGTCACTGCGTTGTAGAGTGCTGCGTTAGGTATTGTCTTAAGCTACATTTATGAATAATAAATTTATATGATTTCAATATGTGTTTATTTCATACCAAAAATTAGTCTTACTAAAAATGATTTTAAATGTTTTGGTTTTGACCCAAATATCTTAAATTTCTCTAATTAACTTCCTAATGTCTGTAGAGAGGGTTTCTTAAAAACACTTTGAGAAATAAAATTTTCCCAGTTTTGGATAGAGTGGCATATTAAATCTGGAGATGTATAAAGCAAATCATTACTTATAAAACTAAACATGCCAGACACGGCAGCTCATGCCTGTAATCCCAGCACTTTGGGAGGCCGAGGCGGGCGGATCACCTGAGGTCGGGAGTTCGAGATTAGCCTGACCAACATGGAGAAACCCCATCTCTACTAAAAATACAAAATTAGCTGGTCATGGTGGCGGGTGCCTGTAGTCCCAGCTACTCAGTACGTTGAGGCAGGAGAATCGCTTGAACCTGGGAGGCAGAGGTTGCAGTGAGCTGAGATTGGGCCATTGCACTCCAGCCTGGGCAACAAGAGTAAAACTCTGTCTCAAAACAAAACAAAACAAAAAACAGAACGAAAACCAGGAACGGTTTCCAGCATCTATGTAGCTGATATCGATGATATATTCTGCATGGGAACTCAACATAAACCAAGGCGAACTTGTCCTATTCACCATGTCACGTCCACTTCCTCCATATCATATGCTTCAAGATCCTGACCTGAGCCCACAACATCTATCACCAGTGCCAAGAGCAAGGCTTTACTCCCTTTTCTACCCACCTTACTGACCTTGAGATGTGTGAGCGCTTTTCATCGTTTCTGCCAGTTTTCTTCTGGATTGCCTTTGATATTACTTTGCTCTGTTTTCATCTGAATAAAAGTAGGAGTGGATCACACAGTGTGACTTGCCCTGGATGAGCACTGCCCTACAATAGTCCGGACGGTCACTTGGACTCACACAGAATGTGAGAAAGAGGCAGAGGGCCCTCTCTTCGCTGGGACCACAGGAGATTGTGTTGGTTCTCATGACGGCAGGGCACTTATTTTTGTCTGAAGGGCCCTGACTACCTTATTTCTCTTTGACTTGGAAATTCATATAGGGTCACTACTTAGTTCATAAATACACCTACAAAAAGACAGAGTCCAGGCATAGTAGCTCGTGTGTGTAATCCCAATGCTTTGGGAGGCTGAGATGGGAGGATTGCCTGAGACCAAGAGTCTGAGACCAGCCTGGGCAACAGCAAGACCTTGCTTCTAGAAAAAAATATTTTAAAATTTATTAAGAAGACAGAAGAAACAATGAAAACCTAATTCAAACTCAAATGTTAACCATTTTGATAGGTGCGTCATTATGCTTCAGAAATGGAATACTGTTATGTTTATTTTAGGAAGGGAATACTGTTTTGCTCTAAATTCCAGCATTTGCAAATGAGAATCATTTTTCAGAGCCAAAACATCTTAGTCAACCTCTGTATGAAAATAATACAGCTTTTAGTATCTCTTGAGAAGATAAAACACTACTATCAACAGTATATTTAAGTAGTTTTCTACACATCCTTAAATGATGGTTACATACACAAATATGTACATTTACATGTATTGTCTATGTTTAGATTTGTATAGATATAAAAAGGAGCTCATTTGAGCCATTATTTTATGAACCCTGTGTTTCCCTGGGTGTTTTGGCCCCTAGCTTGGGGAAGATGCTCCGCTGGAGTGAGATAGACTACTTCAGATGGTTTGGCAGGCTGGCACTGTTTCTTTCTTTCTTTTTTGAGATGGAGTTTCACTCTTGTTGCCCAGGCTGGAGTGCAATGGTACGATCTCAGCTTACTGCAACCTCTGCCTCCCGGCTTCAAGCAATTGTCCTGCCTCAGCTTCCCGAGTAGTTGGGATTATAGGCATGTGCCACTACACCTGGCTAATTTTATATTTTTAGTAGAGACAGGGTTTCTCCATGTTGGTCAGGCTGGTCTCGAACTCCCGACCTCAGGTGATCTGCCCACCTTGGCCTCCTAAAGTGCTGGAATTACAGGTGTAAGCCACCATGCCAGGCCTATTTCTTTGACCCTTGGAGGTAGCTGCACTTCTCACTCGGTTCAGTCTCATTTAATGTCCTGAGTTTTGCCATAACTCCCTGGGGAACTGCTTATTTTTGTATTTTGTCTTCTTTTTAGTCTCATGAAATATCAAGTCTACTCCACAATACCAAAATCAGATTTGCGGTTGCCTCACGTAACCCTTGATGCTTATAAGTTGCTTCTGTTGTTGTGCGGCATGCACTGTTATTTATCTAATCAGCAATTCAGGGAAACAGCAAGGCAGGGGAACTTTCTTCCTGTTCCTAACTGCCGTTGAGATATTACATACAGGCCAAGCACCACACACAGGGAAGCTTTTTACCGTTCTCACAGAGGGACAGGTGTCTCTCCATAGTCCAACGTCTGAAGGGGCCACTGCCACCCAGTAAGATGATTCTTTTGTCCAGTTTTCAGGTCCATCCAGTAGTACTGGAGTAAGGGGGACACACCTTCAATGAACTTCGATGTTTCTCCCAACCTCTGTCCCCACTTCTAAAACGCGCAGATCCATACTCCCAATCCTGTGACATTCCTTCCTGCGCACAGATGGAGATCCTGCTGCCCTTATACTGTAAGGGTGGTAGACATTTAGGCAGGTCTTTTTCTCCCAGAAACCATGTTTTCAATTAATTAATAAGATTATACATTCATAAGTTAAATTTAGAAAATTGAAGTCATAATAGGAGATCACAGTTCTCAGATAAGTAAAATTCCTATCTCAAAGTAGTTTTAAATGAATGTATGGTGATTTCTAGATTAAAAAAAAATAATAATTATGCAATTGCCAAGAGAGTAAATTTCCAGAAGAATGGGTATTTTTGCTGTATAAGTATTCTTGGAGGCCTAATAAGACCAAATCTATGGGCCACTAGTTTTCTAAATCAAGTATGATCTTGACAGAATGCCACAGTAATTATCCTGTAGATCTCTGCACGCTCTGTTGATTTTAACACTTTTAATAACTTCCATTCAGTAGTTCCCTTGAACATGATTCCTTATAACCAAAGCCAGGTTTGTAAGTTTCAAGGTTATCGTGCAATCTGAGACTCTGGGAAAGATCATCACAGGGTCCTTACAGCTACCCATGTGGGCCGTTCCATCGTTATCCTGGTTTAATGAATTATCAGTCCAAATGCAAAAACATAGCCTGAGGAGAATATATAGAAATCAATTATTTCATTATTCAACGGATGCTTCCCGAAAAACATATCTGGCAGAGGGGGAGGGAAGAGATCTAGAAAAGCAGGTATCAGAGGGATCCCTCTTTCTGAGGGGAAAGGAATTTTGAAGCATATGTACTGACCAGAAACTCGGCCTTCCCCACAATGTTCCAGATAGCTGTGGGTGACTTCTTCCTACTGGCCTCATGCATCCACATGTCAAGCCAAAGTGGAGAGAAAAGAAATGTATGAATCGTGATGATATTGGTAATAACAGCACCTCCTACCACTTACTGAGGATCTGTCAGGCATTATGTCACATGCTTTACATTTATTATCTCTAAACCTCACACTAATCTTAAAGAGCCCAAGATTTTTCTCAATGAGCCATGAAAGATTTTGAATTTAAAATCTGCAGATATCAAATCATTTCCTACGGCATGCCCCCCCAAAAATCACTATAAAATAGAAAGCTGCGTTTTAGGTCTTTTGGTTGTGTTTCTTTTAGTGCTTTAGTAGAAATAATGATGGCTGATATTTGTTACATGCGTATTTTGCTCCAGGAAGGCACCCCTGAGAACCTTCCATGGACTTCATACTCACAGCACCCCATGGAATCATAATACTCACAGCACCCCATGGAATCATAATACTCACAGCACCCCATGGAATCAGTGCTTTCATTTTTCTCAGTTCACAGATGAGGAACCTGGACTTAGAGAGTGAAGTGACTTCTGTGAAGGCATGCCAGCGGCAAAGCCAGGTTCCAGCTCAGGGATTATGACTTCAGAACAGAGCTTTTATTTACTTTGCCATGGAATTAACATCACAGTTGGGAATACTGGATGAATCCCATTGCAGCTAAACCAGTTGCTGTCAGCAGAGGAGAATCGAGTTAATATACAAAATCAATAACCCGGGAGATATTACAGCAGCTTTAGCAAGATGCAGAAAGCAATCAGGGCTGAACATGCATGTGGTTCCTTTCTTTTTCTTTTTCTTTTTTTTTTTTTTGAGAAAAAACACCATTTTTATCTCTAACCTCTTCTTCACACAGAGGCTACAGAATTCCCCATGTAAGTTTTGCCCCACCCTCTCTCCAGACTAATTATTGAAGTTAGTCTTTCCAAGAAGATAATCGATCAAAACATTCATGTAATAAAACTCTAATTTCATAATAAGGATTTTTCACAACTTAAAAATGCCCTCACATTAAGATGTTGAGTAACTTGGTTCGGTTACTTCACAGGCCATTTACTCTCAAACTGCACAGCTGGAATTTCTTGCTTTCCAATCTCAGCCTTCTGAAAGATGGTCTTTCCATATTGTCCTTAATAACTATTTTAGACCCTATAGCCTCTAATATTTTAATTAATTCTTAGTCATCCTAATATACTGGAAAATATATAAATAAAAAATTTAAAATTGTCATTTTAGCTTCAAGTATTAAAAGTAGGACTCAGAAATTAAACTTTAAAAAAGTAATAATATTTCAAAGTAATATTTTCTTCAGCAGTGATATCACAAGAAACATTTTTTACCCAGATTTTGAAGAATGGATAGAAGTATACTAATATGCTTTTAAAATACGATTTCCTGATATAATTCACAAAGAAGAGAACAAACTAATCATATAATAGTTCTGATTTATCAATAATCTACTTAATAGCCTTTTTTATAGTAGATCTTTCTTATGATTCCTATACTTGATTTTTACTAAGGGGCTGCTATTTCATATTTTATAAAATGGAAGACTTAACAGAAATTAAATTAACAGAAAGCCTGCTTTTTAACCACAAAACTCAGGTTTCAAATGATTTAGTTACATGAATTTTCTGACCAACTTCAGCTTTCATATCTTGTTAGTTTCAGTACTTTTCTTGATAAGATTTGTCCAGTAAATACACATAGATTTTGCTCTGCTAAGGAGCTTGTAATTCATTGTTTGAAACCCTGATAATTATTTCAACATTTGCCTTAATGAGAATAATGTAGCAAATATAAATTTATCTTTGTATGCTAATCAAAGATATTACAATTCATTGTAAAAAAATCCAGTTGTTAAAATCCCTATAGACATGAGTATTTCAGTGATTAGCGTAAATATATAATAACCCCCAAACAGCCCCTTGATATTTTAAAAATATTTCTGCCATAAGTTTATAAGTTATTGTAAATTTTCCTCTTCAGCTGGGCGTGGCGGCTCACACCTGTAATCCAGCATTTTAGGCAGCCGAAGCAGGCAAATCACCTGAGGTCGGGAGTTTGAGATTAGCCTGACCACCATGGAGAAACCCCATCTCTACTAAAAATACAAAAAATTAGCCAGCTGTGGTGACACATGCCTGTAATCCCAGCTACCCGAGAGGCTGAGGCAGGAGAATTGCTTGAACCCAGGAGGTAGAGGTTGCAGTGAGCTGAGATTGCACCATTGCACTCCAGCCTGGACAACAAGAACGAAACTCCATCTCAAAAAAAAAAAAAAAAAAAAACCTTCTTCAACATTTTGGGTAAGACAAGGAGAAAAATCAAATTTGGAAACATAGTCTACACAGTATACGTATTCCGAAAAGATAGATACAAATTGCATTTTATAAATGGTATCATAATTTAAAACTGACTAACAAAATACTGGGGCTAATTCTTTAGGAAGAGAAATAAATGCAACCTAGTTTATCTACCTTGTTTCATGCAATTGAGACTGCAAATGTTAGATTTGTACACAATGAGGTCAGTCTTTACCCGGAGAGAGATAACTGTCTATAAACAATGTTTTAGACAACTTGCTAATTGCACTGCTTTTTAGACTATCCTTGGGCTCTAGATTAAAAGCAGTCTGTAGTTTTAATGACTGAATCAGATTTTTGGTCTGAAATATAATTGTCTTTCTCTCTCTCTCTCTCCCTCGCCCTCTCCCTCTCCCACTCGCACTCATACGTACCCACAAAGCATTGCAGTAAATTGTAGGCAGTTTCTTCCAACTCATCTAATCCCACATTTTGCAAACAGGAAAATATTGGGTAGTAATTCACATTTGTCTTGGTGTCACTGCCTTTGCTATATTTTTTGAATTTTTTTCTCTATGTATAACCTGTCTTCATCTGTTCTTGGTTTTATGGTAAATTATTTCAAAATTAATGAGAAATGGGATTCTATCACTTTGCAAATAACCGTCTCTATAGCCTAGTAGTCCTCATTATTTTATGCCTGGAATGTTTTTAGGTGTGACTTACAGAGCTGGATCCTTTGACCTTCGTGTAAATCCAAGTTGAGTTCTCTTTGATAAGAGAACTGGGACTTGTACTTGCCTGGAGAGAGTCCCGTTGTTAACCTAAAGCCTGTGTGGTTCACTGCTGGGTGTCAGTGTGGAATGGGTAGCTCTATTATTTCTCACAAGTTAAGATCTGGCCAATTTAATATTTTACTCTCAAGTATAGTAACTTATTTGTCCTACGTACTTCACTGCCTTTTTACTTATGAACGATTGTCTGAGTCTAAATTTCTCTTAGCTATCTTCTCCTTTCTTCCCCTTCTTCTTTTTATTTTTAGAGATGGGTTCTCACTATATTGCCCGAGCTGGAGTGAAGTGGCTGTTCCCAGGTGTGATCAAAGCACACAACAACCTCAAACTCCCGGGCTCGGAGACCTTCCTTCCTCAACCTCCTTAGTAGTTGGGACTGCAGGTGTGTGCCACCATGTGCAGCTGTCTGCTCCTTTCTAGTGCCGTTGCCTCTCTCTTACCTGTTTTCAACAGGTAGATCAACCCTTACCTGTTTTCCTCCAGATTATGGCCACAGTCTAACTCATTTTCATATTTCCAACTTTACCCCTTTCTAGTAAGTCTTCCACGGCGTCCAGCATGGTAACAATTTGCTGAGTGCTTATGACTGTAAGGAACGTGTCAAGGCTTCAAGGTATAATACTTGTTGGGCTCTACTGTGACACTTGGCTCCCCCAAACACAAGTCTACTTATTCAGATATAGTTTGTTAAGGAGCTCTTTATTTTTCCAACTCTGAATACCAAGCCCTTGACTCTACTAGGCAATCTTGGCTGTGGGAATTCCTGGGCATGTCACGTAGTTGGTTGTTAGGTGGGTTTAAACTCAGTGCTGAGTATGCCTGTCGGAGTCCCAGCCACTGGGGAGGCTGAGGGGGAGGATCGCTTAAGCCCAGGAGGTCGAGGCTGCAGGACCCATGATCATGCCACTGCAATCCACCCTGGGTGAAAGAGTGAGACCCTGTCTCTTAAAAAAAAAAATGCATAAATAAACTCAGTGCTTCACAAAATGAAAAAAAGTTTTCAGGAACGACAGAATCTACACTGTAAAATAAAAAATATGTCCAAATCCCTGTGCACACTTAAATACAGAGAATGGCAAAGAAGACAGTGGGTCCTGATGACAGCCACCAATTCTTTGAGAAACCTTAACCATCTGACTAAGGAGTAGCTTCTGCCTGTCCCAGATTGGATTATCCACTGTGTGTCCCAAATCTCTTATCTAGACTGGACTGGCTGCTTCTTACCTCCAGCCATTGCCTGTGAATGCTGGGTGTGGCTGTACAAGGCTGCACCATCTCTTTCTCCTGTGAGCACTGTCAGAGGCTGCCCTGATTCCTATCTCCTTTGTTCCAGATCAGCCTGCTCTGAAAATTAGTATTGCCTCTGTGTACTGTGATGATGGAAGAGATTTTGGGTTCCTTGCTTAAAGTGTGAGCTTAAAAAAATATATATATATATATATATATATATCTCATTGAACCAAAGCACGACAGGTTTTGTGTAGCTCCATTAAACATCCCCTAGGTAAGAGTGGATCAGGATGGTGCCATTAAACACGTCATCCACAGCATCGTGTGGGTCATCAGTAGCATAATCACCTTTTAGATTTATGTTCCATGCACCTTTATCGAATCTCACCATGGCTTGGCCTCTACAGTGAAGCTCACAGTATCCAAATAACATTCTCTGCTTTTTCTAAAGATTTGGGTATTACCTTGTGCTAAACTCACACCCTCTCCACACTGCTCTGCATTTTATTCCTATTACATCTTCAATTTTTTTCCCCAGAGGTAAAGACAAAGCAATAAGGCTGACATGCAAATCAATGCAGCCACTAGTTAGTTCCATTTGTGTTTTTGAGGTCATTATCTTGTTCTTATTTTGCCTCCCATGACTGACTAACCCCAAGCAACGCTGCCTCCAAAAACACCCAGGAATGATTCTTGATGTTTTTATTTTCCTCACCCAGTCTTTCATTATCCAGTGAATAATCGAGTGTGATTGATTTAACTTCTAAATATATGTTTAGAAAATTTCCCCTTTCTTTTCTTCCTTACAGCCATGGTACTAGTTTGAGCCTTTCTTATTTTTGACATCAACTGTCAAAGTTTCTTTCTGGTTTCCCTTCTTATATCCCCTACCGTTCCTTTCCCCTCTGCTTAATTGCTAGAATGATCCATTTAGAATATGTCTTAAAATGGTCAATGGTTTAATATGTGAAAGGGTTTCTTTGGCTCTCACACAATCTGTCCCTTTCAGCTTTGTTTTGTCTTCAGGCAGTAATGGGATGTTAATCAGAAAACAGTCATTAAAGGCACAAAGTTTATTTAGATGTCAAAAAGTGGTTGTATTATAGTCACTTTGCTTAGATGGAATGTTAGCCCCTGCGCTATCCAACTCCTGAGCTTTTCTGTTTGTTTGAGATGGGATCTTGCTCTGTTGCCCAGGCTGGAGTGCGGTGGCGTGATCTCAGCTCACTGCAACCTTTGCTTCCTGGGTTCAAACGATTCTCGTGTCTCAGCCTCCCTAGTAGCTGGGATTACAGGCACCTGGCACCATGTCCTGCTAATTTTTTTTATTTTTAGTGGAGACGGGGTTTCACCATGATGGCCAGGCTGGTCTTGAACTCCTGACCTCAGGTAATCTGCCCAAAGTGCTGGGATTACAGGCGTGAGCCACTGCACCCAGCCTAACTCCTTAGCTTTTTGAGCTCTCTCGTGCTGGTTTGAACCGTAGCCGTCTGTGTTCCATGACTTTCTATAGCTGTGACTATAGGTTGTGGAGCATGCCTGTTTCAGACTGCAGTAGTTATGGTTGTGTCAGGGCCTAGGAGAAATTTTCCCTTCCCCCTCTGAAGGTTCGCTGAAAAATCAACTCACAATAGGCAGATTCATTTGAGAAAAGACGTACAAATTGTATTAAAGTGGACATAGGAGCCTTCAGATTGAAGACCCAAAGACACAGGGAAACTGTCCGTTTTTATGCTCAGGTTTCACAAAGTACGGGCAGCCGTGTAGGCGTATGGTTGGACGGAAGGGTGTGGTCTAATGCGAATAGACGGAGTGGGGACACCCAGCATGGCCTGTCTGTCCAGATTCCTCTTGGCCTCTCTGGTGTGTGGCGGGGCCCTCTCTGGAATCGGGTCTGGTGACCGACACTCAAACAAGGTGGCTCAGAGCGTGTCTTTGTTGCCAGTTTTTACCCAGAAAGGTGGCGGGAAAGTTGGAGTAATACTTTTAGGTTTTAGGGCTGGCTCTGGGGCACAGGAGTTGTGGTTACTGTGACATGCCTGGAGGAGGAGGGATTGCGATTTCTCTGTCTGGTCTCAGGAGAATTGGGCTGAGGAACTGAAGGCAGAAGTGGGCAGAAGCAGCTCTTGCTTCTGAGGTCTTCCTTTGGGGTATTGTTTCCTGAGTCTCAGCAGTTGCTGCAGTTGCTGGCAGCTTTTCCAATAGCTCAGTAATACCAACTAATCACTGACATGTGCTTTTTTTTTTTTTCCCCCGCCATGTGTAAGCAGTACTTGGAATGTAGGGCAGGTATCACTGGAATCACTGGGACACTTGAGGGCAATGCATCACCCAGTGGCTTGGCTTTTCCCAGTGGAGCATCCTCCACCAAGAACTCTCTGCAGAGGATATGGCTCTTTGTTAGGGGCACACACTTCAGGGGTCACAGAGCATCCCTTGCCAATCATCCTGTTACGCGACAGAGCAGTTCTGTGCTCAGAAAGGAGCAGTGAATTGAAACAGGAAGGAAGGAATTTCCATATGTCCAAACCTGGTTACTAGCTGTGTGTGTGTTTATTTATTAATTTTTTTCGAGACAGAGTTTCACTCTTGTCACCCAGGCTGGAGTGCAGTGGCGCAATCTTGGCTCACTGCAACCTCTGCCTCCCGGATTCAGGGGATTCTCCTGCTTCAGCCTCCCGAGTAGCTGGGGTTACAGGCGTGCACCACCAAACCCAGCTAATTTTTGCATTTTTAGTAGAGACGGGGTTTCACCATGTTGGTCAAGCTGGTCTTGAACTCCTGACCTCAGGTGATCCACCTGCCTCGGCCTCCCAAAGTGCTGGGATTACAGGCATGAGTCACCGTGCCTGGCCATTAGCTGTTTAAAGAAAATTATTATATAATCTGTGACCTCACTACCTCTGGCATAAATATTGTCCTCTAAGTTGAGTGTTGCTGGTATTTCCAAAAGAAATTCACTTAGGAAAAGTCTACTGTCTAAAGTTTTGCCTCATCCACATATTAAGATTCTAGTTAAGCTCAGTATAATCTCTCAAATGTTTCTATGTCTTTGGTATTCTTCCCTTCTCAGAGTTCTTCTTCTCCTTCTGCTAACAGTTGAGAAGGTGTAAAGGCCTGCTCTTTCATCCTGCTAGAATGTTTTCTGTGCTTTCCAAAATAACTTTTGATGTTAGTGCCCATGATTAAATGCACACATTGCACCTCTGGCGTTTCCTTGTCTCCGATCTGTGTTTCCAGCACTCCCCGCCTGGGTCAGCCCCCCAGACAGTCTGCGCTTTCTGGGAAAGGTGCTTCCTTCCTTGCTTTCTAGGAGGCGGTTGATCTAGTTGTCACTATCTATTACTGTTCTCTTTTAATCCAGCATCCTGCTGATTCTTGACACTTGTTGAATGTACCTAATGGCAGCAAACATGTCTAAATCTTTTTTTTTTTTTTTTTTTGAGAAAGAGTCTTGCTCTGTCACCAGGCTGGAGTGCAGTGGTATGATCTCGGCTCACTGCAACCTCCACCTCCCGGGTTCAAGAGATTCTCCTGCCTCAGCTTCCTGAGTAGCTGGGATTACAGGTGCTCGCCACCACACTCAGCTAATTTTTGTATTTTTAGTAGAGATGGGGTTTCACCATGTTGGCCAGGATGGTCTCGATCTCTTGACCTTGTGATCCGCCCCCCTCGGCCTCCCAAAGTGCTGGGATTACAGGCGTGAACCACCGCACCCGGCCAACATGTCTAAATCCTTTATCTGAGGATTTGTATCTAATTCAGAACCCATCAATGCTGAAAAAATTACCCCTTTTCTTTAAGTGCATTTCTTCATGCATGAATCCATTGCAATCTGTCTTTCCTACCTATTTCCCATGACAAATTCCAAAACGAAATCGCTGTGGAATCCACTGGAGTATTTGTTATATACAAGTTGGTTAAGTGAGATTATTTGACCTAATCCAGAGCTTTTTTTGGCCTATGAGCATTTGATCCTTGTTCAGAGCTGGATAATTGTGGTCAATGGGATTTCTGCTCAATGGGATTTCAAACTCCATTACTCTAATATAGTCCCTTTTCCTGGTCCTTACTGATCATTCTCTCTGGCTAATTTTAATCCAAGTGAAACTCTCTGCTGTGAATTTGGGACCAAACTTTTCCAATAATAATATTTTCAGAAGAAAACAATGGAGGGATTGTCCAGAATTATTTGAAAATTAGATTCTTTCCGGAAAAATATAATTTGACCACATTTTACTTCTCTGAAAAAGAAATTATTAATGTTACAAAGTCACTGTTATTCACGTTTCTTATTGTTAAGGCAAAATTCTCAGAGAAGAACCCTAGTCCTTTGTTCTCAGCTGACCTGTCTGGGCCAATCAGCAGAAAGCGCTAGCTAGGACCACAGACACTGAGACCTGTCTCTGAGCAAGAAGCCAGCCGGGCACTGGGCAGCGGGCACCATGACCGCTGCATCTGCTGCAGCAGAACGGACGCTCACGCCACTGCCACTTTCCTCCACGGACCTCACCTCCTTGGGTTATTCATTCCCATTGGAAATCTGAACCTAAATCGAGCCTCAGTTACGAGGACAAGGGAAGTTTCACCTGGCCTTCTTGGATTCTGTATTGGGATAAATCAATAGAGTAGAGGTTTGTATGGTAGGGAATTGCTCAAACATACAGGTAAGGAGTTCAGGAGGTGCCGTGACACCAAAACAAGCCAACTGTATTTGGCCCTGACTTAGTTCACTGCTGTTGCTTCAGTGGCTTCAGGGCTTGCCCTGTCACTCATAAGAGATGTAGGCTGAGAGTGAGAATTTTGGCCCCCGGTGGCCTATTGTCCTAATTCGTTCTTCTTTCTTTTCTGTGTTGTGGATTCTTGGAAGCACACAGCTAGTAAATCACAGGTTTTCAAGTCTAAAATTAAAATAAGTGTGCAAAGCAATGTGATCAGATGAAGGGGTCATTAAAACACTAATGTTTGGTCATACATGGCAGCATGGAAATGGGGCCAGCCGGGGTGTCAGGAGGCATCCCGGCTCAGTCCCTGGCTCCCTGTGTGATCAAGCCCCTCCTGTCTCTGCTTCAGGAAAGGGCTGGGCTCTGAGGAGATGGTCTCCAGACCTCCTTCATTCTCTGAGCGTCTGTGATTTTCTAGTCACAGTGATGTTTGCTGAGGGAGTGGGTTGCATCACCTGGGATGATGGTGTGTTTTGTTCTTTTGTGGGGACTGAGGTGGCAGCTGTCTTTGGCATAAACTGAGCTGTGTCAGTGCAATGGAGCTGATGGGCTGAACCTCAAAAGCAGACCCCAGAGAGAGATTGATTCTGATAGTACAGCAGTTCCAGGGAGGCCTTGGTGCCTTGTGAGGTAAGACATGTGGGTGCTTGGGACACCGCTGGTCAAGTCTTCAGTGTAACATGTGATTTCATTGCTATGGACAGAGAGGCTCTGGGTTCAGACCGTTCTTAAAAGGAACTGGAGATTAAGTCTGCAAAACTGAAAACCTACACAGAAATTTTCAAATCGATTTTTACTTTTGATGATTACTAATAGTAAAAATGACTATCTCTGTTTATTTTTTTTACTTCTGAAGCCGATCGATTTGTTGGAAAATCAGATCAGTCAAAATCTAATTTTGATGTTATGCAAATACCCCGGGGCCGTGAAGCAGCTGGTGGCTCTTATACCCACTCTTCCCCAACACCTCCTGCCAACATTTTCTTCTGCGTTTGATCCTTTTGCTCTTGTCTTTTTCACATTTTTCCTTCAGTATGTCCCATACTGTCTTTGCTCTTTTAAAATATGCATATTTCTATCATTCCATTGAAAGAAACCGGAATATTTTACCCTAAAATATGCTTCTTTGGCATATTTCGAGATCGGTATTCAGAGGGGCTAGAGAACACAGGAATAGCTCTGAAAAACTGTCCTTTGTGAGGCAAATTTGCATCTGTAGGGAAAATCTGCTCTAGGGAGGTAGACAGACCATGCAGATAGGCTCGGAGGCCCCCTTGTCTTCCTTATCTGGATCTAGGAAAGGTTAACTCAAGGGAAAAAGAGGCTAAAGTCTGACACTGCTCAAGGTCTGATAGAGACTTTTACCCCATTCCCACCTGCTCCTCCTGAGGGCAGCTCCAGGGTTACAGCAGATTTTATCCACATGACAAGACACCATGTGCTCACCAGGCTGACCCGCCTTCACTCTCCCATAACCTTGTCGCCTCCTTCCCCGGGAAGCCCCTAGCCCCTGTTCCCTCCATAGCCTGGAATGGAAGCTAGTCTAAAAACTTCAGCCGTCTGACCCTTCTTTGAGTCTCATGTTTGTGGGACTCCCGTGCCCATGTGCATGTCAGTAAATTCACATTCTCTTCTGGCTGTTAAGCTGTCTGTTGTCAGTTTGTTTTATGGATTCAAATTATCAAACCTTCAGAAGCTGGAGGGAAGAAAATTCGCTTCACCTCTACACTATCTATTCCAGATTTAACATCCATGAGTGAGGTGCTGAAGGGCCCGGGTCTCTCAGTATCTTGGAGAATAATGAAGTTTGACAAGCTCCATTCCTGCTAGTGGGTGGGCTCCAGTCCAGGAAGCAGCTCCCAGAGCCTTTGCCCCAACGTGGCAGTGGTACTGTCTGGTGTATTTCAGCCCATCCATCCTGCCTCCCCCAGGCTCACACTCACGGACGTTATGATCCCACAGCAAGCCCTCTCACCACACATCGCTCTGGAATACAGGACAGCACCAGGCAATCCATTTCCTCAGTATGACAAGGCCTTTCTCTCTCTTCTTTCTTCTTTCTCCTTCCACAGCACAGCAGCCACAGTGTCTTCCCTACTCTGTACCTGATTATCTCTTTCTTCCTGCTCCTCCACGGCTAGCATCCTTAGAAAAGTCAAGACCAGTCACTTCACTAGCTCTCAATGGTAATCGGAGTGTTCAAACTACAGAAGAATATATTATATAGTTCCCTATTCTTGTTTTTTTCGAGGCTATAATTTTCTTGTTCACTTGCTCAAGGTTTCTCCCCTTTCTCATTGTGGGAAAATGTAAATAACATAAAATTGACCATTTTAACCATTTTTAAGTGTACAGCCATAAGGCCTTAAATGTATTCACATTCTTGGGCTACTGTCTCCGCCATCCATCTCCAAAATTTTTTCACCTTCCAAAACTAATACTGTGTACCCATTAAACAAGAGCTGGCCACCTCACCCTAGCCTCTGGCAACCACCATTCTACTTTCTGTCTCTGTGAGTTTGACTTCTCCAGGTACTTCATTATGATTGGAATCATACAGGATTTGTCCTTCGGTGTCTGGCTTACTTCACCGTGCACGCTGTCCACAAATTTCATCCATGTTGTGATATGTGCCAGGATTTCCTTCTTTCTTAAGGTTGAATAATGTTCTATGATATGTATGCACCATATTTTTTTTACCCGTTCATTTGTCTGTGGACCCTTGAGTTGTTTCCACCTTTTGGCTATTGTGAACAAGGTTGCTGTGAACATGGGTGTATAATCAAAGTCCTTATTAGTAAAATCGAATCTATGGGAGTGCTGACATTGCTCTGGGGAGTAACTACCATTGATTAATGTTTGCAAAAAGGAAATGTTGCAGAGCTCTCTAGTGGATGTTTTAAATTATTCTCTCCTTTGCCCCTTAAAGACATATGGTGCAATTCTAGAACATTAACAACTTCCAAGTTCCTTCATAGCTGGATATTTTCTTTAACTTCTTTATTCTTCTGTACACTCAGATTAGTTTCTTAAAGCAATTGAAATGCTCCAGTTTACTTTGATGCTCAAAGATTTCTAGTATAAGCAGGAGTAGAAGAAATTAACTTAGCACCCAATCTAACATTTTATATAAAATACAAAAATAATTTGGGAGGCCGAGGCGGGTGGATCACAGGTCAGGAGATCGAGACCATCCTGGTCAAGATGGTGAAACCCCTTCTCTACTGAAATACAAAAAATTAGCTGGGTGTGGTGGCATGTGCCTATAATCCAAGCTACTCATGAGGCTGAGGCAGGGGAATCGCTTGAACCCAGGAGGCGGATGTTGCAGTGAGCCAAGATCGCACCACTGCACTCCCAGCCTGGAGACAGAGGAAGGCTCTATTTAAAAAAAAAAAAAAAGTTATTGTAACCACCTGATGGGATCTTCTTGCCCACTGCACAGACAAAACCAATTCACTGAGACTATGGCATTGCAATAGTGTAATTGACACAAGACTGGCCACAGCACGTGGGAGATAGAGTTATTGCTCAAGTCAATCTCTGCCAAAATTTGGAGACTAGGTTTTTTCTAGGATAGTTTGCAGTCCAGGGGGTCTCCTTGTGAGTGAGGCCATGTAGCTGGTTGGTGGATCCAAGTGGAGCCATTGGTGATCAGAAGTGCAAAAACCTGAAAAGACATTTCAAAAGGCCAATCTTAGGTTCTAGTATACAATAGTGTTGCTATCTGCAGAAATAATTGAGCATGTTGCAAATCTTGTTTCCTTCAGGATAATGGCTGATAATCGTGCACATCCGTACCTTAACAGAATTCAGGTCCCTCACTCTCCTAACTTGTGGTCTTTTATTAGCTTTGCAAAGGCTGTGTAGGTTTGGCAAGGGCTGTCATGCCCAGGAAGGACTAAAGGCAGTTTGGAGGTTAAAGGCAAGGTGGGGATTGATTAGATACGTTCTCTTTCACTGCAATCATTTTCTCACTGTTACTGTTTTTGCAAAGGTGATTTCATTATGATGGCTTCTTGGGTTTAATTTCACAGATACAAATGTCCACTTACTTTTTTGTTTACTGACACAAAATAAAAAAGTATTACAATAAGCAGAATTAAAAAACAAAGAATAAGCAGAATTAAAAAACAGAATAAGCAGAATCTTAAACTCATAACATTTTAGATCTGAAAGGAATCTTAGAGGCAGTCTGTCCTAACCTCTTTATTTTATAGTTGAAGAAACCCATACAGCTTAAGTGATTCCCTTTCTTTTATTCTATTTATTAATTCATTCATTTGATAGTTACTATCAGCTATGTATAATGCATCATGTTCAATACTATAATACATACAAACATTTCTTATAGTTTGTCCTACTCTTAAAGAACCTGTTTTCTAGCAAGGCAGAAAACCTAGGCATTGGAATTCAACACATGTGGAGTCACTCCTATGTTCAGGCCCATGTGCTAGGATGTTGAAGAGGACACCAACATGAACGGAGGGCATCCGCACGCTCCTGAGTGCACACTGCTATAAGGCAGCAAGATAAACACACACTGCACTGTTAGAAAGGGCCTGAGTGGGGCACCGGAAAGCATTTGTCCTCAGCAGGCAGAGGTGAGACCACGAGTGGAGTGTGATCACGTCCTGAAGCCGTCAGGGTGAGACTGTGGGGGAGTCCGCAGGCAGTTGTGAGTGGAGGCGGTCTTAAAGATTCTCTCGTGGGCTCTCTCATTAGGCTGTAGAGATAGAGACACACGGTTCTAATCCTGGTTAAACCTCTGGATTCTCACTGTGACATCCAAACAATCCTGAGCCTGCCACACAGGGTTCTTGTGAGGATAAGAGGAGATAACGTCTGCAAGTGCTTCCGAGGCCCTGGAACACAGCAGAATTCCATAGATGTTAGCCACGGTGACTTCTCTACTGTGAAGAGCTTTGCAAGGCCAACCAAAGCAAATGGAGTGGAATATACTTGATTCAATAGAAAATGGGTAGCCACAAAAGGATTTTATACAAAAAAGTGATATATTAATAAATACACTTAAAAATTAATCTGGGCCAGGTGCGGTGGCTCACACCTGTAATCCCAGCACTTTGGGAGGCTGAGGTGGGTGGATCACTTGAGATCAGGAGTTCGAGACCAGCCTGGCCAACATGGCAAAACCCTATCTCTACTAAAAATACAAAAATTAGCTGAGCATGGTGGCGCATGCCTGTAATCCCAGCTACTTGGGAGGCTGAGGCAGGAAAATTGCTTGAACCTGGGAGGCAGAGGTTGCAGTGAGCTGAGATCGCACCATTGCACTCCAGCCTGAGTGACAGAGTGAAACTGTGTCTCAAGAAAAAAAAAAAAAAGAAAGAGAAAAAAAAATTATCTGGCAGAATTGTGGAGGAATGAGTGGAATGAAGGAAGGCAGGAGGTGGAATGAGTGTCAGGAGGAAACTGCAGTAGCTCAAGTGGCAAGTGAGTGATGAGAGCCTCATTACATCCAATGGAGTAACAGTAACAATAAATTATATAGACGTTCAGGACGTAAAATTGTCAGGCGGAGGAGGAGGACAGAAGCACAGACTGGGTGGAAGGAAGGGGAAAAAGCAAAAATGAACACTTGGCACCCAAGTGAGAGACTGAGAGGAACATGAAAAGATAAATTGGAGGTCGGGGGATGATACCAATTATAAACATTTTGAATCGAAGAGACCAGCAGAGATATCCAATACGCAGGCCACAGCAGAGTTAGGTGCAATAGCGTGATGTCCCAGAAGCAGTAACTGGACTTCATAACTATGAAATCACTAATGAATTTGAAAAAAACAGCAGAGGCGAACATGCAGACCAGATTAGAAATGATTTAGAACGCGTGAATGGTGAGGCATCGGAAGCAGTCTTTAAAAAACAAAAAAAAAATGTGGAAAAAATCAAGTAGGGTGGGAGAGAAAGGGAGCAATTGCGTTTTATTTCTCTGTCTTAACATTGATGCACCTTATTCTGTTTTTCAGTTTAGAAGAAGGTGCAAACAGAGAGGGATCGATTGAGATGTTTTCCAGAAGGAGAAAATGGCTACAGGCTCCAGGGGAGGTGCGAGGGATGAACATTAAAATCTAGTTGAAAAGTTTAACCTTGGAATGGAAGAAAAATCTTTTCCTCTAAGATAAAAGTAAAACAGAAAAGGGATGTTAGAAAGCAAAGGTGATTATAGAAAGCAAAAAGAGAGAAGCTTAGGAAGTTCACTCAGCCCCGATTGCCTCATGAGGCATAATAACAGCAGTTGCCTGCTGGCGTGTGTGCTGGGAAAGAGATACAGCTATGCACTGGCAATTCGGAAGGCGACAGGTGGGCCGAACACCTACTCTGCCCTGAATACAATGCTAAATATTTTCAGTTTATCTCATGCAGTTTGCAAACAATCATGAAAGGGTTTTCAGATGAGACAATGAGGACTCCGGAGCTTTCCCTGTGTTGAGTGTTCAGGGGAGGAGTTGAGTGACTCCCAGTCATGCGGGTTGACGTGGAGACAGCAGGCTGCTGGAGCCACACCGTGTGAAGCTAAGCCTGGAAGCACTGGTAGGATATTAGTACATAGAGATGGGGAAGGAAATTCCCAAACATTGTGTGAGCAATTTAGAGTTGGGGAAAGGTAGGAAAACAAACTCCAGAGGAGGGAACACTATTTGTTTCATATGGTTGCTGTAACAAGTTACCATAAACTGGATGAAAAAGTAACAGAAATTTATTCTCACACATTTCTGAAGTCCAGAAATCCAAAACCAAGATGGAGGTGGGGTTACACTCCCTCTGGAGGCCCTAGGAGAAATTTAATCTGTGTTTCTTCCAACTTTTGGTGGCTGCCAGCATGCCTTGGCTTGTGGCCCCATCACTCCAGTCTCTGCCTCCATCTCCACATTGCCTTCTCCTCTGTGTGTCTCTCTCCAATCCCCCTCTGTCCCTCTCTCCTGGGGACACATGTGACTGCATTTAGAGCCTATCCAGAAAATCCAGGATAATCACATTCTCCAAAGACCATGTTTTCAAATAAGGTAACATTCACAGATTGTGGGGATCTGTAAATGGATGTATCTTTGGGAGTCATTACTAGCACAAGCACTTTACAGAGTATGATAAATGCAATGAAAACTCAGAATAAATAAATCGGGACAGGCAATATATTGAATGCCAGAAAGCAAAATAATAATAATAATATAGAATGTCAGGTTTCATACCGTTTATGCTTCTAATAATTATAATGAAAAGATATGAGTTCAATGTATACACACATATATATACTATGTGAGAATCCATGATAATTTAGTAAAAATCAAACAAAAAAAGCAACTTTTTCTGTCCAACAACAACTGAAGGGGAAAGTTTTGAGGAACAAAATTACAGATGAAAAATTAGATAATTTGTTATTAAGAAGATCAGCAACCCCATCTTCTTAATAACTCTCCAGAAGATATGAAATGATTCTAATAATAACAATCACAAATAATTGAAGACTAGTAGGAGGGTCTTAGTAGGAGGGTGCTACTACCCCTCAGGTTCCAAAGTCTTGCTAGGTTACGCTTTGCTGCTTGAGACTATTGAATAACTTGTTTAACTTAGGTTACAGTAGCTCATTTTGCTGAAATATCAAAAAGGGCATATTTCAAATCACTTGCAAAAAAATATTTTTAACATACCACAAAATCTCCGGTCCATAAATCTGCAGGCTGCATGGTATGCATTTCCAGTGTCAAACCATTGAATAATAAAGGCCACGATCTGGGATGCCCACAAGTTGTGATTTTCCCTTTTCCTGAAGCGTGTGGTTCTTAATGAAGCAGTAGTTTTTCAACCCTTCAAACAACCAAATCTTTATAACAGTTTCAGAACTGTATAAAAGAGGGAAGTGTGTTTCTTCAAACACTGTAATTTCGCTTGCTCAAAGACTTCCTCCATACACAGGGCACCTTCTCTTCTACCCAGCCCATGTAGGGTTCTACTAACAGAAAGAAATGTGATATTATTTCCATCATCATTTGAACTGTGAGCGCCTGTGTAGGTGGGTGTCAGATTCTCACTCAACAGCCAAGTTTGTTATATGGGCTCATGGACCCTCTTTTACTTCTACCTACTAAATGCCTTTTCCGGCTTCTTCGCAGACGTCTGCCCAGGCTCTGCTTGTGCAACTCAAGTGTGCTGCAAAGCCAGCCTCACCTCTCAAGGCAGCCTATTCTGTCTTCACACGGGCTGGAAGGTCCTTCCTCTTCGGCCGTTCTCTCGCTGCCAGCTGGAAGATTCTTCCCTTTACTGAGCTGAAATCTGTTTCTCTGTAGTGACCATTTGGTCTCAGTTATACCCTTTGGACAAACCAAACAAATCGCTTCAAAGCCCAGCTTTTCAAATATTTGAAAAGGGTGATATTGTCCCTTCTTGCACTGAGTCTGTTCCAGGATAAATGATCAGACCTCGTCCGTCATCCTTTACGTCTCCTAAGTCCGAGTTCTCTCATTGTGCTGCTGTTCTTTTCTTGTTACAGATCTTCGAATTCCCTTCCCCACACGGAATCCCATGTTCTAGACTGGCCTGAGCCGTGGATAGCAGAGCAGAACCAGACCAGGCCACGGCCACGTTGTTTTCTTTTCTTTTTCTTTTTTTTTTTTTCTTTTGAGACAGAGTGTTGCTCTGTCGCCCAGGCTGGAGTGCAGTGGTGCGATCTTGGCTCACTGCAACCTCTGCCTCCCAGGTTCAAGTGATTCTCCTGCCTCAGCCTCCCGAATAGCTGGGATTACAGGTGTTCGCCACTATGCCCAACTAATTTTTGTATTTTTAGTAGAGATGGGGTTTCACCATGTTGGCCAGGCTGGTCTTGAACTCCTGACCTTATGATTTGCCTGCCTTAGGTTCATGCCATTCTCCTGCCTCAACCTCCCCAGTAACTGGGACTACAGGCGACCACCACCATGCCCAGCTAATTTTTTGTATTTTTAGTAGAGACGGGATTTCACCGTGTTAGCCAGGATGGTCTCAATCTCCTGACCTCATGATCTGCCCACCTCAGTCTCCCAAAGTGCTGGGATTACAGGCGTGAACCACCGCACCTGGTCTATTGTATACTTTTCTTATTGCAGTCTAGAATACCCTAGCCTTTCTACCACCCACCTCACATTTCCTTTCATGAGAGTTTCTAGCAAGGAATTTAAACCTCTCTGGACAGTCAGGGAACAAGGCACTATGCCTAAGTGCTTTCTCAGTTAGTCCATCATTTTCCCCAATCGCCCAGGGGCTTGCTATGTTCACTTGTAACACATCGTATTTGCTTGTGAATACTTGTATTTACCAGCTTGTCATGTGGTTTACTAAGGGGCGCAGTAACTTACAAGAGAAATGTCGAATGCTGTGGATTTTCTCGGAACTTTTAAATAGGGTGACAAGCTGAGAAAGTTGCCTCTTGGCACCTACGCCTCAAAACAGAAAGTTTAAAAATCATGCATTACTTACTTTATGGAAGCTTAAATGAATAAGACCGAATTCTTATTTTCTAAAAAGATGTGCCCAAAGAGTGTCATGGAAAACGGAGTGGGTGTGCGTGAAGCACGATTTGGCTTTTTTTCATGCTACCTTTATTCTCTACAGAGATGCCAAGGATATTCTAGAGGAATCTTAAAAGAGCCAAGTGTTCAGGTTCATTTATGCATTGTTATATATTTTATTCTTGCCTAAACATTTTGAAGAGTAAAATGAGAGATTATAAAAATAGTTAGTCCATTTATCATTTGAGTTTATATGTGTAGATAGTAGGCCTAAGGACATCATGAGAAAGAAACTGTGAAATGTTACGCTTTTGAACTGTCACTGACAATGGAGGTGACCTCAAAAAGTGAATGGAGTCTATGTGTATGGAAGTGATGTTGGTGACATTCAGCCTCTGAGCTGTAGTGGGCATCCCTAGACACTTCTGCACTCTGAGTCGAGCCTTCATTATGTTCTTGGCTTTCCCTAAAATGCTTGTGTATTCAGCAGTGCGAGAAAATGAAAAGACAGCAGGTGCCCGGAGGTGCTATGTCGTATTTCAGGGGCAGAAATGTGAAAGCACAAGAGTGGGCTTTTGCTTGCCTTCGGGCTCTGGAGTTCACATAAGAGGGTTGCTAACTCTCCCATCCCCAACAAGCCATCAGAGGGCTACACAGACCACTTACTTCTAGCTTACACCTTCACAGCTTTGAAGAAGCAGCCTGTGAGCTTGTGAGTATCTGTAGGTTCAGTTTTGCTAAATAGCACCTTCTTTTCTAGCAACATTAATTAAACATTTTGATTTTTTTTCTTCTTGTTGCTCTCCTTCCCAAGATAAGTCCAGGCAGGTGTGGAGGAGCTGATGCGTACATTGAGAACAGATGGTGGATTTGATGTATCAATTTATGTCTTGCCACCACTTTGGCTGCCTGACTTTCGGTAGGGAAATCAGCAGTATGACTGTAACTTGATCACTGAAATCACTGCATAAAGCATGTAGTAAATTCTCCCAAGAACTGAAAGAGGATTATGCCAATACAATATGAGAACTATCTAAAGAAACTCCCTACTGTCTGAGCATTCCGGGAATACACTGACTCCATACAGGTCTGTGTGTTGGAAACCTCTTAGGAGTCAAGAACTAAAGGCAGTTGAGAGATCATTGTAGGAAAGGGGCCCTCTGCTGAGGAAACCATAGTCTAGATGATAGGTCACTGGTCGACTGCCTGCTCAGATCCAGTCCTGAAACCCACAAAGGCCAATTTAATGGAAATCATATTCTCACCTCTGTTCAGCTCTACTGGACCCTCATTGCCATTCTGAATTTCTTTTGTTCAGATCTTACTAATCCTTTATTTTCTGGAGCCTTTATTTTGAGCCCTTAACAAAAATAAAACTTTTTTATTTAAAAAAATAGCACATGCTTATTTTAAAAATGAAGAAATACAGAAATGCACAAAGAAGGATGCAAAATGTCACTCAAAGTCCCACTCACCCTGCTATAATCATCATGAATGCTAACTGATAAACGTTAACATTTGTATCAACAGAGATTTAAAGATTAATATTTATGTCTATAAGAACATCCAGATAGAAATGATAGATGGGAACAATTCCCATATATAGGATCTATAAACACGCCAATTTAATTTTAAAGTTAGGTTTATTCAGTTATAATTTATGTACAATAAAATTCAACCATTTTAGATATATAGCTCTATGAGTTTTGACAAATACAGTCATGGAAGCTTCACCCCAATCCAGATACAGAATATTACCCCCACCCCGTGAAGTTCCCTTTGGAAGGTACCTTGAACCTTCTTCCTCCCCCAGCTCCTGGTGAAAACTGATCTGTCTTCTGTCTCTGTGGTTTTGATTTTTCTAGAAAGTCTCATGGACACCATCATAGAGTAGGTGGACTTACGTGACTGATACCTTTCGCTTAGCAGAATGCTTTTGAGACTCCTCCGTAATATTGTGTGTGATAATCATTTGTTCGTTAACAAATTTTTTTTACATATACAGTCTTATTCTGTCATCCAGGCTGGCACACAGTGGCACAATCATAGCTCCCTGCAGCCTTGAACTTCTGGGCTCAAGTGACCTCCCACCTCAGCCTGAGTAGCTGGGACTACAGGCACATGCCACCACACTTGGATAATTTAATTTGTTAATTTTTTGTTGTTGTTGCATACTATTTCATTATACAAATGTACCACATTTTTGTTTATGTATTCACCAGTCAAAGGACATTTGAGTTGTTTCTAATTTCAGCTATTATAAATAAAGCTGCTTTGAACATTTGTACACAGGACTTTGTGTGGATGTAGGTTTTCATTTCTCTTGGATAAAAATCTAGCAGTGGGATTGTGTTTAACACCATAAGAAACTGGCAAATGGTTTCCCAAAGTGGCTGTACCATTTTGCATTCCCACAGCAGTGTTATGAGAATTCTAGTTTCACCTCATCCCCACCAGCATTGATACTGTCAGGTTTTAAAATAATGTAGTGGTACCTCATTGTGGTTTTAATTCACATTTTCCTAATGACTTAAGGATCTTTTTTCTGTGCTTTGTCAATAATATATATTCTTTTGTGGAAAAATCTATTCAAATCTCTATACCATTTTAAAAATTGAATTGAGTTTTTATTAATGCACTTAAAAGTTATTTTTATGGTTTAGATATAAGTTCTTCTCCTGATAAGTATTTTACAAAAATTTTTCCCTGTCTGTGGCTTGCCTTTCTATTCTCTTAGCAGTATCTTCCACAATAGGGAAGATTTTAATTTTGGAAAAGTTTCATTGATCAATTTTTTTCTCTTATGGATTGTGCTTTTGATACTGCTTCTAATAAATATTTTTCTAATCTAAGGTCACGACGATTATTTTCTGTATTTTCTTCTTTAAGTTTTATATTTTTAAGATGTACCTGTATTTCTGTGATCAACTTGAGTTCATTTGTGTATAAGCTGAGATGTTTGATTTGTAGATAACCACAAGCTCCAGAATTATTTGTTGAAAAAACGATCCTTTCTTGTCTTTGTCAACAATCAATTGGCATAGATGTGTGGGTCTTTTTTGTACTCTCTATTCTGTTCTTTTGGCCTATGTTCATATCCTTTCAGCTGTGCCACAGTATTTTATTATTGCAGTCTTATGGTAAGTCTCAAAATTGTGTAGTGTGGGTTCTCCATGTTGTTAGTCTTTTAAAAATTTGTTCGGACAACTCTAGTCTTCTACTTTTTCATATAAATTTTAGAATCAACTTGCCGATGTTTACAAAAGGAATTCTGCTGGAGTTTTCCTTGGGATTACATTGAGTCTACAGATCAGTTTAGGAAGAATTGGCATCTTAACAATATTGAGTCTTCTGATCCATGAACATAGTACATCTTTCTACTTATACAGATCTTATTTAATTTCTTTTGTCAGTGTTTTATAGTATTCTGCATAAAAATCTTTACATATTTTGTTAGATTTTACTAAGAATTTTGTTTTCAATGTTGTTTTACATAATACTTTTTCAAATAAAGTTCCTATTACTCATTGCTAGTGTATAGAAATACAATGGACTTTTGTATATTGACCTTGTATATTGCAACCTTCTAGACCCACTCATTAGTTCCAGTAGTTTTAGGTAGATTCTTTGAGATTTTCTACGCAGACAATCATATTATCTTTGAATATAACACCTTTTCCTTCTTTCCCAATCAATATGACTGCTTTTTTTTCATCAGTTTAATTTTCAAAAGATACCAAATGTAATTTTGCATTAATGCAAGGGAAAAGTGCTATTAAAGAAACCAAATAAAGAAAAGCAGATAAATATTACTTTATCAAGTGAAATATTAGTGTCTAAGAGATCATATTAAAATAATGAAAAAAAGATTTTGAAAATAAGGATTTATACTCAGTAAGTTTTTATACCTCTGTTTCAAATTTAGATATTATTGATACACTCAATCATATGAAAGATAAACAACATTAACAATTTTATACTTCTTCTTTTTTCTTTCCCTACCTCCTAATGTTTTGGTTATATTGTTACGTTTATTTTGCCAAGATTATAACACCTTAAATTCTGTAATGGAAATTCCCACAATAATTTAGCTTTAGTTTCATATTAAAGAAAGAATCAATCCTCACACCCATTCTCTCACCACTGCTTCTCCATTCCTGGCATTTTTGCTTGGATGAATAACATATTTCACCGGATTTCATCGTCAGAAGTTGTTGGCATTTTTTCTCAAAAATAATTCGTGCTATATTCTCTGAATTTTCTAGAGATTTATGGTTATAGCCTACATTTCTCACCACTTGTGGTTGCCTTTCTTTTTTCTTGTCTGGATGTCTGAAAATTCTTTCTTCATGCGTGATGTCAAGTAATTTTGAAAGAAAGTATTTTGGTGTCAATTATTCTGTACCCACTTTTGCTGGAGCAGTTTCTGTTATTTCAGGGAATTTTCCTTGGTACAAAATTCTTATAATAAGAAGGTTTGGTGCTATGGTAGTTTCTTCTTTGAGAAATATTATTTATTTGGATCACTGTTGTCTAGCTTCCATTTCTTTAATCTCCTTTCCCATGCTTTCACTCTTATATGTTGATTGCTGTCTCTAATGTATTGTAAAGGGCTATTATTTAATTTCTCAATTTCCTTAACTCTACAGTCTCCCCTAGTTTTATTATTTAACCATGTTTGACCTTGTTTCAATGACGTTACATTACTATGTCCTTGCATAATGCTACTAAATTTTACTAGTTTTTAAATCCAAGCTTTTGCTCAGTGACTTCCTCTTTTCTTCTTTTCCCTTGCTGTATCATCCTTCCTCCTTCCTTCCTTTCTCTTTTTCTTCATTTTTTTCTCCCCATCCCCTCTTCTGTTCTTCATCCTTCTCCTCCACCTCAGTGCTCTGTCTACACAGCTACCATGCCATTTTCATCCTGCTTATGCCTACCACAGACAGTACTTCCCGGATCTCTTAGTTGTTATCACAAATGAGGAAAATTACTCTGAACCTGCCAACCCTTGTCTGACCACAGTCTATTTGCTTCCAGCCTGTGAGCTGAACATCGAGTGTTCTGTTCTGTTTGCTTTTCCATACTTTGAAAGCCTGGCAGGAAAAGAAAGGCCACTGGTCCTAAGCACAATGTTTGTTGATGGAAAGGGGTGAGAAGATATCAAGGAGAAACTTAAAAGTATCCTAGTTATTGATGAATACTATCTTGCTACTTTTGTAGAAGATTTCGGAGTAGTTTTCAGTGTTTAACATTTCTTGATTTAAAAATATGCTTTCAAGACATTCTTTAAGTATAACTGACACAATAACAAAACAGTGTTTTTTCCAAGACACCATCCATTACTTTATGTCTTTTACATTTTGATAGGTCAGCTTCAACAGGGCATAATATTTCTTGTTTCGTTTTAATAAGTGACTTTTTTCAAGGAATCAATGCAGTTATATAACAAGTCAAAGGCATTTGCAAACCATATCACCCCCCCCATGCTCCGGACTATGCAGAGTAAACCAGAAGCCAGCATAACAACATGCACCTACAGCCATCTAGACTAACATTAAATGGGAGGGGGTTGCCTTACACGGTATACAGAGGCCGTCTCCTCCTGTTTGAGACGGACGGCTCTGAGAGATTCCGACGTGGGCTGCAGGCAGGCGGAGTCCAGGCAGCCGGCGCAGGGGAGAGCCCCGAGAGCCAGAGCTGGACAGAGCCCGTCCGGAGGCTGACCGTGGCCAAAGCTTAGCTAAGTAATCACGGATAATTTACCTAACTCGCCAAACCTCAACTCTCCAATCTATAAAATGGGAAAGTGTTGACTTTCCTTTTGTTCATTCCTTCCTTCCTTTATTGTCACAACTGCCGTGTCTCGGAAACCTGCTGTTGGTGCCACCGTGGCTCGCGTAGAAGGTCCGGCGCGGGGCCAAGCAGGGCACAGAGGCGGACCGCGGACGCCTGCCCTCCCCGTGCGGAGGCTCCGGTGTGCACGAGGGGCCTCCGCCTGTGAGCAGACAGGAGCTCCGAGAGGTGGGCCTCCTCGTGAGAAAAACAAGGCCGGTAACGGAGAGACAGCGGCTGGAGAGTTGGTGCTGAACCAGCTGCTGCGGTGACGGGAAGCTCTGGCACCCACGCGAGCTGGGCCTAACACAGGGAAAGTGGGGAGGGTGGAGGCGGGCGCTGCCAGGAGCCAGCGGAGGCCAGGTCGTGCGGGCTGAGGGGAGGCACTGGAATTGTGCTGTCCCTGCAGGCAGCAGCCATCGGGTCTCCACTGGAGAGTGACAGAATCACATGTGAGGTGTGGAGTTCCCTGGGTGCTGGGTGGAAAGCGCAATGCAGACAGCAAGAGTGTCAGCGGGCCCCAGTCAGGAAGGAATCCCGGAGTCCAGGACAGAGACCGGATCCTCTCGAGTGGAGGCTTTGGCACTGGAGGTGATGAGCAATTGTTCTATTCAGCAGGTCCTTAGCGACAAAGTCCACAGGACATGCTGAGGGCTTGGATATGGGGATGGGGAAACCGAGGGGCCAGGTATGGCTCCCGGGCTTCTGACTCAATACATTGGGTAGATGGAGTTGTCATTTACCAAGATGGGAAAATAAGGTAGAGGGGCAAGGTGAAGTGGGGAGAGGTGGGCTTGAATCACACACTTGCTTTGCTTTTAGGTCTTTTAATAAGATTGTATAGTGATCCTCATGTATGGATATTCTACAAAATGTATTGCTTTTCAGATCATGTTAATACTTACTGTTTCACGTTTCCAGTCTTACTTAATTGCCAAAGTAGAGAAAACTTATTTAAAAACACATATCTGGTATATATGCAAATTCTTGTTTTAATTCTCGCAGGTTTCCTTTAGCTAGAATCAGTTGTTTTGCCAGGTACAAAATCGTATCACAGCAATAGGAAATCATTGGCTCTTTTCTTTTTCAATGTTTATGCAATTATATTTTACGTTAATCATATATACTAAAATCTTCAAGGCTATTAGCAGCAGTGGAAAATGTTTCTGCCTAGTTCCTGATTTTAACTGAAAATATTGTAATGTTATGCCTTTTAGGATACTGTTTATTTTTGTTTTTTGGGTAAAGAGTTGCTATATTTGTCTGCCTGCTTTCCTTCCTTCCTTCCTTCCTTCCTTCCTTCCTTCCTTCCTTCCTTCCTTCCTTCCTTCCTTCCTTCCTTTATCTTTCTTCTTTCTTTCTTTCTTTTTTTCTTTTTTTTGACAGAGTCTCACTCTGTCACCCAGGCTGGAGTGCAATGGTGCTATCTCGGCTCACTGCAACTTCTACCTCCTGGATTCAAGCAATTGTCCTGCCTCAGCCACCCAAGTATCTGGGATTACAGGCGCCCACCACCATGCTGGCTAATTTTTTGTATTTTTTTAGTAAAGACGGGGTGTCACCATGTTGGCCAGGCTGGTCTCGAACTCCTGACCTCAGGTGATTCACCTGCCTTGGCTTCCCAAAGTGCTGGGATTATAGGTGTGAGCCACCACGCCTGGCCTAATTTCTATTTTTAATGAGCAATTATCACAGAATTCTGTCTTTTCAGTATGTGATTATCCAACTTTTTTTCATTTTATGATTTAAAATTAATAGCTGTCTTTTCACTGATTAAATCAAATATATGTGATGCTGATTGCTTGTGTACTCTGAACAGTTAAGAGAACATTGAAGTTTGGTATAGTTTGTAAATGCATTTGAATTGTTACATAACTGCATTAATTTCTTGAGAAAAGCAACCTTATTAAACAAATCTCTTTTTTCTGCTTACCTTGGCTCTTTTAAAAAATACAACCTTTAATGTTTTTTAAGATCAGCCTTTAATTTTATAGCTAATATGTTGAACAGATTGCAAATTATAATAATAGGTTTTATCTTTCTGGTTCTTTTCTGGATGGTTATATTAATATATGACATTATTATGGCTGCTGTTTATTTGTGCCCCCAGGAAGCTATTTTTAAAGGAAATGTAATTAGGTTTCTATCCTTCATGATCCAGAGGTTATTATGGATAATTTTATTCTTTTATTGAAGCAGATCTCTGACTTATGGCCTCATCATCCAAGAGAAATTGCATTTCAAAATTGGAAAAAGGCTTAAGCTACAACCATGACTAAAAACAATTAACCAATTCAGAGAATACCTTGTTATTTTAATCTCATCAACATATTTCCTGATTCTTAAGGTTTGGTTTGTGGGGCCATGAGTAGTTTTATCATATACTTCAGAATCATGCTAATGTATACCCTTCATTCTAGCATCCCATGTGGCTTAGCACTTAACCTGGGATTTTTATTTTAACTGAATTATTATGTGCATTTAAATAAGCCAACAGTAGTTAGATAGACCTCTACTTTGTACTTCCAAGTTCTACCATAATTTGAATTATTGCTACATAAGACACATGGGCAGAAAAAGAGGGGTCATTTAGACGTGGAGGGAAATTCAAAAGCTCACCAGTGGTAACTTTCAAAGACCCTTAGTGGACATCTTAAACCAATCCTTTTCTTTCAAGCATAGGATTAAAAGTGCTTAGTGATGAAGAACAATGTGCACCAGGGACTTATTCTGCCGGGGACAGCTCATTCTTTCCAATCTTGGTGGAAGGATAAATTAGCAAATCCCATTTTGGGGGTGAGGCATTTTATCAGTAAAGATCAAAGTTCAAAATATTTAAAACTAGGCCAGGTACGGTGGCTCACGCCTGTAATCTCAGCACTTTGGGAGTCTGAGGCAAGCGGATCACCTGAGGTCAGGAGCTCGAGATCAGCTTGGCCAACCTAGTGAAACTCCATCTCTACTAAAAATACAAAAATTAGCCGGGCGAGGTGGCGCACAGCTGTAATCCCACCTACTCAGGAGGCTGAGGCAGGAGAATCGCTTGAACGTGGGCAGTGGAGGTTGTAGTGGGCCGAGATCGTGCCACTGCACTCCAGCCTGGGCAATAGAGTGAGACTTCATCTCAAAAAAAAAAAAAAAAGAAAAAGAAAAATTAAACCTTAAAGCTTGCAATTCTTCTAGTATTCTGCCATCTAGAAGTACTTTACACTCATGCCAAAAGTTGTATGAAGAAGGGTATAAAACACAGAGAGGGTTTGTTATTGAGAGAAACTGAAAAGGATACAATGACTACGAATCGGGGGGAAGGTGATTAATTAAAAGACGACAACTCCATATTATGGAACTTCTAAAAATTACAATATTTGAGTGTCATGAGGGGGAAAAAGTCTTGAAAGTCAGGTTATTACCTGAAAAAACAGCAAAAGACAATACAGACTCCAGAGCGCCTGTTATGGTAAGCAAAGCAACACTGTGTATGTGTGTCACATGTAGTTACGTATGCACGTAAGCACGGACCTGATCAGTCCTGGAAAGACACGTGCCAAACGCTTTCCAGGGTTTACCTCTGAAGGGAGCAGAGGGCTGCGAGGCAGGGCCGGGAGGGAGACTTTCATATTTATTCTCTCCAGATCTGCATTGCCTGAAACTTCAACAGAGAAAATTTAGTCATAGCTTATGTGTGTAATTTTTTAAAGCTAAGCGCTGTAAAATGAAGTCACTCTCTACAACTGTATGCTTCAACAAATATACTTCCTCCGCAGATTCACTCAGTTACAGAGTGACGGGAATTGACCCCAAAGAGAATTAAATGCCTGCCTCCAGGAGACATTTTTGGTTTTTTTGTTGTCATTTTTAATTAATGTTTTAAATTGATAAATGAAAACTATATGTTTATGGTATACTAACATGATGTTTTGAAATATATAAGCATCTTGGGATGGCCAAGTCAAGCTAATGAACATATGTATTACCTCATGTACTTATTTTTTTTGTGGTGAGAACACTTAAAACCTACTCTGTTAGCAATTCACAAATTGTTATTAACTATATTTACCATGTTGTCCAATAGATATCTTGAATTTATTCCTTGTTATTTTATTTATTTGTTCTTGCCTTATTTTTAACCAGGAAAGTTTTACCCTCAGAGTTGGATGTTGTATAAAACAAGGAGATGAGAACATACTTCCTGGTGTTAGAACTTCCAGGGAATTTCCAAATTACTGCCTCACAGTTTCTCTGAGTCACCCCTATACTTTCATGAGGAAATCTGATCCCATTCAGCCAAATATTCCATAATAAAAATAAAAAGAGTCAAGATTTTAAAAATATAAATATTCACGTGTGTGAAGCATTGCACCAAGCACAATATACTCTAGCATGCAAAAAAAAAAAAAAAAAAAAAATCAAGGTAAGGCAAAATGCAATAATAGTTCTTTAACTTTGGGATAAAATAAATGGCCTTGTCCCTATGTTAGGAGGAAAGTCATTCACCCAATTCTAGCCAAGGACAACTAATGGAAGGTTGATGTCAGCAAGTAACTGAAAACAATGATGAAATACATAAAGATAGAGCAGAATTTATGTACAGTTAGCAGCCTTATGAAACTATCTAAAAATATCCATAGAGAATGGAATGTGTGTGGGAAATGGCATTAGAAAATGCCTTGGCCCGAAAGCTGCTCCTTAACTTGATTAGGACCTTAAAAATGCATTTTTCAATTACAAGAGAAATTTAGAAATCATAAATATGAAAAATAAGAAAATTAAGTCATTCAGCATGCGTCTTTGGTGTTCTTATTTTTGCACCAGGCCTTTTCCAGGTGCTGAACAAAACTGACCCGAATTCCTACCCTCAGAAAGCTTGCATTCCAATGAACAGATTCTCTATAATTTCACCACCTTCATAAAACCAGTGGGATGTATCTGTTTTGATCTTTTCTCCTCGAAATATGCATGCCTTTTTTTCACAGAAATATTGGAATCACAGTGAGCATTTTATACTTGAAATAATATAGCCACATTTTCCATATTAATAAACATTTTTCAACAGTATTATTTTTGGCACAACACTATATTCTGGTGCCTAAGCAAATTGTAGTTCAATCTCTTATTTGTTCAGATAATTTTATTTTTTCATTATTATTAACAACAATATGATGGACATCCTTGTAGATAAATTTGTGCACATGTCTAAGACTACTTCAGAATAAAGAATAAGTGAAACTGCAGGATAAAAGGGTTACAGGATGCTCTTCAATTACTGATGAAAGTTTTAATATTATTTTAATACTATTTTAATATTAAAATTAATGTTTTATATAAGCTAGCAAAGCAAAAAGACATTTGTATTTTATTTAATTAAAATAAGGAGGGAAATCACATTATTTAGTTTATATTGGCATAATTATTTAGAATAATATAAATGTTCATGTTGTATTTTTATGTCTGCGTACAATAGTCCTCTTTAAGAGAACAGTTTACATATTTTGGCTTAAAAAGCCATTTCTTACACATTATTCTAGGAAACATTTTAAAATTATAGTTGTGGATGGTATGCAGGGTAAATTATGAGCGTAGAGTTACATCAAACCCCAGTCTTTCTCTAAAGTATTCATTTTTTATGTAGAAGCAGAGATTATAATCAATGTTACATAATTGATCTACCTTTTCGATCAGCTCTTAGCAGCAAAGAAAAATAGATAAGAATTTCCCTATATTTTGAATTAGAATTTCAAACTGTCTTTCCTTGGATCAAGCTTATCAATTTTCAAAGTTGGAAACATAACTAAAACTCTCAAAAATATAGATAGCTTACGCTATAATATTAAGACATTTCTTATCCTGCTGGATTTGTATTGGAATCAATGGGAATTCAAGTAGCAAGGCAGGATCTATTGACAGCTAGCACTCAGGGGAAGACAACATAGAAGCAGGCATCATTAAGAACAGGTTCCTCTTGCTCCATCTCCATAAGTCCACATAAGGTAAAAGACCTATATACACTTCTGGGATGCAAACTGTGTATCAGAAAAGATTCTAGAACAGTTTAAAAATAAAGTCATTGCAACATACCAGATGAGGAATTCTATATGGGGAGGAGTAGCTGGGCTGCTCTGTAAGTCTCTGTCTGGGTGAATTGTTGGGGAGAACATGTTTTTGTGTAACATTCATTTTATAATGGCCCTTATTATTTTATTCTTTTAACCAATATTTAATAAGCCTCCTTTCTATGCCAGGCTCTCTGCTAAGCACGGCCCTATGCTGGTGACTAAAGCAGAGGTGGCTGACGTACCTGCCATGGAGGCGTCATCCAGCCTATGCTAATAATATCCCAGCGACTCCCACCTCTAGGGGTCACCAATGAACGTGAAGGTGAGATCAGTCACAACAGCCGCTGTCCTCCTGAAAAGAATGGGAGGTGTGGAGGGTTCCTCCCTTCCCAGCACTGTATGGGACAAAGGCCTGAGGTACCCACCTCCGTGGGATGAGATGGAAGCTCAGGAGACAGGAAGAAAAGATCTTCCCTTTCTCTTTCTCCCTCACCCCAACCACATCTCTCTTTTTCTCTTCCTGAAATTAATTTAGAAATCATTTTGATTTTAGGTTCTGGTGACTTAGAAAAACTTAGATAAAAGACAAGCAATTTCTTGTGGCCTTTTTCTGGTATGGAGAGTCTAAATAATTTAAAACACAATGAAAATATTTTCCTTGAAAGTGAATGTTATTGATAAATATCATCATTCTTCATTGTCATTCGTCATTGGTCACTTACTGATATTCAGTGCATTCCAAACAGACAGATGTCGGCATGTGCATCTTGTGAAATTCCCACAGCTCTGCGAAGGAGGTGTTCATATCCCCCTTGTACAGATGGAGGAAAATGGAAGCTAAGGCTATGCGTGTGGTTTGCCCAGGGTCACACCTCTAACAAGAGGAAGGACTCAGATTAGATTAGATCCTCAAAGCTATAAATCATGCACCAGTTGCCCAGATTAACTGCATTCACTGAACATTACATGCCTCTGATAAAAGTTGCCTGTAGGAGGATTCATTGAATTTCTCTCCTTTCCCCTCGATTTATCCCCAAATATAAATAAAATCAGAGTTTCTATTAAGGGTGACTTCAGAACATGAAAATGAGCCTGAAGCATGATGACAACTTGATGTATTTTTAAAATTTTTTGTGTTTTTTAATATAACTCTTTTACCTCCTAAATTTACACAAATAAAGTTTTTAAAAAGAGAAAATAGATGTTTACAAGTAAACGCATGCTAATTTCAGTGTTTTCCAAAGAACGTCTGTGTGGTTTGCTTTGATGAGCAGTATGACCGTAGAGATTGATGAGTCCTGAGAGAAAGAGGTCACGTCTGCATACAAACCAGGCATGTCACCAGTCACAGAGAGCTGCCATTTGTCGAGGTACTCCACACCAGGAAACGTAAAATCAGATCTTCGAAAGCCAGCACTATACTGGGGGGCTGTGTGTCAGAGAACAGGTGTATTTCCAAGCAAGAGTGACTCCGATGGAACGACCTCCCCCTTTCACAGGACCTGCAATATGCCGGTTAACTACAGAACAGCCTTTGGGTGGAGAGAGAGATTTGCTGTCGTAGAGGACATTTCCTCATTCGTGAAGGCAAGGAAAGAAAGAACTGCAGAGCCTCTTTCAGCAGGAAACCACTGCCTGCATGTCTCAAGAATTTTAGCTTTTCCACTCTCGTATTTTTCTTCTGAGTATGGGTTTTAGTGTCCACGAATGACAGCATCCCTGAATTTGATTCCTTTGCTAGGCATTATAAATAAGCGAAGGGAGGCTGTGCTTGGCTTTCTGGGGGGCCCAGGCATTCCTCACAGCACTTGTAGTTAACCTAAGCTCTCTCAGTGTTTCCCTTTGTAAAATCTATCTTTGGCTGATTTGTATTTTCACTCTAAGGATTCTTTGTTTCATGAGCTTAGTATTTTTCTGAGTCTCATGTGCTCAGTATTCTCGGAAACATGAATATTTTGAAATAGACTGTTAAGAATGAAAAAGGATTTCACCTGGCTAACTTTTTGTTAAGGTATAAGAAAAACAAAATTTCACTTTAAAAATGTCAGGTGCCTGACATGTACACTATTTAAAGACGATATGTAAACATTGGTTTGATTACAGGGGAATAGACTCTTTGGTTTTATTGATTCAAAGGTGCGTACTAATTGCTTTTCGATAGTTGCATTAACTTTCTATTTGGAAAGTTATTTCCTTTGACTCCCTGAAACTTGCCTGAGGGTCCAGTAATCACTATTGTGCATATGGAGAGAAACTAAAGAGAGAATGACCAACGTCATCTAACCTTGTCTCCTCAAATCCTTGCACAGTGATGGAGGCATAGCAGGTATTCAGAAAGTTGAAATGAATGAATGTGGCTTCTTTCCTTAATGTTCATGGAGTTATTTAGAGAGACAGAGAGAGAAAAAAAGAATCCTTGATTGACACTGGGTCTGTAAAACACAGCAGTGGGCTCCTTCCCATCACATCACCTCCCCAAAGGTGGATTCTGAAAACTCTCCCAAGGCCGGGTCCCAGGATTCACCGGGCAGCCCTCTGACCTGCGCACTCACTGCAGAAGGTGCCCGAGAGAGCAACCCCGGAGTCCACGGTTCCCCTTGAGGAACCAGCGCGGCATCCGCCCCACGTGCCGACCTCAGACACGTGCTGGGCAGCGTTTTCGATGCAGACAGCAGTTGGCTCTCATTAGAGACGCAGATATTGTCATCAAAGTTCAAGCGGGATCAGAGACAAACAGTTTGAAACATAACACTAAAAATGTGGCTGTGGCTGCCAATTATTTCCAGTAAGCCTCCTGTGTCGGTGGAGTTGGGATGCCCGTACTGGGTCATGAAAGGAGGAGACGCAGGGCTCAGAGCTCACAGTCTTCGGTGCCACCCCTTGGGTCAGGCGGTTTACGTCAGACTGCAGTGTCTCCTCTCCTGGAGATTTCATGTACCCTGCAGTTCCCCTGTGCAGGGAACCCAACTTTTCATTCCTGTTTATTTGCAGTAGATCTCCATCTGTGAGCTCTAGATAATGACAATAACATTTTCCTCACTTGAAAGGCAGATAAAAGCAGAAGTTTAGGGCATACAATGGTCCGGGAAGTTTGAAAATGCAGTGTTTTGTTAACAGTGTAAATTACTGTAGTGGTTAGTTGTTACAATTATTTTATTTCTAATTTACAGTATAGTCGATCGAAGGTCTTACTCTCTCCATAAATAATTAAGAAAGATTTTTCAACTTTTTATTCTCTTGAAACTTATACACATGAAAGAATGGTTGCATCTTAGGGTAATATTTTATTTGAAGAAAATGTTAACAAATTAACTGGCACCTTTAAATGATTCCTCAAGAAATCCATTCTCCTGGGATTAGAAAAAGAATTTTCTTTTTGCAGCTGGGGAATTTGCTAAATCTGCAGAGTGAAAGCAGAAACGAGGCTCAGTGATTTCCAATTCCATGGATCTGTCCATGAGACTTTGCTCCCTGCCTGGTGACTCTGGCAGACACGCCACTTGTCTACCCAATATCAAATGTCCTTTCTTACTAAGAGAACCCCAGTTGCATCAGAAATGGCAACATGCACAAGTAACAACTAAATTTTCCAGCATCTATTTCAGCCAACTTGTTCAATGAGTGAGGCTTCAAGAAATGTTCGCATCTGCCTTATCACTCTTGACCTGTTTGCTCCTTCTTCTAGCTGGGATGTGGGTGTGGGAGCTGAGGGTGCAGCAGCCGTCTGGTCGGAGCCAAGTATGAGGGCACATGCCCAGGGTAGCAGCATAAAGACAGAGGGAGGCTGAGACAGGGATAATACAGTGGGCCCTTCAGAAAAGTCTTCATCTGCCTATATCTACCATTTTCAGTAGAAAAAAATAAACCTTGTATTTGTTTAACCTGCAGTTATTCCGGTTCCTCCTACCAACTGAATAAATTTCCTACCTGAAAAAGTGTCACAATGATGCAGTTCTTCAGTGAGTCAGAAAGATTAAGAAAATATTTTCTATCAATTATGTATAAGATCGCTCTTCTTAGAGTTTGCTGTTTGGAATAGAAAACCACCCGCCTGTTTCAGTGCCTCGTTTGTTGATGGGGCGCTGTCCTCTTCCACACTAGGCAGAGCTCTGTTCAGTTTTCACTTGCTCACCACCAAAGGCAAGTTCTTTGCCAACAGTCCAAGCATTCAGAGGTTTGTTGTGATTGTGTATTTCTCATATGCTCCATAAAATCAACATCGTTTCTCCTCCAGGTTGAACCCCTGGGATTCTGTTTATCTTCGTTACTCTGTACTTAGAGTGGAACATTCTGTGCTAACTTAATGAACATGTGATTTATAGCTGACAAACTGTCCAACCACTGCCTGAGACAAGGGATTTTTCTCTACTGATTCAAAAATAATACTCTTTGCTAGAGTATTGACACAGCATGACTTGCCCCTGGTGATGGAGACAACTTCCTTGTCACTGTTGTGCCAAACACCTTTAGCCTTTCTCTGTTCCTCTAAACAGGCTTTATAGAGAGGGCGCAACATGAAAAAAATTACAACCAGCGGTGGCACAAAAAATGTGGTGTTTAATCAACACTCTTGATATTAAATAGTGATGAGGCAATTTACTAAAATACTAATTTGTCTGTGTCATCTTTGTTTTTTCCCTCTATGCCCCTCAACCTAGCACTAATCCCTCCTTCTTGAAATTTTAGGAGCTGGGGTGTCCTTTAGAAAGTAGAAGCTTTCGGCCGGGCGCGGTGTCTCACGCCTGTAATCTCAGCACTTCGGGAGGCCAAGGCGGGTGGATCACAAGGTCAGGAGATCGAGACCATCCTGGCTAACACGGTGAAACCCCGTCTCTACTAAAAATACAAAAAATTAGCTGGGCGTAGTGGCACTCACCTGTAAACCAAGCTACTCAGGAGGCTGAGGCAGGAGAATGGCGTGAACCTGAGGCGGAAGTTGCAGTGAGCCAAGATTGTGCCACCGCACTCCAGCCTGGGTGACAGAGCGAGACTCCGTCTCAAAAAAAATAAATAAATAGAAAATAAGATAAAATAAACCTTCAATATTTTAGTATACATTGCATTACTCCTGAAGGAGATCTCTCCTCATTAGAGCACCGTGAGTATTATTTTCTCATAACTCAGTCCTGCCTTTATTCTCCTGTTCCTTAATGCCAATGCTTGGGCATAGAACACTCACTGAAACAGGCAATTTGTATTAAGAAATGTACATTTATTGGTGCTTGGTGCTAGCAATTCAGGATATGGTAGCAATAGTGATAAAATAAATTGTGAGGTGGCAGTAATCTGTGGGTTTTACTGAGGTTTCTAGACAATATTCAAGATACGAAACAAGTAGCTTGTCATAAAGCGTAATTTGTTATGTAGATTAGAACTGAGAATTTTGAGATGGAGAAAAAAGAGAAATGAGGTGAAACGGTCTCTGTTTTGCCTAGAAATAATTCTCTCTAATGATTTGAACTAAAGCAAGCGAATCCGTTATTACCTTCACTGTATATGATGCAACAAAAACCAGGAGGAAGAAACATGATGCTCTCAAATGGGGCTCGCGTCGCTTACAAAATTGAGTGTGCATTAAGTGCAATATATGTGTGAGTGTAAACTTGTTTTCCATCAGAGGGGCAGTTCTATTTAAGTAAAACCCAGTTCCAAGGCAAGGTGTTTGATTTAAATTCAGTCTTCTTACTAACAATTGGAGTAAGTGAATTCAATGAAATTAAGTCTGATTTGGGACAAGTTCTCCTTTTCAGCTTCCTGGTAAACACTGTGCTTGGTTTATTTGCTGTGAGGCTGGGAACACTGGCACATTTAATCTCAGGACTGGTACTCACGGAACGCCAGCAACCCCGGCCACTCCTTGGTAATCAGTATCTTACGATGACAACTGGTTGGTGACAGGAATCTTTTAACCACAGAAACCAATGCAAGAATTAGAAAACAGAAAACACTCTCAAATATGACTACATTTTTGAGGCATTCTAGGCCTTCTGGAATTTCCCTTGGCAATTTGTACATACCATAACCTGCACTTCCTGGGCGAGAGTTCACAGAGACACATGGCAAAAAGCCTAGTTACATCATACCATTTGAAACCAGTTTGTGGACAGTTTGTATTTCAGAGCCAAACCTGTTTTATAATTAAAATAAAAATCTCAGCACCATGTGTAAGAGAAATTAAAAGGTATGTTTATCAAGAAGGAGCTAGAATTTTCATAGTATAGTATCTGATAAAAAATTAGGAGCAGACTTTAAAACCCGATGGTGCCACAGCTTGACTAGCGTTCTCTGAGACCAGAACCAGAGGTCATATTACCAAGGACTAAAGAAACAGATAAAGTGCTTAAAGTGGAAGGAAAAGTCTAGAAGTTAGGCTGAGTGCATTGAACATGTCCTGAGTGGATGAACTCATTCCTTTAGGAAGGATGCTCTTGACATGGCGTTCTGTACGTTTCCGTGTTCCCATTCCAGAGCTTAATACGTCTTAAAGGCTACAGATCTCCTAAGTCTTTCAGGTTTTGTTTTGTTTTTGTTGTTGCTTTTTTTAAAACCAGTTCTCAAGGGAGACTGGTAATAATACATCTGCTGATTTTAGGTCTGAGGTTTGCATATGACACTTCAACCAGGAGGATGACCAATAGAGTTAATTAGTGGGTGTTGATGAGGATGGGGGAGTGGGGCAAGGAGTGGAAGCAGCAGGGAGAAGCAGCAGCCACAGTGGGGTCACGGAAATTGCCGCTCCTTGTTCCTGTGCAGGGGGCCACGGTGCACTGTTGTCACCGCTCCTGTTAACGGTTCCATCACTTGAGTTGGAGGTTGATAACCAAACTTATGTGAATTATTCTCTTTGAGTAATAAAAGGAAGTCTAAATTACTCCATCTTGGCAGCCATATCAAAGACAGGAAAATGCAACAGAAAGATGCCCATGGTAATGTCGAAACTGAGCTTTCATTTTGGGAGCTGGGAAGGTAGCAAGAATATGGACCAGGTGGGGCAGGTAAAGATTGAGCCCAAAGCATCGGCTCCCCTTTTTCTGCTATCCACCACTCCCATTCATCCTTCACCCATTCTCAGTACACACAACCCACCATCCAGCAATATGCTTTTCTTTTTCTTTCTTTCTTTTTTTTTTTTTTGAGACGGAGTCTCGCTCTATCGCCCAGGTTAGAGTGCAGTGGCTTGATCTTGGCTCACTGCAAATTCTGCCTCCCGGGTTCAAGCAATTCTCTTACCTCAGCTTCCCAAGTAGCTGTTATTACAGGCACCTGCCACCATGCCCGCCTAATTTTTTGTATTTTTAGTAGAGATAGGGTTTCACCATGTTGGCCAGGCTGGTCTCAAACTCCTGATCTCAAGCAATCTACCTGCCTCAGCTTCCCAAAGTGCTGGGATTATAGGCGTGAGCCACCGCACCCAGCCATTCAGTGATCTATTTGCTCTTACCAAGGCACTTTCTTTTAGTAAACTGTTAAATAATTCTTCGCCTGCTCCCACTTCCCAAATCTTTAAAATTTAATTTGATGAAGCAAATATAGTGATAGTGGTGATGATTTCAAATCTTCAAATGTAATAATCATCTAAGTTTCAGCTGGATATTTCTATCCTAGTTTTTTGCTTTATAGAAGAGTTTACAAATCAGCATGTAAAAGTCTTACTGTACAAGTAATAAACTGAGCATCACAAAAATAAACACAGTCCTTTAATTCTAAGAGACCACTTCTTTTTGGGGCTTTTAATCTCCTTCTTTGAATCTAATGTTTAGTTGTGGGAAAATTCAGTGTGATATTCTTTGCTTCAAAAGGTATTTTATTGGTTGCATGAGTTTTTTTCTTGAGGTATGTTTTTGCCCTTCTGTTATACTCTGGCTTTTTATAGCATAATGAGAACAATGACCTCATTCTCTCCAGTTGATAATAATAATGGCACATTTTTTATAACTTGAAAAGGCGTCTGCTTATTGATATGAGAGTTAAAATTAACTATAACACAAGAGTTAGCCATCGCATACTTCACCTTATCTTGCAGGCCACAATAAATAGGATGGAAAACATGGAAAGCTTGTGGTTAATCTTTGTAAATGATAATCTGTGTTCCTGCAGAGACCTTTATCTTCTTTTTATGCTTTATTTCATAGCAAAAAAATTAAACAAAGAACCCCATGTTGTTAAATATAGCCCTTTCTGAATGGTACAAACAACACTAAAAGGGGGAGAAAATTAAAGTCCTATAATGAAGAGGTTATATTTAATTCACAATCATAGCATTTGATAGATTAACAAAAATGTAAAAATTGACAAGCTGGTCTTCCACGCTTTGGAGGTGACACACGTCTTCCACCTAGGTCCACACTCTAATTCCATTTTCTGAATATAAGTCTGCTTAGAAATCATAAAAATGCTGTTAAAACTGGAGGTTTAGTTCTAAACAAGAAGAAGGATGATAAGTGAATTTAAAGACCCTGGCAAGATAAAAAATTTGAAAGCTGAATAATTAAAATAATCTTATGCAATTGCACTAGTATTTCTAAACTAATCTGTGAAATAACTTAATTCTAAACAAATAAGAAGGCAGTATATTAAGTATGTGGTCTTTTTGTTTATGAATTAAAACTGTGAGTATATTGAATTGGAGATAGTGGTAAATTCCAGAAGGAAATAAGGATAGGACGTTGCACAGTATTTTAATGAACCATCCACGTACCTGTCTCCCTAACTGAATTAAAATATCCTTATAATACTGCATATCATTTTTATCTCTTTTTTTTCAACCTCAGTACCCGACATTGCCTGGCACACACAGGCACTCCAGGAAGGTTTATATTATACACATTGTTGAAAGAAGGCAGATCCCATCATTCCTATTCTAGGCCACTGCTTTTTAAAAATGTTTAATGCCATGCTTTCCCTGATGTGCAAATCCATGTGAAGGGATGTGCCTTTAGCCTAATCAGCATGGTACACATTAAGATAATAGATAATTTAAGCTACTTGAGAGCTTCCCATGATTCCTTCCCTATCCCACCTCTCCACTGGCCTGGCATGCAGGGCACTGGCACAGGCAGGATGAGGGGGCATAGAGGTAGGCACTAGACCCGTGAGCAGGTTGGGCTACAAGAGTCCCAGGGGCTCTGCAAGAGAAGGCGGATGCGTACTAACAATAAATTGTACCAGCTGCCCAACTGTAATTATGTTCAGGCTGAACCACCAGTCCAGAGTGTCAGGTGTATTTGAGAAGGGAAGACAGCCCCACCACCCCCCTCAGTGGGCAAGAGGTGAAGCAAGAGGGGGACCTGAGGTTGAAGGACAGAGGAAGAAGAGGCAACCTTCCTCACACCAGGGCAAAAATAATCCTGTAACGTGGAACGTTCATCCAGGAAATGTGTATTTCTCGCCTATTGTGTGTGAGATACTATTAACTGTTTTAAAAATACATCACAGGCAGTGGCTACCTTCAATGAGCTAAGAATTTTATAAAGAAGTCAAGGGCTTAGATAAGTGCACCGCAAGGTAAGCAGTGATCTCAGCCACAAGAGGGATCTAAGCGGACCTTGTGTTTAGGAGAGGAGATTCCCTTGGCAGTCATGTCATCATGGCAAGCCTGGACTCCCATCTTGGGACCCACCAGGTCGCAGTCCTTACTGTAATATAAATGCAATTTGCTCAAAGTCAAATATATCCTGTCGCTCTCATGCCTCTACAACCTGTCAGTAGCCATTCTTCATTGCTTTTCAGATCACTGAAACCCCACCCCATGGCCTACAAGGCTCAAGGCCCTGCAGAATCTGCTTGTATGCAGTCTGAAGCTTCTAAGCCTGGCATCTTCACACCGGATCTGTAGTCACGGCCCAACTCCTACTGGGTCCCCCTGTTGCTGTTGCTCTTAGTAGTAATGCTTCTCTCTCTCTTTTGCACTTGCATGCATACACACACACACACACACAAACACACACACACACACACCCTGTTTTTGATTCAATTTGTATAGTGTTTCCGGAAATTGCCTTCCTCTGCATGCTCTCTACTCTGGTAGTTGCTGTGGTTGTAATGCTCTTCTCCCTGCTCCCAGCACCTTGTTCATGCCACCATCATCTCTCATCTAGACTATTGCCAGCCTTGCCCAGCTTCCAGTTGCCCCCTTGTATCAAGTATCCACACAGCAGGCAAAGTGTTGTCTATAAAACAGAAGTCAGGGCCAGGCGCAGTGGCCCGTGCCTATAATCCCAGCACTTTGGGTGACTGAGGCGAGTGGATCACGAGGTCAGGAGTTCAAAACCAGCCTGGCCAAGATGGTGAAACCCTGTCTCTGCTAAAACTACAAAAATTAGCCAGGCGTGATGGCAGGCGCCTGTAATCCCAGCTACTTGGGAGGCTGAGACAGACGAATCACTTGAACCTGGGTGGCAGAGGTTGCAGTGAGCCGAGATCGCGCCACTGCACTCCACCCTGGGCAACAGAGGGAGACTCCATCTCAAAAAAAAAAAAAAAAAATAGAAGTCAGATCTTTTTCTACCCCTTTAATTAAAATGCATCTGGAATAAGATCCAGATTCCTCTCTGGGACTGCCGAGGCACTCTGTTAGCTGCCTTCTATCTCCTGCTCCAACCTCATCGTTTGAACCCTTCCTGTCCTCCCGCCGTATCCTCTGCCCACATTAGCTTCCTTTTGGTCTCTCAAGCACTCAAAACACCTCTGACTGCACAGACTCACACATTCCGTATGCTCATGTAAACCAAAAATAAAATTCTAAGCTTCCCACTCGACTGATGGACCCCACCCCGCAACCTTCAGCCAAGGGCATTCCAAAGAAACTTGAGAACATTCGTTCAGGCCACGGTGGGAAGTGGAAGTTGGACGTCCCTCCTTATACCCTCCTCCCTTTGGAGTTCAGGCACGGACCAGCATGAACATTAAAACAGAAATCTGCCGACAAAACACTCTTTATAGCAATAAGATACCAACAACATAGATAGCAGGTTCTGAAAGAAGTTGGAGTATTTTACCCCAAAATGTATTTCTTTGACATCTTTTGAAATAGCCCAGCAAAGCTGTCTCATGGGGAAAGTCTGCATTCTACAGAGAACCCCTTTCCCTTTCCATGTCTTTTCCCTGATCCAGGAGAGAATAAGCTAAGACTCTGGCATCTTTTTAAGTCTGATAAGGAACATTTACCATCTACTGTCTCTGAAGCTCGCTACTGGAGGCTTCACCTTGGTTTCCACGACTTCTTATCTTAACCCAGACCCTCCTTTCTATTGGGTCCAGGTCTTTAGATAATAACCTAACTCTTTCAACCAACTGCCAATCAGAAAATCTTTGAATTCACCTGGAAGCCTCCCACCTGTGGGTTGTCCCGCCTTTCCAGACTGAACCAAAGTACACCTTACATGTCTTGATTGATGTCTTATGTCTCCCTAAAATGTACAAAACCAAGCTGTAGCCCGACCTCCTTGGGAACATGTCCTCAGGACCCCCTGAAGCTGTGTTATGGATTACGGTCCTCACATTTGGCTCAGAATAAGCCTCTTCAAATATTTCACAGAGTTTGACCCTTTTCACCAGCACCAAGAACATTCTTCTCGCAGATGCTCCCACGAGTCTTCTGTTGAATGGGGTTTCAGCGTGAGTGCCAGTTCCAAGTGAGGCCCTTTCGAACCAGCCGAGCTAAAGCCAGCCCTCAGGCGCTCCTTTGTCACGTGCTCTTTATTGTCTGCATGGCACTCATTATTGAAATTACCAAGTATTAATTTGTTTACTTGTTTGTTTATTTACCACCATCCTCTGCTCTGGAATGCAAGCTCGTTAGGAGGAAAAACCGTATCAACCTTATTCATCCAGTGGCTGGTGCCGTCTTCGAGACTTATAGGATTCAACACTTGCTTCCCGAATAAATGAGCCAGTTTTCTTTCTCTTGCTCTTCTCCATCTCCATTCGCTCATTATATGTTGTGTGATCCTATTTCATATCTAGTGGAAAGTTTTCTGCAACCTGCACCTGCTTATACAATTACAAGTGACCTTTTATATATAGACCATCTTTAAGCAACCTCCAGTGTTAAAAAGGAAAAATATGTTAATAATAAATTATGGAAGGATCTTGAGCATATTGTTAAAACTTTAAAGACTCAGTGTCATGTTTATCTGCCATTCATCTCTCTGCATGACTCAATGTTTGTTTCTTCACCTGTTCGTTGTCTCTAAGCACCTGCTTTTGGAAATAATTGCCATCAGCACCTTAGTTTTTTGTTGATTATGCACTCCCTGCAGCTCGAAGTTTCTATTGCCTCTGCCATATGCTCCCATTTATTCACTGTCTTTTATAGGTCACCCATTGTGCCCCGCGCAGTGAGAAACAAAGGTGACTTAAAAATGAGCCCTGACCTCAGGAAGCTTGCAAACTGCTAAAAGAGATGGGTACTAAACCAGCAAACACAAGATGTATCATAGGATCTAGAATACACGTATTTATGGGGAATCATGGGGGTCCAAACAAGACAGAGTGGTCAATTTTCCATGAGAATGAGAGAGGCAGGAATGCTTTAGAAAAGAGTGATCTTGCAGAGGAGGAACAGACGTTCCTAGCAAGGAAGCAAGGTTGGCAAAGGCTGGAGTTGTAAAATCGCCCAGCACTTTGAGGAACTGCACAGAGTGTGGGAAATGCAGGGTGTGAGGGAAGTGGATTAAGAGATAAGAGAGAGGCAGGCACAGCGTGGAGGAGCAGCTAGGAGGATAAGGTATGCTCTGCTGAAACATTTGAGTTCTGTCTCAAGGGAAAAAGAACCATTGAAAATGTTTACTTTCTACCCTAAGGAATCCCAAGAAAGTCACAGTCCATTCACAGAAGAATTCTTTTTCTTCAAGTTTTCTGACTGAAATAAGTCCAATTATGGCCATTAGTATATGTTTTTAAAGACCCAGCAGAAACCTTCTAACAAACAATAGACTCCTTAATCTCCAATAAGCCAAGTGTGTTGTTGTTTTGTTGGCAATTTCCTGCAACATTTTTCTCATGCTTGTTTTCCACTAGCCTTTTGGGTTCACCAAAACATTGTATATACTCATTTGATTGTGTAAGTGGACTACAATCTCAAAAATGAGAAAAGTTCAAAGGCTTTAGAGGAACTAATAAATAATCAGTAATTTCAAGGCATCAATAGAGACTGTTGTAAATCTCCAGACTCCTGTTGACGTTCTTAGCCTCATTTTTGCTTTTACTGCAAGAAATAAATGAAGTTGTCACAAGGAAAGAAAATGAAAAGTTGTCACATTTTTTCCATACCTTTTGGATTTTCTCAAATTATTACACAGAGTATGGTCATGAAGCCAATTAATTCTTTAGTTAAAACGTGTTCCGTTTTATGTTTAAAAGTAAATTTTGATCTTACTCATCATGGTAGGTGATGTGGGTTTCTTTAAACCTTGTCTGTGTCTCTCCCTTAGTGCCCCACTATGCACTGCTGGCATGCCTGAGAGATGTTGGTGCTTATGGCAAGCTCAGCTAAAAGGCATCTGGTGGAAAGGAAATGTGGCAAATGGCAAATCTGAAATACCCAACATATGCTAAGCATCTTATTTTACCATATTTTTTTTCTGCTGTATAAGGGAGAAAGGGGAGAAAAAGTGAGATTTTAAAATACAGAATTAAATAGTTATCTTAGTTTGTTTTCTGTTGTTCTAATAGAATATCATAGACAGAGTGATTTATAAAGAATTGAGGTTTATTTAGCTTACAGTTCTGGGGGCTGGGAAGTCCAAGACTGGTGAGGGCCTTCTTTACGCGGTGGAGGGCATCACCTGATGAGAAAGCAAGAGCTTTTCAGCTCCAGTCTCTCTTCCTCTCCCTGTAAAGCCACCAGTCCCATCATCATGGGGGTCCCATGCTCATGACCTTAGATAATCCTAATCACTTCCTGATATGGTCTGGCTCTGTGTCCAAACCCAAATCTCATCTCGAATTATATCTCTAGGTGTTGAGGGAGGTGATTGGATCATGGGGGCAGTTCCTCCATGCTGTTCTCATGATAGTGAGGGAGTTCTCATGAGAGCTGATGATTTCAGTGCGGCACTTCCTCGCTTTCTCCTACACACTCCCTCCTGCCACCTTGTAAGATGTGCCTTGCTTCTCCTTCACCTTCCACCATGATTCTAAGTTTCCTGAGGCCTTCCCAGCCAGGCAGAACTGTCAGTCAATTTAAACCTCTTTCCTTTATAAATTACCTAGTCTTGAGTATTTCCTTATGGCAGCATGAGAATGAACTAATATACTTCCCAAAGGCTCCATCTCCAAATACCATCAACATGTGAATTTGGGGATGAAATTTCCAACACATTAAATTTGGGGAATATTTCAAACCATAGCCGTAGTAAAGGAAAATAGAATATTTTAACTTATGACCCTTTTTAAAAAAAAGTTACTGGAGATGCTTTAATGCTATCAAAAATCTAGAGATTTATAAAGCTCACAAAGGATTTAGCTGTAGGCAAGATAGTGGGGTCATAAATGTGGGGGTTGCAGGGAAGAAGTGACTTCTATTTTGTATCTCCTACATGCCAGGCAGTGGTCTAGGCATATTAATTCTTAATCTTATTTATTATTTGCTATCTGGTATTCTTGGGATTTTACCTAAAAGGAAGCGAAAACTCAATGGGTTAAGAAACTTTCCCTGGTCACATAGCTGTGTGGGAGGAAATGAAATTAGAATCTGGCCTGATCATGAAACCCATGACCTTTCTACTGCATGACACTGCTTATTCTAAACTAGGAACATCCTAGTTCAGAGGCATGCTTTAAATTGGACATTGGACTAAATGAGTAACAGAACGGAATGTGAGAAATGCACTGATTTGAACTCCAGTGTTTGTTTGAATCATATACGTTTTAAGAAACAGCTAAATTGGAGTGGAAAATACAACAGTGTTGTAATCCAAAATGTCGATTTATACCTGACTTACATTTATTGTGCTATGTGCTGAGAATCACAAAGGCACATTTAATTTTATTAAACACAGTGATTCATTCCATAAACCTAACAACCAAGGCAGTGCCTTGTCATCTTTTGACAACTTACCATAGTTTACTTCAAGTAACCAAAAGAACATGGCGTCTTCATGCTAAGTAGGATCCCAGATGTCAATGACAACAGCAGACATCTTAGATAGGATGTATGGTGGTGAAGGAAGACTTTGGTGAGTAATAAGTTCTAGGATGGATTTGGTAGGAGTCCCAATATCTAATGAGGGTATAGACACATGGTTTCTATTCTGTCTTAATTCCTGGTGATTCTTCAGTGTTTGTATTTACCGAAGAAAAATAGACCTCTCTTACTGTGCTTTTAGAAAATGCTTTCTCGAATGGTTTTTCAGAGAAGAAAATTTGTTACCAGATCAATGTACTTAAGGAAATGAAAAGTGCTTGATTAGCAGCCAAGGAGCCTCCTAATGAAATGACATTTCCCTCCAGGGATTTCAAGTGGTTAATAAAATCTAGTGCTGTCAATGCCAAGTGCTTATGTTTGCTATGTGCTGTGTTGAGGTACACTGGTAAACATTGATACAACATTAAGTGGAGCCCCAAAATAGATGAATGTGTGTGTCCACATATGTACTGGAGCAAAAGCTTTATCTACATGCCACACCTGAGTTGTGTAGCTGAAGGTAAATTTACCACACACACAGCTTCAAAAGAACTCTTCATAAACCTGACACCTTCAGAGGGGAAGGCCTCATTGACTAACCTGAAAACAGCAATAGCTCCTAAAATCCTGGAGAGAATGTAAGACTGTATTTCAAGGAAAAGTATGCCCTGGATCAGACAAAGCAATTAATTCTTGGAGAAACTAATAATCTCTGATGGTTTCTACAGAGGCAAATAAACCATTAGACTGGTCTTTATTATTACATCATTTAAATGTGTCTATAAATATGTAATGAGATTTTTTATTGTCTTTATGATGTCTTCATATAAATGTGTGTGTACAAAACACTCTTATTTTAAGTCTTAGAAACCCACTAATTCTAGTGGAAAACGTTTTAGTGTTACAGGAGAGTTTCACGGCACTCAAGGGCAAGGATGCATTTGGAATCAGGGACTAGCAAATTCTCTCTCAGTAAACTAACTAGCTAACTAACTCTCTCTCTTTTTTATTTCTCTCTGTGAAGCTCCTTCATTCCTCTTTCTTGTGGGGATTTCTGTAGCCTCCACAATTTCTAGTTGGGCATCTTTCCCATGAAGAGAAACACTTTGAGAGTAGAATCTCTTAACTTCAAATGCAGATTCACAGTAGACAGATTTCATTCTGTGAAAGCATTGTGATTCATTTCACAAACTGAATAACAAAGGCAGCGCTTTGTCATCTTTTGACAGAGAACCATACTACACCCTAAGTGACTGAAAGAAAACAGTATCTCAATGCTAAGAGTATCCCATATGTGAATCACACCAACTGTGTTCCTTGCCTGGCTTCAGACATCTGCTGTTCCCCGACACAGTGAGCTGTAGCCAGGAGCATGTCACTGGGCCATTCTAATGATACGAGGACAGGCTCACTTCCCCTCAAGAAGAAGAAGCAGTGAGGACAATTCCATTTTTCTACTTCAGTGACCTCTTATAGTTAGATTTTAGTTCAAATGGGACCATTGCATTTCATGGCCAAGCTTAAAAATGGACAGTTGTTACTCTTAGTCTTTTTCATATTCCCTGTGAATTTGTCCCTGCCTAAAATGTCCATTCTGCCACCCCCTTGCTGACCCACCACCTGCCTCAGAGCTGAGCTTAGGTTCTCCTTCCTCTGGGCTGACTTCCTCAACCACTCCCCTCTGTACTTCCGTGACACCTCATTGTTCATTCTTTAAAGAAACGCTTGTCACGCCCTTTAGTATAGAACCTGTTTGAAGACTGTAATGGATGATCCACCTATGGAGTATTTCATTTCAGAGACTATTCTTAAACTCTGACTCCTATAAGTAACGAGAAGTAAAGATGTGAATAACACATCTTTATTTCCTTCATCCATTTGGTGTTCACTGAAAGGTTTACCAAAAGTCCCGGACACAAAGACTTCATAGTTTTGCCTTCATTTTAGAAAATACAAAAATAATTTTCCCTCTATTTCTTCCTCAAAACTCATTCCAGGTTCTTAGACAATCAGCTCCATTAAAAAAAAATACATATTTTGGAACACTCCAAGTCTGAGGCATAATATTTGATTTATTTCTTTTATAATACCATATACACATATCTGGGAGAGTGAGAACTTTTACAAATACAATACAGAGAAACAAAGTTTGCACTTATAGCTCACATTATTTGTTTGCATATTTCTTCCCAAAAGTGGGCAGAAGGTATACCTCATTAATGTATCCCTCTTATGTTCTCCTTTTTATACTCACAAGAAAGAAAGCATTATCCAGCTGCCCTAATCTGTCCCTGTGTGAATAGCTATCCCAAGCATGTTTCTTGGGGTGCATTTGGGGTGTCAAAGAAATTCTGTATAGGAATGAACAAAAAGAAGCCAAGATCATACCTTAAAGAATACCTCAAAGACAGCGTACTTTGTGCTTATACATACAGATTAGGAAAAGGATACATACACTTTGTCCTATAAAACATTGCAGAAGTGGTTTTATTTCTTTTAGCTTTGATGTCTTCATCCATAAAATTAGCTTCATCATACTTCACTCCCCAGATGGTTGTGATGGTTGCTATTATTTATCTGAAACTCCAAGCATATATTATCACTTCCTTCCCCTTCTTCTTCAAGTTGAGGATGGCACTGAGAAGCCAGCTCAGGGTCACCACTAGACATGTGCAGGGAGAAGGTATTTTACATGCTGTACATACGCACCTCTCATTTCGTGTGTATTTGTGGGAGTTTATTTCCACTAATCCACTCCCATCACTTATATTTAAAGTGTGGTGACCTTCATGATCTCCTAAGGACCCCTGCAGGGTGGCAGGCACAAAGGGAGAGTGAAGACCAGAATCAAGGGATCAAACAATGACCCAGCATCCTCAAGTGGTGATTTGCACGGTGGTAAATAATTTAAAGCACTGTTTTTATGTTAAGGCAAGTAAACAGAAAGAGAAACCACAAAAACATTGTGTGCCAACTCTTCCCAGACACCAGGGTTTGAGTCCACATACCTCTACTCTCAGGGTCTTGGGTGGACTTGAGAAGCCTGGTCTACTGAGTATTAGAAAGAGCCGTGAGCAGAATAACCTACGGCAGAGGCTAGAATCTGACAGCCCACAAATTCCACCTGAAGTGCAACTCAAATGTGGAAATCAGTTTTTCTCTTTAAAATTTTTCCTATCATTCAAGGAAATCTCTAGAAAGCTACAGCCGTATCAAAACTGTGGAACACAACACTGCAAAACAACCACATGACCTGAGTTTTCTAGGATGGACTCAAATTAAAATGTTCCCATGAATATGATCATATTTGTTAGACTATGGACTCCATTTTTTGGTTGGTGACCTTACCTATACCTGTGGAAGAAGCAAATGATCTGGGACTAGAGAGAATAGTATCTCACTCTGCAGATACCAGTCTAGAATAAGAGGTAGCATTGAGGTTGGTGAACCTACAGCAGTGGGCCGAAAGCACTATTCCTTAACCTATTTTCTGTTCCATCCTGCCTGAGTGATGAGTGACTTAGTGGCCTTAACAGAGGGTGTGTTAGAATGTACAAAATAGGAGCAGAATTTACAGTTTTAGAGAGTGCCCTGGGGATGTTTACAGGGATCAGCTGCCTGTAGCTGTGTTGACTCCATGGATTTTTGTGACTAGGCTAAATGTATGAAAAGCTTTGAATTACAGTACCCCGAAAGGATTTGTTCATTTATCAAACAATTATCTGCTGGTATGAGCTAAGCTCTATGTTATGCAAGGGTCCCTGTTACATACATGAAGTTTTTCTCTACAGTCTTGTTTTAGTCAGGGTTCTTTAGAGGGACAGAACTGATAAGATATATATATGGGAGTTTATTAGGTATTAACTTACATGATCACAAGACCCCACAATAGGCTGTCTGCAAGCTTGAGGGGCAAGGAGAACCAGTCTGAGTGTCAAAACTGAAGAACTTGGAGTCCCATATTTGAGGGCGGGAAGCATTCAGCACGAGAGAAAGATGTAGGCTGAGAGGCTAAGCCAGTCTAGTCTTTTCACATTCTTCTGCCTGCATTTTATTCTGGCTGTGCTGGCAGCTGATTAGATGGTGTCCACCATGTTAAGGGTGGGTCTGCCTTCCCCAGCCCACTGACTCCAATGTTAATCTCCTTTGGCAACACCCTCCCAGACACACCCAGGATCAATACTTTGCATTCTTCAATCTAATGAAGTTGACACTCAGTATTAACCATCACAAGTCTTCTACAGGATGTAATGTTAAAACAAAAAAAAAAGTGAATATGATTTAAAAAAAAAATCCCCTAAGGACAGCTTGTAAGTGTAACCCCTTGCTTATTCCTGTCTCAGAGATGACCATGAATCAATCCACTTTTACTTTATAATCATATTATTATATTTCCTTAAAGAGATGTAAAAACACGGGACAATTTTAAAAATACCTGTTTCTAAATAAAATTGTAAACACCAAATCATGGTCTTTGTGGTAGTTGAAGGTGAATTTCTTCATTTCTGGGAAGATACAGGTTTTCTGAGTTTAACAATAGCCACGTCAGAGGCAAAATACAGAAGATAAGCCACTCATCTTCTCCGCTCTTAATGATTTTTAAAAAGTGTTCTTGGTATTAGCCAAGGGTCCCCAGAGAATATATGTTTTATACATACATATGGATATTTATTACAGAAATTTCTTCATGTTATTATGGCAGCTGGGAAGCTCCAGGATCTGCTGTCTGCAAGCTGGAGAACCAGGAAAGCCGTTGGTATCTCAGTCTGAGTCTGCGAGCCCAAAAACCAGAAGCACCAGCATCCGAGGGTGGGAGACAGATCGGTGTCCCAATTCAACCTGAGAGGGAGTCAGTTTACCCTCATGTGCCTTTTTGTTCTATTCAGGCCCTCAACAGATGAGCTGATGCCCACACACCCTGGGGAAGGTGGATCTTTTTTACTCAAGTCTATCAATTCAGATGCTCATCTTTTCCAGAAACACCCTCACAGACACACTCAGAAATCACGTTTTACCAGCTATCTGGGCATCCCATAGTCCAATCAACAAGTTGCCACATTAAAATTAACCATCACATGCTCTTAAGCATATTTCAACCACACCAAATAAAACTAGAGTCTTGTAAAACATATGATATACACACCTCAGTGGTTTTCAGCATAGGCAGTTGACCGGGCTTACTTGCTCAAAGGAGAGAAGATGGGTTTTTAATATCATTCACAAATCAAATTCATGAAGTCCCTTTTTTGATGTAGGAGAACACAGCTATCATTGCAGCAAAAGTTTTCCAAGGCCAGTGATGCCAGGATACCAAGGAGCTACATGCTGTCATTTGCTTGAGTCTCTCTGACAACCATGAGGACACTTGTTTGTAAAGTTGTTAGACTCTCGACATATGGGACAAGCCAGCAGAATGTTAGACTTCCTATAATATCTCAGCAAGACTGCCTTGAGAACTCATGGCATGTGGATGGTTCAGGGAGTTGAGTGTTTTTCCCAACCCAGTCATTACCAATTATACATCCCACATGAAAGTCGCTTTAGCATTTTTCTTTATTTTAGGGGGAAGTGGTGACTCATGCCTGTGGGGCAAGATGAGAACATAGGTCTCATAGGTATCTTTAAACCAGGTTCGCCTCTGCTCCACATTTGTGCCGTGAAAGAGCTTCATTTCATAACAAGCCAGAGACCAATTCTAAATCAGGATCTGCACAGTCCTGAAGAATTGAAGGCTATGCAATTGCAGTCATTGCCAGCGTGGGTGTGGATCAAAAAGCAACGTAGAAACCCTTACGCCATCGCAAGCAGCTTGTCTCCTCTGCCCCAGTTGTTCTTGTAATTTTAACAACCATATGCTTATCTTCCGTTTTCTGGCAGCCTAGAACTGTTCTTTATTTCTTTTTTAGTCTCAATAGAAATTAAGTGGTTTGGCCATCAACATTCCTGTCTGTCGTCTCTCCGTCTCCTGTGAACAGGACCAGATGGAATAAGCTCTTTGATAGTTACACATTCATTGGAATTGAAATAATGGGCTGCTGATTTTCTGTTTTATAGGCAAAGTCCCAGGCCTGCCCCTGTGAGAGTGTGGCCTGCTTGGCTACTGTTTTATTCTGCAACAAAGGGGTGAAGCCTCAAAGATTATGTCTAAAAGAGTAATCACAGAGACAGGAGAGGGTTTACTCAGAAGCAAGAATTTCAGAGCATATGAGTGAGGAATTAGCTGTACTGGAGTGGACTCCTTTTATGATGGGAGTACTCTCACAATCTCAAAAAAAAAAAAAAAAAAAGGCAGGGAGAGGGAGAATGGCAAGCGACAATCTAACCCAGTTTGAGTGGTCAATTCAGAATGTGACTTGGAATTCATAAATTCTTTATCTGTCGATTGGACAGAAATAATGAAAAAGATCTTTTCATTAAGGAAAATCCTACTTCAAAATACAATGGGCTGAGCCTTGCAACGTCTCCAGTCAGCATTCGCAGTGGCCTTGGTGAAGCTCTGGTGGCTCCATTGTGTAGTGTCTGCTCTCCACAATGGCAACAGGGCCAGCAAGGGTGTCCCAAGATGCCAGGAGCTTTACTAGACCCTGAGCAGGAAAAAGCCACTCTTTCAGTCTGATAGAGCCCTAATTGGACAGGGTCCTGGAACAACAGTGCTTGTTTCAGTAAGGGCCAGCTATATAAGAGGTGGTTCTAACATCATTCTCATGATTGATGGGCATTGCCCAAAATAAACAAACCAACCAACCTTTTCGTACCACCTAGCAGCGGTCAAGTCACTGTGACACAGATGTTTCACTACTCTGTGCTTCTTTAATATAAATAAGCCACAGCTAGTGAACGGGCTGCAAGAGATATTTTAGTTTGGTTCATCTCAGTACATCTAATAATCTCAAGCAACTTGAAAATGTTTAGGACATATTATCTATAGAAATGAAACTTAGTACTGAACCCAGCAGACTTAACCGTCAGATAAAAGGCTCAAACTCTGTCAAGAAACGTCCTAGACAGGTATGGTGGTGGGTGTCTATAGTCCCAGCTACTTGGGAGGCTGAGGTAGGAGGATCCGTTGAACCCTAGAGTTTGAGTCTAGCCTGAGCAATGTACGGAGACCCTGTCTCTTAAAAAACAAAAAAAGAAAAATAAAGAGATATCCTTGTAAAGAACATTTAAAACTTGGACTTAATTCTGAACCATTAGAATTTTCATTTGTGTGACAGCTTTTCTAATACTTTTTAAAAGTTTACCTTTCATAAATTTGCGTCCATTTGAATTTTCATTTGCGTTCAAGTTGATTTCCTGGTTTCAAAATCAGAGTCACAGCAGTTGTTGACATGGAAAAAAATTTGCCAAAGCAGAAGTTGGGATGGCATGTCACATAGTTTTTCATGAGCTAAAAGTTACCATTCTTTGTTCAATAACTTTTACTTCTCTTTTATTCCATGATACTGGGGGTTCTGTGGTTAAAGGCCCTCAGGAATTCTTACAGACTGGCTTTCCCCAGAATGCCCTTGAAGCCCAGAATCATCATGGGGACCACTACAGACGTGACCTGGATCCTAGAGCCTTTATGAAAAAGTCATCACCACACATCCCCTTCTCTGCCTCCATTCCACTGTACTCAGATAATTTGGGGGTATCTGAGACTGGAGCTTAAAGCATAATTCTTGAGGAGTCTCTGAGTCTATCGAATTTTCTGGGTGGCCCCAATCCCAAACCATGACCTGGGGACAAATTTGGGGGCTTCTTAAATTTCTCGGAGAGTTCAGATCCCACAATGCAGGCCAGGTCAGCCCTACGTCTTGGCATGAATGTGAGAAACCTGTGGAATGCCAAAGGACTGATAACTCTAATCTGAGACATGCTCTTTGCTCTTTGATGAGACTAGCCATCAAAAATGACAGTAGAAAAATCTTAGTCCTCGCCTATGAAGCCAGTTTCTGGATTATAATGAACAGATCTCCTTAGATGTGAGCCCAGCACTTCTTCAGTTCATTCCAGAGCTCTAGGGTACAACTTACTGCTTGGAATAACTCATTGCTAAGCAGTCTGCAGAGTTTAAATGGTCACATTCCTTGTGGAGTCAAGGTTGCTATAATCGTTGCTGCCGTCTACAGCAGCTCTGAGAAGGGCAACAGGGTGGAGTGGAATTTCACACATGCCATATGTCGCTTACTCATCCTGCGAGATCTGGCTTGGACTTGCTGCAGTTGGGAGGAGAGGAGGAGGTATGTCTGGATGATACAATCACAGGGACCCCAGATCCTGCGAGAATGGCTTCTGAGCTATAATTGTTCACCATTGACGCATGCATTCAGCTTGATTTTCTGGTCCCGGCATTTCGGCACTCAGCAGTCACCTCCACACTGGGCAGAGTGAGAATTTGGTGCACCGATCCAAAAGATACTGAAGGCATTTTAAAAGGAAACCAGTTCAGTCCCTTTTCTCCAATCCCAAAGAAAGTGTCCACTTACTAGCGAGAAAAAACAAAATTAGATTTGGATTTCTTATCTTAGAACAGATTGTTTCCTATTAATTGAGGCTCAAATACAAAGTGGTGAAAGTTCACTGGAGTGGACTTACGTTATGACGGGAATACTCTCCGAATCATCAACATTCAATCTATTATTCAACACAAGATAAGTGTAAGTTTTGGGGACAGAAGTCATCTAATTGTTTTATCCTTTGCCATCTTTTATTATAAAAAATCTTGTCTTTATCGCCACTCCTGCCACACCAAAGAAACCGCAGGCAGCATGGTCCCAGTGAGTCATGTTTTTATTCTGGGTATTCTCACCAACAAAAGGTGTGGCCATTCTTTCCTTTCCCTAGTTTGGCTTTTTCTCTAAATTTAAATATCATACATGAAATTTTCAAACACAAATGCCCTTGGAGATTCTGAATCATAACCCCATTCTCCTCCTTCCCCCTCTCTCCCAAACGTTCCCTGGTTTGAATGACAAGCCTGGGGGAAGGAAATAGCAGTTTAAGTTGATTAATGGAGCACTCAGCAGAGGTCCATGCTTCCTATTCTCTGCCTTGCTTTCTACCTCATTGAATACATGTACGCTATTATCTCAGTCTTGCTTGGGGCTTTACCAGTGAAATTGTTCCCAGTAGGATTGCCAAGGCCCTTTTGGTTAGCCTTAACCAAATGGTAGTCTCAGTCATGTTTTAAAGTCAGGTTTATGAAAGTATAATTTATATACAGTATTCATCTTTTTTAGGAGTACAGATAAATGAATTTTGAAACATGCATCAAATTACAGAACTTCCAACACATCAATGTATAGAAAATTTTCATCACTTCCAAAAGGGTCCTTGGCCGGTTCAGTTGATTTTCTTCCTGACCCCAGTCTCTGGCAAACCTCTGCTTTCTGTCCCGATAGTTTTATTTTTCCAGAATGTATTATTAGTGGAAATGTGCAATACGTAGCCTTTTGGGTCTGGCTTCTTTCGGTGGCATGATGCATTTGAGAGGCATGCATTTGTTGCCACTATCAGCGGCCTTTTCCTTTTTGTGGCTGAGTAGCATTCTGTTGTATGGATGTACCGTCGTTTCTTTATCCGCTCTCCAGCTGATGGACATTTGTGTTGTTTCCAGGTTTTAGTGATCATAAACACAGCCTTTATAAACATTCACTTTCAGGTTGTATGAGCATATGTTTTCATTTCTCTTGGATAAATACCAGGGAGTGGGACTGCCAGGTGGCATGGAGTTCATGCTTACCTGTATCAGAAACCATCTTCTAAGGAGTCTGTACTATTTTGCATCGCCACTGGCAGTGAATGAGAGCTCCTGTTGCTCCACATCCTTGTCAGCATTTGGCATTTTCAGATTTTGTTTTGTTTATATTTTGGCCAGTTTAAAGGTGTGTAATAGTTTTCATTTGCATTTTCCTAATGATTAATGTTACTGAGCATTTATCATGTCCATATTTACATCTGCATCTCCTCTTTGGTTAAAGTGTCTATTCAAAACTTTTGCCTATTTTTTGGCTTATTTTTTTAAATTGGGTTATTTGTTTTATTATTATTGAGTTGTGTACATTCTTTATATATTCTGTATACCAGCCTATTATCAGATACATATTTTGTAAATATTTACTCCCAGTCTGCAGTTTCCCTTTTATTTAGCAGAATATTTTAATTGTGATTAAGTCCAGTGTGTTAATTTTTCCTTTTATGACTTGTGCAATTTGTGTGCAATATAAAGCATTTTTTCTAACCCAAATTTACAAAGACTTTCTCCTTTGTTTTCTTCTATAAGGTTTATAGATTTTTATTGTTGCAAAATGCACCTATTAAAATTACCATTTTAGCCACTTTAAAATAATTCACTGATATTCACTACCTTTGCAATACTGCACAACCATAGCCACTATCTACTTCAAAAACATTTTCATGGCCAGGCGCAGTGGCTCACACCTGTAATTCCAGCACTTTGGGAGGCCGAGGTGGGAGGATTGCTTGAGCCCAGAAATTGGAGACCAACCTGGGCAACCTAGTGGGATTCTGTCTCTACAAAAAATTAAAAATAAAAGATTAGCTGGAAGTGGTGTTGTCCACCAGTAGTCCCAGCTACTAGGGAGGCTGAGGTGGGAGAATCATTTGAGCCCAGGAGGACGAGGCTGCAGTGAGTCATTATCGCCCCACTGCACTCCAGCCTTGGTGACAGAGCAAGACCCTGTCCAAAAAAAAAAAGGAAAGCATTTTCATCATCCCTAAAAAACCCCATACTCACTAAGCAGCCAATCCCCATTCTTCTCTTTTGAGAAGTAAATTTGTGCCCCAGGCAGGCACAAATTTACTTCCTGCCTGAATGGATTTGCCTCTTCTGAGTGTTTCATATAAACGGGATGGATCATATTATATATAGTCGTTCGTGTCTCACTTCTTTCATTTAGCATAAAGTTCTTAAGGTTTTTCCATCTTGGAGCATGTATCAGTACTTCATTCCCTTTTATGGCTTCATAATATTTCAGTGTATGAATATACCATCTTTTCTTTATTCATTCATTAATTGGTGGGCATTTGGTTTGTTTCTACCTTTTGGCTCTTGTAAATAATGCTGCTGTGCGCACTGGTGTACAAGCTTTGTTTGAAGATCTGTGTTCACTTTTTACGCAGGAGTAGAGTTCCTGGGTCATATGACAATTCTGTGTTTAATTTATTGCGGAATCACGAAACTGTTTTCCACAGTAGCTGTACTGTTTCACATCCCTCCAGCCATATATGAGTAGTCAAGTTTCTTCACATCCTTACCAACATTTGTTATTTTCTGTTTTGTTGTTGTTATTGTTGTCGTTCTCATGGGTGTGAAGTGGTATCTTATCGTGGGTGTGTTTTGCATTTCACCGATGACCAATGCTGTTGGGCATCTTTTCACGTGTCTGTCAATCATTCGTTTATCTTCTTTAGAGAAATGTCTCTTTGAGTCCTTTGCCCATTTTTGAATTGGGTTCTTTGTCTTTCTGTTGTTAGCCTTATAGTTTTGAGCTTTACATTTAGCTCCATGACCCGTTTCAAGTTCATCTTTTTGTATAGGGTCCAGTGTATCTATCAACGTTCATTTTTACACATATGGTTCCAGTCTTTGTTTAACAAGACTACCCTTTCTCCATTGAACTGCCTTAGCACTTGTGTTGAAGGTGTGGGTTCTATTCTCTCCCACTGATCTATGTGAACTGTCTTCCTCCAAAGAAGGGATGTGTTATCTCATAGACTCATGGAGTGTCCAGTCTTCAACACTGTAGGTTTCCAGTAAGGTCACGAAATCAGGTAGGTAAGGCCTCCAACTTTGTTCTTCTTTTTCAGCATGGCTTAGGCTATTCTACTTTCTTTGATTTTTCATGTAAATTTAGAATAAGATTTCCCATTTCAAAAAATAGCTTGCTGGGATTTTGATGGAAATTGAATTTTAATTGGGATTTATTGCATTGAATCTAAGATCTATTTGAAGAGAACTGATAACACAACTGAGTTTTCTCATCCACGACATGACATATCTCTCCATTCTTTCAGGTCTGTCTTAGTTTCATTAATAATTTAGAGTTACAACTAATAATTTATAGTTTTCAGCATACAAATCTTACATGCATCTTGTTAGATTTATTTCTAAATATTTTTTTCGGTGCTATTCCAAATGGTATTGTTTATTAATTTTCGTTTTCAATTGTTTATTGCTACCATATGGAATTATTGATTTTTCTATATTTACTTATATCCTGTAATCTTCTTAAGCTCCTTTATTAATTCTAGTAGCTTATTTGCATATCTTTGAGATTTTCTGTGTAGACAATTTTGTCATCTATGAATAAAAACAGTTTTATTTCACTTTTTTTCTGTATATATGCTGGGGTTTTTTTGTCTAATTGCTCCAGCTAGAACCTATAATATGATAATGAATAAGAATGGTGAAAGTGGATATCTTTTCCTTGTTCCCAGTCTCAGTCCTGTATTAGCTGCTGTTTCACTTTCTCTTAGTAAAACTCTCTTGACTTTTGTGACCCCACACTGTCCAGATTCCCTTTGAATCACCCTCCTTTTTCAGGGCCTTTTCCTCCAGCTGCCTTTCAGGGCAGTTGTTCCACAAAGTCTTCCATAACCCAGTGCTCTGTTCTTTCTACCTACACTGCCTGTGTTATCACATATATTCGTGGTGTACCCAATGTCACCCATGTGTAGACTCCTAATTCCATGTTCAGTCCCAGACCTTTTCTGGCAGTCTTATTTATCCAATTGCCTGCCAGCTGCCTGCCCTAGAAGCATGTCAAATTTAATTTTTTTTTTTTTTAGACAGAGTCTTTCTCTGTCACCAGGTCAGAGTGCAGTGGCGTGATCTTGGCTCACTGCATCCTCTGTCTCCCGGGCTCAAGCGATTCCCTTGCCTCAACCTCCCAAGTAGCTGGCACTACAGGCGTGTACCACTATGCCTGGCTAATTTTTTGTATTTTAGTAGAGATGGGGTTTCACCATGTTGGCCAAGATGGTCTCCTAAACTCGTGATCTGCCCACCTCAGCCTCCCAAAGTGCTAGGATTACAGGTGTGGGCCACCGTGCCTGGCCACATTTAATATTTTTAGTATTTACTCCATCACTCCTACCGTCTCTGTTGCTTCCATGGGCTGGTTTCTCTACCGACTATTTTCCGACACAAATCTGATCAAGTTGCCCCTTAGCCCCAGTGTGCCTTTTAATGTACGGTGTAACTTTCATGGAGTATCCAGTCTTCAACATTGTAGGTTTACAGGAAGGCCATGAAATCAGGTAGGTAACTCTTTACCATGGCTAAGAAGGCCGACATGCTCTGACTTTTAGTTAACTCTCAGTTCTCATCTTCTGACACTTTCCTTCTTGTCCACTGTGCTCTAGTCACATGGACTTCCAGTCTCTTCCTTGAGCCAACCAAGCTCGTTCTTACTTTAAACCAAAAGTAGATCTTACATGACTAGAGCTTTTTGGCCATTTAGGTCATTTAGGCTCATGTGTGACCTCCTTAGTAAGATTTTCTCTATTCAGTCTAAGCTGACCACTCCACCACCTACACATTGTCTTTCCTATGCTCCTCGTTATTTTGTTCCTGACAGTATCATCTGAAATGACATTATTTCATTATTAGTTTCTTATATCACTTATTTCTTCATCTAGGAGATAAGCTCCTTGAGGGCAGGAGCATCCGTCATTTTGGTAGGAGTTACTGTCTCTGGTGCCTGTACCAATCCCCGAGCAGGGAGTAGATTCTCAGGAGATTGTGCAGAAGCTCCCAGCAAAACCTCATTTTGCCATCTGCCAAAACCCATGCATCTACTCAGCACTACTGCAAAATAATAGGTTTCCTTTTCTTCTGTCTTCTGCATCTTTTATGGGGGCCTCCATGGGAGGAATCTAACATGAGATCCTGCTGGCTAGCGAGTGAGGAAAATGTATAATAGTCTGGGGCTCTGGCACCTTCAATACAGAGGAGACTATAGAAGCGAAGAAAGGTATTGAAACACTGACAGTTCAGCCCAGGAACTCACTCACTTCTAATACGCAAGCAAGGGCAATCGATTTTACCCAACATTTCCCTCAAATATCTGAATGTCTCACCTCCACTAATCCCCCGCAACCTTTGCCTCCACTTAGGCCCTCATTGTCTTTGACAACAAACTGTTGTGCTTTTCTTCAGCCTTGTTTTCTTAAAATAATCTACCAGAAATACTCCTCTGACTGTGTTATTACCCAGCTTAGAGTCATCAATGCTTTTCATCACCCACAAGGGGAGTTCAGGTTCCATAGGTGAGGGAGAAAGGCCTGGCCTTTTGACATCTTTGTTCTTTTGCAATACTGCACGCCACACATTTGTTGGCCTCTTTGCTTTGCTTCATCTCACCCACATTGCCTACTAAGCTTCCTGCCCTCTTCCACCTAACTTGCTTGTTTTTTAAGACATGGCTGAGGTGTTACCTGCCCTAGGACACCTTGCTTTTTGCCCTCTCCCTCCCCTCCCTCTTGCCCCTCTGCTAACACCCATACCCAAACTGAGTTTGGAGCATCTCTCCTTGGTGATTCTGTTCTGATGACATGTGTCAGTCTATGGGTCTGCCTCCCTCCTGGTGACTGAACATCTTCCAGAGCTGGATTCTGTTGCCTTCATCTTGGTATCAGGTACCTGCAGTACAAAGCACACAGCAATGGTTGAATGAATGACTAAATGCATGCACACAGAAGTCCTATGTGCATTAGATCCCCGTAATTATTTTTGAAAGGCTGGGTGTGAAAAAGAAATCGAGTTGTATTTGAAAGAGGGCCAGTACTTCACACATCTCAGAGATCCTCGCTGGTATTTCTTTTCCAAGAGTCACACATCTTGTTTCCTCCTGCCTAGTTGGATTTGATAGAAAAAGAAGATTGGAATGGAACTAAAAGGGTTTTGGACCACTCAGACATTCTACAGACATGCTTAGAGGAAATTAATAGCAGGGTCATGGATCAGCTATAGAAGATACTAGCATTGTTATTCTTTTGAATAGGAGCAGTTGGCTCCACAAGAGAGATGCTTATGAAAGAACCACACCAAAATCCAGCCAGATTCTATCTTGTATGAATGAGAGATATTTTTGGTCTGCAAATTAGCAGGCTTTTCATACCTTGGCATTCTCTTTGACCCATTTGTGTGAGGTTGCCTTTCTCAGAGCATTTCTATAATACAGGAATATTTGACTTTTATTTGTTTACCCAAGCAATATTCTTAAAATGAACAGCCCCTGTTCATCCACAAATGACCGTGGAATCTCACTATCACTCTTGGCTACTGGTGACCTCCGCCAGTCCTCCAGGCTGTAGAGCTGTATTTACACCTCACAGACAAGCACTGGTGTGAAACTCTGCTTGGAGCTATGCTGGTCAGAGATGCTCCTCTCCTCTCTTTCCATTTCTTCCACAGGGTGAGACTCATGCTGAGAGGTTGACAATATCCTACATCATAAGCACGTGGCAGGATGCTTCATGCCTCCACTCTGCTCACTGGAGCCCTCTCAGTTCTCTTCCGAGGCCAGTGTCCCTTTGTTTATGACTCCATCCCTCTAAGGATCCCTCTTTGAACAGGCCAAACATCTAACGCTGCTACAATTCACTTAGGGTTTCTTGTTCCACCTCACCCAGACCCAAAGCACCCAATATTTGAGTTTGTACAAACTGCCTTTATTTTATGGTGGTGCAGCTTTTAATGTACATGTTAGAGTTTTATATGTGTGCCCTTTATTGTACACGACTCAGAAGACAATCCCATCGAAAAACAACTCTTTACAGCACTATAAACAAATTACAAGCACATAAAGCTTGGAATACATTCCCCTCTTCAGCTCTCCCCAGGCCTCCTCCCTAGGGAGCGCTCAGTGTTCTCTGGCTTGTTCTTGGGAACTCCGACTGCCGAATACATGGATGTTGTAAATGCAGCAGACAGGATCCCTTGCAGCCCTCCTACTGGACTGACCCCTGGGGCCAGGGTCATTGTCTTCAGAACTGAGTCTTGGGTAAAATAGCCTGAGGAACCCGAGTGCAGTGTTCTCAGTCTGTTTCAGTCTTGGTCTAATGACTCATTTGGAAATTCTTAGAATCTTATTCATCTTCTCCATGCCCTCTTTCTCTGCTCCAAGCCAGCGGCTGAGGTTAAATCAGAGGCTTGTATCCAAGTTACCCTGAGTGTTTGCCATTTCCATTTGTCTTCTGACTGAGTTCCCTCTGCAAGTTTTAAAATTCTTTTTCACAATGGGGAGCGTAAGTCCCACCATCACTGGATCTTTCTGAAGACGGACTGCACGTTACGAGAGACAGCAATGTTCTCTCCTTCCTTGCAAAATAACAACGTGCAGTGTTGGGGCCATGAAGATTCAGTGCCTCAAAGGCAGGGTGACAAAGAGATGTCCAGTTTGTGCCCCATGGAAGGCAGCGGTGCCTGCTGGAAGGACAAAGAAACGTTATAGAAATGAACATGAGAGGACCCTGTGGTGGCTGAGCAGACGTCTTTGTGAGCGTATGTGACACCTTCTGGGGATTCTGACCCTCTTGGCTGCTATCAGAGATAGGAGGTTCCGTGTCAAAGTGGTAACAGTGAGATCTGGATTGTTACTGTTACTAGGACTTAACCCATTTCCCTAGGACAGAGAGCCGGAGGCAAAGCTTACATGCTAATACTTGATGGGAGAACATAGGGGACATGCCATCCCAGGATGTAAGAGTGAAAGGAGACTGAAGACAAGGCAGGAAAAAAGGCAAAGCAAATGCAAGCTGACACATCACTGGGCTGCCCTTAGTTTCTCAAGACATTTTGGGTGGCTGTTGTGTCACATGGGAGTGAGGCCCTAATGGAACGACTGCACCTCAAATCTGCTGGCTCCGCCCTCCGTCTCCTCTCTGTGGGCCAGTGTCAGTTCCTCCTCTCCTCCAGGCTCTCCCCTGTGAGCCTCTCAGACAGCCTTTGGGGCAACCAGAGCATCCGGGAGTTGAGGAGGATGGAGGATTTCCAGGGCTCTGACACCCCTAGCATGATGGTGGCCTGCCCAAGCCCCCAGGGGAGCTAGAGGCAACCCATGGGGTGAGGAGATGAGACAGCAGAGGCTGCGGCCATGGCTTCACAGCCATCAGAACAGAGTGAGTTATAGCTAGGCCCACTGCAGCTGGGAAGCTGTGCAGGAAACTAAGGCCTGTGGGCGGGGCCAGTCAGGCCTGGGTGCAGGGAGGACAGGTCCCACACACCCTGCTGGGGAGATGCAAGGGACTCTGGCTACAACCAGGTTCGGTCAGTTATAAACAACACAAACTTAGAAAATCATCATCTGTTGGAATTAGTGTCAAACGGGAAATGTGATAAAAGAAGCTGTAGAACTTCAGTAGGACACAGACTTTCAGACTTGAGTAAATGGACGGCTGCTGGAGACTTTCTCCGCATTAAAAGAAAAACAAACAACCAAAAAGCTTCAAGTGGAAGAGGTGGGACTTGCCCAAGCAGCCCTACAAAAGAATCCAGAATCTTTTTTGTTCTCAAAGCAATGTGGGGGTTTTTTTTTTCTGTTGAAGAAATTATGCCTTTAGGGATAGTCTGTATAGTCTTAGAGTAATTGAAATCATTTTTCTTTTGAGATTCTTTTCATATTTATGATTTTAATATTTTATGCTAATTAACTACATAGAGATTTATAGGCTTTGCTAAAGAAATATCTCAACCTGTCACAGTTATATTTGTATGAGACGACCTGACTGCAGGAATGTTAACAATTGTTTTAGAGGTTCTGTTTCTAAGTCTAAATAGGAATAATCTACCTCAACCTATTCACTTAGGACAAAAGCCACTTTGGCAAAGCAATAAGCATGTATCTTCTTCCAACCTAGTTGCATTTGATTAATGATTGCATGAGAACCTTTCTCATACTTAGCTTTTCACCTGGGGTTTTTGAAATGCTTAAGAAAAAAAGTATTAAATACAAGAGTTTTAAAGCTGATTGTTTCCCTGTTTCTAAAATGTGAAAAACACTAGAAGCTGAAATTCAGCAGTTTCAAAAACATATTTCAGGTTCCGTTTCCCCAGGACAGCTGCAATGCTTGCTGGGAAGTCAATGATATTGCAAACTGTAGGCGGTTCTGGCCTTTCATCATGTTTTTTTTCCTAAGGACAAATAGTTGATAGGATCTGTTTTATGTAAAATTCAAAAATCCATATAAACTTGGCAGTTTTCCGGAGCACATTTGATATGAGCAAGTTTACTTAGATTCATGTAATTTTGTTTCTTGTGCGTATAAAGATTAGGACTGAATGCGAGGCCCCATGCAGAGGCAAGAGGTATAATGTGAATAATGTAAAGTCTCGTTTTAAAAACCTTGACTCATAATCAAATATCTGTAAGTGAAGGGCAGTAAGTAGATGTTAAACCAAGTGCTGTGTGAACAGAAACACCACACAACTTTAGAATTCGAGGCAGCCTAGCTCTCTTTGTGAACGGAGGACCCTGGAGCCAAGAGGTCATGAGTGACTCTCCTTAGATCACAGAGCCAGTTTTTAGCAAAAATGCACCTTTTGTTAAACTCCAAGTTCTCACATAATTTCTTTGTCTCTACACTTTTAAGTGTTAAAATTTAAAAAAAAAAATTTCTATAAATAATGGACAAGAGGTGTTTGATCCTTGGGTGTGACTGACATTATAGTTACACAGTGTGGTGTCAAGCTCTGGGGCCACATGAGCTGGGTTTGAATAGAGACTCCGCCACTTCCTATTTGTGTGACCTTGGCAAATTATTGAACTCTGTGAGGCTCAGTGTGACATGGGGATAAAATCCATGCCCAATTTATAGGTTCATTGTGAAAAAGAAATGAGCAATTTCCCTAAAGCACTTAGCGATGTGTACATTATAAGCACACGGTAAATATTGTTTGTTTTTATTTAAATTACTTTAATAAACTATTATGAAAGACTTTTCTACTGTTTGTCCTTCTGATCACTACTGTTTTTGTCTGTGTCCCACCTGACCTCTCTTACAAACTGACCTTTTATCTATCTACTCTGAAGAGAGCCATGGCAGAGTGGCTGCTGCTTGGAGCAGAAAGTAAAGCCATGTGGAAGGGCACAGAGAGACTGTGTGATAGGGAAAGCTCTCCGTTAGTCCCAGCAGGTCAGTGTGATGCTGTACAGAGGGACCATGTAACAGGGAAAGCTCTCCGTTAGTCCCAGCAGGTCAGTGTGATGCTGTACAGAGGGACCATGTAACAGGGAAAGCTCTCCGTTAGTCCCAGCAGGTCCAGTGTGATGCTGCTGTACAGAGGGACCGTGTGACAGGAAAGCTCTCCGTTAGTCCCAGCAGGTCAGTGTGATGCTGTACAGAGGGAACGTGTAACAGGGAAAGCTCTCCGTTAGTCCCAGCAGGTCAGTGTGATGCTGTACAGAGGGACCGTGTGACAGGGAAAGCTCTCCGGTAGTCCCAGCAGGTCAGTGTGATGCTGTACAGAGGGACCGTGTGACAGGGAAAGCTCTCCGGTAGTCCCAGCAGGTCAGTGTGATGCTCACACATTCACTTCCCAGCTGCTTTTGTAAAATGCTCCATAATTCTTCTTTTCTGAGGAAACGAGAAATCGGTTCTCGATCTCAGTCCCAAGCCGACATCTGAAGCTCTTCACCTAAACCTTTTCATCAGCACCACACTGGAGATCTGGGTCACTGTTTATTACATTCGTGTTTGGGATCCCCAACAATATTATTATCAATGATAATGCTTTTTAAATGAATATTTAATAATAAGTGAATATTTATATTCACTCTTTTGGGAACAAGAAGAGCAGCAATTAGCTGGATTATCATGTCAACAGGCTTGATATTTTCCTTCACATCTGTAATAGACGGTTTATGGGACTTCTTCAGGGAAACAGGCTGGGCTGAGCCTCCTCAGACACTTCTCATCTTGGGAAAGTAAGTGTCCCACCTTCAAGGGAGATTTTCCAAACTATGAGTGTTGGCTCCAGTCCCATAGTGTTGGTTGCTGAGAGGAGATAAACTGGCTAAAGGGTTTCCTAATACTTAGTCCCCAGTAGCTGAACACTGCTGGTGAAAAACACAAAAAATCCTTTCAAAATTGGCAAAAACACAAACAACAAAATTTAAAATCTTTCTATCGTGATCACTTTTTTTGAAGTGTTCAAATGAATTGTCACTGGCATTTTTACTTACATAAGCACATTCTAATGTTCTGTTGACAAATTATTTTTCCATTGTAATCTAGATTCCTCAGGGGAAAAAATGTCATAAGTTCACCTGAATGTGAGATAACATGGTTTCATTCAATCTTGTATTAAACAAGACAATAAAATTTTGAACACCATTAGAATTGAAATGTTCTTTAATGTTTCTGTGATTAAGCAACATTTTTAATATTCAATTCTATGCTTTATTTTATTTCCTCTTTCTCATAAAATGATTAAAAATTGTTTTTGGAGATGGTATTAGTTCACTCTTGCATTGCTATAAATACCTGAGAATGGGTAATTTATCAAGAAAAGAGGTTTAATTGGCTCACAGTTCCTCAGGCTGTATAGGAAGCATGGAAGAATCTGCTTCTGGGGAGGCCTCAGGAAGCTTTTACTCATGGCGGAAGGCAAAGGGGGAGCAGGTATCTTACAGGCAGGAGCAGGACTTGGGGGAGATTGGGGGGAGCTGCCGCACACTTTTAAATAACCTGGGCTCCAGGGAACTCACTCCCTTCCACGAGAACAGCAAGAGGAAGCCCGCCTCCTGTGATCCAATCACCTCCCACCAGTCCCACCTCTAACACTGGGGATTACAACTCAACATAAGATTTGGGCGGCAGCACACAGATCCAAACCATATCAGAAATGCTTTTCGGTTATTTTATAACTTTGCATGTCAGGTGCCTTTTATGACTTATATAAACATCTTTGGGAATATGCTTTGAAAAACAATAGTGTAGGGGCTAGCAAAACATGATTATTTTTTATTATGTACAAATCAAATAAAACGTAGGCTGATATTCTATAATATTAATTCAAAAAATCACTTTTGAGTTTTAAAATGTATAAGGCCCAACCTAGGAATATATTATTTTAAATAGAAATATTTACATTCACTATTTTGGGAACAAGAAGAGCAGTTCTCATTTCATGATCTGGTTGCTCCTCCATATGGCTGGTAGAAGGGCGTATGTGGAGCACTGATTCCATTCTGCCTTACTGGAGAACAATTTAACTATTGTTTTCTTCTCTACATGAATGTAAACTTTCCAAGAGTAGGTGGGGTATATTTTGCTCTTAAGCATGTGATAGAAATGTATACATGCTAACAATACACCGTAAAGTCTGTGTCTTATCTAATTAATGTGTCCTAAGTGTTCATATAGTTTGGATCTGTCCCAGCCCAAATCTCATGTTGAATTGTAATCCTCAGTGTTTGAGATGGAGCCTGATGCGAGGTGATTGGCTCATGGGGGGGTTTCTATGGCTTAACACCATCCCTTTGCCTTCCGCCATGAGTGTAGGTTGTCTGAGGCCTCCCCAGAAGCAGATGCCAGCATCATGCTTTCTGTACAGCCTGTAGAACCACAGCCAATTAAACCTCTCTATAGCAGCGTGAGAACGGACTAATACAAGTGTATATGTTTTATGCTTTGTGTTTACTTATGAAGCATACATTTGAAGGCTGTTTAACCATTATCTTATCATCTGGATATCTATTAATTGGCATTTCCAGTGTCATAATTTATGTTCATACTGCCCATTGGTTAATTCTAGAACTCTCTGTGAAGCGTATGTTACGTTCCAGGAATCAGACTCCTGGAGCTGTCGGTCCAGTGAGGGAGACAGACACTATTTATGTGATGCAAACACATCAAGTGCCTTCTGAATGCAATATTTGAAACGAATTGTTTCCACTATGATTATAGTGTTGCATTTTATTACATTTTCATTTTTATATTAACTGAAATAAAGATTAGTTGAGAATGAATATGAAATATTAATTGAAAACTAAACATTAAATTTAATTGAATTAAATGTCCTGTGTAAATCCTTACAAAACCCTATGAATTTGATGCTATAATTCCCATTTTTCATATGGAGAAATAAGATGAGTCCCATAGTTACGTAATTTTAAAAATTGACAATCCTTTTGTATTTTGTGTATTGTAGTAATCTATTAGCCAAAGTATTTCTTTTTCAAATCATTCCATTTAAAAAGTGTGTTTAAAGCATATATTAATTACATAGTTTAGTAGCACTAATTGCTTAACTGGTTTCATTTGAAAGGATTTAATTAGGCAAACTTAAAAGCATAGAAGCCACAGTATTACAAGGTGATAATCCCAGGAGCCATGTACGTGATGCCATGTAATTAATTTGAATTACCAGGTTCTGGAATGCTTAAGCCTTGCTGGACTTTTAGAAACAAAGGGGACAGTGACCTCCCATGAAAGGAATGCTGTAGATAAGCTGATCAGTTACTTATCAGCCCTGCTATTGTAGCCGTGCCAACCAGACATGTTCACATTACTTGGACATGATGTGCATGGTAGTTATAGTCAGATGGGGTGGTACAGATAAAATCATGACTTCATTTTCCATGGATAACTTATCTTTTGTTCTTTGGAATTAGCCATTTTAAGACCACATATGAAGAAAATGTGATAAGAAAAAATGTTCCAACTATGTACGGTAGTGCTTTTAGTACTCTGTAACAGCTAGATAGGAAAGATCTTAGAATATCAAACCTGCTTGAGGTTTCTGCCATCACTAGAAGAAAAGAATGTTATCAAGGATGTAAAGTTTCAAAACATGTTAGACCTCAGCATTACACCTGAATTCAGACTAATCATGAATGATAGTTTCATTTTGTTCAGAAACAGTTTCCAACCTACATTGTGAAAGTAGGTTACTGTTCTCTCAAAGTCCTTTATGGGGAAGATACATATATATTTTTTTCTGAAGGAAAACTTTGAGCGAATTGAATTATTACAAGAAAGGTTTCATAGACTAATGGTAACCAAACATGCTTTTAAATAAATCTTCAGAAAAAAGTTACAACTGGACAAATCCTAGACCAATTTTAAGCTTCGGATGAGAATAACTTTAAGATATAAGAAACTGAAATTGAGAAAAGGAATAATTCCATTTCCTCACCTATCGTTGAATTGTGCTTTAATCTACAATAACCAAAAAAATTGTGGCCAAACCATGTCCATGGTGACCAAATTCTCCCATACTCTCATTTGACACAATCAAAATCATTGACTTCTAAGTCAAAATGTGGAGTTTATTTTTAACCAGCCAAGATAGATAGAGGTAAAGTATGTAAATATAATCTTATTATTGTTGGTCAGGGTCAATTTTTGATTTAAGGCTATTTAATACTCTAAGGCCTTTAAGCAAAGGTAGAATCTTAAAATCTAAGAAAATAATACAATCTTTTTTATAAATATGTAACAGCATCAGATGGGATTTTTACGTAAAGTTAGATTATTTTAAATCTTAACTAATGCCTAGAAAAGATTCCAGACAAGGGAATGTCTACATATAACATGACTCAGCTTAATTTAGGGAAACCATCTATCATGGCGTAAGTGCATGAAACGTGCTGCCTTACCAAGTGTTAATAGTCAAAGAACTAATATTCATAAGTTTCAAATACATTGAAATTGCTTCTCTTCAATAAGGGGATTGATCATATTAAAACCAGAGAACATAATACGTGGAATACTATCTAACATTTATTGAACGGTTAGTATGTGCTAGACACTATGCCAAGCCCTTTGAAGGAGTTATTTCATTTAATCTGTCACTGTTTTAGTAAGGTGCTAGTGTTAGTTCCAATTTACAGATGAGAGCATTGAGGTATTGTTGACTTCACAGTTTTGCCTCAGTTCAGTCCTATTTAGAAAAACAGGAAGTGTATTTTTTAAAGCACTGGTAACATCTCAGAGTGTAGTGGAAAGAACAGAACTTGAGGCGTCAGGAGAGCTGTGCTTTAGTCTCCACTGTAAGCTCCCTGAGGGGAGGGACTCTGTCTTGGTTACCACTCCATGGCCAACACCGTCCACATACCTCTGGCATAATAAAACTTAGTAACCCTTCATGGAATGCCGGCCTCACTGAAGGAGCGCAGGTGCTGCTTACACAGTGTGTGATCTGGCCAGGTGGTTTCACCCCTCAGGGCCCTATCCATTTCTTATTCCTTTCCTATTCTAACTTCTTCCTTGCTTCTAAAAGTGATTTGAGGAACCAAATAAAGATTCAGCTGCACAAGACCTTTAAAGTAAAGATAAAAGGTCAAGAGTGATGTACTTTAAGAAGGGAGAAAACTATTTCCAAAGTCAAGGCTAAGAATAGCTGCCTCGTCTGGGCATGGAATTTAGACTGAAAGTTGCTGCAGCAACAGAGCCTCCGTGGATTGAAACCACCCCACCTACCCGCTCTTCTTCTGCCACATTTGGCCAGAGCAATCTGCTGCTGTAGGAGTCTTGGAGGAAAGAAGAGAAGAGCCCAAAATATCCCTTTTGCTGTCTAATTATTTTTAATGACTAAATCATCCCAGGTCTAGATGACCATGTTGGGTCCATTTTAGAGCGTACGATCAAAAGTCCTAATGGCAGAAAAACCTTGGGAAAACAAAAGGCTGCTTTCTCTAGTGAAATCTGAAACACCGTGTTGAATGCAGGAATTAGAATAGCCCCCCAAAAAGGAAGAGTTATAAAGAGCAGGTCTAAAAAAATAAAAAAGAACCAAGTCACAGCAAACCCTAAGTACCCACATAACAGCACAAATTAGCTCTGGCCCTCTCTAGCAGAATGGTTACTGGAAACAACAGAGGCCATGAGAAAAATAGTACGTTTTTACGTCCCGCCACTCTCACACAAACCCAGCTTAAGGTGATGGCTAACTGCCCTCAGGGGGTTGTTTGTTTTGGGTTCAGACACAGCCATTTGATAAGAAAAGAATCTTAGCCAAACGGTGAGAAAGGTCAATAATTAACCATGTTACTTCAACAAACAGCACCAACCCAAGACATTTGGGTTACACCTTGAAAAAAGAAGCATTGGAACCAGCAAGTCTCCATCCTGAGAAAATGTTCTTGATCCTTTGGCCTTGAGCTTTTACTTTCCCAAAGAAGCCACTCCCTTTCTTAATTTGGACCTGGTTGCACTTCAGAGATCAAAAGGAGGCCTCTTCCAACACACGAAAGATAGGCTCCTATTTCTTCAGCGTTTATGATGATATTTGCTCAGCTGCTTCCTTCCATAACCATTTTCTGTTTGCAGAATCAAAATCAGATAGTGGGTGATTCAAAGAGCTATGTAGCAAAAATGTGCTGACCCACCTCACAGCATCTAGGTGTGCAGGGTTTCAGACCTCTCTGTGGCCATCCTGCAAATCCATTCATTGGGAAAATTCCAGTAGCTTAGTGGCTCATTCTCCAAACTCTGATCTGAGAGCATCTAGAGGGCCAACCAGAATGTGCGTTTTCTCACTATTTTCCTAAGCACCATTCAATGTGCTACATCTAGGTTAATAATAGTAATCAGGGAAATCAAGGAAAAAAGCATGAAGAAGTCACCATTTGACTTGGAAAAATCACCAGTACAAATGTATCATCAAATGACATGCAATTACAACTGTGCCTCTTAACATTATATCATACCTGGGGCCTGGAACTCTTTGGAAAATTATAGTGGAAATTTAAATTTTCAATTTAATTAATATATAGGGAATGCAGGAGAGTTAGATATCCTTCCCATACTCTTCTTTTTCCTAGTTCACTAAAGTCATTTGAGCTGAAGATTTAAATCTGAAGAATCCAATTATTTATTTTGAGCAATGCATTTTTGGTAGCACTGAAGAAGTTCAGTAGAGAAATTAGCAACCATGGGTTGTATAGAGCAGATGGCTGGAATTAATAATCAATGAAAAAATATATTGTGACATTATGAAATAATTTTTCATGGATGTTTTAGCTTGATGTATACGTTCAGAGTAGGTGTTCACATTTAATAAATAATGACTGTGTGCCATAAATTAAGAGCAAAACGTAAAAGAAAACTCTTTCTTCTACCTTCTGGAAAGAGAGATGCTCACTCTGGCTCATCTGTTCCTTCAAAGCCATCCCTTGATTTGTGTCTCTTTGTGTCTAGTGGGAGTGGGGATGGGGATGGGAGTAGCAATGCTTTTCTCTCTCTTTCTCTCTCTTCTAAATTTCTGTTGTTTTGTCCAATATTTCTATTCATTTTGTGTGTATGTAATCACATTAAAGGTACTGAAAAAAAAAAAAAAAAAAAAACCCTGAAACAAGATTGGTATACACCAAGATCTCAATAGCTGGAATCTGCATTTCACACAGATCTCATAGATACCATGCTACTGTTCAAAAAGCCAGCTGCGTTAGTACAAGGGTAGGGATGATATAGCTTAAAAACAGAGCCTGATTTGCCAACCACATCACACCATTTACCCATGGAGCTGAGAGTCCAGTATTTTAATATTAGATCACATGTATAGAGGGGCCCAACAGCAAGAGTATGATGGTTGCCCCATCCTGTTTTACATGGATTAGAAAAAACTTGGAGCAATCTTCGCAGTTTAAGAGGAAAAGAAGATATTCCAAGGATTGAGGCCAGGTTTTGGCTTTGAAAAGGAACAAGTTTTGGAAACTGAGCACATTTCAAAAAAAGCGCAGTTCCAAAATATGTATGTGTCACATATGGAGGATGGATTAAATCTGATCTGTGTTGTCCCATAGCACAGCAATGGGACCAATGGTAAAAGCTGTGAGAAGGCAGATTCCAGCCACACTTGGAGAAGTCTCTGGAAAAGAACAGACTGCTTGAAACTGTAGTTGCCTCCATCACAGGGGACGGCCCATCTTAGAGTGTGACTGTATAGTGACTTGAATTGCTTGACCTACAAAGCCCTTTTCCACCCTGGGAATCTATCATTCAATAAAAGGAGTGGCAGTAGAGGGGCAGTTAATGTGGGCAGGAGGGATATTTGATATGGAATTGATGTACAATGTCTGCCACTTGGGCCATTTAGGATCTGGTGTTGCTGTGATCGGTGGGTGGGCCATGGTTCCCTGCCTTCCCTGAGGTTAAGCTCTAATATTTTTAATTTTGTGCTATCTGTCAGGGAAACTCTATCTTTTCTTTCTTCGTTGTGTTATAGAAAGAAATGAAATGAGCAGGAGCCTTCAAGGATTTCTTGAAGGCCATTTCAAGCCCATGATGATGATGATGATGATGATGATGATGATGATGTTGATGATTTTAGTGGATGCTACAATCCCTCATCTCTGCCCTTCAGAACCAAGGTGTTCACTCACCCAGCCCTCAGAGTGTGCATTGCTGAGGGCTCACAAGTGAGTCTGTCTCCAAGAATGATCTCCCCCAGTTCTGCCTCTCCCAGTGTGGGCAGCCTGCAGGCAGTGGGTGGATGCAGGGCTCCCAAGGTCCAGGCTCCTTGTCTTCCTCTGGGACAACTAGAAGGTGTTATCTCAGCACCATAGCATCCTGTGGCCTCTGCTGAAGCTTTATCAAAGTTCACCTTCTCCCTTTGTCCAATTTTTCCTCTCCTGTTCCCTTACAGATATGATAACTAAGGACATATCCCCAAAGCCCCTTCAGTAAATCCCCTCCTTACCGTGTTTCCAGAGAACCAACCTAATGCAGAGGATGATGATGATGATGATGGTGGTGATGATGATGATGGAGGTGATGATGATGATGGAGGTGATGATGATGATGGTGATGATGGTGATGATGGTGATGATGGTGGTGATGATGGTGGTGGTGATGATGATGGTGGTGATGATGATGATGTAGTCAGGGGTGGGGTACAGTGGTAGCAGTGGAGGAGGAAAACCACTGCATTTCATTTGCATTGTCCTTTATACTAGCAAGTAAAAAGATTCATTTGATCCTCGTAATAGCTTGGATTGGGCAGAGGCCTAAATCACTCCCAATCTACAAATAAAATAACTGAGGGACATAAAGTCAGGAATTTGCTCATGGTCACATAATTAGGGATCAATTTTACAGTAAATCCTGTCTTCTGATTCCCATTTTCCTGTTATTTCACCTGATGACAGTGCCGTATACATCACAGAAGTCAGTAAAAGCATTTGTTGAATAAATTAGTGTGATTTCATTGGCCCCTTCTCCTTCCATTTTTTTCCTACTGACCCAGTGGATCAGGGGAAAAAAAGAGGAAAAAACAGTATGCATTGATGGTGCTGATTTTGCAAGGTAATCATGATTTCAGATATCCTGAAGTACATCTTGCAGTGCATTTGCATATCCTCACCAGCTCCCAGGACCAACTTGTTCTGTTTAGAGACCAGGATGACTTGTTTATGAATAATGCACAGGGCAAAGAAAAATGAAAAGATTCATAAGACAACTCAAGAAAGATTTCCATGACATGCTGCTAGGCTCTGCTCAGGTCCTGGATTTGCGTTGATCGTAGACCAGGGTAGCCTGAATAACAGGTAGAAGTGGTTGATGAGTGTAGGTACCTCAGATAGGTGAGGGTGCCCGAGGGGCCACTCTGAGTGACAACGTTTCCACCTAGTCCTCAATATGAAGAAAAACTGAGGAGAAAATCCCCCTACTTCTGCAGAGCACGTGAGCTCTGAGGGATGTTGGTTACGATATAAATGCATTGATGTGGCAAAATGAATTTTAAAGTATTTTGTCTGAGTCCACATTTGATGAGGTGTCACTGATTAAAATGTGGCTGACTGAAACGATGCTTCTCCACTTAGATTTTGCTTGAATGGAGTTCTTGTTTGGCTTGGTAAACTACGGACTCTAAATGCTTTCAGGCCAGCTTGTTTAGCCACAGAAAGACTCCCCGGGGTGACCTGGGATGGTTCACTTCCTAGGAGTTTCAGGTGAAGATAGTCTATAGCCACCGAGTGAGGAAGTCTTGAGCAACTAGGTCATTGCAACCAAGAAAATCAAAACCATTCTTCTTTTCTTCACAGTGGACTTAGGCCCAATGTAAAGAACATCTGGAAACAAAAACTGTTTCATTAAACTCAGGAGCGACTCTGTAGTTAGATTTTCAAGTGGTAGTGCTGCTAATCAAGTCATCTAGCCTCTAGATCATGGTAATGCGTTCTCCCCTCCCACAGGCCTGTACACAGGACCTGAGAACAACAAAAAACATAATACCATTATTCTGAGATACAGGAACTATCACAAAAATGATCAAAATGATTTATCCTAGATCAATAGCAGAAAGAAAAATAACACATCACCATTTCCTTCTGATCGACTTTCAGGAATCTGATCCAAATAAAACAAACAGGAGTTTCCACATGTACAGACAATTCATTCAAACAGTGCTGAAGTAAGAAATTCTGCATAGTATTAAAATCAGGCAATTCTTTAACCTTGGAAGTCATACATTTTTTAAGCCTAATTTCTCATCTGTCAAATAAAAATAATTCCTGCTTGGCAGGTTTTCTATAAGGAACAGATTTAATATTTCTAAAATGTGTAGCTAGTGCCTGGCACATAGTAATCTGCTAAATAAATTACATTGACTGTTATTACACTGTTTTGAAATTATAAATGATACTCGGTACAGAAAAAAAACAGAACAAAGTGAACAAATAAATAAAGATGTTCTCCATGTGCCTAATAATTCTCTGAGATTTTAGGCCTTTGAAAGCTGCAATAACTGCTTTAGATGACTGGTGGTCTGAAGCTGCCGCCGGGGCCTGACCTACACCCAGGGGAGGGTGCAGAATTGTGGAGAGCCTGATTAAGAAGCAATGCCTGTATTTGGAGATGCAATGAAACCGCATGTGGTCCTCTCAGAAACTGATGGCTGAAGAGAGCCTGGAAGCCCCCGATCAATCTCAGAAACCATGTGTAGGGATCAGCCTGCCTACCACCCACGTGGGCCCAGGATGCGCTTTGGCATGAGAGTGTGGGCTGGGAGATGTTACTCTGGAAGATTCTAAAAAGAGCAATCAGTCTGGAGGAGATTTGGTAGAATCTTTTCAACATATTACACCTATCCCTTTTTGTTGTTGTTGATTCAACTTTATAATGGTAGATTCACTCTAAATCCAGCAGAGGACTCTTTCTGCCAATTCAGTAAAAAAAAAACAAAACAAAAAAAGCATCGAGATGCAGGTTAATTGATCTTTTCCACCAGCACCCTGGGAATTCCTCGATGTATGAATTGAGTTCAGCTGAGTTGTCCCTGCGTTGGTTTTTCACAGACCCAACTGCACAGGGAGCCACAGTTTTTTCTCGAAAGGCATAATAGCTGCAACCCCGTAACTGCCATGGGTTGAATTGTGTCCTCTCCAAAGATACTTTGAAGTCCTGGCCCAGGACTTGTGAATGTGACCTTATTTGGAAACAGGGTCATTGCAGATGTAACAAGGCAAGATGGGGTCATAGGGATTAAGGTGGGCCCCCATTCAATGACTCCTGTCCATATAAGATAAGAGAAATCTGGACACAGACACACACGGGGAAGACGTGTTTGCAGACGGAGGCGGAGATTGGGGTTACACTGCCACAAGTCAAGTCAGGAAACACCAAGATTGCTGGCAGCAGCCAGGGGCTGGTGAGAAGCAGGGAAGGCTCCTCCCCGGAGCCTTCGGAGAGAGCCTGGCACTGCCCACACCTCATCTGCTGACTTCTGGCCTCCAGGACTGTGAGAAAAATGTCTGTTGTTTTAAGCCACCCAGTCTGGGGTACTTTGCGATGACAGCCCCAGGGAACAAATGCAGTAAACGTGGCCATTTTAATACAAAAAATGAGGATCCTGAGATTTAAGTAGATTGCCCACGATGACCTAACTTGTAAGAGGTATTCCTACCCTGAGATACGGTATCAGCTGCTATCTTTAAGGTGACTTCTCTTAGTAGCTTCACAGATTCCTGAGATCCAATCAGCTGACTTCTCTGCTGGGCCTTTATATCGAACCACAGGCAAACCAGCCTGACTTGTTTATTTAAAACGTTCTATTTCGTGCGTGCATGGCCTTGAAAAAGACCAAATAAAAATCACACATGATGCCAAATTTATTCCATTCTTCTTTGCTCTTACTATAATTTGTGACTAATAACACTTTTTTTCCTGTCTCATGGAAATTGAGAAGTTTCATAAAACAAGTCTCCATCTTCTCACTGAATTTTTTTTTAATATTCATCAAAGCTTCCTCCACAGAACATATCAGGAAAACTCAAATCTTTCTTTGACTTTTCATAAAGTCAGTTTACTGTTGCTATTTTTAATAACTGTTTTCTTTCAGAAAATGTGTCAATTCATGGAAGAATATACAAGTAAACCAAAGAAAATTTATATGTAACTCAAGCCCTCATTATTAAGCTTTGTTATTGTTGAGTATACCTCCTCACTGTCTTTTTCCTATGACTATACATCCAAAATTTTACTTACAAAAATGGAATGGTGCCACCATACCTTTTTATGGGCTTATTGTTGTTGCTGTTTACTTAAAGTATAATGTGAACATTGTAAACCAGAAACGTCTGAGATAGGTCTCAATCAATTTAGAAGCTTATTTTGCCGAGGTTAAGGCCATGCCTGGGAGGCATGCCTTTCTCCAAAGATGGTTTTGAGGGCTGCAGTATTTAAAGGGGAAACGGGGGCTAGAAGGGAAAGAAGGAAGGTGTGGTCACGTCACTGAATCTACTTGTTGCAAGAGAAAAGGAGCAGGCAGGGGAAGAGTCCTCTGACACTCCGTAAATTGGCACTTCACATAGGATAAGGTGAACACAGAGTAGCTACCTGTGGAGATATCGAACCTTCTGTCTGTAGCTTCAGCTTAGGAACAAAAGGAAAGGCAGCTTCCTGCATGACTCAGCTTTCAGTTTAATTTTTTCCTTTGGCATCATAAACTGGGGTCTTGAGTTTTTATTTTCCTTTTCTTTAATGCCATAATTGGAAAATTCTAGGTTAAAACGTAAAATCACTATACTCCCAGCATTCTCAGAACTTTCAGAATGCTGAGCACACTCTGAAACTCTAGGCGAGGGGCATGGTTTGCAGGATTTCCCAACCTTGTTTTGCCTGTGGTGCCCTTGTAGAACAGCCTGTCCTGGAACAGCCTGTGGAAAAGATCATTCTACATAATGACTTTCCAACACTGAGTGTCTCCCCTGGTGTGGATGTGCCACAATCTACTTAGTTAGTCCCTGATCACAGAAGTCAAGTTATTATCATTAATATACTTCTTGCATATTTTTAAAAGTTCCCATCGTATTTCTTTTCTAATATCCCAGAAACAATGTCTGTGCCAGGCACATGGCAGTTGTGCCAGCCTTGTCCTATGCACGTCTGTGAAAACTCACTGAATACAAAAACTACTGAAAACAGAAGCCGACACTCACTTCAGAAGCGCTGCTCAGCCGTCTCTCCTGATGTGCTGGGCAGCATTTCCTCCTCTTTGGGGGTCTCAGGATCTTTCGGTTACCAACAAGGAACACAGAGCTCCAGGCTTGTTGGAACGGTGTACGGCCCAGGCCTCCATTTCCACCAATTTTCCTGGTGATCCTGATGCACACCCAACTGGGGAAACACTACATAAAGGATGACTGTCAAACCCTAAATGTGAATGTCATTCAGAAGAGCTGAACCCTGAAGGTGAAGAATTTTAAGAATATTGTAACCAGCTAATTTCAGTTCTTTCTTTTTTCTATACACAGAGTGATAGAGGATGAAATTTAATCTCAATACATTTGAAAGATCTCTTCCAACAAATGACTTAAAAAATAACATCGTGTTACAATGTCAATGGCAGCAGTTTTTTTCCTTTTTAGTGGAACATGATAGTGGTACGTCTTATAATTTATGAGTTCTTCATTTTGTTGATACCTCCTCGGGCAACGAATATGAATACCTTGCACAGGTGAAGGTGTTTGAGAAATGTTGCATAATAGTGACGAGTGATAAAAGCGACCAAAACATCAAACCATGTGAATTACTCCATTAAAATGTATTTCCCAGGTAAATGAGTCCTAGAGCTAGTTTTCTAAAATGCAAGAATGATCACGCCTGTGTTCTTTTCATAACTCTATGGTGGGACTGAGTGTGGTGGCTCACGCCTGTAATCCCAACACTTTGGAAGGCTGAAGCGGGCGGATCACCTGAGGTCAGGAGTTCGAGACCAGCCTGGTTAACATGGCGAAACCCGTCTCTACTAAAATTACAAAAATTAGCTGGATGTGGTGGCGCACGCCTGTAATCCCAGCTACTCGGGAGGCTGAGGTAGGAGAATCCCTTGAACCCAGGATGTGGAGGTTGCAGTGAGTGGAGATCAAGCCACTGCACTCCAGCCTAGGAGACAGAGTGAGACTCCATCTCAAAAAAAGAAACAAACAAAAAAACAACTCACTGGTTTGTTATTTCCAGGAAGATAAGGTCCAAAGTTCTTACCACGAAGAACAAGGTGTTTGAGAAATAGTGACCCATCTACCGTGCACCTCACCTCTGCTTCCTGCCGCAACACAGGCTTCAGTGCCGTTCCCCTCTCTGTCTCCCCTGCACTGCCTTTGCTCCCTGTCTCTGTGCGGTCACAGCTGCCACCTCCTCCACCTGGAAGTCCTGTCCCTGGCTTCCCAGGCCGGCGAGCTCCTACTCTTCAGCCACTCGGCTCAGCTCGCGGGTGGCCCCTTGGAGAGGCGCGGGACTGTTCGTTTGTTCTCTCTGCTCCCCTTGCTCCCTGGGCATGGGCAAATCACACTGGAACATCACTATTTGATATTCCCTCACGTTTCCCCCACCCGGAAGGTGGGCAGTGCTTTAATCGGACCCTGGATGTGGGTCTTCTTGGGTTAGTTCAGGCTGAAGAAATGCTTGTCGGATTGAATCAAGGGATGGCCTTAATGGGGCAGATAGAATTCGTTCACCTGGGACTCAGGTGGCCCAATCATCCACCCGTTTGTTCATTCAGCACTTCTGTATCCACAGCCCAGGTACAATGCTGAGCCCTGGAAACAGGGTGAAGACAAAACAGAAATGATCCCTGCTGTCCTGCAGTTTATAATCTCGCAGGACAGACAGAGATGAAGTAAATAAAAGCACAGGTAGATATAACCGTGCAGCGTGTGAAGCCCCGGGACTGCCAGGACTCAGCTACTGAAGTCTGAAAGAACAAGGTGGCTCTTTTCTTAAAGGGCCCTCTGTGTCCGTGGAGAGGCTGTCTGCAAGGCCTCCGTCCCTAGGCGCTTCCCTGCAGGGCCCTCTGTGTCCGCGCGCTGCTCCCTGGCCGCTGTCCCCGTCCCTCTGTGGCCTCAGCTCCCTACTCCTTCCCCAGTGCGGGACTGGGGCACAACACGCCCCTCCTCTGAAGGCCAGCCCTGCCCTGGCAGCCCCTTGGTCAATAAAGTCCCCACTAGATTCTATGAAAATGTTAAATGAGGGAAAGAACTGGGGCTACCGAGAGAATAGGAAACTGGCGCCAATTTAAATTAAAGGGTGGGGGAGGACATCAGCCAGGAAGGGAAGCAGGAGGTAGAAGTGAAAAGTCCTCCTGCCCACTGTTCACGCAGCCTTGAGCTGTCCAGGTGAAGTTCCGGGGAATCTGCGATAAGTTCCCACTGGTGACCCTAGCGCCTGTTTCTCCTTTGTCGAAGCCCGCTGCCCCTCACCGTCTAGACCATTCTTTTGGTCAATACATGCATTTGTGTTGCTTTTTGACGCTCTGGTCTATGTCCATCGGATGTTTCCCACAGTATTAGAAGGTCCCAGAGGTCCGTGCCCACCCAGTGCTGCACCATAAATCAAAGATACAAAATTCAAAAAAAATCTAATACCCTTTTATACTAATTAAATGATTTAATTGGCATAGCCACCCTCAGAATTAGATAACATTATCATCCTTTCTTATTCATGAGGAAACGGAAGCACAAAGAGGTTAGGTAATTTGCATATCACACAGCTAACAAACTGCAGAATATTGGAATCCACACCATTTATTTATTTGTTCCATAGTGAATGAACAAGTATAGTTTGAGATACTGATATGAAACCAGTATAAGGAGAGATGGCAATGCTTTGAGTCTGTGCTGAGAAGATAAGCACAGTGGCTGGATAGGCAAGGACACCCCCATGTAGGAATGAAGAACGGGTGCTTCCTCAACCCACCGAGTTAGCCTGGGTGATCCCTGCACTGACAGGTAACCAGCCACAACTAAAGGCTCACTGACAATGTCAAGAAATGAGATAGTACTTTCTTTGTACCCAGGCTGACACGAGCTGGCAGAGGCAGCTTGTTGTCTATCCACTCCCTATTATCAATTTGTTTCTCAATAGTAGAACACTGATTTACCTGGGACCACTAGGCGTCCAGCTGAAAAGACCACATTTTTGTGACTTACTTATCACTCAGGATGCAATGAGGTATCAGCAGAAGTGCTGGGTGGGAGGTGGGGAAAAGCTCTTTCAAAGAGGTCAACTCCAGTGGAAAATGTGCCCCTTGGCTCTCTATCTCCTTTTCTTGCCTGGAACATGGACCTGATGGCTGGAGCACAAGTAGCCATTCTGGGCTACAATGATTCTTGAGGATAGAAACCAGTTTCAAAAGATGGCAGAACAGAGGGTAGGAGCTGTAGTCCTGATAATCATGAGGCCAGTTTTCTACTAGCCTTGAACTCCTTATTTCTCACTCCTTCAAGTGAGAGAAAAATATACCTGTCTTGTGTAAGCCCTGTTATTTGAGCTTTCTCTTCTCTGCAGCCAATCCTAATCTTGTGATAAGACTTTCTCATGTGTCACCAAAAATTGAAACACAACTTGGGTTTGTTTCCAATCGTTGGAAGCAAACCGTGTCTTTAATGAAGGAAAAATACAGGAAAGAGTCCACACGCCAAGAGAATAACGGGTCCTAGAGGCAGCTCAGGTATCAGCTCAGACAATTTTTTTAAATCCACCTTTATGCCGATAGGAAAGTTGTTTGTGAAATGATTTTTCATGCTACTTTAAACCTCACAAGGAATGTTTCTTTTTTCTTTTTTTGTTTTTTTTTTTTTTTTTTTTTTTTTTTTTTGAGACGGAGTCTCGCTCTGTCGCCCAGGCTGGAGTGCAGTGGCACAATCTTGGCTCACTGCAAGCTCCACCTCCCAAGTTCAAGCCATTCTCCTGCCTCAGCCTCCCGAGTAGCTGGAACTACAGGCACCCACCACCATGCCCAGCTAATTTTTTGTATTTTTGGTAGAGACAGGGTTTCACCGTGTTAGCCAGGATGGTCTCGATCTCCTGACCTCTCACAAGGAATGTTTCTAAAGTTAATTGTCTTCCTTTGATGCCGGAAATGTCCAGAAGAATGTTCTCAGTTCAAGGCACTGATCCAGCAATTAGGATGCCAGAGTCTGACTTTTAAAAACATAGGCGGCCGGGCGCGGTGGCTCATGCCTGTAATCCCAGCACTTTGGGAGGGAGAGGCAGGTGGATCACAAGGTCAGGAGATCAAGACCATCCTGGCTAACACGGTGAAACTCTGTTTCTACTGAAAACACAAAAACTTAGCTGGGCATTGTGGCATGCCCCTGTAATCCTAGCTACTTGGGAGGCTGAGGCAGGAGAATCGCTTGAACCCAGGAGGTGGAGATTGCAGTGAGCCGAGATTGGGCCACTGTGCTCCAGCCTGGGTGACACAGCGAGACTCTGCCTCAAAAACAAACAAAGAAACAAACACATAGGCACTGAATTCTGACCTGGGTAGGCTTAGTAAAATAATTACCATTCTAGGTTATAGCTCCCAGCCAATATTCTGCAAGCACGCGTAGTTTATTTTTCCTACCTGCACATACTCTCACTGGTAGACCTTTAACTGAGCATCTACTATTTCCAGTGTGGATTTGGGGATTTTTGTTTTTCAACAATATTTTCCACTTGGTATTGGACCATTGGATTCTAAAACGTGTACCTGATTGTATTAATTCATCACTCAGGCCCATCTTATTATCTTGATCAATGAATCTTACTGAACATGTGCTTCAGAAGCTCTTCTAGAGGACACAAGGTGACCCTCTAATTTTCACTTCTCTGAGATTTGCACATTTGGCAGCTGAGGGCTTTAGCGTGAGCCTCTTCAGAGTTTACAGAAGCTGCCCGGTTTCACCCGGCACCTCGTAATTTGTTTCAGTGGCTCAGGTGAAACCAGAAGCATTTGTTTTAAAATCCTTCTTGCCAGGTTTTGTTTGCTGAGCCTGGTGTGTTTCGTTACTAATTCAATAATGCCGTGACGGCAGAGCCCGGTGCTTTTTCTGTACTGGGTTTGGTGGCACGTTGCCCGGAAGTACCTGGGGGCCACTGCTGCCGCAGGACACAATGCTAAGTGGGAAAGGTCATGGGAGATACACTCTATTAATGTGGTCAGAGTGCCTCTCCAAGAACAAAGCATGGCCCCTCACAGGAGCGTGAAAGCAGCCAGCCCTCTCTTTCCAGGTCGCTTTTTAAGCTTATCATTATGAAGTATAAACAGTCAAATTCCTTGGGAGCAAGTGCAGTCTTTTCTGTGTTGCTTGCAGAATCTCGCACACTGCAGGTTTAATAGAAGCCAGGAGTACTTTTCTTTAGCCACACCTAGATGTATCTGTGTTTTGGGATTGGTTCGCAGGGTTGTGGGAGGGGGTTAATTGTGGGCTGTTTTTTTTTTTTTTTTTTCTTTTGTTATTGTTGGATAACACCATTATTTTTTCCCCACCTGGTACTGGCACATATTAACACACATTTTAAGATAAAGTAGTTCCTGTAAGCTGCTGCAGTCATAGTCATTTGCAAACGCAAAGCTTGATAAACCTGAAATATTTAAAACAATGTTGTTATTATTAGCCAGTGAAGACCGAGCTCTCCAGACTTAGGACTACCTGAAACTTCTTCCTGTACCTCTTGCCACATTTTCCTTGTTCCTCTTAACCTAGAGAGTATACAGAACTTCTAGGGGATTCTAGTAACTGCTAATGGGCTACACACAGTACTTTTGTGTTAATATGTTTGGCTTTCTCTCCAGCTTTTTAAACAGTTTTGTATTGCTGGTGTTTACATTCCTATCATTTGCCCTCTGGCAAGGTTTTGTTCTTCTATAATCATTTTCTCAGTTTGAATTCATTTGACTAGTGAATTTCCAAAAACCCCCAACTCTGCTGGGTTTATTTTGCTTTTGGGCACCTCTGATTTATAAAGATCATTCTGGCTACTGATCAGGGTCATACTTCTTCAGGAGATATGAAGGCATTTGATAAGTAGCCTGTGGGTCAGTCTGCTTTCCAGTGTGTATTTCTTGCTGTTGGAATCATAGAAATAAATCCAATTTGCTTAATTGAGATACTTCAATCCTCCTCCTAAGTCAGTTGTCACATTTCCCATCAATGTTCTATTTTGACATTGTTCATATCGTTGTGAGAATAACTAAATATGCAAGGTTTAGGAATAACCTTTGGGATATTCTATTTTATTTGTTTTAGGAATTAGAAAATTCAATCTAAGCTTTATAAAAGTCTTTGCTACCTCATAAACAAACCATGCTTAAATTCCAGTCTCTAAGTGAAGTCATACAGCATGTTTCTTTGTTGTGCCAGGGACCAGATCCTTTGGTGGGTCCTAGCTGTGGAGTCTGCAGGAGCAGATGTGACCAGAGAAGAACCTAGTGCTTCAAGCAGTGTTGATTTTGTTGAATTAAGGAAACAGACTAATACGGGTTTCAAAATAGGAACCAGAGGATAAATGGTTTAAGAACAGAATACAGGGAAGCAGTACATGTAGGGAAATAGCAAACTTACTTCAAGAAAGTGCAAAATGTTTCCAATACTCTCTACCAAATTAGCCTCCTCATGATAACAATAATAGTGGTAATCACTTTAGTTACTCCATCACTTATCAACTTCTTTAGTTTCCACTCTGATAGTTATGTCCCCATCAAGTAATCTTAACCTTAACTCTGTGTCTGTTCTAAACGCTATTTTTATTCTCATTTTATTTCATTTTTTAAAACTTTGTATCTTGAAAACAAAAAACAATCAAACTTATAGAAAAGTGGAGATAAGAGTAAAATAAACTGAAAATATTCTCACTTAAGAGTCATCAGGTGTTAGCAGTTTGCACATTTGTGTTTGCCTTCCATAGATGATAGACAGATGATAGGTAGGTAGGTAGATTGATTGATGTGTAGGTGTGCATATGGAATAACATAAAATAGAAGCTAGATAAATAGATACCTCTCTCTCTCCATTTATATGTGTGTGTGTGTGTGTACTATTAGAGCATATATATGTGTGTGTATATGTATTCTCTGATAGTATTATCTTTGAAAATCCTTCTAAACAAATATTTGTTTTAGAAAATCATATTATGGTGTGGTATTCTATGCTTTCATACTGAACATAATTTCTGAATGCAGATTTTCACACACATTCTGTGTTTTCATTTCATAATAAAAACCAAAAGAACTAGCATTGTGAATTATAGAGCTCCCTTTATATGTCAGTGGATGTCTTAATAACCTTCAATAATATCACAAATTTAATTATAATGTTTAAATATATGAAAAATACCTTTATGACCATGTTGTTTAAAATTTCACACTAAGGCAATCTCAATAGAGAAGACAGGCAAAAGCTATGAACAGAAAATTGACAGAAGAGGGAACCCCGAAAACCATCGAAAATGAAAAGATGTTCGATTTGTCAGTAATTAGAGAAACACAAATTAAAACAATAGTGAGCTATTACTCTGCACCTATTATGTTAGCAAAATTTTAAAACTAGATAATGCCAAGTGTCCTTGTCATATCTGATTGGACCAAGGCACAGGGCAGCCCCCATATAAAGCTGCTGGCCACATAGGTGGGATCTCATTTGACTCAGAAAGATGGGCTGGAAAAATCATATTTGTCTCTTGGAAATCTGTATTTAGCACATTTTAAAACAAACACGTTCGGAAGGAGAATAAACATCAGGGACCCAGGCTAGGCAGGGCCTGAGGCCAGAGCAATGCCAATGGGCCTCAGTGCACCAGGTTACAAGGGGAGGGGCTTTGAGCAGGCGAAGGAGCCAAGAGCCTTGGAAGAACAGAGCTGCGGCAGAGTGATGTGTGAAGACCAGTAGAGATGCCGACAGACATACCACGGGGCAAAGAGCGGAAAGGGATTCGTCTCCGTTCCTGCCGGCTTCCCAGCTCTGCTTCAGGGATGCCTGAGGATCTCCGGTTCTCTTTGGAGGAGCAGTAATTGGAGGTATAGGGGAGGAGGAGGTACAAGAAAAAGGATGAAGGCCTTCGAAATTCCAAAGGAAAATGACTTCAGAGATTTGTTTGTTTGTTTGTTTTGCTACTAAAAACAGAGACAGAGTCTCCCTCTGTTGCCAAGCTGGAGTGCAGTAGCGTGATCTCAGCTCACTGCAGCCTTGACCTCCCAGGTTCAAGCAATCCTCCTGCCTCAGCCTCCCGAGTAGCTGGGACCACAGGCGTGCACCACCATGTCTGGCTGATTGTTTGTTTGTTTGATTTTTTTTTTTTTTTTTTTTTTTTGTAGAGATGGGGTCTGTTGCCCAGGCTGGTCTCAAAATCCTGAGCTCAAGTGATCCACCTGCCTCAGCCTCCCAAAGTGCTGGGAGTAAAGGTGTGAGCCATGGTCAGAGATTCTTATACCTTGCCAACCAATCAATCAAGTGTGAGGGTATAAAGACATTTTCAGAGATACAATGAAAAGAAAAGCCACCCTAAAACATCAAATGCACCTAGAGTTTTCTTGATATCCTTTTGTAACATGCCAGCATTTTGTCAAAATCACTTAAGTTCTTCTGAAGTGGTAAGTCAACAAATGGGTGATATTGAAAAGTGAATTAAAACACAGATTTCACACCAGCCAGTCATCAGTCCCTATTCATAGAGTGTTGTAGGTCCTCATTCAAAGGCATTGAGAAATTAGAATATTCCAAGCATGGAGGGCAAAGAAGACATGGACCAGATTGGCTTTCGGAGAGTAGACAGAACAGTCTGGGAGTCAGACATGAAAGGAGAACTGCTAAGAAGTCCCAGGGCGTGACAAGGCCTGTAATAGCAGAGGTGGACCCCAGTACAGGGGAGGCACAGAAGAGGTCGCTCAGACTCCACCTGGGAGAGTCACTAGCGAGGTGGTCAGTGTGGGCCAGGTGTTGGAAGATAAAAGGGGAGGCAGATTGGGATGGAGGTTAAACGTGCTGGGGCGAGGAACAGTCAGATTGAGAAGCTTTTAAATAGTAGCAGCATCTGCAGGGCAAGGAAGCGTAAAATGGTATGTAATTCAGGATTCTGAAATGTGGGCAGTGAAGAGTAGAATGGGAGGCTGAGGGTGAAGGCAGGGGGCACGGTCAGCAACAGCAAATGCAAACTAACTTCAGGGAAGGGAACTTCTGTGAGAAAAGGCAGGCTGGCTGGAGGGATCCGAAGCAAGCGGTGAGGACTCTCCCGAGCAGGAAAGCACCACCCACTTGTCTGGCGGGGATATGCTGACCTTGGGTGGCCCAGACCTACCTAATGTCAATTGGGTTGGGGAGGAAGGAGAGCGGGCATCCCCAAATCTACATCCACAGGATTCCTACGCAGCCAAAATTTGGGAATTAATACTGAAGGCAGGAGTGTTAACATGGGTAGGGAAACGCAATACTAACAGAATCCTAAATCAGTGACTACTTAGCAAATAGAACATCTGTATTTACAAGCCCAAAGTGTTAACATAACTATTTCAAACAGATTGCTAGAAACAAAAATAAATGGGACAGTGCCTTGGAAACATATCAGATAGAATATGACTGGTGAGACAGTCCTGAAAAAGAAGACAAGGCTGGGGGTTTTGTAGAAGATTGAAATTGTTCATGACATTAATCATCGTAGATTCCCAGAGGGGGTGAAATTTTATGAACGGGTGGAATGTGATCCATCTTACTAAGGAAATAAAACTATTCTTGCCTTGAAGGTAATGTTTAAAGTCAAAGAATTTTTAATTAGGTTCTGAGTTTTTAAAAAGAATTTTTAATTTACAAATGAGATTGAGTTAAAGAATCATTTTCTGCAGCAGAAACAATAGGATTTTTTAAAAAATCTATTTTAAATTGCATAAAAAGCATCTTAAAGTAATCAGATAAGTTGAGCCATAAGTAAATGGATATTTAAAGATCTTATTAAAATATTCTACCTGATTTAGTTATTATTCTGACCCTATATAGCAATTCCCAGGGTGTTGTTTCAGTTAAGTGGCTCTAAGATTATCATTTAAAAACAAAAAGTGTAACTCTCCGATTTGCAGCTCTCCACACTCACCCTGACTGGAAGGCGGGGCTTGTTTGACAATGCTTCCAGTTAGGGTCTCTTAAGTGATTTGCATGTTATTAACCTGGATAGCCACTAATAGGGCTTCGCTTCCTCGATTTCATACACAGCCCTGGCTCATATAAAAAAGAGTTCTTCAGGAGAGCGGAAAAATCAGAGCACTTCCACTATCGGTGAAATGTGTAGAAAGATAGCCGAAGCTACCCTCCTCAAAAAAATGATGAGTTTGATGAAAAGAAATTAACAAGCTGTGTGGGTGTGCGGCACATGATCAGCCATGCTTGCTAAGTCTGTCTGTTGGTTGTTGCTATGGCTACGAAAAGCCAGTGGAACCCAATGAGCTGTCTGCAGCAGTGCTGAGAGGACCAGCCATTTTACTTATGGAAAACAGTGTGGCATATTCTGCTGAGCTTCACCCTGGAAGAAGCCTCTTTTATACGTCTCTTCAGGGAAGAGAGAAGCAATGGGCATGTTAGTATACAATGATCACAGCCACGCAGGCCTGCAAGCTGCCGTTTGGACAGGCTGTTGACTGCTGTTCCAATTAGCTGATTGGAGAACGTGGAATGCAGAGTGATAATGCTGCGTATCTGCTATCAGGCAGCAGCACAGGTTTTTGTCTTGGGAAGGCAAGCTTTCCCTGCAATATTATCTCAGCAGCTCCCTAGCTGCTTACCCTGAAAACGAGGGATCCAAACGGAGGGTGTTGCCCTCTGCTAAGGCTGGTCCTGTGCGTGGTTGTAGCATATGAGCGGCAGGTCTGAAAAAGCAGGTGTGTGCTGGGACGGGCACTGGACTGGAACGCAGGCGGACGCTCTCGAGTTTACCTGCTTCCTGTTAACAGATTGTGGGCTCCCAGGGCATATGTCTGCACGCTGAGGCCGAGGCGGAGAAGGGGCTTCCTGGGCATCCCACCACACTGACAAAGGTAAGCTTTTTTGACCTTTTTGAAAGCACAGCATAAAAATAACTGGGGCAAAACTTGGCCTGAAAGATTTACATTGATTGTGTGATTTGGATTTACCAAACAAACATACACAGACACACACACACACAAGGCACACACATTTCTAGAAAATAGTATCAGAGACATAGAGTGGTTTCAATGAATTTTGGTTCTAGCAATTGGAAGATAAAAAACATTACCGATATGCTTTGGGGTGTAAAACCAGTGTTTGCTGTTTGAACAGACTACGATAGCTTGTTCTGAACCGTCTTCACAGCCAACAACATTTCTCACTTGTGAACAATGGATTCTTTTGTGACCTGCACTTTGACTTGTATTCAGAGAACTACATGAAAAAGCAGTGGCACATAAATTGTGAAGCATTTCTTTTTAAGCCTCATAAATGATTTATTTAACTCTTAACACACCTATGTACACATTTAAATTAAAGAATGCTGTTCTCTATGTAGGTCATAATAGCCAGTGGATTTTGTACTTGCTTACCCTGGACTGAGTGTCCTGGTGTCCTGTTTGATTTAGCTGGGGTAGTTGTAAAGCAAACAGTGTAGGTATTGGAAGCTGTTCACACCTCCTTCCCGAGTATCTGCATGCCTTGCTGGCCCAGAGCACAAGACCCCTATTGTGCTCCCCCGGCTCAGAATCCAAGGAAAGAAAGGAAGCGAAGTCTGTGCATTGAGCTGTAGGACAGCTGAGGTATGTGGCAGTAAAACTTCTTTTCTTGCACAATTTTTCTCACAAGCAGATAGGTTTCAGAGAGAGTGAAACCAAAAATACCACACACCTCATACAAATGTGCGCTCATACTTGCAGCAAATGTTTGCTGTCAGTTGCTTCATAATAACAGCCCAGACCCTGAATTGCAGGAGGAATTGCCTTGTAGTGAGTATTTCCTTGATTTATAGTCTCTTAGGAACAAAGCTATTACTGTGGATTGAAACTGGTCAGTCAAATCAAAATCCCTGGTAAGGAAATGACCAAGTAAGGATCAGATTCTGTTTCAGCAAACATTTCAGCTTTACCCAAGTCAGTTCTTTTGTTATTTTGTTGTTTTGTTACCAAAAATGTCAGATCACTTATAATACTATTGAAATTATTTAATAAAAATGTTTGGTTGAAAACTTTGAATAACACCCCTGTCTCCAAAAGATGGAGTCTACCACGAAATTTAAAATAAGTAGTAACTGAGATCTACTTCTAAGAAGTTTGTTTTTATTTGCTACCTTTTTCCTCAAAAATCTGGATGACACGAGAGTCTCTTTAGAATTTTAAGTATAATTTTCACTGATAGATATGAGCATGAACCACCTGTTTCACAGATGCAGCTATGTTAATATGTCCTAAGATAAGAGAGTACTAAAGCATAGGAAAATAGTTTTCAAAACTTTTGTTCTAAATGTCAAAATAGTCAAACTATAAAGATACAGACTAAGAATCTCAGTGGAGCGAACCACGTTCAAATGTTTAATGATAAGTGTATGCCTATGTGGGTCATAGGGGATAAAATGGTGACATGACGGCCTTGTACTTCGTTATGTTTAACATTCAAAGGAAAACTAAATGAACAGACTTAATTCTGAGTCCAATTCTATGAGTAAAAATATCAGCTAAGTAAGTGATTCTATATGAGCTGAATGAAAGGTAGAGAAAATCTCTCTCCAGTTTAATTTCCTTCAAAGCTTTGCATTGCCAGAGGATTCCTTAGAATTGACACAGTGCAAAGACCTGCAGCAAGCACCTGATTTCCTGTTAATTTTTCTTGGGGGAGCCTTTAGAAGAATGAGGTGTAGAAATATCCAGGGCACACCTGACTGCTGTGTCTGTTGCCTTGATGGTGGCACCAGGTGAGACAAGAACCTTAGCCCATGGGAAGAATGGCACACACTTTATTCTTGTGCAATTTCTTTCCTATGTTTGTATCCTTTTAAGATGACTTGCTATAAAAAGATGAGCATTTTAAGTTCAATTCTGCATAGCGCATCTACATGGTTAATAATTCAACAATTTTGAGAACCAGATTCAGAGACATAATCTCTATCTTTCAAGACTTAGCACCTTTGCTTATGGCTATTTTTAGACTCTTATTTTCTGCCACTTTCCAACTCTTCTGCTGGCAATATCAAATATTCCGGAATTTCCAAAACACACTGTATCAGACTTTTTTTTTTTTTTTTTTTTTTTTTTGCAAATGCAATGCCCCCTGAAGAGTCATCTCCTTTAAATCTCCCCTGCAGTGACAGCTGCTTTCATACGCCCTTCAAGTCCAGCTCAGACATCCCCCCACAAACTGTCCCCCACCCTGTTTGGCTGTATCTGAATCTTACTTCTAACTTTCTGTCTACTGCACCATATTGCATTTGTCTCTGTTCACAGCCTTCCAGAGCTTTCCTGGCCTCTGATTCTAAAGTACTTTGTCCCGTGTCCAGAATTTGGCATTCAGACATTGTACTGGTAACTTCAGACTTCAATATTTTCCTGTTAGTTACTGTAAATATACACTTGACCTAGAAATAAAGTCCTAATACTGCCTTTTATCAAAGAAACTCAAAACATTTGAAAAACAATGAGGCTGTCATTTTTCTGCTTTAAAAATATGACTTCAGGACCCCAATTTCATGAAAGCTACAACTGTCCTATAATAGATCCAAATTTCCTGAGGGAAAATTTTACAATGTATGTTTTAAACAAAACAACTTGAATGTTTTAGTATATGGATAATAGTATTTTTCTATCCATAGCTATTATAAAATGTATAGAAAAATCCCTATTACGAATTTGTTGTGGAATCAGACTATTTAGAACTAATGCCGAATTGATGATGATTAGCAGCCAATTATAATGTAAGACACTTACGAAGTGGTTTTTCATGCTGAAACCAGGAGAAAGTAAAGGTCGTGAACTGGAAAGAGATTAAATAATTGAAACGAAGTCTACAATAGCAGCATTTCTTTTAATGTTCCTAAATAAACTAAAAGGTGACTGGAAATCACTAGTTATGTTACACTAGTTATGTTACCCTACAACTTGAGTACCTGGGTGAGGCAGCGAATATTCTCTTAGTGTCACACTTGACATAGGTATAGGTTTGGTTATAGATACTTCCTACCCTCTGTTCCATATTAGATAACATTATTATTATTTTTTAAATAAGCCTGATTTCAGTAGCCTTTTTATGAAAAAGCTACCACAATCAAAAATAAAAATGTACCCATAATTTTATGAAGAAGTTATACATAATTCCTTGTCTTTAAGAGATCTGTGTTGAAAGCAAAAGTTCTAATTAATATTGTATGAATTTTTGCATATAAAGTAGAACTGATGAGGAAGTTTAAAATGTCCTGATATTTGGAATGAGAAAGTGAAATATTTAGGAAATTATTTAAATTCATATTTCTAGACATTATGGCATTCATTCCAGCATTGAGTTTTCCAATAAAAGTAAGATAAATAGCAATTCTTAATTATCATGCTGTCCTTTAAAGCTTTATTTTGGCTATCTTCCAGCTGATTTTAGTGTACAGCATGCTATAATTAAATAATAGCTGAAGTTGGAATTGGTTCTGTTCATCTTAAGGACTAATCATGTTTAATCAATTATTTTAAATTGTATATAGTAATTAGATTTCAGAAACCATGATTTTGTAATATGCCTGGACTGTTTCTAACATTTTCTATTTTAAGTCACTCACAACGTTTTTAAAGGCCTCAGTTATGTCCAACTACATTGATAGCGTAATGAAATGAATTGCACTTGGATTTTATAAAGAAGAGTTGTGATATATGATTGTGTTAGATAACTTTCTGCAAGTTCCTCAAACTAGCAATTTAATTATGGATATGCTTAGTAAATTCTAAACTGCTACTGTCAAGTGGAAAAATACAGATAAACATGTTTTCAAAATATGTTTTTCTGTATTATTTCTGAAAAACTCAAGATGTGCATGTAGTTAAAAGGAAACCCTTCTGTAACGATTGAGTTCTGAATATTGGCAAATAAGAATTTCAGCTTAAGTTCAATTAAGATGATATTTGCTGAATAAATGACAGGCAACCAGCAAAGACAGGTTTTTCTTTTGGTGTTTTGCAGCGTGATATATCCACAGGGCGCGCTACCACACTTCCCTACATCCTGACCTTCAAAACTGAAATCTACTAGTTTACCAAGTAGGAATTTTGGCCAAAAAAAGCAGTGGTTTCCTCTTCCCTATACAGGTGAGGCTGACGTAAATTCAGCACTAAATTCTGTTCCTTCGAGAAGCATGATTTGATCAAAAATTCAGAGAGCTTTCACTTTCCTGAATCCAACCAAGGGTCTTACTTTCAAAGAAAACTTTCCCACCTCAAAAACACAAAAACAAAATAAAAAAGAAAGAAAACAAAAAGCCCTGGTAATGTTCTCGTTATAGTTTCTAATTTATCTTTATATATTCATATTATAATTTAGGGAAATTTATTTGTAATAAAGAACGTTAGTTGAAAGTCTCAGTGATTTTTTTTTCTGCTCATTTATACTGTTGCCTGCTTATTAAATTTTTGATTTTTAAAATTCAATTAGAAATTCAGTTTTTCTCTCTTCCCTCTGAGGTGTTTTCCCAGTGCTTAAATTACAAATCTTTTTTTTTTTTTTTTTTTTTTTTTTGAGCGGGTGTTTTGCTCTGTCCCCCTGGCTGGAGTGCAGTGGCGCGATCTCGGCTCACTGCAAGCTCCGCCTCCTGGGTTCCTGCCATTCTCCTGCCTCAGCCTCCCAAGTAGCTGGGACTACAGGCACCTGCCAACGCGCCCGGCTAATTTTTTTTGTATTTTTAGTAGAGACGGGGTTTCACCATGGTCTCGATCTCCTGACCTTGTGATCCGCCCGCCTCGGCCTCCCAAAGTGCTGGGATTACAGGCATGAGCCACCACGCCCGGCCTAAATTACAAATCTTATAATGAATTATATCCTCTGCTTTGCATGGGAGAGTTCATCCAATCCATTATTAGAAATAATTCTTCTTTTCCAGTTCCTTGTCCTAGTACATTTTTTCTGGAATAGTTGAACTTGAGGACAGGGGCAACATACACCTGTCAGGTTCCAAATCTTCTGATGGTCTCTTCAATTCAGCATCCCTCAGAGACTAATATAGCTGCAAGGATCAGCTGCAAGGAGTCCAATGAACTATAGCAAAAATAGGCTTCTAGCCAAGAGCTGTGCCACTTGTGAAGATCCTATAAGAAAGAGTACAAGCATGGGATGCTGTGAAGAATGGCAAGTGTTTTAAATGCACGGAAAAAAAAAATACATTCAAATGAGATTGTAGCTACGTTGGAGAAAATTTATTAGTAGAAATGTTCATGCTAGTCTCCTGTAAACAGAAGTCCCTGTACTTACTTCCCGCCGAGGACAGCTGGCTTCTTGGAGGCACTGAGTCCTCTGAAGAGGTGACAGCACAGAGGCCACAGCCTGGCTGGCGGAGACACACTTCATTAAGCCTTCGGCTGCACGGAGAATCCTCTTCACCTATTGAGAGGAGTCAGTGACTTCTGCCTCATTGGGTCTTTTTAATACCAGATCTTTCTACTTCATACAGGTGGCCTACACTTTATACCACCAAACAGTGAGAGTTTAAGAAAGCGACACTCGGCTGCTTAAAGTGAGCCTTCTTGGTAGATTATCAAGATGCCTTTACACCTAATTATTTCAGTTCTCCGTGCTAAAGTTAACAAGGGAAAGGAGATTAGATAACAATAACCTCCGCTGTTCTTGTGCTAACTGTGTCATCTGGTGCAGGGTTTGAGCGCTTTCCAAAACACGTACATTTAACCTGTCAGATGTATTCTTGCACTATAGTAAATACTATGTGTTTTAATTTGCTCAATATCTCAAAATCCAGGTTTCACAATTTCTATAGCATAGTATTACTAGTAGTTAAGATGAAAATGGTGTAACTACTTGGTTGCTCTGCTACAGTGTGAATAGACCGGTGTTGTTTGATGTACCTAGAGCACCAGACTTAAACCAGTTTACGCAAAGGGAGGTCAGGAGAGTGGTGAATGGCGAGAGAATGGAAAAAGGTACAGGTTACTTCTGCAGAACAAAAGTTACAGGGAAAATCAACTCGCTTTAGAATGGCAGCCGGAACAGACAGGCCCTCAGCAAACAGGTCAACATACTGCATATTCAGTCAGTATTTGATGAATGAATGAATGGCTTACAGCAATCAGATCTTCCCCAGTGTTGTGCTCATGCTAACACAAGATTAGAAAATGCTCTTTGAATTTAGAGATAAAGTGACAATTCAGACATTTTTCTGATTTTTTTTAAAATCATAAAACAAAGGAGGAGAAAAAACACATGAAAATTTTTAAAAGGCTATTATTAAAAATATATAGATATATAGTCTCCCTGGTGAGAAGCGCTATACTTTAACAATTATATAAGACAGAAATATTACCAGAAGCATAGATAAAGCTCAAATGCAGCACATCATATAGTGAATAATTCAGAAGAGAAGAAAAACTGATTTCTAATCTCTACTTTTTTTAAAGCCTCTTGGTACAGTCACATTCATCAAGAAATATAACCAACCTAAAGAGTTAAAATTTTCTTTTTTAAAATAAGAAAGAAAAGTTTAAATCCAGAGTTGTAAAATTGAAGATCTTTATTTTAAGGCTTTAGAATATAGTTGAATAGAGAGTTCAAGATAGAAAGAGGTATCAGTCTGGGAAGATCTTTTCAAGTTAAAAAAACCATAGAAGCTGCAAGACCTTATATAGTCAATCAAAATATCTGCTTCTGATTTAACTCAATAAAACAATAGAAACCTATTAACTAGTTTCAATCAACTACGCAGAAGATTATTCAAAAAAATGTTCAATTTGTTCACTCCAAAGGATATTGATAATAATAATAATTTATATAGATTTTACTCTGTACTAGCTACTATCCCAAGAGTTTTATGTATATTAACTTTTAATGAAAAATCTGGAAAATCACAAAATCTACAATACCAAATACTAAAAAGTAGGGACTTTTAAGGACATTTACATTGGAATTTCTCAGAAACATTTTCTGCAATCTTAAGTTATTTCCCGGAGTGGGATTTAACAAACGTCACATTTAATCACTTTGTCTTAGATGCTCCGATACCACTTTACATATTGTATTATTTTTATATCATGTTAATGAAGTTTTTTGACGTGTCCAATCTTCCCATGTGAAAGTGACCTCCATGGGAGAGCCGTGTTGTTTACGTGTTTTTACCCATCATCTTGCCATGTCCACTACCAAGACTGAATGAAGGATGGGTGAATAACTAGGCCAAGCAGGTTATTGTAATAAATAAAATTTACACCCGAGGAAAGGGACGTGGTGAAAGCAATGTAAACTGTGTGTAATTCCATGTGACTTTCATCATGAGAAAACTAATCTGGTCTACGTATCTTTAAATGTTTGTTTTGTTTTGGATTCTTTGTTTGTTTTTGGTTAGTGTGCTTTTTGGATAAAACACTAAGCTAAATATCAAAGCAACCCTTTTTAAGTCATCGAGACTTTTTCAACAGAGGAAATCATGACGCAACCAAAAATGATTTGGCTCATTTAAACCACTTGTAGAATTTTTCCTCAGAATTTAACCTTTTGAACAACTTAACTGCACATGAGTTATGTCTGACAGTTAAGAAAATAATAAAAATATGAGAAGGCATACTTATCTTCTTTGTCAGAGAAACCATATCTATTTTGGGAAAAGGGCTTTCTTAGGGCAATAACTCAGATGACTGATAATATATCCTGAATTCTTTCACACTCACTTTATTTAGAAACATAACTTTTTATATGATATGTGTTCTGAAATCTGATTATATCACTCACTGACTTCCTTTCCACCACAGATTTAATTTTACAAGACTAATATAACTCATTTATATAATGATTAATATGGCTTTTTTAATTAAAAAAAGTCTTCCTTCTAACGTGTGCCAAGAAGTTTGACTACATTTTAAATTAATTTTTAGATTTATTGGCAGAAGAGCAGAATCACCCTCATGTTATAAAAGCAAATGACAATCAAAGCCATAAATAACATAGTTTAGTTTGAAAACTCACCTTCCTGTTGACCTGAAGTCCCAAATGTCCTGTCAGTGCTTTATATTGATAGTTATCTGGTAAAATGATTGGATCTATGTATTACTATGTGGTTTAATATTACATCATAATGATTTTCAACCCTAAGCTTGTGCTTCCTTTGAAGATCGAATTAGGAAAACATACCCTTAACACTGTGCCTCACCTTTTGTGGCTCTGGTATTTAATTTTGCAACTGTCAAGAACAAAAAGATTATGATCATAAAATTATGTTTCCTGGGGAATGTTCTGTTTATGAACTGCCTCATTCCCAGGCTCCTCAGTCATGGTATTGTCTTCTGCCTTTAGCCCAGCCTGTGAGAAGAGGTGTTGGATTTGCATGGTGCAGAAAAGGCCTGTGAGGAGGACAGAACAGGAGCTTAAGGATAGGACCCAGAGTGACTCTGGCCCTTTAAGTATTTGTTACCAATGGGATCACTCAACCACTAGAGCTTGTGAGTTCAGTAGGAATTAGGAAAAGTGTTGCTTTGAAATTCAAATGTTTCTATTTCCAATCAAAAGCAAAGCATTGGAGAAATCTGCATACACTCTAGTTAACCCCTCAGAGAGTGAAAGAGTATTTTATTTGGTCAGCAAAACAGAATGGCCCCTTGTTGACTGACATGGAGAAATATCACCCCTTTAAACGTCAGATTATTAATTTGTCAGTGCATTCTCTTGGGAAATCAGAATTTCATCTGGCAAGTGTCATGACAGGTGACAAATGATTTTTAAGACTGTCACCAAACTATATCTGCCCAACAAACAGATCAGTACCATGAGTTCCTAACTGCCAAGTGGCCCACAGTATCTGCAGTTTGCCTTCCTGGTAGATGGGCTTGAGCAGGCGATGACGAGTTCTCTGCTCTCCTCTTCCAGACCTTGAAGACTGTTGTCCCATTTGTTAGTATGTTAATGTAAGTTAGCTGCTGTGTCCTTTCTAATTTGTTTGGTATTGAAAGGATGGTCTTGTTAGGGAAAGTAGAGAATGAGAAAGACCTAAGTTCTGGGTAAAACATAACGAGTGGCCAGACCCAACTGTGGATGTCGAAATTGTAACTGTGTATTAAAAAAAGATACTTGCATTTTCACATCATTTGCTTATTCATTTATTACACATCCATCAAGGACCTCCTGTGTGTTTAGAGTGGAGGAAAAGATGAGAAAATAAGCCAGGAAGTCATTGAAAGAGCTTACAGTTTAGTGCAGGAAGACAGGAACGCTACTTACTATAATTTAAGATAGAAGGTGATGGAGTGCTATAAGGGAGATATAATCCATGCATTTATTTATTCCTTCAAAAGACATGCGCAGAAGTAACTTATACAATAAAGAAACTCTTTGATCATCTCAAGCGATGGAGTTCCAGAAGATGATAATACATTGCTCAGAGAAGGGAAGTTTCTTAGAGGATCAGGAAAGATGAATTAGAGAAAATGGTATTTTAATTGGGGCTTGAACAAGGTGGGAGTTTGACAATAGTTTGGAAACGCAAGCTTTGTAGCATCAAGAATTGTTTTATACAATTCACATTTATTTGGCATCCACTCAGTGCTTTCATGTAAATTGTTGAGTCTGGCTCAACAACTCTGGGAGGTACGTACTATCGTCACTGTTTCACATGAGAAAAGAAGAAACTGAGGCTCAGGGAAATGCTCATTGGGTTTTACCTGTTATGAGTCAGTGGCCAACTTTGAGATGAACTTTTTGGAAAGAACTGTGTTCTTGACAGTTGCTAAAGTGCTGAGATTAAAGCACACGGAAAGATTAAGAACTCTGTTTACAACTTAAGAGCATCTCACACACACACACACACACACACACACACACACACAAAATTCAGTTAAAAAATGAGCAAAGGGCTAAAATAGTTTTCCAAAGAAGACATACAAATGGCAAACAGGCATATGAAAAGTTGTTCAACATCACTAATCATCACGGAAATGCAAGTTAAAACCACAATGAGCCACCACCTCACACCTGTTAGGATGGCTATCACCCAAAAGTCAAAAGGTAACGAGTGTTGGTGAGGATGTGGAGAAAAGGGAGCCCTTGTAAGCTGTTGATGGGAGTGTAAATTGGTACAGACATTCTAAAAAATTGTGCAGTTTCCTCAAAACATTACAACTAGAACTACCGTATGATCTAGCAACCCCACTTCTGGGTATACATACAAAGGAAATGAGTAAATATGGAAACAGCCTAAGGACCTGTCCATGGGTGAATGGATAAAGAAAATGTGGTGTATATACAAACAATGGGAAATTATTCAGCCCTAAGAAAGAAGAAAATCCTGCCATTTGCAACAACCTGTATGAGGACATTATGCTAAGTGAAACAAGTCAGACAGAGAAGGACAAATACTGTGTAATCTCACTTACATGTGGAGTCTAAATGTTGATCATAGAAACAGAGTCAAATGAGTGGTGGTTGCCGGGAATTGGTGGGGGGAGGAAAATGAGGTCAAAGGGCACAGACTTTCAGTTATAGGACAAATAAGTTCTGAGGATCTCATGCAGCATGGTGACTGTAGTTAATAAAACCGCATTGCACACTTGCAGCTCGCTAGGGGAGTAGATCCTAAATGTTCTTACCATACACAAAAAAGATAACGATGAGAAGTGATCACTAACTTGATTGTGGTGATCATTTCACAGTACACACATCAAAGCAGCCCGTGGTGCACCTTAAATGTCTGCAGCTTTGTCAATTATACTTCAATACATCTAGGGAGAACATGGAGTATGTTTTTAAGGGTGTGGAAGCAACAGGTGCAACTAGGAAATAAAAGGATGGAGGGGGCCCAGCTAAGAGAGCAGAAAGAAAAGAGGAGAGAGGGAGAGAAGTGAAGAAATGGGTTTGTGATGGCAAAGAGCTAAGCCCACACAGAGCCCTGGGGAAGGCACCAGCAGCAGAGAAGAAAGTTGCAAGGGAAGCAGGGCTACCCCAGCAGCAAGATCCCAGGGAGGGCAGCAAAGAGATAGGCCCAGGGACCAAGGACAGCCCAGCTGACAGAGGGCAGACTGCGACCTCTGGGACACTGGAATGCATTGAGCAAGTGAGCTCCACTGCTGAGAGCCAGAAGGATGGTCAGAGAAGTTCCCAGCGGCCGCCCAGGAACGGCACTGACTCACACTCTCCTCCTTTATATACTGGGTCTGAAAGTCAAAGACGCATTTAAAATTATTATATAAATCTCTGTGACTTAGAAAGTCTGATGTAGGTGATATTTCTTGGATTCAGTCTTTTTCATTGAGGAGAATATGTTATAGGATGATTGCTAATGGTTAGAAGCATGAACTTTTTTGTATGTTTTTTGAGATGGAGTCTCGCTCTGTGGTCCAGGCTGAAGTGCAGTGGTGCGATCTTGGCTCACTGCAACCTCCACCTCCCCTGGCTCAAGAAATTCTCCTGCCTCAGCCTCCTGAGCTGCTAGGATTACAGGCGTGCACCACCATGCCCAGCTAATTGTTGTATTCTTAGTGGAGATGGGTTTCACCATGTTGGCCAGGCTGGTCTCGAACTCCTGGCCTTAAGTGATCCATTCTTAACCTCCCAAAGTGCTGGGATTACAGGCGTGAGCCACTGCACATAGAAGCATGGACTTTGGACTCACACATTGTTGGGTGGGAGTTCTGGTTTAGAAACCTGATTGCAGTGAAGTGAGCCGAGGTACAAAACCCCCTATGCCACAGTTCCCTCATCTAAATGAGTGTCGCCATAGTCCCAGGCATTAAAGACACGTGTGTTCGATATCGACGAGAGCACTGCATCTGACATAAAGAAGGGTCTCACACACGTCAGCCACTGCTGGTGTTGGTTTTTCCTGGGAGTTTATAGAAAGAATGTCTTCCGAATTCCCGTGCTCTAGTTACTCGTCTCTAAGTAAACTCTGGAGTCTTGAGAAGTCATGCACGTGTGTAGTTTAAGGGATGAGCAGCTGCTTCTGCCACTCTTCAGGGAGATCCTAGGTACCACTACAGTTCGTGTGAAGAGTAAGTCTCAGTGGCCTCAGCGGGACTCTAATGCTCATCCTACCATTTGCAGTGTTCGATCTGTGGTGTTAAAAGACTCAGGCTTCCCCTCTTACATAGTATTTGTTAGAAAACTCCCCAAACTATGTGCCCGGTCTGCTACCACTGTAGCCAGTGTCACTGGGCATCTCACTATTCTCTGACTGTAGCTGGTACCACAGCATCAACAGGTTCTCTAGAACGCAGACAATAGAAAGGAGTTGCTGGATTTGTCAAACTTTAAGTGGATCTAATGCTTATCGTTTTGGCCTGTTGGGTGGCTCTTCTTGGTGGAAGGTTCACAACCTGTGACTGACTCCAGAGCTTCTACTTACCAATTTCAGAAAACTGGGTTTAGAGTATTTCCTCTGAGCATTCCTTCATGAGCTTTTACGAGGCGAAGTCTCCTTCCCTATTTCCAAGATGGATACTTTGGGAAGGTAACACGTTCCCGTTCTCAAATTGATGTCAGTACATTTATGTTACGTTTTTCTCTAGTTTCGTAGCAGTGAGAGAATAATGGGAATTTATATAAATAAAGCACGTGAGTATTTCAAGTTAAAAAAAAAAAAAAAAAGAAAAAGACTTAGGCTCCTGGGTGGATCAGGCCAGTGGGTCGATGGTGATGCTGTTAACCAAAGTGGGAATGGAGAAGACCTGGTTTGCTTTGATTTTGATATCAGGGCGAAAACGTTGAGACACATAGAACTTTCTATCTTTGCTGGAAACACTGGTGAGCAGTGGGCAGTGCTGTTCTGGTTATCAGAAAGAAGTGGGGCAAATCGGGGCCTCACAGGTAGCCTAATTCAAGATATGGACTGAGGGTTGTATATATATAGCTTAATTAAGCATATATACTAGCTTTCAAGAGCCTTTTTTCTGATAAGAACATGTTTAATTAATAAAAGACTATGATGATGTCTTTTAAGTCACCCTGCAAAGAAAGAGCCACATTTTTAAAAAACGAGGAGTTTTAAAAAGCTGTTAAGTGTGGTTGCTAAGTACACTTAGGTTAAATGTTGAAACTGCCTCCATGAGTTTTTTTCTGCTTGTCACACATGAATTTTAAAAGCAACTCGTAATCTTTTTTTCTTTGTTTAAAAAAGTAATACAGGATTTGACTGGCCTAAATGTCATTATCAGGAAGAAATAATGCAAGTTAAAAAAACCCAGGATATTGGGCCAATTTTAGTGATTTTACAGAGTTTGATACTGAGCAAAAGTTACTTATTTTCTGTTGAAGTTGTTAGAATTGCAAGTTCATTTTGGAAAAAATAAATAAGGATTAAGATAATACAGTGTCCCAAAGAGTTGGGGGAGGATTGAATGGATTATGTATTCTAATTGTGCAGGGCGAGGTCTGGCATGTGGGAGATGCTGAACAAATGTGAGCCGGCATTACTATCATTCTTGGTGTATGCATGCGTTCATGTAAAAGGCACACACTGTGCACCTCTATTCTCCAGGCTGTGTATGTTCAGTGGTGACTAGTCAACTTACTGCTCTTGGTGACTGTTTAGTCTTTGGGATGAGGGAGGGGAAACTGATAATCCTGCAGCAGCACAAGTGCCGAGGCAGAGGGAAGGCACAGAGTAGGGTGTGACTGACCCTCCTGGGCAACTTCAGTGTGTGCATGGTGAAGGCAGGGGCTTTAGATGGAGAAAGCATTGTCTGCAGGTGAACACGGCATGAAAGCATGTTGCAGGCTGGGTGGTGCGTCTGGAAAGTAGGAACAGTGGGGAGAACCGGGCATGGGGTGGTGTGGGGGGAATAGAAGAGCTTTGCAGTCACATAAACTTGGAATTCATTCCCAGCTCTGTATTGCTAACTTGGTCTTGGGGAACAGGCTCCTGGGCTTTTCCTATTTCCCTACTTAGGGGGAAGAGATAATAGCGCTTACATCTGAGTATTATCATTAGGATTAAATGAGATTATTGCAAAATGACCGGCATAGCGCCTGGCACATCAGAGGCAGAATGAATGGTCACCTATGCCTATTTTTGTCATCAGCATCAGGATCAGCATCATGTTAAGTAGTCTGGGTTAATTCTTTAGGGAAAAAAAAAAGAGAGAGAGAGAGAGAGGGAGAACCATTGGAGCTTCTTTATAGAGGAAAAGTAATGATCATATTTGTTGGTGAAAAATATGTAACCGGTAGCAGTATCAAATTAAATGAAGAGCACAGGAAAAGATTATGAAAAGATGGTGTCAATGAATTAGACAGGAGAACACCCTGGGCATGAGCTAAGGTGATGGGGCCAGGAGAAACGAGCGAGGAATGTGATCAGTCAGGCCCTGCTCTGTGTCAGTCGCTCTTCTAAGTGTCTGGAACGCGTCTGAAACAGTGACTGCCAAACAGTCTTCAAAACAGGCAATTCTACTTGAGTGTGATGCTGCGCTGCTAGAGGTGCCCGGGATGCAGAGTGAGGGAAATCTGGGGGTACCCGTGGCTTGTGGAGGAGCCTCTCAGGTTTCTCTGAAGAAGTGCGTGAGGTGGGGCCTAAGAATATGTCCACATTCGCCCTGGAAGCTGCCCAGCCCCGCCGTGACCAGGGAATAGCGTGGCCACAGCGCCCAGGCATGCCCAGCCCCGCCGTGACCAGGGAACGGCGTGGCCGCAGCGCCCAAGCATGCCCAGCCCCGCCGTGACCAGGGAATAGCGTGGCCACAGCGCCCAGGCATGGAGCGATGGATTCTGAGCCCTGGGAGCCATTGGTATGGCTGGAATGCAGGATGCACGATATGGAGAGATAGTGAGTAAAATCGGGCAAGCAGACTAGAGCCAGATGGTGGTGCCACTGTGTCACCCTAAGCTAGATGGGAAGGCCCTGAGACATTTCAAGCAGGAAGGTGAAGTAGGATTTCCTTTATAAGGCAGCTACTCTGGTGTGAGAGCACCACTGAGGTAGGGTGGGAATGAATTCAAGAATTTCACATAGGGCCAGGTGGGGTGGCTCATGCTTGTTAATCCCAACACTTTCAGAGGTAGAGGCAGGAGGATTACTTGAGCCAAGGAGTTTGAGACCACCCCGGGCAACAGAGTGATCCCGTCTCTACAGGAAAATTAAAAAAAAAAAAGGGAATTTCCCATAGGAGGACAGTACAGTAATCCAGGAAGAGGGTGAACGGCCCAGCTAGGACAGGACAGTACAGTAGAGCTGGGGGGAAGTGCTGGCATGGAGAGATTGTGGAGACAGAACCAACAGTTCTCAGTCGGCATTTGGGAGTAAAAGCAGGCTATGGTTTGATTACCAGGTTTCTGTCTTGGGAAAATAAGATATGGAAAAAGCATTTTGGGGGAAGAAGATAGTGAAGTTGGTTTGAGACTTTCTGAGATGGAGATGCAGGTGGAACACTTACATGGATATGTGGTTTAAAAAAAAAAAAAAAAAAGGTCTAGACCAATAGAAATATATTGAGCAGCAAACAGAAGCCACATATGTAATAATTTTTAATGTTCTATCAGCCACATTTTAAAAAGTAAAAATAAACAGATGCCACCAACTTTTATAACATTTTTAACCTAGTACAACCAAAATATTAAGATTTCAACAGTATAAAAAATAGTAATGACTTACTTGACATTCTTTTTTTTTATATATCTAGCATGTATTTTACAGGATAACACATTTCAGTGCAAGCGAGCCAAGTGCCCAGGAGCCACACGTGGCCCGTGGCTGCCATGTAGACCTTCAGAGGCTGGGCAGGAGGTGTCTGCTGGAGAGTGACTAGGATAAAAGCCTTCTCTGAAGGTGCAGATCCAAGAGAGCTGATGCAGGGAGGGTGCAGCGGAGGTGCACTTGTCCCAGCGGCAGGAGAGAGGAAGGAATTGCCGAAGCTGCCCCGACCTCATTCTTCTATTTTTGAGGGTGTAGGATGTGAGATTGGAGTCTCAGAAATGTTGGGAACTTTGTTTATCTCTGTTGGAATTTACACAATCAGAACCTGCTATAGAAATTTGCAGGGCCCAGCGCAAGATGAAAAGGCAGTTCCAAAATTACGATGAATAAGTTATAGATGCTGACAGCAGGGTATCGAACAGAACACCTGGCCGTTCTAAGCACAGGGGCCGTGCACATGCTCAGTTTGCAAGCTCAGGAAGCCCGCCCTGTACACACCACTTGCATTTTTAGGCATCATCTGTGAACACAGTTTACTTAGTGAGATGATTAATGACTTTGGGCTACTGTGGGGTGTTGCTGCTGGGAGCCACTCTTCCTGGCTGGAGGTGAAAGCAGCTTCTCCTCAGGCCGGAGGTCTGGGTGCACCAGTCCTGTCAGATCCTTCCCACATTCCTCACACAGACAGGACCTCAATCATGCCCAGACCCATCGCCCTGACCCTCAGTCACACACCCAGGACCTCAATCATGCCCAGACCCATCGCCCTGACCCTCAGTCACACACCCAGGACCTCAGTCATGCCCAGAAGCATCATGTCAAGGGGGCCCACCGAGTCCCCAGCCTGCTAGAAATCTGGCAGCTCCTCGTTATCATTCTACTTGTAGAAATTCCTCTTTTTCCACATCTTGTCATGGTGAGAACAGCCAACACGGACGCTTTAGATTGGGCTTCCTTAGAGGGGTCGGGGAGGGAGAACTGGACCCAGGAACCACCATCTGAATTCCCCGAGATCAGCAGGATATCTAGAGAGCTGAGGCTGGGCCATGTATCTGCAGTTCTTGTCCCAGAGCAGTGCTTTGAAGACACCTTATTTAGATTTTTATATTTGTGGCTGTGACTGCAATTCCCCTGCTTTAAAAATGTAAATTTAATGATCACTTTCAGACTTTCCCTGTAGTACATTATTTATGAACATAGGACCTGCCTCCCTGAACAGCACCAAGCACCCATGGCTCAGACACTCATCAGTGTGGCTGTCCCCACCCACCGCCTGGATTTCCTCCTCTTCCTCCTCCATCTGTCTCTCCACTCTCTCTCTACTGCCCTCTCTCCCCAGCCCAATGTCATTTCTTTACCTGGTTATTTTTAAAATCCAAAAAATAATTTGAAGTGCCATTTGTTACACTTAAGAAACAATTTTATGTCCCCAGTGTTTGGTCACTTAGTTTTAAAAGTCAGTAAATAACAGTATTTTTTTTCTTTTAAAAAAGAAAGTATAACAAGTGCTTTTTGATAGACTCTCCCTTTGTTTGTGCCTTGTCAAAGGCAGGACTCCCCCAGTTCTGCACCAATGTCCCTCCAATTTTGCAGGACAGGAGGGGGCAGGCCGGGCAGGAGCCTGTGGAGACCAAGGCCCGGTCATGGATTTAGCCTTCGAGGAGGTGTGGCTGCTGCCCTGTGACTCCGTATCTTTCAATCACAGGCTCGGTCTCCATAAAGAAGGATGCTGTGCCTAGATCATAGGACCAATCGTTCTCTTATATGAAATAATTTGTGCAAAGGATACCTCACAGGGCCTGGCACATAACTGGCTCTCAATCCATAATAACTTCATCATCAATAAAACAATCTCCAGAGATGGAAGGGAAATCTTTGGCCCAGACAAGCTTTGTTTTGTCAAGCTCTCCCAGAGGTCTTGACCAAACAAAGCTCACCTGGGCCAACAATAAAAAAATACACAAAATAAAAATAAATTTCCCTAATAGATAAACAATTAAATAAAAATCTTCTTAATACACAATCCATTTGACTTTCCATGATCATGTTGTTCTTAAACTGTTGAAGTCCAACTTAAAACTCAAAGAAACTTCATTAGAGGGTAACCAACATACTCTTGTATCTTCTGGTCCTAACTGATTACATTGCACTGAGGCAAACTAATCATCTGGATAAATTATGTGGAGTATTCACGGCAAAAATGATGATAGGATAGAATATGGGAGATCACTGTCTTCTAAAGGCCTCATTCCCAAAGAACAGCCATCCCGCCATTGCCTAGGCTGACAGAGACTGCAGTGCCGCAATCCTGAAGCACTTGCTTCAGAATGCATCATATGATCTTTTCCCAACAGAATTCGGATTACCTGCTTAATGGTGTTTTTCTTGGGCTGATCTAAAATGAGTCTTCACATCACATGGTATTGGAGCTTTGTGATCTGCAGGGTTAGTTAAGAATGTAAAATAACATCAAGTATTCTTATAAATAATAATAATGGCCACAGTTCATTCAATGCACTCTGTGTCGGGCAGCGTGCCAAATTCTTTAAATACCTCTCATTGACTATTCACACGAACGCTCTGATGAGGACATTATTCTCATTTTACAGCAGAGGAAACAGGCGCAGAGAAGTTAAACAGCTTGCACAGGGTCACACATGTGGGGAAAGTGGGATTCCAGCTTGAGTCGGCCAGATTCCAAGCCCTGCACTTCCAACAGTTTTCCAGACTGCCCATTTGTGGGAACGACAGATCAGCCAAAAGAAAATGTTACATTTCTCATTTTATCATTCTCTCTGTGTTTTTTGCTCAAGAGCTCTATGGAAACCGTTATTTATAAGTGAACACCAAATTTCCTTATCCTCAAGACCAGAAATAGCATGACAATAAAAAGAAGGAGGAAGAAAAAAACAATCTAGGATGTCAACAATGATTGTTTTTCTAAAGTTTTTATTTTTTTCTTTTTGCTTGTTCTCTCTCTCTCTCTCTCTCTCTCTCTTTCTTTCTTGATGGAGTCACTCTCTGTCACCCAGGTCAGAGTGCAGTGGTGCAATCTTGGCTCACTGCAGCCTCTGCCTCCCAGGTTCAAGCAATTCCCCTGCCTCAACCTCCTGAGGAGCTGAGACTACAGGCGCCTGCCACCACACCCAGCTAATTTTTGTATTTTTAGTAGAGACGGGGTTTCGCCATGTTGGCCAGGCTGGTTTCGAACTCTTGACCTCAGTTGATCCTCCTGTCTTGGCCTCCCAAACTGCTGGGTTTATAGGCGTGAACCACCGTGCCCATCCCATATTTTCTAAATCTACTTAACGTGATGAAAATTTCAAAATGAGGAGATGTATCTAGAATTGGGCCAAAGGAAATTTAGGTAACACCAAGCATGTTTAGACATTTAACTAGGATGCTACAAGACTAAGCAATAGAAAACAAATTTTTAAGCCTCTGAATATAAATATTTTATTGATTGCCTTCCATTATTAAAATTTGCTTCAATTTTACATTGGGACATTATTTAGAAGCTGTCCCATTAGAAAACTGATTATCACCAAGTTGATCTTCCATGCCAGTGGGCTATTGCTCTTCAGTGCCAGTGGGCCTGTTTACTGGCGGTGGTGGTTTTACCCCTGGATTAAGAATGATTAGCTCTACTTTGGAACCAAATACGGTTCACATGGAGTTCAAAAGGAATCCAGAGTCCTGTGGCCCTGTACATGTTGAACAATTTCCCTTTGTTGACTGTCAGCACTCTGATCTAAAGAAGAAAATGGTTACTCTCACGGCGTGTACTTGTGGGTAAAAACAATCTTATTTTTTTCACATTTTTAAGAGAGTATCTAGTGTGACAAATATCAAGTATGAGCACTCACTTTTATAATAAATTCCATTTTGCAGATTAGTCCTAACATGCTAGGTGAAAGAGTTCACCCAAGGCACTTAAAGTAAGAAAAATAAAAAACAAGTCAAGAGGTCATCCTCGGAACATCCACTGTTTGATATACACTGTACAGCCTCACCTTGGCTGGCTTTGTGCATCCATTATTCCATCATTCACTTTTCTCCACCATGAGCTAGGCTTTTTCTATGGGGCGGACACTGTGCTATATGAACAAAACGAAGTCATTGCCCTCCTGGACCTTCCACGCTCAACGTATACAAGGTCTATGTATATGTTGTATCTGAAGCTAACTTGTCCAGTTCACAAACATGAGTCTGTACAAACAAAACAAGATCATGTGAAGTACAGAAAAGCATCTTCTTAAACATTTAATGTATTCATAAACGTATTGCCCATATTTTGTTCTTATGTAGGTGGTAAATTTATACTTACCATTGCATGGTAATAAAATGTGGCATGTGGCAAAAATGTGCTCATTCTAATTTAAACAGATGTAGGTTTTAAGTATTGAAAATTAGCATACTTTCCCAAATTAGTACTTAGAGAAACTTTTAAAATTTTTTATGAAAAATGGCATTTTAATAAGCCTCATTACATTGCTATGCTCTTAAAAGCACGTTCATATATTATTTTTCCCCCATACTCATGATTTTCTACTCAATGTTCACATTTTTCAGAGAACAGACAGTATGGAATATTCATAGCTAAGTACCAAAGTCAGCCTTCCTTTCCATGGACACATTGTGGAGCAGGAATGCAGTTTCCGTGGCTCGGAGTCAATGCTGAGTGAAAAATTGGCTCATTTCAGAAAATGTGATCAGGGAATCTTGAATTGTTTCCTAAATTAACAAAGTCAGTTGTTTAGTGATAAACATATTTTCGAGTATTTGTCTGTGAGATGAGAGATGCTTTCTATCAGATCAATGGACTAGTTTATGAATAATGAAGTTAACATTCTTAGAATTAAAATAATAGTTTCTTTTACATGAATAGACCATCTATTTATATGTGGCTGCACAAATACATTGAGTGAAATATGAGTTCGTAGGTTTCTTAGCTCTTTTAATGTGAAAACAATTCCAGTTGAAGAGTCGCCCAGCTCCTCAGGTACCTTGTAACGAACCCTGAAGTTTAGAGTTCTTATTCATTGGAGGAAGCTATTAGTACACATTCAACAGATAAGTGGCAAAGATACGTGTATTGTACTTGTGGAGCCAGGGTGGTTATCCTGTGAGTGAGAACTGGGAATGTTTTTGCTCTAATGTGTCTTTTTGAGTGTGGCCGCTAATCAGTATGGGTTAATAGACTGATTGAATAGTAAGTCATTATTTTTCTGATTTACGTCTTACCCCAATGCTAGTTCCTCTCAGGACGAAGTTAACTACTAAAGCAGTGAGTGGAGATAAGTGTCATTAAGAAATAAAATTCCAAATCTCTTGCCTCCTCAAAATCTGTGAAATTAGAGACATGTTTCAACAGCCTAGAAATTAGCCAAGACCATTCATAAACCTTTTAACTACAGTAGATATATTGTTTCTCAGTGAAACCGATAATGGCAAATGTAGCCCATGGAGGCCCTGCTCCCGCTGATTTGGAAATAGTACAAGAGTTTCTAAGTATTTCTATAGATAGGAAGAAATTTAAGGTCAAACTCATTTCCAAATGCACTAAAACACTGAGAAAATGGTCGAGAAGCAAGAATAGCAGCAAAATTACCCAACAATACCTCACCTGGCACATTTTCAAAAACTTCAATACTTCAAAGGAGTTTAATGAAATACTGCATTAAAAATCAAGATCACTAAAATGTTATAATGCCTCTCTTGAATGATTCTGTTGTAAAAAATTGGTATATTCTGAGGACACCAATTATCCTTTTAAAAATAAAAATGGAGGAGACTATAGAATGAAATTATGATTTTATTTGCTAAAATTATATTAATTTATTATATTAAAAATTATAAGAAATTATATTTAATTTCTTGATTGTATATATTATATATTTGATTACTATATTATATAATACATAATTATATAATTTAATTATACCTATAAATATGATTTATTCGATAAATTATAGTTTGCTAAATAATAAAATTGTTATGACTTTATTTTGAATAACTATTACATAGAATTCCTGAGTACCTTTGTAGCTAAATCTGGATAAGGTGAGTGGGGATGAATGAATATTAGGAGTTCTCTACAGGACTGCTTAAGAGTAGAAGGAAAGCAATCTCATTTCTTATGGAAAATGGAAATATCATATTAATCTCAAAGAAACACAAAAATAAGCTTTAACAATGGATCTTAAGCAGACGTTTGAGTGTTTTAAAAAAAAGAGCAATGCAATGTTGAGGACATCACAAAAAAGAGTATAAACATCCCAAACAAAGATGACCTGACCTGGTCTTGATTCATAAGTCAAATGCCCCAGAGAATAACTGGAGCCCAGAGCCCAGGTATGTTCTGTGGCCCAGGAATCATGTATTCTCCAGCTCATGTTCTTAAGTTTGTAGGTCGTGGCGTTTGTTAGTACTTGAAATTTCCAGCACCCTTGTGGTTACCCAAAATAGAAGGTGGTACAGAAGTCCAATTTGGAGTCTCAAAGGTGTGTTCAAATGTGTACAACTGTTTTTAAAATAGGCCAAGTGGATAGATCTTAATCTGTAACATGAAAACAGAGTTCAAGTTACAGAATGGCGGAGGCTCTGCAATTTAGAACCAGGTTTGGCCACAGTGATGGGCACCGTTGGTGAAGAACTTTCCAATTCCTTCTTCTCTTACCCAACATTACATATGCAAATATAAGGGTGGCTTGAACTGAGTCTTTCTCTGTCTTTGCAGGTAAGATTCATTACAGGGTATAATTATAAAATTTACCAAATAAGCGTACCCTAATATAATGCTATAAAATGAATTCAGCTGCAAGTTTCTCTTTTTCAGAAGTTTTACAAGCAAGCCTTATATGAATAATTTCTCTCTGAGAATTATCTCATTTCTGAAGTCATTTTTCTCATTATCTTAAATGGTGCTATTCTCCTTTGATAGTTGATTGATTCTGAGATCACACTGCTCTACTTGAGTGTCGGCTATGACTCAACTGAAATGTGCCTAATTTTAAACTTTGAAGCACCAAATTTTATTTGTTTTTCTTTTTAGATATAGCCTATTAATTTCTTCCCCCCGCTGAATCCATTCTTACTAAAATTATTGCAAACCTCGTTTTCTCTGTCGGTATCTCTTTTCTTCCTCTATGAAAACTTCTTTGTGTTGCCCCATTGACGCTATCACCTGATACTTAAATGAGTCTAGGATTGCGAATAGCATTAACAGCTAATTTAGTTCATCAGGGATTTGAATAGCAAGTCTCCAACAAAGCTGCTCCCAGGCAGAACAAAGCAGCAGTTGGTGCTGGAGCAGCCCTGGTGCTCATGGAACGGACGGGTAGGACCGTGGAAACCCCTCTTCCATCTCAGATCTGGAACACGCTGCCTGCACCATTTGATGTCATTTGCCCATTCACTGCAATAATGTTTCTTAGACCCTGGCCCTAGTCATGGCTTTAGCTGTAAAATCATCTTCAGCTCCCCAGTTTTCAAACTGTGAAGGGATGATTACCTAGGTTTTGTAATGTTCTTTCCAGCTATGATTCAAGGTTAAATGCAAAGTAAGAACTATAATATTCGTCCTGAAAGTCTCCAGACGAGGCCCTCTTTAAGGAATGCTGTAGAGAAATGTGCGGTAGGAACAATACGGGAAGCCTGGCCGCCCACAATCTGCATTGCTGGATTTAGCCATAAAACCCGAGAGGACCCAAAGTAGAGGCACTTAGGATAGGGTGGAGACAGAATGGGAGGAGGGAGCCTCAGAGAGAAATGAGACGACCTGAATTTAATATAAAAACTTCTGTAAATTACAAAAGGAATCAGACATAGCTCACAGAACTCATAGGTCTAAAGTCATTACAATCTTCCTACAAGGTAAAAAAAAAAAATAGAGAGGCTATATAGAAACAGCCCCATTTAAGGATGCTATTTATAATCCCCTCAGGTCGTATAATGGTTTCTCTGTCCCTTACAGCTTATCTTTCCCTTCTAAATATGTGTGTGAAGAAGATGTTGTCCTTTACGTCCTTTTTATTTAATCTGTTCCCCAGTGCATCAGTTCAGTTTGTCCATGCCGGTCTCTCCTAACTATTTTCACTTAAACAAGTCAGACCTTCTATTCATTATTGCTGTTGTTTGAGCTTTCCATTCAGCGTATCCCTGGCTTGCTTTGTTTGGTGTATATTCACTCAGTACATTCCAGCAACCAGCCACTGTGCTAGGAACTGGTTGTATTTTGTTTTTAAAGGAATCCTATCCTCAAGGAGCCTATGGTGTAGTAGGAAAAAGAGGTAAACAGCAACAATAGCCTACTGACCCCGTCCTCTGCAACCACGCGATGGAGTAGCCAGTATTCATGCAAAGTTGCAAAGTCTCATTTAATCCTCTCAAAAACCTCCCAGAGAGATAGGTGGGGTTGTCTGCTTTTTTTTTTTTTTTTGAGACAGAGCCTCAGGGAAAAAAAAAAAAAAAAAAAAGGATGAACATCCAGACTGGAGTGCAGTGGCATGATCTCAGCTCACTGCAACCTTCGCCTCCTGGGTTCAAGCAATTCTCCTGCCTCAGCCTCCCAAGTAGCTGGGATTACAGGCATGCGCCAGCACACATGGCTAATTTTTGTATTTTTAGTAGAGATAGGGTTTCACCATGTTGGCCAGGCTGGTCTTGAACTCCTGACCTCAAGCAATCTGCTCGCCTCGGCCTCCCAAAATGCTGGGATTACAGGCCTGAGCCACGATGCCCAGCCTGTCTGCTATTTATAGATAAGGAAATCCAGGCTCAGGGAGATTAAGTAACTCTCCCAAAGTGACATGGCTTGCCATGGGAGAAGCCACGCCTTGAGATCAGCTGTGCCTGGTTCCTAAGCCTCAGTTCTTTCCTTGCAATGTAATCACTGCTGTGATAGAGGGATACTTCTTCAATTACCATTCATTATAACCATAATCAATCAATGTTAAGTTAGTGTGTATTTGTTTGTAACAATGTGGATAGGATTATAACCGTGCTCCTCCCACCTACTAAAGGAATGATAGACTCTCCCAGGGCCTTACAAAGTCCGTTCTTCTCTATTTCTTCCAGGTTCTCTATTTCTTTTCATGCCACTATCTTTCCTCTTTAGCCTTCTCCACTTACTAAATGAAGCAATGATAATGCTGTTGCTCTAAGAGACTGTTCTGTCAAACAGGACAAAGTGATTAGCTCAGATGTGGGGATTTTCTTAATCCAGGTGTTTGACAGTCCCGTGTATTCTTGTTTCAAATTAAAATAGACCACAAAACCCCAGAACATAAAACTGTGAATGTGATCTATCTGAAATAAATGATAAGGCAATTAAATTCAATATCTAGGTGTGCCCAATCCATTTCATTTTCCCCAACAGCAAAGTAAAAGTACCTATATTTTTGAAGATCAATTTGCAAATAATTTTTTTCTATGTAATGTAAACAAATTGTATCTAATGATTCCAGTGCACCAGGTGTGGTTTTCCAGCATTATATTCTTCAACCCCTTTCTTAATGCTTTAAGGTAATGAACGCTATTCCCATTGCTCAGATAAGGAAAACGAGGCTCAACAATTGCACCCAAACCAGGGAGCTCATTAGGGGAAGAACCAGAAATTTAACTCAGAGCTCTTTTTTCTCTAAGGCCATGCTCTTAAGATGAGGATGAAAACAGCAGCAACCAACACATAGGGAGTGCCTACTGTGTGTTGGTGTTGTTTAAGAGCTTTGCATATATTAACTCATTTAAGCCTCGCAACAATTATGAGTCAAGGACTACCACAGGGCTTATTTGCTGAGTAAGAGAACTGAAGCCCAAGAAGATGGTAGTAGCCACAGAAGCTGGCAACAATAGAGTCGGGTGTGATGGTGGTAGGTAACTACTGACCACGCTCTCAATCATTACACTTTAACACAGTTCTTGGCAAATGTGACTAGAAAGACAAAATATTTATGTGAGACTGTCTGTTATAAAACAGAATTGTTATGATTTATATTCATTTCTTCCATTCATGATCATCAGAAACCATGACACAGGAATGCTTAGAACAATTTCCATGTTGCATGTGTATTTTTAACTTTGTTTATTTTGAAAATTCACTGGCCTCGTAATCAAACCTGTCTTCCCCTCCATTACGACTGACAGCATTCACCATGTTAAGAAACCATCGTAAGATTCTTAAAGGTTTTTAACACTCAAAGCCAATACATTATGGCCTTGAATAATCTTTTCAAAATTGCTTTTTCTGTCCCAAGGACACATTTCATCATTCAATTTAGATTTTAAAAACTCCCTAAACTCCATCGAAGTGACCCTGTTCAAAGCTCTCTGAACAATGATCTGGCAGTGTCTACTGAGAACAGAATAAACAATGCATTCCTGTTTTGTATTTCCTGTCAATTATTGCTGTGTTCTTATTTCTCTTGACATCGCCAATCAGTAAATGGTAGTTTTAGAAAAAAGAGTCAACTACTTTACTATATTTACGGCCAAAAATATTCCAGTGATGCAGCTCCCAGGGCGTTAGGCATGTCGGCTCATTTTTCATGGCAGTTTTTGCTCCATTGGGAAATAATGGGCCGGAGACTTAATGCCACAATTGTTGTAAGCATTGGTTGTTGATGTCCAGAAGTTCTTTCAAAACTTCTGGAACTATTTTTTTACTAATGTCTTAATAGCAGGCCTAATAGTTTATTGCTGTCATTCAGCCAGTCTAATGTAATGAAGGTTGTTTTTAGATGATTGTTTTCGTTCTGTTTCTAGCTTTCATGGAACAGATTACCTCAACACAGTCATTTAACCAGGTTGGGTTTGCCTCAAATAACAAGAAATCCCACAGGCAGGTAGCCCAGGGTAGGTTCCGCTCTGTCATCTCTCCGTTAGCATGCACCCCCTAGAATGACATCTGTATTTCAGTCTACAAAAAGAGGAGCAGAACAAGGTTAGAAAGAAAAGGACAGCCAGGTGCGGTGGCTCACGCCTGTAATCCCAGCACTTTGGGAGCCGAAGCGGGTGGATCACGAGGTCAGGAGATCGAGACCATCCTGGCTAACATGGTGAAACCTCGTCTCTACTAAAAATACAAAAAATTAGCTGGGCATGGTGGCAGGTGCCTGTAGTCCCAGCTACTCAGGAGGCTGAGGCAGGGGAATGGTGTGAACCCGGGAGGCGCAGCTTGCAGGGAGCCGAGATCGCGCCACTCACTCCAGCCTGGGCGACAGAGCGAGACTCCATATCAAAAAAGAAAGAACAGGACAAGGAAGCCCTCTTCTCTGGAGGTTTAGTGTCATTATTTTGCATGTGAAATTTTCAACAGGATGCCTTGCCTTTAGCTTATTGGTCAGAACGAACTGCAAGGAATCCGGGAAGGTCAGTTATTAACTGGGTGTCTTGTCAGGATTCTGCAGTGAGGAAGACTGAGACTGCAAAATGGATCCTCAGGAGGCAGAAGAAAGTGGCTACCACACCTCTTACATACTTGACTTATTTTACAGAGCAATTAATATGGAAATAGTGACTTAATTGTAAAATAAAACATATCAGACAGAACCTCAAACTGAAAATGATCCTCAAAGGAATTCTTGCCACAAAAAGGAGGGCCCTTGCTAGAAGGTAAAAATGTGAGCATTTACCCTGATTCAGAGGGCAGCCTCCCGCCTCTCTGCCGGAATCCAAAGTGTGCATCACTGCGGGCAGGATATTCCTTCTCATGCCCCGCCACTGACGACCAGTCTACTTCTGCTTAGCCCTGAGGGTCTGAACAAAGACTTCGCATTGTTTTTTTTAAACTACAACAGGGTTACTGATTTCTTAATGTGTCTCTCCCATACCTTTTAGTTTAGTAGATTGACTTTGCTGGTTAAAGCATTCCCTTCCAGACTTTTCTATGTCATAATATACATAAAATCAAGAATATTTGCAGGCACAGAGGTAAACAAATGAGGTTGCTGATAGCCAGAGGTGGCCAGTCCAGGAGCTTTAGCTGCCCAAGGCCTCACTTGACCACCTGAGAACTGAGGAGATCAATAGTGTAGAACACTGTAGTTATTGCCATGCACAGAAGTAGAGAGGGTCTGGTTAGAAGACAGACAACATGGAAAATAGTTCTATGTCCAGTCGGGCGCGGTGGCTCACGCATGTAATCCCAGCACTTTGGGAGGCCGAGGCAGGAGGATCATGAGGTCAGGAGATCGAGACCATCGTGGCTAACACAGTGAAACCCCGTCTCTACTAAAAATACAAAAAATTAGCCGAGCGAGGTGGCAGGCACCTGTGGTCCCAGCTGCTGGGGGAGGCTGAGGCAGGAGAATGGTGTGAACCCGGGAGGCAGAGCTTGCAGTGAGCCGAGATCACGCCACTGCACTCCAGCCTGGATGACAGAGTGAGACTCCATCTCAAAAAAAAAAAAAACAAGAAAGAAAATATTTGTGTGTCCAGTCTCTGAGGGTTTGTATTTCCAGCCTCATTCATTTAGGAAGAAGTTTTTCTCATGCACTTGGTATAAGAAATCTATAGTTCCTTCTAACTCTTGAATGCTGGTCAACTATTCTTCCTTGTTCTTAATTCATCCTTTACCTTTGTGAGTTTCAAGAAGAGTTTTCTAGCATGGTGTGTATGATGTACTATCCCTGCTAAATTAACTCTGTGGTCATAGTAATTATGGAATTGTGCCATGGCTTGTTGATTAATTCATTCAGTTTTTTAACGTCTCAGAAAAGATACATTTCATGCTGTATCTTGGTGATTTCAGAGTGTTTTACACATGTATAAAGAATACATTTTAAAACATTGTTGGGCCATAGCAAGCTTTCCTCTGCCCAAGTGGTAGAATAAAAGTTTCCATAGCTCCTTTCAGATCAATGCAGCAGAGACCAAGCCCTCTCCTACCCCAGGCTTTGACCCCTGCTGTGTAGTCTGTGACACACAAAACTCTCCTTTTCTCCCCTGTTGATATTACTTGGCTATTTGCTGGAAAATAAGATTGCAAATCTCCAGTCTTCTCAATCAGTGACTATTCATTCATTGTCTGTTTAAAACTTATGCATAATATGGCCACGAGAAAGAGTTTCATACCACTGGAATAACTATGGCCTGACCAGGTGGCGTGGTTGGTGTGTCACTTTATACCTGCCTGTCTGCTCATAAAACTACATTATAAATAACCACATAGGGTTTCAGGTGGTGTAACTGCCAAGCAATAGGTAGACAAATACATAATTCTCTCACTAACCCTAATCAGAAGAAATGTTTATCAGGGACCTCACTCTACCCTAGTAGAATATCACATGGTTGTGAAAAAGGTCTAGGAATATGATATATGAATGCAAGTAACTTGCTTTATTGAAATCTATTTTAGAATAGATGCAAATTAAGATAACAGAACACATTATATCCTGAAGGGAAGAGCAAGCAGCATCTGCCTCTTAAGATGGCTTCTAAACCACATATGTAGCTACAAAGCAATATTTCAGAGAATTGTCTGGGTTGGAAACAGCTGCTTAATTAGAGTACATAATTTTTGCTTTTTACATGATCAGATACTTTTTATTTCACAAGTTCTGATAAATATAGGACCAAAAATTGTACTCTTGTGTTGCTTCATGCCTTAGGCAGAACTTATTTAATCATTTACTCATTCGGCAACTACGTATTGGCCCCCGTTGACATTGGGCCAGGCACAAATGCAATCCCTGTGTGAGGAACGTAAGTAATGTGAGGGGCAAGTGGGAGCTGATAGGCCAGTGGAGGAGAGGGTCTCCAGTCAATTACTCCAGCAAATTCAAGCAACTGAGCCCGAATTTAGAGGGAATGAGGAAGGTGATTCTTTACGAGTTAAAAAAAAAAGGGAGGGGGAGTGGCGGGGCTACGCTGGTGGAGCAGGGAAGTCCTTCCTGAGGAAGAGACACTTGAAAGCTGGAGGTTGCATGGCATTCGCCACTGGGCAGGGAAGGCGTTCCCATCAGAGTGAGCCATGCAAGCCAGGGCCCTGCATGAGGCACGGCCCAGGAATGGAAGGGAGGCTGGAGAGGCCAGAGGCAATGGCGCTGGGAGGAAGGTGGTGGGGATGGGTCGGAAACGCTGCAGGACACCAGATTGTGCAGGGCCTTCAGTGGGCAGCATAGAAAAGGCTTAGCTTCGTGATTTTCATAGCAGATTTAGCGACCGTTGCATATGCTCAATTTCAAATGGAATAGAAATAACAAGAAAAGCTAAGTCATGGTTACATAAACAGCAGAGGTGCTTTTTAAATACACAAAGAATTCAGGCAGCCAGTTTAAAACAAAGTTTCAGGCTGGGCGCAGTGGCTTACACCTGTAATTCCAGCACTTTGTGAGGCCGGGGCAGGAGGATCACCTGAGGTTAGGAGTTCGAGACCAGCCTGACCAACATGGTGAAACGCGTCTCTACTAAAAATACAAAAAATAGCCGGGTATGGTGGCACATGCCTGTAGTCCCAGTTACTTGGGAGGCTGAGGCAGGAGAAGCGCTTGAACCCGGGAGGCGGAGGTTGCAGTGAGCCGAGATCACCCCATTGCACTCCAGCCTGGGTGACAGAGCAAAACTCCATCTCAAAAATAAACGAATAAATAAAAATAAAAATAAATAAAACAAAGTTTCAACTAGAAAATTGAGCTTAACAAAGGTTTTAAGAAGTTATTTCTATATAATCTCTTTCAATGATACTGGTCCTTTAACCTTTTGTTAAGATTTTCTCCTCACTTGATAAACCCCAATCCCAGATGGTAAAATGGCACATGTGATGACAAATCGCCTCCTAAAACATATTTGCTTAACATCAATAACCAGGCAGTAGAAGTCACTGGACACATGATTTGACTCCTTTCAAACAGTGCCGCCCACAGGTGTAAATCACGGCGACTGCCGAATGTAATCCAGATAAGCCCAAGCAAAAGCATAGGTTTAAGAGTGAGTAAGGCGGGTACAGTCCAATTCCTCTGCCTGCCTTTCAGGACTCAAGTGTAGGGAGCTTGCATGACTGGTCTAAAGTCACTCAACGTATGGGCTTTAGTTTCCCAGCCCAATGCATGCATGCATTGTTCAGCAAGTGGCATACCATGGGTGAGGTTCCTGTAGATGACCTGACAGATGCTTGCTACGTGCATGAAGCTACCAGGTATCCTTATTTTTATTGCATATGCTTCCCTTTGTTGAGTGTGGTTGAAGCAGACAAGCATAAAAGATGTTACTCCACGCCAGGTGCGGTGGCTCACACCTGTAATCCCAGCACTTTGGGAGGCCGAGGCACGTGGATCACCTGAGGTCGGGAGTTTGTGACCAGCCTGACCAACATGGAGAAATCCCATCACTACTGAAAATACAAAATTAGATAGTTGTGGTGGTGCATGCCTGTAATCCCAGCTACTCGGGAGGCTGAGGCAGGAGAATCGCTTGAACCCAGGAGGTGGAGGTTGCAGTGAGCTGAGATTGTGCCATTGCACTCCAGCCTGGGCAACAAGAGCGAAACTCCATCTCAAAGAAAAAAAAAAGATGTTACTTCACTTAGTCTAGCCTTCATTTTGGTTACAACGTGCTTGACTTCAGTGTCCACCTCTTCTTTTAGTCAGCATTAGCTGATTTCTGTAGGAGAATCTGACTGCTCTTTCAGTATGTCTTTGAAACTCACGCCAGTGTTTGAGATGGTCTTGCTGCCTCTCCCTAAGCACTGAAATATTTGACTAAGAGAATGACACATTGTTCTCCTGGGATATTAGACAATGCTACTAGAATGACAGGGGCAGGAAGGCCTCTAAACATCTATAGCGCAACTCACTTTTCAAAGGACTGCAGGGGTAAAGAATGTTCTCTGGAAAACAATACTCATGGGAAAACTACATTTACTTCCTTCCTCCTGGGATCCTCTCAAATCATAGGAAGCGATGAGGAATCAATTGAGAATTCTGTGCTCTCTTGGGAAAAAAATTTAAAACACTCAAAGAAACCTTCTAAATACACGTGTTCAAAAAATCATGCCCATGAAAGTCGTTGGAAATCACCACCGTATCTTTAAAAAATTACTAAATTTAGCCACATATGGAAATCTGCACAGTTTTTCAAATATATTTTGATTATTTAACCAACATTCATATAAAATTTACAAAGCAGCAGACTTTTCCATGGCCGTTTCAAATAACAATTTTCACCCTACAACAACCGAATACAGAAAGGTCTCATTACAGAGGAGGAAACTGAGGTATGGGGAGGCTGAGAAAGTGACCTACGGCTACAGCCACGCCTAAGTGTCAGGATGAGGATTTGAACCCGGGCACCCTGACTGCAGACTCTCCACTCGGACGTATTATGCACTTTTGAAAGTTTTCTGAAAGGACCAACCAAGAAAGTGAGAAGCAAAGCTGCAGATGGTTTCTGCATACAGAATTGGAAGTTCTAAATGTTACCAGTGTGAGCCCAGATTCTCTCTTATAGTGAGGATTTTATTTTTACCAAGCTCTGTGAAACACACAAAGCTCAGGTGCCGCCTGAAAATGTGAGAAGTCATTTGGCAAACGAATGAGGTTATGGAGACACACTCTTCAGGTTGGCGTGCTCATTTATTTAAGGCCGGAACAGAGGTGTAGTGAGTAACAGAAGGCCTCTCTACTCCAAAATATGGGTCTTTCTCACCAGTTCTAACAATTGTAGAGTTATTTGGGTTAACAAGATCCTCTTTTGGGATGGAAATACCCTCTAATATGGTTTGATCTGTGTCTACTATGCCTTAATGATGTACAAACCCTCTCGGTTTTTGTTAGGGAGGGAGAGAAAAAATATATTCAATGAATCTGACTTTCAACCCTTTCATCCTTTTGTTTCCCTCCTCATCTCTGTCAAAAGATTATTCCTGTTCCAGCCTCTGAAACCAAACCTGTGGATATGTTGCGTTTAAGAAACTCAGTTCGCAGGGCTCCTGGGCCCACTTTGACGTATGCAGGGGTTCTTTCAGCAAGGTCCTTATCTCTTTCCTCGGAGCCTGCATCTCTGCCCAGATAACTTACCCTAGGGTTCTAGCTTCTCCAAGACCGAGGCTGCGCTCTGCTTTACCCAGCCTTCCTTGAAAGGCCACACCTGGAGCAGCTGGGACTTCTGTCACACCTGCAGGGGCATGGAGGCCCCCTGCGTGGCTCCCCTCCGCTGGCCGCAGCACCCACTCATTGCCCTGGCTGTGCGGGTTTGACTGTCTTCACCCTAGCACAGGACCTGTCTTTCCAGCACCTGGCAGTCCCCAAGCATCTGCCCCCGCACTAGCAGGAGTGTCTGGTTTCTCGATCCTGGCCTTTCCACAGCCAGTGTGATGGGACTCCCAGTGCTGGCTTTAACCTGGAATCAGCTGTTCACGTATGCAGATGCTTGAGTCACATCCAGAGTCATTAAACCTGACTCTCTGGGGGCGGGGCCAGGCTACTGGTGTTTGTAAAATTTACCTTATATTCACCCAGGGATGACAGACACTACTTTACATCAATTTCTCTCAAGTTTCAACATGTTCCACACAGCCCGGGGATGTCGTGAAAATGCGCATGCTGGCTCAGTAGGTCTGGGTGGGGCCTGAGGTTTTGTGTTTCTAACAAGATCCTAAGTGATGACGTTAATGTTGGTCCACGGACTGCTTTTTTAAGAAGCAAGGCCCAAGACCAGCGGTTCTCAAAGTGAGGTCAAGAATCACCTGGGAACTCGTTAGGGATGCAAAATTTCAACCCCCTGCCAGACCGACTGAATCAGACACTCGGGGGTGGACCCAGCAATCTGTTTTTACGAAGCTTCCGGGTCAGTGATGCTCACTACCTTTCCAGAACCATTGGCCTACATGGCACTGCCCTGTAGAAACAGAACGCAAATCACATAGGTAATTTTAAATGAGCTAGCAGTCAGATTTGAAAAAGTAAAAAAGAAACGAGTGAAATTAATTTCAGCAAAATATCCTCTTTAACACACTGTGTCCAAAATACTGTCCTTTCAACACGTAATATACAAATTAATGTCATAATTTACATTCTTTTTTCAACATGCAGTCAATATAAAAATGATATGATGGTTTACATGTTTTAGGAAGAGAAAACATTTAATTTAATCTTTTTATTTGTACGAGTTTGTGGGGTACAAGGAGAAATCTGTTACATGGATGTACCGCATAGTGGTAAAGTCATAGATTTAATGAATGTATCCATCACCTGAATAATGAACGTCATACCCATTGAGTAATTTCTCATCATTCACCTTTTCTTTGTATAAAGACCTCAAAATCTAGCATGCATTTTATACTTACATGACATCTCAGTTGAGACTAGCCACGTTTTAGGAGCTCAGTAGCCACATGTAGCCACCATATTGGATAGCAAAGCTTTACCCTCACCGCAGAGATGATGGTACTGACTTCCGTCGGATGCTTGCTGTGTGTCAGACATTACCCAGCTAAGCATTTTATGTGCATTATCCTGTGAGCCCTATGACAGCGCATTATTATCCCCATTTTCTACGAGGGCGGGTTATGCTCATCTTTGTTTCCTTAACGCCACAGCTTCTCGAGGAAGGCCAATATTTAAACGCATTTTCCTTTGTGGTATAAACTATTATAAGGAAGAAAAAGAAAACAACAATTAAAAATAATGTGTCTATCTGAGGCTAGGCTTCTAATTATTGCCAGTAGAATTACCATTCCACATTGAGGCCAAGAGAAACCAATATCCCATGTTAGATTGGCAGGTATTTAAGACATAGTAAAATGTGACCATTTAAAATAAATGAACAGAAAAATGCATTATTCTAGAGTGATTTTCTAAAGCCTGGTATACATTTTTAAAACAAAGTTGATCTTATTATAAAATTCAAATTAGAGATTTCAAAGTTAATTTAGAATTTTAAAATTTGAAATATAATTTTAATATAAAGTCTATTGAGCCAAAGGATTTCACTGTTTTTAAATAGTACTTGAAATAGTAGTCATGTAACCCTTTTTTGTTTTTACATGGCATAATCCTCAGTATTTTCCATAATCTATTTCAGTGTCTTTAATTGCAAAGAAAGAATTGAATTTGATATGAGCATCTAGCAACCAACCCTCACATTAATTATAAAATATATCAGGGCTTTTTTTTTTTTTGAGATGGAGTCTCCAGCCCAGGCTGGAGTGCAGTGGTGCGATCTCGGCTCACTGCAACCTCCACCTCCCAGCTTCAAGCGATTCTCCTGCCTCAGGCTCCCAAGTAGCTGGAACTACAGGCGTGTGCCACAACACCCAGCTAATTTTTTGCATTTCTATTAGAGATGGGGTTTCACCATGTTAGCCAGGATGGTCTCGCTCTCCTGACCTCGTGATCCACCCGCCTCGGCCTCCCAAAGTGCTGGGATTACAGGCGTGAGCCACCGGCGGTTTTTTATAGTGGATTCAGGTTGAAGACTCTCTTTTCATCCCCCAATGGAAAGCCTCTCTCAGTAGTACTTTCTGACTACCGAAGCATTCTTTTTGTTACGGGGAGTAGGGGGTTGAAAAAACACAGGGATTTCGTCTATGTGGAATGAAAGCGTTCATAAAAATACTTAACTGCTTCCTTGGTAGAAAGCAACTAATTTTCCTCCCCGGTGGTGTTGTAAAGGCACAATGACTCAGTGCAGGCCTGAAGTTGATCTGATGATGCATAGTATCTTCCTTCATCCATAGTAGAAAGAGATCTCAGTCTTCAGCTGCCATGATGTGAATAGTCTCATCATGTGAAACAGTCTGGAAAATACTTAAACATTCTGTTTTTATTTATTCTCGCTGCATCTGTGTGCTCTAAACCCCTGAAGGCGAGGACACTTCATTCTGCCCGCCACTGTGTTCCCAGAGTGCTTGGCTTATAGTAAGCTCTGAAGTGCTCACCAAATAAACATTTGCTGAATGAATGAACGAATGAATACAACTTCTTAATTTTTAATTCTAGAAACAAAATGAAGGCTCAAAGTTTGTCAGTCATTGTCAGTGACCCAACCAGAATGATTTCTTCATTGGCCTGTGGAGGCGGAGGCAGGGGTCACTGTTTGTCTGCCTCATGTCACTGAATGGTCCCCAGTCTCTGCCAATAGATAAGAGGTGTCAACGCTTAACCCAGTAGCTTTCAAAAATAGCATAGTTGATGAAACTGGAAATTTAGGTGCGGGCTCTTTTAAGAAATGATTTGTCTTCATTCTTAAGAAGAATAGACTGGCAACAGATACTGCTGACCAGAGAGCACTCAACTATTTCTTAAGACCCCTTAGGAAATAGCAGAAGAAAAGCCTTCCTTCTCAATAAAGCATAAACAGGACATCTCATTTTCAATGAATCAGGTAATTCATATTGAAAACTTGAGGAGCACTGTGTTTCTTTAAGATTCCAGTCAACTTTGGGTTTGTTTTGTTTTCAATGGTGCTGGCAGTTTTCCTTAAAATTTAAATGAATATTTGCACAATGAACCAAGTTGTTGTGGGTTTCCTGGTTGGTGTTTTTTCCCCCCTGGAGTGGGGGGTGGCGATCTGGGCAAGGCATTTTCATCCCTTTGCAGACAACCCCGGCTGCTGTTAATGCTGAAAATAGCTCAAATGCTCTCAGAACAGTAGCACCACCCAGCAGCTGGGATTCTTTCCCTCTCTTATTTGCCTCTCTCTTGCCTTTTTTCCTTCAGACACTTGGATTGGACTTAATCTTAAACCTCTGGAGTTCAAGACCTTTTAAAAAGGGCTAAATAAACAATCTCTACATGTAAAAGGCCACTGACTCCTACTTCCTCTGCATAGAACAACTGTTGAACTCAGCTGGCTGTAGGTAAGACTTTTTATTCCGGAATTATTTAATTGTTTTCTGATATGTTCGTGACTAATGTCTTTAAAATAACTTACTTACAGTGGAAATAATCAGGGGAGTTGTGAACAGTTCCCAGGTGAACGTTGTGTTCCAGAATACAGCAGGAGCATCTGGGCGTGTTTGTGGCTGCACATTTTAAGTTTTGCTTAAAGCTCTCGTTATAGTGACCTGCAGTACAGACTTGACTCTGACTGAACCACGGATCAGAGGTCTAATTAAGCCTGATTGCCAGAGCAATGAGAGGATCTTTCAGACATCATACTTTTGTTGTTTAGACTGCTTTATTTTTAACTTTCCAGGGGCATTAAAAAAAAAAAGAGAGAGGAAAAAATGCCATCCACCTGAGTAAAGAGAATATATATAAGGAATTATTCTTTAAGGGCAATGAGTGAGCTGTATTGTATAATGTTCTTCTTTTATCACTGTTTCGTTCATTGCTCGTGTGGAATCAGAGTGGTTGATTTGAGGGTTTTGAGGGTTTTGTTTTTGTTATTGTTGTTTTGTATGTTCCTAGCACACTTTAGGGGATGGTTTTGAGGATTCCTTACTAAGCTGAATATTTTTTGCTAAGTACACTTGCTGGCAGGTTTCTCTAACGTGACAATGTGATACTTTGGGTCAGTTTCGGTGGCTCCCTCTCCCCCTCGTTATGCTTGCACTTGACATTTTGCAAAGTACTTTGATCTGTGGACTTTAACTTCAAACACAGCATTTACTTTGATTGTGGCTATTTACTCTGTTCAGTAAAATGTCTCCTTTTTTTTCCTTTTGGTTTAATGCTTTGATAGCATTTCCTTTCAATAATTTATTGGAGCTTTAGTTTTCCTCACCGATCTGTCTTCGGTTTTACTTCTAGAGGGACCCCCCTTTGAAAGGAAGGTATTCTCTGGTAAAGTTCCCCCAACACAGACTTCATGACAGTTCATGGCCCCTGTCTGGCAGATGTGTAAGAGCCAGCAGCAAATGACAGTGCACAGAACCCCAGGCTGGCTACCCTGCTGCCTCAGAATCTCCGTGTGCCTTGGGGCCCAACGGGTGCTTTTTTAAAACATGGATGCTGAAATCTTCAGAGGTCAGAGATACTTTTTTTTCAGAAAAGTTTATTGGTATCGCAGACCACATGTCAAAGGAAAGCATGCATTCTAACCACATAATGATCTTCTGAGTAACAAAAACAGAGGAAGAAATAACAAACAAAGAAAAAGAAAACCAAAATCAAAAGAAAACTGGAAAAAAAACCAAAAACAAACACAAACCCTCAGTAGCCAGAAGTCTGTTTTACGAGTGAAACTTCTGCTGTGTAAGGGATAAGGGATTTCTTAAAAATGTATTTCCTAAAATGGGCAAAATGTTGCACTTACTAGCCATTCAGTCAACTTTGGAATATTCTCTTCATTGTAAAGAAGGCACAAGCATGTGTGACATTTGTTCCCCTTTTCTTTCCCACCGCAAGCACAAGGTATTTTCACAGTCCTCAGCCAAATGCAGAGTTTGACATTCCCTGGCAAACGGTCCCTGTGTGTTGTGTATTCTGCTGAAGGTTAGGAATAGAATGAGCCTAATCCTGTCAGGAGGCTGTTTAAGTCCCAGTCAAGGACGCTAGCTCCTCAGCGCTGACGCAGTCTGCCCCCTGTCCTCTGCACCTTGCTAAGAAGGACAGACGCAAGTGGCCACAGGACAAGTCTCCAGAGTGGCGGAACTGTGGGGAAAGCTACGGCAGAGATCCCCCTAGATTAGGAGCAGATGCAATAGAATCTCAAAATTTGGATTCATAGTAGAAAAACCTAGAGATGTTCAGTCTAATCTTTTAATTCTGCAAACCTGGGCATTTCATTGCCACTTTTCCCCTTCAAATCTACATTATAAGAAGCATGTTAATCATTGCATTTATGTGTATGGTTGACATTTTAAATCCTCCCGTTATTTTGAGCCTGGACTTTGTAGGGGGCGGGGGGGTGGTCTAGCTAGAATACTCACTCCCCCTTAGTACTGGGAAGCCTTGGTCGCTGGGGGCAAATATATTGCTAGAGGTGATACTCCAGCAGTAAAATTAAAGGGCGCCAGGATGAGATCTTTTTGGAGAATGGTAGGTGATCATTCCATTCCCAGGCAAGCCATTTTTCCCCTGTTTTGTTTTGTTTTTTCTTTGTGTTTCTCTTCACCCCTTAATTTTACATTGAAACTCTGGACTGTTTGAATGTGAAACTTCAGGTGAAATGTAGCCAAAGCCACCGAGTTTCACCCGGCTTCCACATGAAAGAAGTATTCTACCCAGCCTTGCACGAAACTTGGCCTGTGTTGCCAAAGGTTTCATGAATGTCAGTGAGCCTGAATTGGAAACATAACCCAAGGCCAGGTGACTTCTGGTGACTTTAGGCTTTATTGTATTAGTGTAGAGTCTGCTGAACAGGGACAGTCCTATTTCCACATCTCCTACTGTAGTTTCATGGGGGCACACCTTTTCCCCCAATAAACTCCCATTTATCTCATGATGTTTGAAAGCCAGGTTCAATCCTAATACGAATGTTTGTAGCCGTGGGATTGAAGCACTGGCAGATAGAGGTCTGCGTTTTAAATTCCAGCAGCCTGAGCCCCAGTGGTGTGAACATGTTGGTATAATTCAGCGTTAGGAAGGAAGTCCCAGGAGAGCCATGGAATGCCTTTCTTTGCTTAAATATACCTCTGTGCTCGTGAGGAACAAACAGTAACATTTTGTCCAGGTCTATCCGCTTGACAGTATGCCTTTTGTTCCCTTTCCAAAGGTGGTGTCAAATATATTGGTGGAAAAATAATAAACTTCCAGATATTTTTTTTCCTCCTGCTCAACTGATATACTCCAAGGGAACATTGCAAGCATTGAGAAGCTCAGTACTGTGGCAGGGAATGTAAGGTATACTGAGAATAAAGGAGCCCTCAGTGGAGGCAACGTCCCTCAGGAAAGCATGGCGGCCTAGAGCTGGTGTGGGTGTTAACAGTCACGTGGGACCTGGTTGGGAAGGTGTGTGTGTGTGTTTTCTGGGTCGGGGTAGTAGCAAGCAGAGAGGAAAAGGGAGATTTGGAAGCTTTGTTCAGCAAATCTATGACATCGAAAACAAAAATGATCAAGCCCAGGATCTGGAAACATTCTTTTGTAGATCATAGAAATTTGTGTTGGCTGAATATTGACATTTTTTTTGGTATTATTTTTCTCATTAGAGACACCAAGCATTAGGATTCCAGGCATAGTAAATAATCTCCAATAAAAATATGACCCATTGGGAGACACAGATCATTACAGATAACTCCCGTGAGTCAGTCTCAGGAAGGCCCTCATGGTTCTCTGGCAGCTGTGAAATGCTCGGCCACCCAGGACACTAAGATTTGACTTGTCCTTTTCTTAGTTGGAAGCTTTCTAAACTCGTGTGAAGAATTTTCATAAAAATGAATTTGTGGCCTCACTAAAGATTTAGACTCTCTTTGGTGAGATACATAGATATAGGTTTATTATGAAATTAAATTGCCATCAATTTTCATTTAAAATTTCATAGTCACTTACGTATTCAATAAAATAGACTTTCATTAAAGATATGGTTTGCATTTTAGCAGTGACATGCAGTAGATGCCCTAGTAGGGAAAGCATTGGAAAAGCCAGCAATAACACAACTTGGGAGTGCCATATGTAGAAGCTGCTTTTTAGCACTGGCTCCACTAGTCATAGTGTAGCATTTATCAGCATATATGATTTTGATAGCCCCAGACTGGTACCATGAGCAGAGGAAAGGAAGATGTTCAAATGGAGGTTCTAGAGAAATCATTCAGAACCATCCCACAAGGAAGTTCTCACTAAACATATAAAAGTATAAGGAGTTCAGTAGTTTTAAGACATTCATCATCCATAACAAAACAGAAAAAGGGAAAGGATAGGCTGGGCGCGGTGGCTCATGCCTGTAACCCCAGCACGTTGGGAGGCTGAGGCAGGTGGATCACTTGAGGTCAGGAGTTCGAGACCAGTCTGACCAACATGGTGAAACACCATCTCTATTTAAAAAAAAAAAAAATTAGCCAGGTGTAATGGTGCATACCTATAATCCCAGCTACATGGGAGGCTGAAGTGGGAGAATCGCTTGAATCTGGGAGGCGGAGGGTGCAGTGAGCTGAGATCCCACCATTGCACTCCAGCCTGGCAACAAAAGTGAAACTCTGTCTAAAAACAAAAAAAAAAGAAAAAGAAAAAAAATCAAGGGAAAGGATAAAAACGCCAGGGAAAAGATTTTTTAAAAAAATTAAAAATTGAGAATCAACACCACGCTAGTGTAGGTGCAAATGTTTCTCTAAATCATTAAAAATGTTATTTCAAGAAGACTTCATTTGTCATTTAAGAATGCAAAAATCAGTGCTTTAAAAATCTTTTTGTGCATAATTGACTGTCAGAAAAAATGGAGTCCATGTAATATTTATTTATTTCTCAAGGATATATTATTACAGTCTACATTTACATATACGATGTACTTGTTTTCTTTTTTTAAAAAGTCAGTGTTTGTCTGATCAGGACGTGATGACACAAACAGTAACAGCAGTGGTCTCCCCTTTGCCGTACAGCAAAGAGGATTATTTATCAGAAGCAGATTAAACAGTTATTTTTAGAAGTCTTCATTCTCCAACCAAGTTTTTATTAGTTATTTGGATATTATATTTTTCTCTGAAATAAGAAGTAGTAGAGCCTGAGCATCCCTACTCTAAAAGTCTGAAATTCAAAATGTTCCAAAATCTGAAACATTTTGAGCACCAACATGATGCCACAATTGGACAATGAAGATGACGTTAACACTGCAGAAAATGTGCATACAGATGCCACAGTGACAATGTGATGGGCTAACCAAAGGACTAGAGCAGAGGGCATTCATAACAGAGTAAGCAGTCATGTCTGTGTAGAAACTCAAAGGGAGACTTCTAAGACAAAAATCGCCGTTAATGAGGCAGATGACGCTGGAGAAAATATTTTAAAAGCCATCCGGCAGAATGCCTCCTCATTTCTTAGAGGACCCGCTTCCTGGTCTGTCAACTGCTTCTGATGTTTCTTACCACCTAAAAAAAAAAAAAAAAATACAGTGTACAGTGGCCTTTTACTCAAAACACAGCATCATAGGTGGCGACTGAAAGCCTGCGTTGTTCGTTGCTGCTGTTGTCTAACAGCTGATAAAGGAAAATAGTCTTGTTCCTGTGCCGCTCAGTTACCTAAACACATTATTTTTCACTGTATTAATAGTATGTATTTTTACTGTTTAAAAAATAGTAATATTAGGCTGGGCACAGGGGCTCATGCCTGTCATCCCAGCACTTTGGGAGGTCGAGGCGGGTGGATCACCTGAGGTCGGGAGACCAGCCTGACCAATATGGAGAAACCCCATCTCTACTAAAAATACAGAATTAGCCAGGCGTGGTGGTGCACGCCTGTAATCTTAGCTACTCAGGAGGCTGAGGCAGAAGAGTCGCTTGAACCCAGAAGGCGGAGGTTGCAGTGAGCCGAGATCGTGCCATTGCACTCCAGCCTGGGCAACAAAAGCAAGACTCTCAAAAAAAAAAAAAAAAAATTGTAGTATTTTCTACTGTTAAGTACTTACATGTGAGTAAGAGCAGGAAAATGATTGCTTATTGGTAGCAAATAAATTCAGTCAGGAATGATGGTGATGCCAAACAACACCAGATTTTCTATGTGAGTGGCTGAGATATTGCTGTCTTTGCTTTCTGATGGTTCAATGTACACAAACTTCGTTTTATGCACAAAATTATTAAAAACATTGTATAAAATTACCTTCAAGCTATTTGGATACAGTACATATAACGTAAGTGAATTTCACATTTAGATCTGTGTCCCAACCCCGAGATAACTCATGATAGATATGCAAATATTCCAAAATCAGAAAAAATCTGAAATCCAAAATGCATCTCCCACCTCCCATGTGCCTTTGACTTATAGCCATCATTTTAAGGGTTGACTTTTTTTTCCCTGGCACTGCAAGATGCTCCCGCATCATTTTGTATATTTCATGTCCCAGTCCTAAAATCAATTATTTCTTCAAGGAGCTCTGGTTACTTTTATTGAAAAATGGTATCAGTAATCAAGACCAGTTTAATTTTTGAATTTGACCTTATTGGCCACTTATTTTTTTTTTGCTTGAAGAAAATTTTCTTTTTGTGTATGGAATTTCACTCTGTAGCTGGCAATACCTTGATCTGGTATATAAAGATAACCTTTCTTGCTTTTTCAGATGAACAGGCCACATGTCGCCCTTGCATACTCCCCTTTCCCTTACTTTGAAACAAATTCAATTATATATGATCAAATTTGCTTTTTTTTTTTTTTTTTTTTTTTTTTGAGACAGGGTCTCACTCTGTCATCCAAGCTGGAGTGCTGTGGTGCAATCTTGGCTCACTGTGACCTCCGCCTCCCAGGTTCAAGCGATTCTCGTGCCTCAGCCTCCTGAGTAGCTGGGATTACAGTCACGTATCAGCACATAAGCTAATGTTTGTGCTTTTAGGAGAGACGGGGTTTTGCCATGTTGCCCAGGCTGGTCTAGTACTCCAGACCTCAAGTGATCCACCCACTTCAGCCTTCCAAAATGTTGGGATTACAGGTGTGAGCCACTGCACTTGGCCAAATTTGTTTTTTATTGTTAGTTTTGGTGAGAGATTCAAAGCCTTTGATGTGGTCTTAAAATGCAATCTTAAAAGATAGAAATCAGTTGTTTCTTCCTTAAATAGATGTGAGAACATTGTGCATTATTTAAAATATGATCAGTCTAGGCCATTCGATGAACATGGGATTCTGTTACCAAGCCTTCTACGTACTGTGTGCAAGGAGCCACGCCACATGCAGCTGAGCAGTGTGGTAGGAGAGCTGGACACATGCACCCGGATGTAACACTCTGCAAAAGAAGATAGGCAATGTGAAGTCCTCCAGAACTCTAGGGGCTCAGAGCTGGAATTGGGAGCTGGGCATATTTGTACTAGAAAATCAATGGTATTATCACAAAGGAAAAGCTGTACTGGAATTGGGGTTTTCGTTTGGATAAGAGGGTATTCAAATCGCAGAAAATGGTGGAGGGCAAAGACCTAGAGAAGAGAAAACTCAGGACTCAAAGAATATTTAGGTCCCATGCAAAGCCCTTGGGAAGGTGCATTAAGTTTGTATTTATTTATTGAGAATAAAAGTCTCACAATCAGGCTCATATGTTAGTAATACTGCTGAACAATGTTCAAGGGATTAGAGAAATGAAACACTGGACAGTCCCTGTATCATGGATGTAACTGAGAAGAAGAGGACAAAGATGAGAGCAGTTGAAATAAGATGAGACCAACCGGTGCAGAGACCAAGGCCTCAGGGCAAGTCAGTACTGCCCTCTGTATCTAGACTTTGTCCTAGAAAGTAAAACTCTACCCGCGAAATAACTGCACCTATAATTTTATTTAATGCTCAGTATTATCAGAGATGAAAGGTTGTATTTTTATTGTTTCATCAAATGCATAGCTCTTTCATTTTCAATAAAACACAAGAAAACCATTGGTCCAGGCAATGAAGGAGACATTTCAGATCCTAAGTTTTGACTTTCTGTACTTCACTGACAGAAAAACAAGCATGAGAGGTGGAGATGACAGAGAAAGACGTGAATGTGCCAATAGTACAAAGAGCCAAATGTTAGGATGAGGCTGGTTGAAATAACCTGTCGATATACCAAAAAGAATCGGGTTAGGAAATTAACACAGTTTTAAAAAAATATTGTAAAGACCAAGTTGATATTAGAAAGGATAGAATAGAAACATTCATCTCTTGTTCTCAAATAAATTTATGCCTGAAAACAAAGAGATTGAATTTAGCTTAATAGAAAAACATACGTACAGCATGTATTTTTAAGGCATTGAATGTTGGTTACTGTGACCCCTGGAATATTCTGGTCCAAGTACAGCTCTGAATGGGGTTTAATGCTAGATCTTGACATGCCCTCAACTCAGAGGTACTTCTTTAGTTCAATTTTGCAAACCTAAAAAATTTGGTTGGTATTGAATTTAGCTCCAAGTGGTAACCAGAAGTTTTGTGTGTATTTGAACTGAACTTTGAAATATTTCAAAACTATGTAACACTCAAGTTTTAGAACAAATGGTTAATTTTCAAAACACTCAAGAATGTTGAAAAGTTACCTATGGGTACATTTTATGTGAATTTAATGAATATACAATTAAATATGGTTTTCAAATATAAATGTGAAATATAATTTCTATTTCACATTTATCTTTTTTACCATAAGAGTATTCGCTTTTAAAACAAAAACGGTTCAAGACCGTGATTAAGAATGGGAAACTATCCAAAACCCAGTGTGGCCATCTAAATGTACAGTGAGAGGAGAAAGCCCATCCTTATGGTCCCAGCAGAGCCAAGCGTTGGAAGGTATGGCCTGGCACACCAGATGGTCCACCTCATGTGCACATCTATGAGTAGGTCCGTAGTGAAGGGACTCAGCCAGGAATTGTTGGAGATAAAGATGGAGGTTCGGTGCAAATTCAAGGAGGATGTCAGATGTCAGACTAAGGGATCCACGCCTCATTCTGAAGTAGAAGGTGGTTTTTGCCCCTGTTTATAAAGGGGAGTAAAACACTCACTTTTGGAAAAAGCTTACAGAGTAATGCCTCTTAGCAGCAGAAATTCAATGTTTTCTTAAAAAATTGCATTTCTGACATAAAATTAAATCATTAAAATTTTATTTTTTATCTACTATGACTATTTTTATTCAAGGCAGAATAAGACAAAAATTAAGTGTAAACAAGTTTATAAGTCTGCATTGATATAATAGAAGACTGGCTTATGATGGGAAACTAATAGAAACAAGTAAAAATGAAAAACTGAGTGAAAAGGTAAATTCAGAGGTAGACTTTTTTGTGGAAAAATTAATAAAATACTACGATTTTTTGTAGTAAAAAAAGTGATGATGCCTACTTGTCTACATACAAAATCTATTTTATTTTGTGTTTGAGCATCTTTAAGAATTAAGGGATGTATTTAATGTTTGGACATTAATTTAGAATTGGCACACATGTTTTTTTTGTCTCACATGGTGAGATCCATCTCTTAATAACCACAGCTTGTAAAAACGTGTCTGAAATAAAAGTGATAATTTGTATGCAAAGGTGAGAAAGCTTGATTGCAGTGAGATTTTTATCCTTACAATATTTTATGTATTTTGGATATTAAGATAAAAAATATTTAATGTTAAAAATCATTTTGTGTCCACATCATAATTTTATATGTTCACATGTATTATTTTTCTAATCAATATTTTGAAATACTTAATAAAAGCATAGGTGTAAAAACATTTGGCAGAGGACCATTTGGTATATTTCATCCTCAGCTGTGCTTATTAATTTAAGGATTATCTAACATATAAATCAGAAAGGAAGGAAATGAGGAATTCACTAGTAAAACCAAATAGTGTTTTAGGTGACCATAGATAACTATTTTTAATGCCTAAAGCAATTTCATTTTCATTGAATAAAATATTTTCATAAGGATATTTTTATATTGCTTCAATAGTTTATTTATTGAAGACTTCTTTCACCATTATATGAATCATATGAGTTTTGTGGTTTAAAACTTCACATTCTGACTATAGATCAGTCTCAATCAGTGCAGGAAAAAAATTGATAACACCCAACACAGGCTTTCAAGATAAAAACTCACAACCAGACAAAGGAAGGAATTACTTTAACCTTAAAAAGAATATTCATTAAAAACCTACATCATCATAATGTAAAGAAATACATGGACTGATAACTATTACATTCAGATGCTGGTTACCTCTAGAGGTAGGAAGGCACTGTCAATTAAAGACATGCGCAGCAGGCTTTAATTGAATTAATATCTTCTATTTTAAGATAAATGATGGGTACATGGACATTTGTTATATTATTCTCTTTATCTTTTGAATGACTGAATACAGACCTACATTAAAACATCTTTCTCTCTATTTGCTGTTTCTTAAATTTAAGATAAATTCTACATATGAAGTAAATTGTAAATCTCTTTCACAGCTGCTAACATTGAGAGACTATATAAAACATAAATAGATTACTTAAAGCAGCCCAAATTTTCTGAAAATTTATCATAGATAGTATAATGTTTGGCCTATACTTCTATATTTTTTGCCTAGGGCTCAAAACTTCTATAGATGGTGAATTCCAAGAGAAAATGAATGTAGTTCCTTAGCAGACAAACATCTTTTGTAAACCTACATTCAAGATGGTTTTTGTATTGTGTATCTTTTTGTATGGCATTGTTATAAATGTGATGTTTACTCTTTAAATTATCAAATAGTTTGTCATTATGTTTTAGGAAAATTTATAATTGGCTTTGAATCTAAAAATCTAGCAGTGAATATATTATCTTAACCTCTTTAACATTGGTTTTGGGTCAACAGGTTGAGAAGAAAGGATTTCTGTTTTAAGAGAATTTACGTAATAAAGGTATGAAAAGTGAGTAAAACATACAAGCAGTCCTCTCAGTTGCCACAGGACTGTGGAGAGCAATGGTATGGCTGGATATGCTTCAGTTTCCTGTTAACACGATACCAGGCAAAGTGGGACTACCTGTTTTTAATATAAAGACTTCATTCTGTAGCTTATATATTTCTTATAATTTAATTTATTCAGAAAAACTTATATACACACAGCTGTTCCTTAATAATATTGACACTTCCTTAATGTAATTGGAAAAAACTAGTGACTTTTCATTACCACTTGGCAGGAACCAGTGCTTAATTTTGAGGATTTTTATTCCAATTTTTTCTATTTTTTTATCCATAGACTCATTCCAATATGCTAAAATAGGAAAGCTGGTAGACATCACTATCTTTTTAAGAGTTTTGACAAATGATGGATAATATTGAATCATTTTTCTTTACAAGTAATTTCACGTGTGATCTGAAAACTCAGTGCAAGCCAAAAGTCTTTATAATTTTAAATCATTAAATTCAAAGAAAAGATGGTTTCTATGTTTCTAGGTATAAGGGAGGCAAAATCATACCTCTACTCTGTCAGGGTTTGTTAGTGGGTAGGGGCGCGTGGGTGGTGTGCCTGAGAATTAAATTGACATAAGACAGATCCGCAGGAGAAAAACATACACATTTATTTAATAGAAGTTTACGTGGCATGAAAACCTTCAGAATCTGTGAAGACCCAAAGATGCAGTTTGCATTGACCACTTACATAAGGAGTTAGACAAAGAGCAGTAAATTGCAGAAATATGATGAGGTTGGAGGTGGAGGGCTTGGGCCAGGGCAGGTGATTGGAGGAGAATGGCTGGGAAGAAAGGGCCAGTATAGCAGGTGGTACAGGTTTCCCTCAGCCTCAGCTTCTGGTCCTTGCCCATGAGAATGATGCCTCCCTCCTGGCCAAGGGAGGACATCTTTCACACGAGAATTTCATCTCCTGCTTTTAAGAAACAGAAGGAAGGTCAGAGTGATCATCTTGCACCTTTTTTTTTTTTTTTTTTTTTTTTTTTGAGACAGAGTCTCACTTTGTCACCCAGGCTGGAGTGCAGTGGTGCAATCTCGGCTACTGCAAACTCCACCTCCTGGGTTCAAGCGATTCTCCTGCCTCAGCCTCCTGAGTAGCTGGGATTACAGGCACGTGCCACCACGCCCAGCTAATTTTTGTATGTTTAGCAGAGACAGAGTTTCACCATGTTGGCCAGGCTGGTCTCGAACTCCTGACCTCAGGTGATCCACCCACTACAGCCTCCCAAAGTGCTGCGATTATAGGTGTGAGCCACCACACCCAACCTCACCTGCTTTTTCTTAAGTGCCTTTAACTAAAAATACTCGATATGCCAGAGTGGTGTATTTTGGGATGCCGTGTTCTTAACTCCTTCATAAGTAAAGTTCATGAAAGCATATAAATGTATTTAAATAATAAACACACTGAGAGAAATGACACAAAAAGTAATTTTGAATTTTCTCATGCCATTTTTATTAAAGCTAAGAAGCCAGACATTACATAATTAACATAAAGTAGTATTTGGAAACAAATGTGGACAAGTCTTTTAGATTACTGGCATTACACGCTGCTGCGTCTCGCATCTTCATGAAGTCTATTCCCCTTTGCCTTCTGTCACACTGGAGCTTCTGATTTACCTTCAGTCTCTCTGATTACATCTTCTGAATTCCGCTTACAGGTGCCTTTTTTTTTTTGCCCGACCTTAAAGTTATTCCCTTGGGTTCTGCCCCTCTCGTCTAAATCTCCATAATCTTCCCTGAGTTCACCTGTTTCCTCCTTCGTGATAACCCCTAAGCCTATGTCTCTATCCCTGATCTCTTGTGAAAGTTCCAGACTCGCATTTCTAAGAAGCTGGCGAACATCTCCTTTGAACGCCTTCTGAGTACCTCAGATTCAATACGTCCAAAACTCGCTTTCCAACTCCCACCCTGCTCTTCCTGCCCAGGGCTGGATCTTGACAATGGTACCACCCAGTTACTGAGAATTAGAATCTTAGACAAGCGTTTGAATTTTTCTTCGTACCAACTTAGTCCCTACTCATTGATTCTACCTACGTACGCATGTCTTCAACATCACTTTCACAGGTGATTGCAACATTCTTGACTAGGATTTCTCAGTAGTGTCCTGACTGCTCTTTACATCCATTCTCTCTGCCTTCCACGTAACCCCTTGCGGCTGGGTTATCTTGCCAAAATAAATCAACTTTGCATGTAGACTTCCCATCTACCAAACTTCTATCATATAGCAAGTGTGTGCACTTTGCTGTCTGTTGAGGTTTTAAGGGTCAGGAAAGATAACTGTGTCAACCAATGAAGATAAATTCATTGTGTTTAGACAGAAATAGTCCTGTGTTTTCAAAGATAAAAGGCAGGGCTGGCAACATTTCCAGACTCCTTAGTAAGGAAAGGGTGTGGCTCACTGCTGGGCATGGAACTCAGATTCAATGTCAGCCCCGCTACTAACCTCAGAGAACCCTTTTCCTCAGATTCTCTTTTGGACACAGTATTGACAATGTTCACAAATCACTTGCTTCGTTCTCACTTACTATATACGGATGTGATGGTTGTGGAAGCAAATGCTAAATAATAAAAGTTTTGTTTAAAAAAAAATGCTGGAAAGCCTAAAATCATATGATTCGTAAATGATAGTGAAAGGAGTCTTTAAGAAATAAATGACTGAAGCAACATAAAGGGATTCTTATGCCAATAGTTCATTCAGTGAATATGAAATAGATTAAGGTATTAAAAAACAGTTATCGAACTATTTGGTTTTCCTAGTAACCTCCTAACTTCCTTCCTTTCTGATTCACGTATAAGATCATTCTTCTTCAATTAATAAGCACAACAATCATTTGTTGAGAACCTACTCAAGACCCTGTATTGGCCTCCGTGACCGTCACTGGGAGCATAGCCTTTCTCCAATGACATCGCCATGAACATCCACTCTAAAAATGCAGGTGAATTTATGTGTTGGCCTTTGTGCCTTGGGAAAAATTTCTTCAGAATGATAGCCATCTACACTAGCATATATACATTATCCATGGATTGTAGAGATATGGTTGTATTTGCTACTATTTAAATATCAAAGGAGTATTATTCTGAAATGATCTATGGAAGTTGAATGTGACATTGGAGAAACACTTTTAAGCTCTCAGTACAGATTTTCAAGATCAACATTCAGGAAAAAGTCTAACAGAGGGATATTGAAACAAAATTTCTGAATGAATAAAGACATTGCTGATGGCAGCTATGAATTCAAGTATTTTAACATATGTTCAGGTGTTTGCTTTGGGGCATGGAAGGAGTTAAAAGTGAAGGAAAATGTTTAAAGTTTTCTTCTTCACTTTGAACCACATTTCAAAGAAGTACATAATTTTGACATAAAAGATATATTTCCTTCATAGACTAACACAAGTACGTGTGTGTCTGAATGAATTAAGCCTTGTGTTTGGGGTTATATCTATTAACTTTTATTATGTAACCGAAATGGCAATCATTTAAAATGAAATGTTTTCCGCTCTGCTAGCATGGTGACAGATTATTCAGAGTAGGATTGGTGACGCTGCTTTCTTCTGCTCCTTGTCCTCAGTCACATTCTTGAAATTGGCAACAAAGCTGATTTGATTTAATTTTTATATCCTCATGCAACTAATGAGAAGGAAATGTGTTTTTAATGCATTGCACACTTCGATTTTCCTGGATGTGTCCAGGAACTCATATTTGTGAAAGGCAGACGAGCTCTTTTGTGGTGCATCTTTTTCAGGGATCAGTATTGTTCTATCCAATGCGGCTGCATTACAAAGCCTGTGTAGATGCGTATGCAGACATAGGATGCCTATACAGATGTGTTTTGTTAATTTTTTTTTTTTTTTTTTTTTTTTTTGAGACGAAGTTTCGTTCTTGTTGCCCAGGCTGGAGTGCAATAGCGCGATCTCGGCTCACTGCAACCTCTGCCTCCTGGGTTCAGGCGATTCTCCTGCCTCAGCCTCCCGAGTAGCTGGGATTACAGGCACCCACCACCACGCCCGGCTAATTTTTTGTATATTTAGTAGAGATGTGGTTTCACCATGTTGACCAGACTGGTCTTGAACTTCTGACCTCAGGTGATTCACCCACCTCGGCCTCCCAAAGTGCTGGGATTACAGGCATGAGGCACTGCACCTGGCCACATTTTGTTACTTTTTCAGAGTATTCCTTCCTCATATTTGGCCAACACATGGAGAGTAATTAAATGGGTCACTGCCAATTCGATGGAAATGAAACGTAGTACATATGGTTGTTCCTGATCTGAGAGTTGAGCCTGAGAGCTGGGAAGTCTAAGCGTGGACTGAGAACAAGAATACGTTGTGTAAAGTAAAAATTGAAATGGCATTTGGAGTCCCCTAAGCTGGGCTATCCTTAAGGACACACCATTTCAAGGAGTCACCATGGAGTCTATAACAGAAATTTGCCCCATAGGAATAGGAAAGTACTGTGGCATTGAGTGTTTTATAGAAGTTAAATTTCTAACCTTAATTGATTGCTAAAGTTGACTTAGATTATTGCTAATAACTATAGGATTTTACTGAATGTGATAAGCTTTGAAATAATGACTATAAGTAACATAAGACCATGAGCACAACTAACAGAATTATAATTAAGGAACCCTGTTACAGGCAATAGAATAACCATTGACTTCTATCTAAAACATCACCATTTGTCTTTGAATGTTTATCACTGGGGATAATTCTTAGAGCGTTCATCAAAACCACAGCCAAATCTTATCAAATTATTCTATTTCCACATTCTCTTAAAACTGTAAAGGATAAAAAACAAACAAAAAAAAGCAAAAAACAAACCAAAAAAACCTTTCAATTCCTGGAGAACTCACCCATTTGAGAGATTTCTTAGGTCTTCTCTATTCATTCACCATCATTCACTATTATGAGATTTTTGTGAATTCTTGCACCTGTGTTCTCCCTACCCATTAAATATGCCATATCCTTTGGTCATCGAGCTCAATCCTTAGAAAAAGGTACACACCCCCCTCACATACACAAACTCTGTTCTGTTTCAAGATACATCCAATGGAGCACCTTACCCTCACTTATACAAAGAGGACAATGGAACTTGATAGCATATGGTATTGTGAGAATCCACTGAGGAAAGAGCAAGCAACTGCTTCTGGTTGATCATTGCAAAGTGCTCTTCTTATATTGGGCAGAAATCACTTTTAACGCCTACTCCATATCTTTAAGTGAGAAGCTGTTATCTCTCTGCGGGTTCTGTCGTACCATAGGGTGTGCTTCATTCCTAAACTTAGCAACACTGACATCCTCATCACTCCGGAGAGAGCACAGTCATTCACTCATGCAAATCCGAGCACCGTCCAAAAGCAAAGGACTGTTCTGAGTGCTTGGGACACATCAGTGAATAACCTCGGTAAAAATTCCTGCCCCCACAGAGCTTAAATCCCCGTGGGCAGAACACAGAGTGAAAGACAAACATGATAAGAGATTATATAGTAGGTAAGAGAGTAAAAGGGGGCTCAATATAGCAGGGTAAAGAGGATCTGGAGAATGTCTGTGTTGAGGGCAGTGCAGCTTGGAGTTTCAAATGTTGAGCCAGGAAGTTGAAGGGGGTTACCCATAGGGTCAACCATCTGGGGGCAGAAGGCACCGCCTCTGTAAATGCCCTAAAATGTGAGTGCCCTCCCAGTTTGAGGCACAGCAAGGAGGCCAGGATAGCTGCAACCAAGAGAAAGAAGGGTTGAGTGCCAGAGAATGAGGCCTTCACACTGAAGGGAGTAGATGGTAAGGCGGGGGAAGGTGGAAGCTGGAGACTAATTAGGAAGCTATTGCAATGGCCAGGTGAGGAAGGATGGTGCCTGGAACAGGTGGAAGTGGAGGAGACAGCAGAGGTGGCTGGTTCTCCATGGTGTTTAAAGCCTTGAGACTGAGCGAGGCAGTGAGCATAGAAAGAGGACAAAGAAGGCTAAGAACTCAGCCCTGCAGCACTCCAAGATTGAGAGGCCAGGAAGAAGAAGAAAAGGAAATGAAACTAAGAAGGCATGCCCAGGAAGATAGGAGGAAGGCAAGCGGGCACAGTGTGCTGAAAGCCAAGAGAGGAAAGTATGTCAAAGGGAGAGGCGCAATCAAGAAAGATGACGGCTGACGGCTTAGATATAACCTGATAATTTTACAATATGGAGCTCAGTGGGGTCCTGGCAAGAGCAGTTTGGTGGAATGCTATAATTCTGGAAAGTCTTTCTCATGATATTTAATTTTAAAAAGGGAAGCGTAATTCAAGTGAAATCATGCTGATTTACTAGCTATGTGAAATTCTTGGTTAGGACCTGAGAGTTTCTTCATCACCAGCCTCACTAACTGTGTAACTAGTGGCATGCCCTGGTGTCAGCAATGCTCTGAACAGCAGCCTCCACACAACTCTAGATAAACAAAATACACAGTAGTCTGGCCATCAGCCTCTGTGTTAACAATCTATAGCAGTCTCCATTTCTTACACTCAATCCCATCAGTGGCTCACCAGATTGTATCAGCAATTGCTCGAAAATAGTCCAATAACAGGAGTAAAACAGGAAAGCTGCCATTAGGGAACTCATCTTTAAATTTTACAAAACACCTAAGCCCAATCTCCTCCATCCGGTTGTATAGATCTAGCTCTGGAGAAAGCAGATGTTTTAAGAACTTGAAATTGCTGAACTAATGTAAACCCTCGTCCCTGTGGTATGTCCCCCAACATGGAACAATCCAGACCACCTAGGCTTCTGTCTGCTAGGCCGTCATGCCTCCATGGCTTCCTGTGTCACCTGGAAGGAGTTGAGACAGTGGTTTAATTTCCCAAGACACGGAATAACTCTTCAACCGGAATTGTGATGCTGGGACAAAGCGAGGGACCTTAACGATAAATGCTATTTTAATACCTTGAAATTATGTTATTCAGGCGTTCGTTTCTAAAGTGTCTTAAATATCAAATACAAAGTTAACAAGAGAAAGGAACATTAACAAAAATCTCTAAAAGTTAGAAATGTACAGGTAAAGACTAAAAATTGATAGGAGGTTTAGTTGTGTTTCCTACTCAGAAATCCAAAGTTGAAAAGCAGTCAAGGCATTTTGCCCTGCTCTACCTTCTTCACGTAGGTGCCGTTCCTGTCCATTTCGGAAGCTAATTATGAAATGGCCACACAACTGAATGTTTCTGTTTATAAAATAATGTTTCTTGAAGGGGCTTGCGTCATCTAAATATCTTATGTCATAATAGAAGCCACTGAGATTCAAAGAAGTGGACTAAACCTGACAATATCTGAAAGTCTTCTGCTGGACCAGGAACCCCCACAGTGGACGGTGTGCTTCCTGCTTTTCCAGGCAACTCGATGAGAAAACCATCCCAAAGTGAGAAAAAATGGAAGCCTGCAAAGTTCATCATTCAAGACATTGATGGCACTCACGTCTTTGTAGTAGCAGAACTGGTTAATGTCCTCCAGGAGCGAGTGGGTGAATTAATGGACCAAAATGCTTTTTCCCTTACCCAGAAATGAAAATACTCAATATGAACCATTTAGGAATTATAAGCAGCAAATGTGAAAGACTTGCCACTCGATATCTTAGGTGACTGATTAGACGTAGAGGGTTGTGTTAGTTGTTTTAGAAGCGTGACACGGGAAAGACCAAGGGATCATTTGTTCAGAAAAGACCCTGAACTGCTTTTGTTATACTACAGAATTAAAAAAAAAAAAAAAGAAAGCTTTAACAGTTGACTGTAATTTGGCTTTTATTGTCCTTTATTAAAATACAAATGTCAAAAAAAAAAAAATGGAAGCCCGCTTCAGGATCCAGCTCTGGATGTTACTTATATTACATATCACCTGTAAGCATACGTACGGATAAATTTTTATAGACTGACCATATAGTTAAGATGATGCAAAGATCCAGACATAATCAACAATGAATAGTACTTGAGTTTTTAGGTGGCTTAAATATTTTTTTTCTTTTGGGAACTGACTGATGTGATTTCTTTCTGGAGAATGAGTTACCTAGAACCAAGATCCTAGAACAGAAGAGTGAATTTTGTGAAATATTCTCCTTATCAAATTGACGGCCTTAGTGTTTGGAAAATGTAATTAAAAATCCATGTGACATACACAGCAAAATTATAGCTATACTAAGGGGAAATTTTTCCTGTGATTTATAAAAATCTTTAAATTTTACAGAGTCATGTGTTCTGAGTCATGACTTGCAATGACATAAATTAAATAACAATTATGAACTGCCTGGAGAAGAGCTTCTGTTGAGCATCTTCTATTTGATATTCTTGGAACATCTTTCTAATGAGCTGTCAATGAAAATTCAGCTGATTTAATGTCAATGCTGCCAACCACCCGTCCAAATCACTTGCATACTATTAAAATTCTTGGATGTCTTCACTTGTTTCAAATCAAGTTGCCTTAATCTTATGGTTTCTATAAAACAACATTTATAAAAATCTGGGACCTCTTTTGCTTTTTGTTTTGCATTTTAACTGGTATTTACTTCAGATCTGTTTTCTGATATGCAGAGTTAAATTTTTTCTTCTAATAAACATGAGGAAGTATGGGATTAAGATAAGTGAGATGAACAAACATTAGATTTTATGCCAAGTGAGATATGAAGAATGAAAAGACATTTGCTTTCTTATGTATAATTAAAAGGAAAGTCTTAAAAGAAAGAATGTGATTATTCTTCTGGTTCTAAATGCGAATGATAAGAGAGTCTAAGTGAGACCTTTAGCCTTTGTGGTCTGAGTTAATGTGTGGTCTAGCCCTCCTTGATAGTCAAATGAGTTTTCAAGACTTGTTGCTACTTCCAACCTCTATGAGGATTTTCACTGTGCTATCTCTTGCTATGCCTGCCAGTAAAAATGTGGCTGGCATGATTCAGGATCTGATATTTATACCAACTTTCAAGTTGTGTATTTGATGAGTAGAAAACTGTCTTCCATGCCAAACATCTCACATTTGTGTATGTTTCTGATGCCTATTATTTTCTTGTGACTTTTACCTCCAAATAGTTTAAAGGAGCGTAATTCTGATGTAGTCTAAGGATAGTGGAGTCTATGGTCACATTCCAAGTGACAGTGACTCTTCCCTTATTCAGGTGAAAATGCAAGTGACACTAGTCAACTCTTTTCAGTAAATTGGCTGTAATTGCAATGGGAAGCAAAGGTGTCAGTCCCAGAGTGGGAAGAGGAGCATGATTGCCTGGAAGACCAGGAGGGTAGTCTGGCCTTGCTGACGTTTGACAGAGTCTGTTGTCAGCTTGCCAGGACACATGCTGGTCATCTTGACATAGCCTAATATTGGCCCTGTCCAAAGCCATATTTCCAATCAGCACTCTGCCAAGGACAGAGAATTGGTCACTGATGATCCATCTCTCAAGTATATAAAGCTATGACATTGGTGGGTTTTTTCCTGCCAGTTTGGCAGAGATAATGCTGCACATTTTCACAAAGCCCATTTCCCTTCCTCCTGGGCACACAGGTAGATTACATTCCTCAGCCTCCTCTGCAGTTAGAAGGAATCACATGACAATTTCTGGCTGGTAGAAGTGATGTATTGCCCTTCCAGGTCTGCCTCATGAAGCCTATACCTGATCCAGTACATTCTCACTCCTTTCAGCCAACAGCTGGACTCAGGGGATGTGAAGGACTCTGAGACCCCATGGTATGGTGGAGTAATAGTTTCAAGGAGCCTCATTTCTAAATGGCTGCTTAGAACAGAGCGCCCTGCCAGCCCCCACCCCCCGACACACACATTCCACTGAGTTGCCCTGAGCTACACTGGGTATTCGCTTTTCCGTTGTTAAGCCACTAGGATTTGGAAGATGTGGGTTTCGGTAGTTGGCCAACTGTACACAGATGGAGAAACTGTGGAGCTACCAGACTCTGTAATATAATATGCAAATGTGCCTTAGTAGATTTAGTGATGATATATGAAACATGTTGTCAAGGGTAAACGTTCTATTTTTAACATTTTTTTTAACTTTTAAGTTCAAGGGTACATGTGCAGGTTTGTTATCTAGGTAGATTGATTGCATGTCACAGGGGTTACTGTGTGTTATGGGGGTTTTGTGTGCAGATTATTTCATGACCCAGGTAATAAGCATAGTACTTGATAGGTAGTTTTTCAATCCTTACCTCCTCCCACCTTCCACCCTCAAGTAGGCCGTGGTGTCTGTTATTCCCTTCTTTGTGCCCATATGTACTCAATGTTTAGCTCCCACTAGTAAGTGAGAATATGTACTGTTTGGTTTTCTGTTCCTGTGTTCGTTGGCTAAGGAAATGGCCTCTAGCTCCATCCATGTTGCTGCAAAGGAAATGATCTTGTCCTTTTTTATGGCTACATGGTATTCCATGGTGCGTATATACCACATCTTGTTTATCAAGTCTACCACTGATGAGCATTTATGTTGATTCCATGTCTTTGCTATTGTGAATGATGTTGCAATGAATATATGTGTGTGTGTGTCTTTATGATAAAATGATATATATTCCTTTAGGTCTATACACAATAATGGAATTACTGGGTCAATGGTAGTTCTGTTTTAAGTTCTTTCAGAAATCACCAAATGCTTTCCACAATGGTTGACCTAATTTACATCTCCACCAGCAGTGTATAAGCATTCAGGGGTAAATTTTTAAAAAGATAGGTGAATAATATTAGAAACTGACATCCATTGGTGCTCTGATTTTGAAAGAATACAAGAAAAAACACCAGAGAATTAAACTTTTCTATTCCATTTAAAAGCATTTCAGTTACATGTATGTCTTTTGGACGTACTGCTTAAACATTTCTGCCTACTAATAGAATAAGAGCTATTCTATTGAGGCTAAAGGATGCATAGACATTTATTCTTTTAACTCCCAAAACAAAATCATCTTGTTTACTTTATCTGAAAGGAGCATTTTTATAATCTATAAAAATAGACTTGAACCTGTTTAATCGAATTCCAAATTGGTACCCAAATTGAAGTTTCCCAGATTATATTTTTATAAAGTATATTTTACCTTTAATTTCTCAATGAATTAAAATAAGTTAAACAAGGAAGTTAAAATTTCTTTTTACAAAGTATTTTGCATTGAATCCTTATGCAATTTCTAATTCTCCCAACAACTTTTTAGCCTCATCTATCTTCTCAAAGAGCCTCCCAGGCAATTCATCATTATTCAAAGACTTAAGGAAATGAAAACTGTTCCCCAAAACCTTTTTTATTTTTTATATTTATGTGTTGGTGTCCTACAAAAGAATGGTGAATACAGAATTGAAATTCATCATTAGGTCCAATTAGGATCAAATATTTATTATGCCTCAGTAGCTGCATGAAATGCACTTCCCCGGATGGAAATTGTTTGTGGCTAATGTGCTGTAGCGGCCATGAAGTCCTCATGGCTGTGGTAACTAGTTCTGAGATCAGTTTCCTCCTTGTGGAATGTCTTTCATCTTAGTAGCTGCTTTAAATATTTGGCTAGCATCTCCCCAGTACTCTAAATGTGGCATATTAATGTCCATTTAAGGATCAAATATTATGAATAACAGGCATGCCATATTTTCTTGGCTGCTAAACATCCATTAAGTACCTCAAAAGGGATACAGATTCTTCAGGATATATATTTTGTCATGACTAAGTGGGTCAGAATTCATTAGCAGTTTGGAAAGATAAATATAAAATGGAACCAGTAGCTGGGTTTCATTAAACTGTCGCTTCTTTCAGTCTTCTTTTAAGATTGTTTTCCACTCATTATATCTGAATTCTTTCTGTAAAGGACTCTGCTTAGTATATCATTGCTTTCCACCGGCATGATTTTGACAGAAGTCATTTCGGTTTTTTTAAGAAAAGGGTGATGAAGCTGAATATATCCTTTTAAAAGTCTGCTGCAGCATATGTACATATTTTAAAATTCTAACTACAGTAATAATTGTTGCTCACATTTGTTTTAAATAAATGCACAATGTTAACATTTGTCAACTGTACAATACTGAGTAATGTCGTTTATTTTTGAGATATTTTTCTGTTTTCCCTGAGATCCTCTGAATTTGGTTTCTCAACCTTGGTACCATTGACATCTGGAGCCAGGTCATTCTTTGTCGTGGGATCCTCTTGCATGCTGTTGGGTGTTTAGCAGCATCTCTGTCCTCTATCCACACGATGGCAGTTAGCACCCCCACCCCCACTGCCAGTTGTGGCAACCAAACCTATCTCCCAGTTGTCAAATGTTCCCTGGGGAGCAAAATCACCATGGTGGAGCACCACTATCTTAGATAATAACATATTTTTAAATCGCACCTTAATGCAAAGGTACTCTGCTTGTTTGTGATGCTGACTGTCTAGCAAAAACTCCTCTCCAATGCATCTTGGAGTTTGTTATCCCGATTGCTCCTGTGCAGAGCCTTCTCCTGTGGAATGTCAGGCATCTTTCTTTGACTTCCTTTCTCCCTGTATTTCCTCTCCCCTCTGACGCCCTAGCCTCTTAGGTTCATGTGCACGTGTGCACACACACACACATTCTGTGTCTGTTGTGGTCAGTATTTATCTACACTATTCAGAGTGGTGCCTTCACCGTCTTCTGAGGACCTACTGAGCAGCTGCCTCTCCTGCACCTCCCTCTCATGCTAGAATCAGTCCTCAATCTGCCCTCATCAAGCTTGGTCAGGGGATGCCTTTTCCTAATGATACCTGTTTCTTGCTCCTTTGCCACTTAATTTGGCAAAATGTCCAAGATGATCACCAAACTTCTGTCATCTCGTTTTATCTCATCTCATCTCGCTTTGTCTCAGCCTGTCTCATTTCGGTTTGCCATTGGCCTTCCTCATCTCTTGATTCTCAGTGAAGTTCCTAACATCCAAACTGACTTAGGCACCTACATGCTTCTCGAAAGTTCACTTCGTCTCTGTCCTTCACCTCAATCCTACCCAGACAGTTCCTGAATTTCTCTCTCTCTCTCTTACACTTCTCAGAAAGTTCACTTCATGCCTGTCCTTCACCTCAATCCTACCTGGGCAGTTCCTGAATTTCTCTCTCTCTTTTTTTTTTTTTTTTTTTTTTTAGTATTTAGAGCTGAGAGCATTCCTTTAGCATTTAATGGAAGAACCCATGTTCTATAACAATTCCTCTATGATTTGTTGAGCCCTTGTTTAAATCCTGTATCATGAACTTTTCTTGTGGTATGTTTTGTCTCCCCAAACAAGGCAATAAACTTTTTGAGACAGAAACTATATTGTAAATTTTTTTTTTTGCATCCCTAAAGTGCCTTATATATCATGTAAATTTGAATGCTATTTGCTCATGTAATTTGAGTTCCAATACCCACCTAAGGTCAAGGAGAAGAGAGAGAAATGATATCAAAATGGCAGGGAGTAGAAATAAGTGTTCCAAAGCAGCTTGTACCTTACTCCCATCTTTCCAAATGTAAATGAAAGCCAAAAATCTAAGTAAAGAGTCCCGTTTTCTTATTCAAATTATCTGTCACTCATGAGCACTACTCATTGCACCAAAGGGAGCATTTTATTCTCACACTAGCAATAGTGGTTGAAAGTGGTGCTTGTTTGTTACTTTAGAATTAGTTAATGTATTTTCAGTATGGTACCAAATAACTGGGTAAGGAGTGCACCAGCTTAATCAATAAACTTCAGGAAAGATCAGACGCTGGGGACTGCACAGCAGCAGTCGGTCCACTGCAGAGCTTTCTGTGGTGCAGTATGACTGGGACACTGGAACAGAGCGTGCTAATAATCTGAGCTGTTACACTCTGATGGGTACTATGATGCTACAGAATGTGTGAGAGTCTTTTCACACCTGTGATTTCAGCCGCGTGGATCCTGAATGCAGATCTGCTCTCAGTTCTTACTGTTTCCACTGTTTCCAAACAGACAGTGTTATTGGATTATGAGCGAATTTCAGCCTGTGGTTTGATGGTGATGAAATGAAGCAGGATTTTACAATTTGTTCATAATTGGTACACACAGTGACACTTAAAAAATCATGCTTTGTCATCCTTTCCTTTTTGCCCGCGAGGAATAGTTTCGAAAGAGTTCTTAAGAACTTGCCGTGAGTCACCTGTCTAGTGAGTGGCAGGGCAGGGGTGCTAACCTGGGTCTGTGGGACGCTCCGGCATCCAGCTTTAGTACACTGCAGGTAGTGTCTCTCCGCAACATACTGATCTGATCAGAGGGTGGTATTTGCATGTATCCATGTAAGTGGGGAGATTTGAACAGTTAACTATTTCCCCAATGAGTTCTCTTAGCAACCAGCCTCCCAGTGTTTGGTGTTTGTAGATGGAAAACGAAGCCATAGCACCACGACAGGGCAGCAGGACAGCAAAAGGCCCCAAAGAATAACTTCTCATTTTTGTTAATATGGAGCCTAATGGGTATACATTTAGTCAGCATGCATTTTCTCTCTTTGGTTGCATGAAGAGCTTTGGTCGCTATTTCTGCATTTGTTTTCTCTAAATGAGCAACTGAAACTATTTCATTAGATCTATGCACTCCTGGCAAACTGGCCTATCTGGCCCATTCTGCTTTTGCACCAAAATTATTACCTCATACACTCATGCATACATTGAACTAATGTATCTTTGCTGTTTCTTCTCTCCATAAAATTCTACTGGTCTAAAAGTTCCTATGCCCTAAGGTAATACAATTTCGCACACTTACATCTGTAATTCTGAGTCAGAATGACCAGGAATCAGAGGTCTGTGTGATTGATTAATTGATTTCCAATCCCATCAAGATTTCATCTTAAAAGCTTTTTTCCTTTCTTGTCATTGCTTAATACAAAATGACGACTCTATCTGCTTCTCCCTGAAGGGTGACTCTCAATGGGATATCAAGAAGGCAGGAAGATCAAAACAATTAAATCTTCTCTGACAGCCTCTGCTATTCGCAGAGGGTGACTCAGAGCAGGAGCAGTTCCTAGGAGCTGCTCTTGGCAACAACCTCAAGCCATCATCAGGCTGTTGGGCTGTGGCAATCCCAGTCCCCAACTGCTTTTATGCCAACTGTCCCTGCACCTCTCTCCCTCCCAGGTGGCCTGGAGCAGCATCCCTATCCCAGCCCTCCCTAAGTACCACTCCCGTGGTTAGCTGGGGCAGTGTGCCTGCCGAGCCCTACTGGTGGCTGTGGAGATCGCTAAAAGGTTCTTGCTGTAACCTTTTTTTTTATTTTTTAAGCCATAGCAGCAGCAAGCCAAGCCATACTTCTAAACATCTTTTTGGGTACTTTCTGCCGTGCTCTGAGTTTGAACACCATCTTAACTTGGAGTCCTCCTGCATTCTTCCCCAGGTCCTCTTCCAAGAATATTGTAAGTGGGGCCCCTCATTCTCAGGTGGAAAGATGCTTCTTGGAGTAGGGCACAGAAGCTCATCAATACATGAGGCTCCAGAAACAGCCTAGGGATATCCTCCACTTGCCAAAGGCAAAATGTAAACCAGTTCTAATCATAAGCCAGATTTAGCGATCATTTTTCAGTAGACTAGTTGAACTCTTCAAACTGATGAATGAGTTCACTAACAAAATCTAATTGAACAGGAAAATTATTTTGAGGTGGTTAACATATCAACCTTATTTATGCGTAAAATACCACTAATGTCAAAACTGCAGATGCAAAATCCATAACACACCTTCTCTCAGCATCAGTGTTGAGGTCCTTAAAATTGCCCATGAGCCCTCCCTTGCTAAGCTGGCATCCTGTGGAGGCTGCTTTGCTTCTGTGTGGGGGGGTCTTAGGCAGTCCTTCAAGATTTCAGGGCCCTACTTCCCAACTCACCTTACTGCAAATTCTGGAAGCAGATGTCAGTATGGAAGAATAACATTGATGGAGACTAGACTATGAAAATATTTTCAAGAACATATTGCCTAAATCAAAAGCAGCATGATTAAAAAGTTTCCCTGGAGAATACTTGGGGCTCCTGATGACAGAGCCAGTCACACACAGCAACTGCACTCCTCGCACACCGAGGCCCTGGGCTGCAGCTTACTTCAGGAAAGCCCAGCCCTAACCGATGAGGCCAGGGTCACAGGCCCAGATATGGTACAGCTAGATGCTAATTTTCTAGTTCCAAGGCAAGTCACCAAAAGCAGGCCTCTCCACCTTAGAGTGGGCCACCCGAAAACTTACAAAATGTACCTTAAATAAAAGCAAGCTTTGTTACCAGATTTCAGCACAGCTTAAAATGAGCCGGGGAGAAATGTGAGCATCTGTGGAAGCAGCAAAGACCAATTTTTTTTTTTTTTTTTTGAGACTGAGTCTCACTCTGTTACCCAGGCTAGAGTGCAGTGGTACAATCTCAGCTCATTGCAACCTCTGCCTCCCGGGTTCAAGCGATTCTCCCACCTCAGCCTTCCGAGTAGCTAGGATTACCAGCACCCTCCACCACACCCAGCGAATTTTTTGTATTTTCAGTAGAGACAGGGTTTCACTGTGTTGCCCAGGCTGGGCTTGAGCTCCTCACCTCGTGATGTGCCCACCGCGGCCTCCCAAAGTGCTGGGATTACAGGCATGAGCCACCGCACCTGAGCAAAGGCCAACTTTTCACCACTCCAGGCACGGAGTAGTGCAGGCTGGCGTACAACGAGTAGAAACCACGGCCCTGACCGCCATGCGCCTGACTCATCTATCCGGGGCCATGGTGGAGAGCAGCAAGAGACGAGTGACGGTGGTGTCCTGGAAGCTTCCGCTGCCCCGAGACAGGGCCAGAGTGCCTTGTCTTCTATGGGGCTCTTCACAGAGGAGCCAGGTACCCTGAGCACACTGCCATGAACTCATGCCCTCCACTTCTTCCCAGTCAGATCACTGACTATTGACTAATGCTTACACTCAAGCACTTGCAAGAAATTCAAATTACTGGTCCTACAATAAAGTCGCATCCCCGTGTTCATCGTTTAAAGCCTGCAGGTTGTATTAGTCTGCTTGGGCTGCCGTAACAAAGTACCACAGACTGGTGGCTTGGGTGGCAGAAATTTATTTCTCAAAGTTCTGGAGGCCTGAAGTCTAAGATCAAGGTGACGGCAGGTCTGGTTTCTTCTGAAGCCTCCCTCCTTGTCTTGCCGACAGCCACCTTCTTGCTGTGACCTCACATGGCCTTTCCTCTATGAACGCATCCCTGGTGTCTGGTGTCTCTTTTGGGTGTCCAAATTTCTTCCTTTTTTTTGAGACAAGTCTCTCTCTGTTGCCAGGCTGGAGTGCAGTGGCGTGATCTCAGCTCACTGCAACTTCTGCCTCCCAGGTTCAAACGATTCTCCTGCCTCAGCCTCCCGAGCAGCTGGGACTACAGGCAAGTGCCACCAGGCCCGGCTAATTTTTGGATTTTTAGTAGAGACAGGGTTTCACCATGTTGGCCAGGCTGGTCTCAAACTCCTGACCTTATGATCCGCCCTCCTCAGCCTCCCAAAGTGCTGGGATTATAGGCGTGAGCCACCGTGCCCGACACTCTTCTTTTAAAGGACACCAGCTAGATTGGATTAAGGTCCACCCTAATGACCTCAGTTTAACTTATTTCCCTCTTTAAAGTCCCTGTCTTCAAATACAGAGCACAGGCCCATTCTGAGGTCCTAGGGGGCCAGTCCTTCGATATATGAATTTGAGAGGGCAGAACTCAGCCCGTAACAAGGCTGCAACAAATTTGGTGGAAAATCTGGTTGATGGGAGAAGAAAGTCTCTTCATAATGTGGTGGTTTCCCACAGAGTTAAAGCCTCACACAAGAATATTTTGCTTGGTTATTCTTCACCATATGTCAGCCGCAGGATGCGTGTCTCAGCTTGTCCTAACTTGGCCTGGTCTGGGACCACTAACTCCATTCCCACCTAAGAAACTCTAACCAGATAAGTCTGGGCGCGGTGGCCCACACCTGTTATCCTAGCACTTTGGGAAGCCGAGGCGGGAGGATCACTTGAGGTCAGGAGTTGGAGACCAGCCTGGCCAACATGGTGAAACCCCGTCTCTACTAAAAATACAAAAATTAGCCAGGCATGGTGGTGCACACCTCTAGTCCCAGCTACTCGGGAGGCTGAGGCAGGAGAATTGCTTGAACCCAGGAGGCGGAGCTTGTAGTGAGCCGAGATGATGCCACTGCACTCCAGCCTGGGCAACAGAGTGAGACTCCATCTCAAAAAAGAACAAAAAGAAGAAAAAAAAAGAAACTCTAACCAGATAAAAGAGACTACATGGATCCATAGAAATCCATCGCCCTTCTGAAAAACACCCCTAAGACCATGCGTTATGGTGATGTCCGGGGAGGACTCTGAGTCACAACTGTGAGTGTTTGAATTCTGTCACTATTGAGTCCTCTTTCCATAACCTTTTGAGCCCTGGAGGTGCAGAGAAAACATTGTCTCCTGTAAATCTTACCCAAAGGCCGCCCTGATGAAAAGCCACCTGCTACTTTTCCCTCTGTGCTTCTGTCATTTTGTTATTCCCTCTATTATTTCTTCTTCTGCTTCCTTTTCTGTGGGATCAGAGTGGGAGGATATAGTTAGGACTTTGATGACATCGTTTGCTTCTCTTTTTGTAGAGAGAACCAAAATATGACCAGAAAACATATCTGTGAGGGCTGAGGCTGCCTCACTTTTCAGAGAGGCCAAAATGGCAGTAACGGTCATGGCCAAGAGGTAGTCACTGCAGTGATCAGTCATACAGGCGGTCATCCCCACACAGCCCGAGGGATGTCTTCAAATCGGAGGAGCGGGTAGATAGGCTTAAAAATGAAATATATCAGTTAAAGAAAACGAAAAAGAGAGTGCATTTGTCTATTGCTAATTTTGTCTTTTAGCTATGGAAATAATATTTAAATTTAAATTCTCTCCAAGAATTAATCTAAGTATTCTACTAAATAGAGCTATTAAGTATAGTGTGATTGCTTGCAGTCTAAGGAAATTTGTAATAGGTCACCATCAAATCAGGATCTGCACCTCAGGTGCACAGGTGCTATGAGGAAGATGCAATGTGAGGTTGGAAGGAGCCCACCGTGGCTCCAGTCCTCCTTGTCTACCTGAGCATAAGTCTGGACCATGATTAATTAATTCTTTTTTTTTTTTTTTTTTTTCAGTCTTTCATATGATTTTATTTTCTTCCTTCAACCATAATAATATGATATCCAAACTTCGTCTTAACCGGTGGGTCTGTAAACACAGGCTTATCCATCCCACTTACAGGCAAGGCAAATGCTGCTTCTTGAAATGGTCCCACCATGGACCCTCTGGTCATCCAACCCAAGTCGCCCCCTTGCCTGGCTTTATCTTCACTATACTGTGAGGCCACTTCATTGAATCTCATCCCAGACTTTAACTTTTCCATGGCTTCCATGATTTTGCCATGTTTTTCACATAGAATGTGTCTGACCTTTACTGCATTGCCACCACCTTTGGGACCTTGAGCCTTCTTGTCAGCACTGTCACTCCCAGAGGCTGCTCCCCCTTTCCCCGCTTTTCCAGAACCACTTTTTCCTTTGGGCGGCATCTTGGAAGCTTGTTGTGGAACTCTGAACTGATTAATTAATTCTTAATGCAAGTGCAGCAGTCATTTTTCAAGACATCTGTCTAAAAAATACGAAAGCCAAAAATTGGAGCAGTCCCTGATCTCTCCGTACTTGCAGGAGGCTTCTGGGAGACCTAGTCTGTGTTCTTACTGGCCACGTTCGGGTTGGTGCTGCCCCTACCACCGGCATGCACTCCTGGATAGAGACTCTGCTTCCCTAGTCCCCACTGACAGCACCTGCTCGGGCATCTTTGCAGCAGCCGCTCCCTCTCCATCCCTGATTAGTCCCACATCAACCTTCCCCAGCTGCAATGGAGATGTGCTCACTGCCCGTATGCCCACCCATTTCGGAACAAGCCACCTGCATCACACAGGGAGAGAGGCCAGGTACTCTCCGTCCCTGAGCCAGCCCACAAGTGTCCTCTGCTTTCTTTACCCTCTCCTTAGCACCAGCTGCCTAGCAAAGTCAGCGGGCAGCCGGGGCAAAGAACAGTTTGGGTGACTTCAATATGACTCTCTCTTCTGAGCCCCCGATCCAAAGGAAGGCTCGCCCTTAGTGAATGGGCCTTTGCCGAAGGGTTTTCCCTAGGGTGAAGGGGAAAACCATGTTTCACAATTTCAGGCAAGTCTGAATGGTAGGAGCCAGATTTTTGCAGCCTGGTCTTTAATCCTTGGTGGCCATTCATTCCATTAGGCTTCTTATGTCATGATATGATTTCATCTCTGAATGTTGGACCATTTGGGGGACTCGGACATTGTCAGTCCACCAAACGGTTTTGACTTTGTGGAAAGTTCTCATTCTGAGATTCTGAAAATTCAAAGATTAATCCGATGTGGCAGAATCATTAGTGCCACCACCTATCTGCATAGTTTGCAAGATAACATCACTTCATTGTTTGATTTGAGCTGAAGAAGATTATTGATCTAAACAATGATAATTTATCAATATTCTCCTATGAAATTCAACCAGAACCATAGATTTCCTTTCATGATGCAGAGTCTAAAATAGTCAATGGACTATTTCTAGCCTGACAGTACACTATAGACTAGAGTAACATGCTGATTTAGGGAAACAGAAACCTAGATCCAAAACCCACAAAGTACTCTTGGGGACCCTGGAAAAGCCTGCATGGACCTCCTACAGTTTCAAGTTCCACATGAATGCAATAACGCATACAATGGGGTACATTGTTTCAAAACCACCAGCCCACATGTAATCATTGTGTAATTGAATAATTATAATAGCATCCAACCATATGAAATTTTAGGAAGTGAAAATTGGAGATCAAATAACAGAAAAAGAGAGAAGGGAAGGAGGAGGAAGAAGAGGAAAATGAGGAGGGGGAGAAGAGAAAGGGGAAAGTGGAAGAGGAGGAGGAAAGGAAGGGGGAGAAGGAGGAGAATGGGGAAGAAAGGAGAAATGAAAGAAGAGGGAAAGGGGAAAGGTGAGGGGAAGCAGAAGAGGAGGAGGAAGAAGAAGGAGAAGGAGAAGAAGGAGGAGGAGGAAGAAGAAGGAGAAGGAGAAGAAGGAGGAGAAAGAAGGAGAAGGAGACGGAGGAGGAGGAAGAAGAAGGAGGAGAAGAAGGAGGAGGAGGAAGAGGAGGAGAAAGAAGAAGGAGAAGGAGAAGAAGGAGGAGGAAGAAGAAGAAGGAGGAGAAGAAGGAGGAGGAGGAAGAGGAGGAGGAGGGCAGAAGATAGAAGGAGGAGGAGGAGGAAAGGAGAAAGAGGAGGAAAAAGGAGCAGGAGGAGGAATAAGAAGAAGGAGAAGAAAGGAGGAGAAGAAGGAGGAGGAGGAAGAGGAAATCATCTGGATCAGGAGGAGGAAGAGGGGCTCATCATCGGAATCTTAGTTTGCCCTGTCCTTCCACTCATTTACTACCTGAACCCTCTCTCATGTAGAATCTGTGGGAGTTGGGGAGGGGAATGCAATGTGACTATGTGACCGAATAGATTTTGAAGCTAACAGAGTTCTAAGCTACTGGGTGTGTACACGGAAAGGAGGTGACAAATCTCCTTTCTGTGTACACACCCAGTGATTGTGTATCACAGTTTTTAGCTCTCTGTTGTCATCCTCGGCACTGAAGGACAATGTGGAAGAAGCCATCACAAAACTCAGCCTGGTTTGAGACTGCTTTTGCTTCCGAAGGGCTATTTGTTCTTCATCATCCCAGGCAGCAACTGGGGAACAAATTGGGAAATCTGTGCAAAATTAATAGCACTATCAGGAATCAAGCAGGTGTGCCAAAGAGAGAGTTGAAAACAGTCTGGGTTTTCATGCTGCACCAAAATTTAGTGAACTCAAAAGACTTATCAACAGCAAACTTCCCCTAAGCAGCATGTTGTCAAACTAGCCTACCTCACTAGGATACCATGAAAAAAACAATAAATGGAAATTATTGTAAAAATATAATTTAAAAAGCACAATGTATCTGATAAGGTAGCACTCCGGAATCTCAACCTTACCCGCTTTCTGACCTTCAGATCTGAGGCTTAGATCTAGGTTGCTTTCACAGATGGTGTAAAGGAGATGCCTCTCCAGGAAACCAGCTGGTCCCCACCACGCCCAAAGGCCTGGGAGGTCGGTCACTGTGCCTGCCGGGCTCTTTAGAGGTTAGGATGGTGCTGACTCATGCTGCAGGCTGTGCAGCTGTGGAGTGTGTCAGAGACTGTGCAGACAGTCAGAACTTCAGAAGCTCATGCCTCCCAGGTGTGCAAATCCCACATCAAATAACACAGGTCAAAGCTTAGGACACGCCCAGAATCTACTGTGTCAGATTCATAAACGATTTTAGCAAATATTCCTCTTCCCTGACTTCCCTACATTTTCTCTCCTTTTCACCACAGCAAATATATCTTTATTTATGATTCTCACCTCATTTAGTTAAAACCTTTGCTAAAAGTTTATGTTTGTTCCAGTGATAACAGCTAATGGCATGTGAGTGTTTACTGTGTCAAAGGCTCTATGAGGTACAGTTTAGGGGGATATCTTATTGGATCCTTGAAGAAAAATGCCCTGGAATGGAAAATCCACAAGGCTGTGGTCTCTTCATCGGCGCTGGACGCTTCTGGATCCATACATCTGGGAAGTTGTAGGTGCCTGATGGATATTTACCGAAGGAATGAACAAATGGATGGGAGAGTAAAAAAGCAATCTATGAAGTAGGTGCCATTATTATTCCCATCTTGTGATATGCAAGGTTAAGCAGCCAATCAATGCTGGCGGTGAGATTCAAAGCCAGGCAGTCTGTCTGCAGAGTCGTGCTCCTGGGTGCATATGTTTACTTAGGCCAGTTGTTTTTGCTTTTTTGTTTTGTTTTATTTTTTAATTCACCGCTTGCTTTAGCCCTAAAGTGCCAGCCAACAGGCTTGAAAACTAAGATTCTCAAGGGTTGTTTGAACACTACCCCCGAACTGTTGGAGTCAGGGCTGGCCCCTGAGAGCTAAAGATTATCGTCTTCATCAGAATTAGCAGAGAAAACAAGCCAGAGAGACAAGTCCAATCGGAAATAATGCAGGGGAGCCAAGATGCCGATTTCAGAGAAAGGCAAGTCAGCAGATGGGGAGGGCCTCCAGCCTCGGCAGGACCAGCAGCTGTATCAAACACGAACGGTTGGGAAATGTAGGCGTTGAGACACAGGCCGGGTCAGTGAGTGGAGGACCCGTGGGGCGGGAGGCCACGAGCACCTTAATATTCACCTCAAAGGCCAAACATTCAAGTTGGCTCCTGGAAACCAGCCAGTGTATGATTTCTGGCTGGGTATGTCCAATGTAATGGACCAGAAATAAAGCAGATACTTTTAAAAAATGTATATTAATTTATTTTATGTAGCCCCTGCTGCTGTGTCGAAGGAGGGCCAGAAGAGCAGGAGTATGTGATGAAAAGTGAGGAGAGGCCAGGCGCGGTGGCTCACGCCTGTAATCTCAGCACTTTGGGAGGCCGAGGCGGGCAGATCACTTGAGGTCAGGAGTTTGAGACCAGCCTGGCCAACACGGTGAAACCCCATCTCTACTAAAAATATAAAAATTAGCTTGGGAGGCTGAGGCAGGAGAATCTCTTGAACCTGGCAGGTGGAGGTTGTAGTGAGCCGAGATCGTACCACTGCACTCCAGCCTAGGCAACAGAGCAAGACTCCCCTTCAAAAAAAAAAAAAAAAAAAAAAAAAAAACAGAGAGAAAGAAGGAAAGTGAGGAGAGGGCAGCTCTCTGGCCTGACCTCTGCTCCTAATGCAATCGCAGGACTGAAGAAGCAAAAAGTACTTTTCATACATGTCCCTCTGTTACTCTCTCTGCTTTTCTTCTACTTGAGTCCTCTTGCCCTTTCTGACATAATGCTAAAGGTTTCTAATGATGCCTGTCTTTACTGTCTTACGTTACATTATGCCAACTTGTGTTCATAGACAGAGTCATATTTAGTCAAGGTACTGACCACAGGTCCTAATTTTGCAAATTTTGGTTACACTTTCTCTACACATTTTTGGAGTCTGAGTTTATGCCAGAGGATCAGTGCAGGGCTGAATTGGTGCTGGGCTGAGTTGGTGCTGGGCTGAGTTGGTACTGGTTTGAGTTGGTGCTGGTCTGAGTTGGTGCTGGTCTGAGTTAGTGCTGGTTCAAATTGGTGCTGATCTGAGTTAGTGCTGATCTGAGTTGGTGCTGGGCTGAGTTGGTGCTGGGCTGAGTTGGTACTGGGCTGAGTTAGTGCTGGGCTGAGTTGGTTGCTGGGCTAGGTTGGTGCTGGTCGGAGCTGGGAGCTTGGTCTGAGCTGGTGCTGGTCTGGAGTTAGCGCTGGTCTGGGCCTGGTGCTGATCTGAGCCAGTGCTGGGCCCGAGCTGGTGCTGGGCTGAGTTGGTGCTGGGCTGAGTTAGTCCTGGGCTGAGTTGGTGCTGGTCTGAGTTGGTGCTGATCTGAGTTAGTGCTGGGCTGATGGTGCTGGTTTGAGTTGGTGCTGGTCTGAGTTGGTGCTGGTCTGAGTGCTGGTCTAAATTGGTGCTGATCTGACTTAGTGCTGGGCTGAGTTAGTGCTGGGGTGAGTTGTGCTGGGCTGAGTTGGTACTGGGCTGAGTTGGTGCTGATCTGAGTTGTGCTGGGCTGAGTTGGTGCTGGGCTGAGTTGGTGCTGGGCCGAGTTGGTGCTGGGCTGAGTTGGTGCTGATCTGAGTTAGTGCTAGGCTGAGTTGGTGCTGGGCTGAGTTGGTGCTGGTCTGAGTTGGCGCTGATCTGAGTTGGCGCTGGTCTGAGTTGGCGCTGGTCTGAGTTGGCGCTGATCTGAGTTTGGTCTGAGTTGGTGCTGGTCTGAGTTAGTGCTGGGCTGAGTTGGTGCTGGGCTGAGTTGGTGCTGGTCTGAGTTGGTGCTGGATCTGAGTTAGTGCTGATCTGAGTTAGTGCTGAAGCCAGTGCCAGCTGAGTTGGTGCTGATCTGAGTTGGTGCTGGGCTGAGTTAGTGCTGGACTGAGTTAGTGCTGGGCTGAGTTGGTGCTGATCTGAGTTGGTGCTCATCTGAGTTGGTGCTGGTCTGAGTTGGTGCTGGGCTGAGTTGGTGCTGGGCTGAGTTGGTGCTGATCTGAGTTGGTGCTGGTCTGAGTTAGTGCTGGTCTGAGTTGGTGCCGGGCCGAGTTAGTGCTGGGCTGAGTTAATGTTGGGCTGAGCTGCCTGTTTTGCATCTGGGACTCCCAACATTCACTTCCTGCTGCAGCGCAGACTGGATGACCTTCAAGGCTCTGTTTCACCGACTTTCAGCTTTCTTGATGCCAAAGCCACAGAGCATTCTTGAGTTGGAAATTACCTCTTTGCAAAAGCAAAGAGCACTGTAAAGAACTTGACCTGCCCACTCCACAGTGATATTCCACAGGCTCCAGTTTCTGTGCCGCTTGAATTCTAGCTGTTGAGCTCCCTGCCATTTACATGCCAGCAGGGATGAATGTCCTGACAGCGTGTGTCCACTGTGCACGTGCTTCCGCTTGTCAGCATGGGAGAAGCCCAAGTATGATGTGTAGACAAGACCACCGCTTCTCTCTGCTCCATTCCTGCACAAGCCACACACAGCAGACTTGCATTTCTGTCAAGGGCTCCGGTTTTCCATCATCTATTTTTTATAGCACTGATACTAAACCAGTTGCAGCAAACGAAGGGTATTATTTCTGGTTTGAGGGCATCGCGATGCTGATTTACCGTTCCTAGGAAGCAAACTCACCGTGTTGGCCTCTCTCATTTTACCATGGGAGACCCGGCTCCACAAAACGTAAGTGTTTGGAGATACTTGATATTTTCACAACGTAAATAACAGTTTCCCTGTGCATGAGGGAGAAGGGTCATGCAATCATAAGACGGGAGAGGGATGGAAATGTTATTAGGTTCGATTTGTGGCAGCGTGACAGTGAGTTGAAGACAAGCAACAAAATTTGCCGCGTCCTGCAGTTTCTTAGTGTATCATTAATCTTTGAGAGACTTTGGGTATATTCTGAAGAATTTGGTGGCATTTCAGAATCAGTGCCATGTGCGGTTTCTGAAATGTCACATCTCCTCATAGCAGTGTGTTCTCTATATAAAATAAACCTGCATGTTTAGATTTTAAAAAGAGTGATGAAGATTTGGAAACCAGGAAGTGTCGAGGGAACCGTTTCTAAAGGACCAGAAGCCCCCAGACTGAACACATACCTCAGTACACACATCCCCTCACGCACCGACAAACACACAGACTTTCAGAATTACCCTGCAAACTAGCAATAACATCAACTTCGAATGCTTTTTGCTTTCAGTAGATTTACTTACAATGATTAGCTAAACATCAATAACACATACATGCATTTCAAGTTGCCCAGTGTTAACTTTCAAATCTATTGCGTATTAATCCCTCCAGGCCTTTGGTGGTTTTGCCAGAGCTAACACCCTACAATTCATTTCTTTATGAACATTTTCCACATTTTAAGTGTATAGCTATTATTGCTTTTTCAAACCTGTGTTTTGTTTTGCCCCATATTTCCAATTCTAAGACCATGTATTCAGCCTTTTGACTTTGTGAGTGTAATTACCATTTTAACCGGTAAAAAAGAAAATGCCAGTCCAACCCATACAAATTGCCAGTTTTCAGTGTTCCTGTGTGCCTCTGCTTTACCCAGCAGCAAGATCAACAGAGCACCAGGATGGAGACAAGTCAGCTCTCAGCTGTTAGTCACCTGCTAGGAACCTTGACAGCTCATTTGCAAGTTCACACTTTTTTGATGCTAGAGTTCTTGAGTCCCTGACAGCCGAACCTTCTGACGCCAGCTAACTATGCAAATAGAGAGTGGCACCCAGAGGGCTCCCTTGCCCTGGTGTTATTTCCAACATATTATTTTGGTCAAACACAGAAATCAGTTCTTCTTGAATGCTTTCTAATAAAAGGAAACAGTATGTGGACAGTGAAAAAAGGGAAAATTGAAAGTGTAACAAAATAAGCCTGAACTTTGCGAGAGTCACAGAAAGAATTCAAGGCCTAATATTTAATCAAAATTAATTTAACAAAATTGTACTAAGACTCCTCCCTTAGACCCACTTGGAGAATGTTTCAGATGCTTTTTCTATATAAAGATATGTTTAATCTGATAGAGCAAGTGGCATTTTTATAACCCAGAAAAATTATTTATTCTTAGGAAAGAAAAAATCCTGGACATGTGACCAGATATGGGAAAAAATATTTGAGGGTGACATTTTTTGGCATGAAACAAAAAGAAAATAGTTTTTTTATGAAATACTTGGCAAAGCAGAAAGCTTCAAAATATTTCGAAACTTGCCCGGTTGCAAAACCACACAGCATGTTTTGTTTTTTCTGTTTTGGAAAAGGAAGATCTCCGGGCTTTACGGGCTCTCTGAACCCCAGCCCCTCACTTCCCCTGACAGGAATCAGTGAACTCGACTGAGGCCGTGTCGGAATGCCTCGCCTGTCGTCTGCTCTGCACAAAAATGACACACATGGCATTCTAAGAAAATCCCAAAAGCAACCAGTTTCTCAGAAAATATTGGAATGACCCTGGAAGGTTAACGGCACGATCATTGACACGAAAATTGCTTTAAATGTGGAAAGGGTGTCGTTCTAGGGTCAGCAAAGTATATGTGTCGTCTCAAAGCTCCACATAAACAGGCTGCCTCGATTGACTTGGAAGTGGAGGCAGATGTTGAGGGAGCCGTGGAAAGCACAGAAACGTCCTGTGATTATTGCTTCTGAATGCCGTGGCTTCCCCCTCCCTGTTTTCCATCCCGTAGGGTGTCCGTTTCACGAAGCAGTGTCGCTGCCATTGCGCAGGGACTCCGGAGCGCGGCCCACACTGGGAGCGCCTGTGCTCCTCTGCCTCCTCCCTGGAGCTCCCAGATGCTTCTGTAGCTGAGCGGAGAGCGGAAGCGTTTGCTTATTGGCAGGAAACTTCACTGTACTGTTAAAATTGTTTTCGCATTTTACCTCAGAACTCAACATGAGGTCTCGATCCTTAGACCGTGGACAGACCCTGACTTCGTGAAGATTTTGCACGGTCAGTGGGAAAGTCCTTGCCTTCATCACGTCTGCCCCCCACGCTGCAGTGCCCGTCCCCGCAGAGGCAGCCACCTTCTTCCTGGCTGGGCTGAGACCCTGCTCACCGCCCCACCCCTCAGCTCCCCACCCAGGCGTCAGAAGCAGGGTCCCCGAGCTCTCATGGGCCTTATATAGGCTGTCTAGGTTTTGACCAGACGGTATTTTAGGTTTTATGTTTCATGACAGAATTCCCCTTTTCTCCCCACTGCCACTTTATTTTAATGGCATTTCTTTTGAACTGCACCTGTATTGTCAGCACAGGCCTCCCTAAACGGTACAGCCATCCAGGGAGGGCAATGGGTCCAGTAAAGGAGAGACCCATTCCTGACCCTGATGGAGGAGAGGGGAGACCACCTGCTCTCCACACCCCCTGTCCCCAGCCACTTTGCTTTCTCCTGCAGTCAGGCCTGGGCAGCTGCGGTTCTTCCCTATCAAGCCTCTTTACACCCCCAACCTGGAACTTGAAAGCAGAGGAAATTCTACACAAGATTAACCTCTCCTTCTATCTTGCCTTGAAAACAGTAAAGAAACAATGCTTTTGGAGCACTTAAATAATTGCTGAAAAGGGAAAAATCGCGGGCAATTCCGATGCCAATGAACACTGCCAGTTCTTCCTTCAGGCACTGTTCTATAGGCAAGGAGGTTAGAAGCTCAGACTCATAGATGTTGCTAAGAGCAATGCGGAACTCGGACATTTTTCACTGTGCTTTACTTGGCATGCCAACTTGAAGGAGAAATGTTAGCAATGGGGCACAGGGAGAAACCATGCCAGTAGGTATGGTATTGTGTAGTAACATGGAGTGGCCTTGCCTGTTGGGGAGCCTTTCAGTCTTCCTGACTAAGGACTATCGGGTTCCTGGTTTTCCAAGTCCCTGCCGAGGGCGGGATGTTGTGCGGATGAAATCTTTCCCCTCTGCAGTGGTTGTGGCACACACAGACGTGTGAACCTTGACCACAGGCTTGACACACCCTGGTGTCATCAGGTGGGTTGTGTCCCAGTGGCCCTGAGCCAAGCAAGACCCCAGGAAAGACTCTGGAAAACTGAAGGGGGCTGGATGTCACCCACAGTACGTACCATGTGCCTGTAACGAAGCAGGCCTTGGTTTCATTTAGGAAAGGTATTGTGTCCGAAGCCCCATTTTTAGGCTGTTAAAGGTATACAAACAGAAACGAACACTGCCATCATTAACTGACACTGGCTTCAACCTTTCCTGAAAATCTGCCTTCTCTTCCTACTTTCTCTGGAGTCTCAGGTCTGCCCAGGAACCTCCAGAATGCCCAGTTCCTTTGACATCAGGCTTCTTTTACCTTTGTAGGCCCAGGGCACTCACAGGCCAGGAAAGACTTTTAAATGAGAACATCAATTTGCTGCTTGCTTTTATTCCGCGACTGCCTTAGGTGCAAAGGACGCTTTTTTATTTTAATAGAAGCCCAGGCTTGCACGACAACAACTTCATGAAGATTGGTCATTTCTGAGGATGACAAAACCACAAAGTTTGTTGAGATTGCTTCTTCACTGACAGTCTCTAAGCACCGAAGAAGCAATGCCAAGGCAAACTCCGTGGGATGATGACAAGGGTCCCTTGTGCCGTGGCAGTGGAGAGTGTGTCTGAGCCAGGCTGTCTGTGGGGAGGCCCCACCCCACCCCTGAGACCTGGGTGACTTGGCACCTGTCTATGGCTCTGCTTCCCCATCCACAAATCAGAAATATCGCGGGCCCTACTTTGTGTGGTGTTGATATAAGAACGTAGGAAAGAGCTTGCTGTCATAGTAAGCACAGTAGATGTTGGCTGCAATAAGTAATTGTGTTGCTGGGAACTCAGCAACATTAGGATCATACTAAAAATAAAATGTAAACATTTTTCTGGGATATGTCTTAATTGCAACTGTTAACTAAGGTAAACTTCACGAAGACATGTATAGAATTTTAGTTATCTATAGGTAACTACTTATTTTAATTCATCACGGACTAAGGGGACAAAATTACACATACACACACACACAAACATACATTACACCCCCCCACACACACATACACACAAACGTACACTACACACACACACACACAAATGTACATTAGACACACACAGACACATACACACAAACGTACATTACATCCACACATACACATACACACACAAACATACATTACACACCCACACACACACACACACAAACGTACATTACACACAAATGTACATTACACACACACAGACACATACACACACACACAAACGTACATTACACCCACACATACACATACACACACACATAAACATACGTTACACCCACACACACACACAAACGTACACACAGTAAGTATTTTTGTGATATCATCTAGGGATGTCAAATTAACAAAAATTAACATGAAAACAGATGCATTTTCAATGAGATTATCATCTGATATTATTTATAAACAGCTTAAATAGAATGAAGACTTGGAAGGATTTGGGGGAAGGCTTGTATGTGAGTGTGTGTGTGTGTTTGTGTGTGTGAGCATGTGTGTTTGTGTGTGTGTTTGTGTGTGTGAGCATGTGTGTGTGTGTGTTTGTGTGTGTGTGTTTGTGTGTGTGAGCATGTGTGTGTGTGTGTTTGCCCTTTTTTCCCTTTGTTTTCAGGATAGTTCCATTTAGAAAAAAAAGCTTTCCTCCCAAATTTGCAGATATCTGCAAATAATATTCTGCCAAGAAGCAAAAAAAAAAAAAAAAAAGTTTACTATGATTCAATGGAAGCAAATCTCCTAGGATGTCAAAGCAGAGAACATTAGTGTTAGAGCATTGATGTATCTGCAGAAGCATGCATTGCTTTTCACCGTGAAATCAGGGCCATCCCTTGAAAGAGGTTGATGAGGCAACTGTCTCATGAGGGGATATGAGGACCCCTGGCAAGTTCCTACCAGCCCTCAGGCAGCTCCCCCACATCCCATGACCCTCTTTTCCTACCTAGTCTCAAATTCCTGTCCATGAGGGTCAATCCTGTGTTCTGAAAATGCACAGGGCTTGCATAGAGTTTCTTATAATGTGTCTGAGAGAGGAGTGTGCTCCTTTTCTGTTTGCACAGTGTAGAGCCTTAAATGGTCAGATAAGCTGCTGCAGCTCTATAAGTTGCAGAGACCAGTCCCTGAAAGGGAATTCCAATAGTGAGAAGAGGCTGCAACAGAAGTTTGTTGCCAAATTTAGAGAAAGAAAGGATCCTCAAGAGCCGGTGTAATGATCAAGGACGAGGGGGACCTGAAGAGGCTTCCTTGCAGCCTGAGTGGTTTCAGATAGAGGGAAGGCTCTGGAGCCCCAATAGGGAGAAGGGTATGGAGAGAGAGAGCATTTTGGGAGAGCTGACTTTAAAATGCTGGAAATGACTTTGCTTCCCTCTCATCCTTCCTCTCTCCCTCCTCTCCCCCTCATCCTATGCAGAGTTGGAAAGGACTGGAAAAGCAAGGAGGAGGTGGGAATGGCAGATGCGAAGGATATTAACACTATGGTCTTTGCCGTGCTGCGTGCTTCCATTCTATTGAAATGGAAGTGGTCACACAGGAAGTTCGTTAGAGGAATTTTGTATTAAATAGGGGGCAAGGAAAGAGGAACCAAATCAGCAAAACCAACCAGGGGGCTGCCAGTATCACACTGCCTGCTTCACCCCTACCTGAAACCAACTCTGGGTAAAACAGCCAGATTTCCCCTTTTCCATATAATTAGCTGATGGTGACTAATCGTAATATGTGACAAACTGAAAACTGTAAGTGTCCAGCCAGTTTCCTTTCCACGGTGTTTGTCCTGAGAAGCAGGTAGGCATCAAACGGTGTAAAGAAAAGAGTGTATGATGATAACCTTGTCCTCAGTTCGATCTCGCCGCTGTTTCGCTTGTTTGGGGGAGTGTGGGGCCGCATCCCACCCACCTATTTATTGTGACATTTCTTTTCTAGAGCCAGAATAGGACAGACTCGTATACCATTCTGATCTGGGTGCATTTCTTCAGAAGGTACGCTGTCCTCATGGGGAACCACCACTGCCTGGGCTGGGGCTGATGAGACCAGGAAGAAATTTAATGCGTGCACTTTAACAAAAAGATTTCCCAGTAAGTTAAGAAAATAAGACAGTGGGCGCCAAAGAATATGCGCATGCCCTGACGTCTCCGTGACGTTCACTTCTGTGCCGCCCGCAGCAGCATGTCATAGATACCCTTGATGTAGGCTGATTGATTTGTAAGAGGCCAGGGGAACATGAGAGGAAGCGAGGCCAGGAGAAAGCAAGGATATCAAGAGAATTCACTTTTTTCTCCCAGAGTGATTGTTTTCGAATTCTTCGTTCTGCCTTATTTCAGAGTGGAGTATCAGGCCGTGGGTCTCAGGAACATGGCAAGGAATCTGTAACTGATCCCCTTGTGCTAAAGCACATTCCTTCATGCTGCTTCTCCCTTCCCATATAGTGTCTGCCTCTTCTAGAGGATGCCTCTTGGTCACTGACGCTTCACAGGGGACCAGGAACGCCCTTATCCCCATGCACACACCTTGTCTCAGCCCTTCCAAGCCCCTCCACCCCACCAATGTGCAGTTTCCTGCCCCTCCACCTGGCTCTGCTTCGTGGGGCTCCAGAGAAGCACAGGATGGGCCCTTGCTCTAATGTCGCTGTGCACTGTTTCGGGGCCAGTGGGCGGACCCCTGCTGGCCTGCTGGCTCCCAGGCCTCCTGGCTCTCTCTTTCTGAAATCACCACAGTCAAGGGTTATCTGGATTTTACTACCACCATATGTCACTCCTCTAACTCAGCATAGAGAAATTTACCCAAATCTATCTCCCCAAAAGCAAATTTTTTTAGTTCTCTTACCCCTTCAGGTCACATTGGTGCAGTCTTTGGGTTGCAATAGAAGAGATACCTAGAGGCTCCGTTTGAGCCACTGTATCAGTTTCCAGAGCTGCTGCAACAAAGTGCAACCAACTGGGTGGCTTAAAACAACAGAAATCTATCATCTCACACTGTGTGAGGGTGTAGAAGTCTGAGATCAAGGTGTCAGCAGGGCCGGATTGCCTGTGAAGGCTCCAGCAGCGAATCCTTCCTCACTTCTTCCCACTTCTGGTGGTTGCCAGCAGTCCTTGGCTTATGGCAGCATCACCCATCTCTGCCTGCATTGTCTCACAATGTTCTTTCTATGGATCTGTCTCCAAATCTTTCTCTCCATATAAGAATACCAGTCATTGGATTTAGGGCTTGCTTTACTCCAGTATGACCTCAGTTAACTTGATTACATCTGTAAAGATCCTGTTTCCAAATAAGATCACTCTCACAGGTACTAGGGGTTAGGAAGGACTTCAATATACCTTTTTTGGGAAACACCATTTGCCCACAATAGCTACTTCTGGATATTGGGTCATCTCTAAGCAAGAAGCAGCTCCAAATTATCTACTGTAAGCTCAACACACAGCCTTTGATTCCCAAACCCAACACTCACCCCTTCCCACATCCACAGAACTGACCCACTCTGCAAGGGCCCCGGGAGGGGTCCTAATGTCTGTTGGGCAGGACTGACCCATGTGGTCCAGGCTATTTCTAAGTGAAACCAGAACCCAGAGGACTAAGAACCCCTCACAGTCATGCAGGCACTTTAGTCTACCTGAGAAATCGTGAACTTCTAAAACCCTGGAAAATATCTATATGAATATCCACATAAGCCTGGAACTTACTTTTTCCTAGGTAATATGATCATGCTTGTAGTAGGTGACTCTTCTCTGACACTCTGTCACACTTTGATGCTCTTCCTATTCACATATGCTATTGAGATTATCTTCCAAGGGAATGAGTTTTTCTAAAGCCTGATGTGTCCTCTTGATTGTTCTGACTTTGGAGAGTTACAGAATGCCTGGGAGTGACCTATTCTTATGCAAATAATTTAGAAGATCACCGATCTCCATGGAACTTTCCATTTTCTACTGATACATTACTTTCAAAAGGAAAGGTTTAACTTCCTCAGTTGTAAATCAGAGTTTCATAGTATATTTTCGAAAGGAGGTCAGATATTGTGTTCGGAGCCTCAGATTAAAATGTCATCGTTATCAATAAATATAATCCCCTCTCAGTCCACCTAAAGAGTAATCATCGAACTCGAAAGATAAAATCGAAAAAGTCGAAAAAGAATCGACAAAGGAAGAAAGGAAAAATCGCTGGAAAAAGGAAAAAGGAAAACAAGAAGGAAAAAGAAAAACAAAAAGAAGAAAAAGCTCGAAGAAGAAAAGAAGGAAGAATAAACAAAGGAAAAGAGAAAATAAATAAAGAAAAAGGAAGGAAGGAAAAGAAGAATCGGCTCAAGGAAAAGAAGGAAGAAGGAAGAAGAAGAAAAACAAAGGAAAGGAAAAGGAAAAGATCACGCTCGGAAAAGGAAGAAGAAAAATCGACAAAGAAAGAAAAGAAGGAAGGAAGGAAAAGGAAGGAAGAAAGGAAAAGAATAAATGAAAAGCTCTGAAGAAGGAAGAAGGAAGGAAGAAAAGAACTCTCGAAGGAAGGAAGAAGGAAAGGAAGAAGAATCATTTCATAAAGGAAAAGGAAAGAAGGAAGGAAAAGGAAGAAAAGTCGAAGGAAAAGGAAGGAAGAAAGAAAAGATCTTTTGACTCTAAAGGAAGAAGGAAAAGATAAACAAAGGAAGAAAAGAAAGAAAAAGAGCTCCTCCCAAAACCAGTGCTTAGTTTCTTGCATCAGAGAATCTCACTGAAAAAATAAATACCAAGAGGCTTAGTTAGGTATGACAGGGCAAAGATATTTTATAAATATTTTGGCAAGTAGAAACAAGAGAAAATGATTTGTGAGGTATTTTCAAGAGAAGCCAATTGAGCTTCCTCATTTGCATGAAGCGTCTGAGCTGTTTTCCTAAGTCCCAGCTCCTCCTCCTCCAGTGGGCAGTGTTAGAGCCTCTGCATTTGACTCTGTCAAGATGAGACCATAGTGAAGTTCGCTCTTTGTATCACTGATGAAAGAAAGGATTTAAATTAACCGTTGGGACTGAGTTAAAATAAAACAAAGCTATTAAAAGATCATGGCTGCTTGACCATGAGAAAAACCTAGAAAATAGTCATTGGCCGGGCACGGTGGCTCACGCCTGTAATCCCAGCACTTTGGGAGGCCGAGGCGGGTGGATTACTTGAGGTCAGGAGTTCAAGACCAGCCTGGCCAACATGGTGAAACCTTGTCTCTACTAAAAAAACTACAAAAATTAGCCGGGCGTGGTGGTGCACCCCTGTAATCCCAGCTACGCGGAAGGCTGAGGCAAGAGAATTGCTTGAGCCCGGGAGGCAAAGGTTGCAGTGAGCCGAGATCCTGCCACTGCCCTCCAGCCTGGGTGACAGAGCAAGACTCTATCTCAAAAAAAAAAAGAAACTAGTCGTTGGCATGAGTCATTTGTTCTCCAAGAACAGCATTCTGTTGAATGGTCTCCATGAGGAAAATGCTCACGTAGATACCATTGGTTTTTTAAAAAATTATTTCATCAGTAACAATGCAATTTGGATAGAGCCTGATATGCAGCTACATCAGAACAAAGCCTTTCGAGACTTCACAATGGCTGATACATACTCACCTGTTCCCAGCAGGCAGCCAGGATGTCCAGCTCCAAAGGCAGAGCTGCATCTAACACCTGAACCTGCCCAAGTCTGTGACCTCCAGGACTCTAGGGGTTAACCTGTTCCCTTGTTCTAGCTCTGGGATAGCCCAGTGCAAACTGACTACTGCAACCTGGTTGTCCTCTCCATGGCCTGCAGCAGTTCACCCAAGGAGTCCCTGAGCATCCTTTTTTGGAGGAACTACAAAGAGACTCGCTCAAGGACTTCCTGTCAGCAGCAGAAATGCTGAGTCATCAGTATTCTGTTACAAGTAATTGAATGCAGTGCTGACCGTGGTGCGGCCAGATGGACAATAATGAGGGCTCCAGGGCCCCAGCTCAGTGCTGCACACAATGGGTGACACCAAAGAAAAGCTTTTATTAAAATAATACAGTCTATAATGAAGAAATTAAATTTTACAAAACTTCAGCCCACTCTCCAGATGATAAAATGAACTCTTAGGAATATTTCTTTTCCAAGAAAAAAAAAAAAGAAAAGAAAGTATATTGACCTTTAAAAAAAACAAAATTAGAATTACACTGTACTGTTTTGTACCTTGTACTTGCATGTCACTATTTTGAGAATATTTTTCCGTATCATTAAAACATTCTTTGAAAATGTAAACTTCACTAGCTACAGAGGGAACGAGACAGTAAATAAGTAAATTACAACACACCTCAATGACAGAATACAAAACATTGACATCTAATGTTAGAGCCAAAAATTCTTCTACACTGTTATATTTTTCTCACTTCCCTGAAAAAAAAATTACATAAGTTGTACTGTACAAGGAATGTTTTCTTTTCTCTCTACAAAGTAGATCATGGTAATCCTAAACTTAGACAGACCCATCTGGAATCTGAGTCATTAGACTAAGTAAAAAGAAAAAGAGGAAAAGTAATGAAGCACTCCCCCGGGAAACTGAAGATCTGTACTATTCCTTGTATTTCACAGAGTAGAAATGAGGGAATCTGAGCAAACATGAGACTGGATGATTTTCTGGAATTAACTGACCTGGAGTACACAGGTCCACGTGGCTACAGAAGTGTGGTCATCACTAGACCGGACAGTGAGGAGTGTTCTCCCCACATCAGCTCCACAAGGATGAAGCAGGCAGAGGAGGCCCTGAGAGTCTAGTTCCCCTCGCTACTTATTCAGAAAATGGAAATACAGATGGAAACCCTGTCTGTAGTTCCTTAGAGGGCAGTCCTCTGAAAGTGGGGATTTGCTGAGCGGGCCCGGAAACAGATGAGTAGAAAGTTAATGAAAAAACTAGATTTTCTGTCATTTTAAAATAGGCAGATTCAAAAGTTAGTCGCACATTACCCTGAACAAGAGTTTTCCTTGTTGAACACCAGTAGAACGTATAACTTATACTTTACCACATAAGGAAATAAAGGAAAGTGGGAAATAAGAAGCAACTTCTATGACTCAGAGATCTGCCCTTCCTGTAGGAAGATGAACAACTACCATTTATAGAATTCTTATCATGTGCCCATTCACTGTGCTAAATGCATTACATCTATGATTTAAGCCTCAGAACAACCACTGGCAAATAGGTGTTGTCATCCTATTTTACAGCTAAGGAAGAAGAGATGGAAGGGCTGACTTCATTCATTCTTCCACTTACTCCCCTCAGGAAACATGCCTTTGGCTCCTCGTGTGCAGCCAGCTCAGTTCCAGGGCTGGAGATGCTGCTGGGAGCAAGGCCATCATCTCTGCCCGCTCAGGGAGCAGACGGGACATGCAGCTGAGGTTTGCATCTGGTCTGCCTGGCTCCAAAGCACTGAAACCAAACACTAAATGGGCGATTTAATGAGAAACCTGGGAGATGTCACCCTGGGAGACAAGAAAATAGTATTGCATCTTAATTAATTTTCTTCCTGATCTGAGAATCGCCATGATTAACTTTAGAATTAGGAATGACTCTGATTAAAATAATTAGCGCTCCCGTGCATCATTTTGTGATGACAGGTGAATACAGAAGGCATTCAGTTAACCAGATTTAGAAACAAGGCCCTGTGGTTCTGCTGCTTCACCTAAAATAATCTTACCGACCACCATGCTTACATAAAACAGATGGTGAAAGAGGTATCATCAGTATTCATCTAGAGCATAACAGCCATCAAGATTACTAGAGTTAGACGGAATGGCTATGACAGGACCCTAGGAAAATACTTTCAAGTGATTCCCATCCACAAATACGGGGTTTTTGGGGGCAAGCCCAAAGCCTTAATCAACCCTACAGTTGGGTGAAAACATTTGCCTAAGTAACAGATGGTAGAACCAGAGCTTGAACGCGTGGATTCCTGGTCAGGTTCTCTCCAGCACACCACTCAGTAGACTTCTTTGGGGAGCACAGTCACTGGTTTTGCATAGAATCTTCCAGGCTCCATAATGGAAGGGAGAACCTTAGCTGGATCCAGTACTTGGGCAGGCTGAATAGACCTGCAGACTCAGAAAGCAAGCACCTGGTTTTCACAATAGAAATATGTTTTTGAACATTCTGATAATCACCACAAAAGTTATTCTCCATAAGTTTACTGGAAAAAGTTAATCATAAGAAATTGACCATGTATATTTTAAGTGTTTTTCAATATCTAACTCCTAGTCAAGGATTATACCATAAGGATGGGTTTAATCATAAAAGCCAACCATATTCCAGTGAAAGTCATCAAAGAAAACATACAATCTGTCTGGAGCAGATTCAGGGACAAACATTAATCAGTAACTCAAAACAGTGATTGAGGTGCATTTTTCTGAGGTTTTATTTTTTCTGAACAAGCTATTTGTCTTGATTCATGTTAAAATGTGTAGCAAACCTGGTTATATCAAAATAAGTCTAATCATAGGACATTTTTGGAAATCATGCTTTTTGTTACATAATGGTTTAATAACCTTGATAAATAAAGCTGGTTTCCTAATGAAAACCTATTTATTTACAGAAGCTTGTTGAAATGAAGTTAATAATGTCTTCAGGCTTTTCTCTTTTAATGTAAAGATGAACTGATAAAAGCTTAATTTGTTAATCTGATAACAAAGTTATTAACCTGTCCTAATTTCAAAACAATCAAACACATTGAAATAAATAAGATTTGCTCATTATAAATGCCCGACACAAACATATAGCTAAAAAGCCAATTACCTAATTTGTTGAAATCCTTTTAACTTCTACTTATATGTCAGTATTGTTACTTTGAACGTAAATCATTAACAAAATCCATTGACTACACCTATTTGGTTAGCTGTAATTGTGACTGCATAAGCAGTAGGGTCGTTAATGCAAACGTGGACAACCGTAAGAATCTGTCCACTCTTCAGACGGGATGAGAATTTGCTCTGATGAAGCTATTTTGGTCACATCAATGCAGGCTGAAGTGAATGACTCCTTTAGTCACCATGGAAATAACACCAAGCCATACAAAGAGACGAGCACGTGTATTTCCAGATGCTGCTGCTTTTGTGGTGGCGTCTGTCCAGGGCTTCTGATCTGTTCAAAGCATACTTAATGTCCCTCAACCTAAACTCGCTTGGTTTTGCTCTCCCTTTACACTGTAGTTGATTCTCTGTAATAGCCTCAAGTAAATATAAAACAAGGCAACCCAATACTTTACCCACAGGACCCTATGTTCCTTCCAGAAATGTGACTCCTATTTAAAGACGCACGCCCAACGGTGCTAAAACAGACCCTCCTCCCAGACGCATCTCCACGGCTTCTATTTCTGAAATCCCTGGTTTATGTCCGGGCTTCCATACTTTATTTGTGTCTGTCTATTTTTCCTGCATCCGTTTCTGTAACTTTCTAATATATTAATATTTATACATTTGTGGAACAAACCGTGTAAGGAAAGAACATCAAGAAAATAAGCAAGCAATATTCTTGTCCATTCAAGCCAAGTCTAGTGATGTCACAAACTATATTTTATATATATAATATATTATTCATCTAAATATCCTTATGTTTCTATATATGAGGTTTCCAGAACTATCGTTTGTTAGCTTAAGTAACAGAGCTTATATAAAGTAAGCATTGTAGGCTAAGTATCTTGGGGGAATGGGTCTTTTGAAAAATGGTCCGTGAAAACTTTGGGTATTGTTCTATTTAAAGTCAGATTGTACTGTTACATTCCTTTGATATTTAACACATATTTATTGCAAGCCTGTTATACATAAGGTGCGATGAAAAAACACAAACGTGAATAAAGCATGACCCCTGCCCTCAAGAAAACACCAATATAAATAACATAAAGTAAGACAAGATGAAGTAGCACAGAAAAGGAACTATATTAGTTTAAATGAGTGAGAGGGATTTATATAGTTTTCATAGGGGACTACTTTGAGATGGACCTCTAAAAATGTGTGTAATTTTAAGAGTAATTAGAAGTAATCTCAACGAATAAAACATCTCGCAAAAGTTGAATCAAAATCACACCTGCCTCGCCACACTAGTCATGGTCTCCTGGAAGGCAGGGATTTGTCTGGATGATCCTGACACTCCTACGACGCAGAAAATATCTGACACAATCTAGGCACCTGGTTAAAATGTGCTGATTAAACTCAGATGAAGGCTAAAACATGAAATGTACATAAAAAGGAGCAGCAAAACGTTCAGTTTGACTAAAAAACAAAAACTGGGAAGGAAAATAGACTATAAATTCTTGAAAATTAAGTTAGGATCATGTTGTGTTGGGCTTAGTTTACAATGTATTAATAGATAATGTGAAGTCAGTGTTCCTTTCAAAATATTAGCCTTGCAATTGCAGCTTGGAATTAAAAAAAGGAAAGAGATCAAGATTAGGGGGAGAACTAGGGACAGGAGAGCCAATTAAAAGATTATTTATGATAATTTATTTGACAAAATAAAATTAAAATGACAGAAATGACGAACCTGAAATTAGTAGCAATATTAATAAGTACTATATGGACAACACAAAAACAAAGATCAAGACAATAATAGCCCACATTTATGATCAATCCCTATGTCCAAGCACAAAGTTAGAATTTTGATTAATTACTTGGGGTTCTTGCCACACAAAGTTGTTACTCCCAAGTTTATAGGTGAGGAAATTGAAACTCAGAGAAATTAGCTCTGTCAACGAAGCTGTGTTAGAATCTATATTAGGATGCTAAATTAGATGGCAAGTATGTTTGACCCTGTGGCATAGAGTTCTACATGGTAGGTGGCAGAACCCACATTTAGAAGCTTTCTCAAATGCCGCTTCCCCTTTGAACACAAATGGGTAGTTAGAATATCCAGCAGTAGTGTAATAATTCCAAACAAGAACCTCTGCAGCCTGGCACTTTTTGCAGGATAATTTCCATCCTTTTGTAACTAACGGATTATAGCAGGTTGTGATGGTTTCTAGCTGTTGACCCAAAAAGGCTGAAGTTCAATGTAAATATTAACAGGAGAAGTGCTCAAAAACGGATCTGCCTAAATCATTTTTGGAACTAGTCAAAGATTTACCATAATTGATAAAAGAAAAAGGGCTCTTCATTAAATTATCAACTGGCAACACGGTCTTATGTATGATTCTTTTGTTTTTAAGTACACTGAGCATGCAAGATATGCAAGATGCTGAACTAGGAGCTGTGAGAGATAAATGGTGGAAAAGATACTATCCTTAATCTCACAGATGCTGTGGTGAGAGAAACAGAAAGACGTGAAGGAAACAAGTATTTAGCATTGCTCAAGGAAAGTGTTTTGAGAACACAGAAATAAAGAGTAATTAACTCAGGAAAAGGAAAATCTTGAAAGAGGGTAGAATTTTGTAAATAAATAGGACAGGGAAATTCTACATTCAGATTCGGGAAACAGCATGAGCATCCACGGTGGATTCCAGGGAGAGCAGATAGGCTGGCAAATTGAGAGATGTGGCCAAAGACAGGAGTGAAAAAGGAGAATGGAGTCAGGTCATGGAGTGGCCTGAGGTCACACTAAATTGTTAGAAGTTGACCTCTCAGACAGCAGAGCCCCCCCCCATAGTTTGGCTAGGTATTAGGAAGAACCCTCAGGCAACAATGTAAATGACAGTGAAGAAAGGTAGGAAAGTTAGGTTAAAACACCCAACAGAGTTCTCAAAGGCAAACTCAATCTGATCACCGGCTGGCCCATAGGATACTGTTTTGTGGGTTAATTCTGCAAAATCACAGCACTCTAGAAAATACGAGATTGAAGGATAACTGGTGGCTATGAAGACTGTTAACTAGCTGCTCATCCTTTTGTCTTTTTTTTTTAATTCTCTGGGCACTGGAATATCCCAAGTATTCAATAAAAACATGCAAAAGTTGTCCCAGCACAGCTTAAGATCTAAATTTATGGTGTTTTCCCTCCTCAAACACCCAAACATCTTCAAAAAAAAAAAAAAAAAAAAGGCCAATACTGAAAGAAAATAAGAAACAAGAGGTAGGTTAAGAAACCCTGGATCTTTTTCATACTAAGCTTCTTTTATTGTTAACTTCACTTGGAAGTTGAAACAGTGAAAGGCTAATTTATTAGACCTTTGAAACCACTTCCTGCTGTTCAACAGTACAGAAATCGGCTTGCTGAGTAGAGGAGGAAATAACTCGGAACGTCAGGTGCTAATCAGTAGATGCCAAAAACACCGAGAAGGGTTGCTTCTTGGTTATCTGTTCTTAATGTACATGGCGCACCAAGAAAAGTTTGAAGTAAGCAAAGTGATTGCAAATATGTAGCTGCCACGTGGCTGGAGCCCATGGATTCATATACTGAGGTTCCTCTTCCTAATTCCCTTATGAGCCCAGGACCTTGATGTTCACTGAAGAAAGGTCAACGTGCTGCCCTGTGTCTATGAATTACTTTTTGTCCTCGACTCTACAGAGAGAATGGAACTAGAAAGATGCCTGCTTTAAAAAGAAACATTACAAAACTTCCAAAGCTGTTATATTTCCAAGCATGGATAAGACATACTCCCTATCTCAAGCCCCCTAATTCTGTAATGCCTGAACAAATACTGGAAATTATTCTAAGGAAATGCATAGAATAAGCCTCAGACTACTGCTTGGAGCAGTCAGCATCTCTGCTCTTTCTGGCCATTCCAGGGCACTTGTATGGGCTCTCTTTTCTCCTTCCAACTTCTCTTAGAGGCTCCGAATTATTTTCTCAGGGCCCTCATGGAAATAGATTGCTCTGTTAAATACATTGCTTAGGTTTTGGCACATTAAAACATACCCTGTTCTATATGATCCATGATGCAAACTAAATCGGTGCTCATTCTCCAAAGACATAAAATTGTCTTCCAAGTTCTTAAGGGAGATAGAGTGAAACAGTCCTTGTCTCTGTGTTTTCAGTGCAGTTGCCACCGCACTGCCAGCGAGAAGGCATCTGTGTTATTTCAGGTGCTTGCCTCTATGGCCAGAGTTGTGCCCAAAATACAATATGCTTTTAGTGGCTGTGGGATTTATTAATTTCTCAGATGTTTGCCTTCTTTCCACTGTGATGACATGAATTCAGCTCTGGCTCATTTGAGCTACAAAACAAAATAAAATTATACTGAATCTTAGAAAACTGGTTATTTTCCTGGGCGCTTTGGGTAGGCTTTTGGGTGGCATTAAAAGTGTTAAAAGCTCATGCTTCTGGTTAGTAGGCACTTAATATCAACAATATTATCAGTTATTCCGCCTTTAATAAAGGGGAAAAAGAGTCAACATTCTTAGCCAGAGTATAGGTATGAAGGAGGAGGTTCCTTATGGACTCTTCAAACAAGACTCTTTCAACAAATTTCTCAAAATTCTGTCTCAGAATAACTAATCTATTCCCAATAATTGTTTATCCCCAAATCAGATGCCAGACACAGATTCATTGTAGAGTACCATTCTACAAAGCCTGAAGTTCTATTCACAGTTTTCACACTTCTAAAAATATCCAAAAAGGCAATGTAGCTGCTTTGTGTTAAACTACATTGGAATAAATTGCAGAGACTGTTTTCCAAATAATGCCACTTTTTAAATTAAATACCCACATGAACGATAATAATTTAGAATTAACATAATTTATCATAGCTAATTAGAACTGAAGAATCATTTTGAGATCCAAAGAATTAGAAACTCTTGTGATCTTACCAGAATTTCACAGATGTTTTTCATATTTTTTAAACAAAATTTGGAAAGTGACCCATACGTCCTTGAAACTGTTCTCTGGAAAGGTAGATAAAGCTTATACATGATCATAGCTATTTCATCATCCTGTCTGGACCCAGTGACATAATTTGATCTCTTTTTTATTTATTTTTGTGGGTAGTTCTGAAGTACTGTTTGTTCCAAACATCTCTTACAGAATTCACGACCTTTTAACAGGTATTAATGGTGTTTATATGGTGACTTGGAGCTTAAGTGATTGTTTTGGCTGAAATCGAAAGAACTTCCCATTTTTTTTCTTCCCTGACAACATTTTGCTACACACTGAGAAGGTTGTTTTGGAAAAAATATATATATATGCACCCTCACATGATAATTCTCTCTAAATTATTTGGAAGTTGAGCAACATAGGGCCTAATTATACGGAACGAAAGTCTATAATTCCTAAGAGAAAGGCCTCAGCTCTCTGGAGCAGCGCCACTTCTCATGTCATTGATTTCGACTTCTGAGACAGCTTGTTTCCCTTCTTTCCAACGCATGCAAAACATAAACCACTTTACTATGCAGAAAGATCTGGGCATTTTCTTCTTCCACTTTACAGTCAAATATTTGACTTCTTTGAAACTGTGCCCAAGGGTTCATCTTCCGGCTATACCAAAAAAGTGATTTCTCCATGATGCTTGGTTTCCAAAATTCCAACTGAATGTGACCAAAAGGAGGGGTTCTGACTTTCCTGGGCTGCTCCAGGAAGTTTGCTTGCAGAAGCTTCAAAGGGCTCCCTGCTACCGGTTCTGTCATTTGCTTAGGAAAGTAGGGCAAAGATCCAGTCACCGTGCTGGTCTTGTCTACAAAGAGACCAAACATTCACACCTGTCATAGTTAAAGAGTAGGTGGGGACCGGGTGGCTCACACCTGGAATCCCAACACTGTGGGAGTCCGAGACAGGCGGATCACCTGAGGTCAGGAGTTTGAGACCAGCCTGGCCAACATGGCGAAACCCCATTTCTACTAAAAATACAAAAATTATCTGGGCTTGCTAGCGGGCACCTGTAATCCCAATTACTCAGGAGGCTGAGGCAGAAGAATCACTTGAACCCGAGAGGCAGAGTTTGCAGTGAGCCAGATCACAGCCAGGGCGACAGAGTGAGACTCTGTCAAAAAAAAAAAAAAAAGAAAAAAAAGAATAGGTGGGAAAGGAGGAGTTAGGAAGTAGCTCAGAGTTGTATTTTTTGGTAGATTGTCTCACACCGTCCTTTGAGCAATCCCATGAGGCAGGTGGATGAGGAACTTTAGTATCATTCCCACTGCAAAGGTGAGAAGATCAAGGCCCAGGAAGACAAGGTGATGTGCCTACGGTCACGTGGTTATGTGTCGGAGCTGTAGCTGGAATCTAAGCTTTTAAGTTCCTGGTTCAAGGTTACTCATCCCACACTGCCTCATTTCAAGGGGTGAATTATTGGTACCTCCACTGTGAAAAAACTGCAATTCATTCTCTGAGATGATCATGTAAATACCTGTCACAAAATTCAGTCAATGCATCCTCAAGGTCTCAAAACCAAAACATAATTTGCAAACTGTTTTCTGGCACCTGGCACAGTTTTCACATAAGGAAGAGTCACAAGGCAGAGCAGCTGGGTACCAGGGGCCCAGGCCAATCTCAGATACACGGAAAGAAGGAAGAAAGGGAGAGAAGGAGGGAGGGAGGGAGAGACACAGAAAGGAAATACAGTCTTGAAAGAGGTGCAGGTGAAGTGACCTGGACCTAACGAAGAGAAAGCATTTGCATGGGTGTGATCTACTGGGTTATAGTGCCACCAGAAATATGTTCAATAGCCAACATGTCACTCAACCCAAGACAGTTAGAAGGAATATAGAGTTCTCAGCGCTAAACACGTGGCTTCCCATGGTGGTCAAGAGGACTGCCCCAGCTCCTGACGTCAGTTCTGCATTCCAGCCAGCGGGAAGGGGGAAAAGCAAAGAGGATGCCTCTTGCCTTTAAGGCCACAGCCTCTTGGAGGATGCACACAGCATTTCCTCTCACACCCACTGGTCAAAATTTGTTGATAAAACAAGGGAAACTGAAAAATGTAATCTTAGCCTGGCTAAAGCCATGTGTTCGGCCGAAACTTCATTTATAAAGTAAGAAGAGGGATTGGGTGCAAGAGGACACGTAGCTTTCTCTGCCATGTGTAATAACCATCCCGCAAGAACCTAGAGCAGAATCCAGTTATATAGGCAAGAAGAATTCCTATTGCATTATACTAGGGCTTTTGTTTTCAAAATGTAGATTAGAAACACATCTTGGATGATTTCAACAACTGAAGGAAGATTTCTCACCTTGTCAAGTGCTACTCATTTGCAGCCAAAATCTAACATCTCATGCTAAGCTAGTCAGAGCCAAATAGAATTAATTTGATTACGCTTGTCACTAAAATATCAAGACAAATGTTCTTGAAGCATAGCACTTTTTCTCTTTGCCTTTCCTCCTCATTCAGTCTATTTACGATAAAAAAGTAGGTTGAGGGATGGAGTTGCAGAAACTGATCCTTATAACTGTTACTCTATATGTCACAAAACTGATAACCAAATGCTGGAGAGAAAAACGTGCCTGAATTCTGTTAGTATAGCCTGACCTAGCTTGATCACATTTAATAATTAATTGCAGTGTACAGTTCACGCTGGTTTGAGAGTCCCTACGGGCCAGTCTGATTACCTCATTCTTCAAGGAGCTTTCTTGCTTTGGTTCCAGAGCTGTGACTTTTACTTGCTGCTTCTCCAAACTAAATTTTTCTTTTCTCTTTTCTCGGTAACCTCTCTCTAAGAAAATTATTTGCCAGAGTAGTTTCTAAAACGTACAATTTAACGATGCTATCACACACCTTTCTTTACACAGTAGAGAACAGGTACACCGATTTTTTTGAAAACCAGCTGGTATTTTAGAATTACTGGGCAAGCTTGTTATTTAATGGAATTTGACAATCCGTTCGTAGAGAGTGTGACTCATTTGCAGGGCAAAAGTAAATCATTTACCTGTCTCTCATGTATAACTCTGGGTTTCCACATGACAGGTCTGCATAGAGCTAACCTGCAAAGAAAATTAGAGCGCACAACTGCTCTTATAAAGCTAGATCAGAACAGTATTTTTTTAAGGTGGAGATTACCTGAGTGTCTGACTGTCTCACTTTGCAAATGAGGAAGCAGAAGTCCAAAGGTAGAATGATACCTAAAGACACTCACCCAGTTAATGACCAGAATCTGGAATGCCCCCAGCTCTCCCAGACAGGTGCATTTTTTTTTTTTTTGTTGCTTGACATTCAGGACAACCTCAGACTTCTAAGTGGAGTAAACATAGGTGTCCTTGTGCACAGCATATGCCCCATCAGTATCCAGCCCTAGGTAACCTGTACACCAATTGTGCACCTGTCATGGAGAATGAGGCGGTGATCAGCAACCAACAAGACATGAGATGTAAGAAAACTTTCTCAGCTTCTCTTGCTTCCTTGAACTTCTCCTGCTTTTGGTAGTTTGGCCTGTTTATACAAACTTGTCTTTTCTCAAGATGGGTGACCTTCTCACTCTTTGTAATTTTATACAACTGATCCTGAAACTCTTGAGTACTGTTCAGCTGCATTCAGAGCACAACGAAAGAATGTTTATGCTGCTCAAAATAATGAAAATGATAGCTGATATTCCTGTAATCATTTGTTCTGTGCCAGCTATTTTTCTAGTATATTACATATTTTCTTCTTCTTTTTTTTTTCTTTGAGACGGAGTTACACCGTGACGCCCAGGCTGAAGTGCAATGGCATGATCTTGACTTCCTGCAGTGTCTGTCTCCCAGGCTCAAGCAATTCTCCTGCCTCAGCCTCCCAAGTAGCTGGGATTATAGGTGCCCGCCACCACACCCAGCTAATTTTTGTATTTGTAGTAGAGATGGGGTTTCACCATGTTGGCCAGGATGGTCTCAGACTCCTGACCGCAGGTGATCCGCCTCCCAAAGTGCTGGGGTTGCTGGCGTGAACCACTGTGCCCGGCCATACATATATGATTTCATTCCGTTCTCATGGTGATCCTATCAAGTACTTACTGTTACATATTTCGGTTTTATAGTTGTAGAAACCAAGACACAGAGAGAGAAAGTAACTCACCTCAGGTCGTGTGACTAATAAGCAGTAAGTTGTGTTGTAAACCCAGTTTGTGACTTTTAAGCCCTACGTGATATTGGCTGTCACGGAAAAATAATTCTCTATCTAATAACTGCATATACAGGAGATAGTGTGGCATAGTGAAATGTCTTGGGCTCAGAAGGATTAGTCTTTTTCTACTTTACCTCAATCCGGGGCGCCCAGCTGACTGCACTCCTCAGTTTGCGGCACTTTACCTCCTTTGGCCACATGTGGCTTCTACCTGTATGTGTAAGCCCTGCTTTTAAACCAGAAGCCACCCCCATGCCTATGTGTAAAACTACCTAGCGTTTTAAGAAATTACTAAAACATACGATTCAGTTTGATGAAGCAAATAATACATGTTGCACACAGGATCGCTATTGGAGGATACCGGCCTTCCTCAGATAACAGTTGCCATCTTTCTGCTACGGAGATATCCGTGGCTCCCTTAGCCTCCTCCGTTTGTGCAAAATGATATCTCACAGGAAGTAACAGGAAAAAATTACGTCCAGCCATCACTGCCCTTTTCTTTTGGCATTTTGACAGTGGCAGGGTTATGTCCTATAATCAAGGGAAACACAGAGCCGCCATCTCCTAGCAACTCCCTGAAGGTCACTCCCAGGGAATCACTGACGTGGCTGGGTGTGGGTGCATTTCACTTCTAGGTTTGAAGGCAGCGGCGCTCCCACGCTAGCCACGAGCTCTTCTTAGTATACTTCCAATACAGTGAAACTGTGGTGGGTAATGTTGCAAGAAGAATGAGCACTAACGTGTCCTAAGCTCACACAGTTTTATGGAAAAGACATGGAAAAGCTTTATCATCTTTTTTGTTGTGGTTAAAAATCTAACTGCAATTAAATGTCACTAGTAATCAAAATCATCTTGCTACTCTGCTGTTTCCCTTTGCCAAAGTCTGTTTCCCACCTCTTTTCTATCAAGGGACATCTGTCATGCAGGGGTGGACCGCTCACAGCGTCCTCCCTCCACTGATGTTTCCTCCCCGTGGGCCTCTGACCCGCCCCCGCAGTCTGGTGTGCTGGTGGGACCAGTCAGTCAGAACTGGCTCCCACTCAATCCAGGGAGCTGCTGCTCCTGGAGCCTAAAGCACCAGCTGAAGGTGCAATCAACACAGATTTTACTCCACCATCTGTGAAGTAAAGAAGCAAATGTGAGTGTAGAAGAATTCATCCTTCAAACCAAGATTTAGTACATGCCTTAAAAAAAAAAAACTCATTTATACAAGAGAAAACCTGATTCGTGAATTCATTTGAACAAATGACCAAGGCAAGAAGGGGACTTATATCTGAAATGTTTCAACCGCTAGTCACACCTGTCAGTGCCAAGGAAACATTCCCTGTTTAATAGCAGCAAGAGTCACATTTTTGGCAGTACATGCCAGACCCACTTCTAAGTGCTTCGTGTATACTCATCCACTGGGTCCTTCAACCACCCTGGGAGGTTGGCACCGTTGTTATCCCTGTTTCTAGAGGAGGAAATGTGGGCAGGTTCAGAGACAGGACAAGTCACTTTCTGAAGTGATCCATCTGGATATGGTAGAATGGGCTTTTCACAAAGCTGGCTTGGCCCCAGCGTCTACACTCTTGCTTACCTCACCAGCCTGCCCCAGCAGCAGGTGTTATGGGAGAGCACGCCCATCTCTGTCTGGAAGCCAAGCAGCAGGTGATGCCGCAGTTCCTAAAAGTAGCCCGTAGTCAGGATCACAAACCTTTGTTATGAAATACTTTTTCTATGAAATCCTCTGATGATACAGGAACTGTCTATTTCTATTTGTTAGAAGAAGAAGAGGACTACTTTCTCTTAGGTCTCTGACTGTGTGGCTTGCTGTAGAAAAAGATCTTCTAATCTCTCTCCAGAGGTCACATTGTAGGGCATGGCACAGTGGGCATGACTGTTAATAATAGACTTCCTTTCAGAATGTTCTGTTACCTGTTCCAGCAACATTTATTAAGCACTTAAGATTTATTATTTATCTATTGAGCATTTAGTAGTTTTCACTCTTGATTTATGACCTCTGTCTTTAAGGCGTTTGTAGTCGAGGGAGGAAAACATGGATGGAGCTGTCATTCCTGCATACTTCTAAAGGATTTAGATTCTGTCTACATTTTTGATCTGTTGTATTTCAAGTTGTTGAGCTCCAGAAATGTTCTGCTCAGTTCATAAAATACTTTTTAATCTATTTCTATCAAAAACAATTTTGAAATACAATGGAGTGTATTTTAATCATGGTAAGTTAGGGTGTAGGGAAAAATAGAGTTAACTTTACCAGTTTTTTTCTGATTTTAAATTTTCAGTTGCATTTTTCCTTAGTCTTAATTATTCTAGGCTAAATAATTTTTTATTATTTTTTAAGCTAAATATTTATTTTATTTTTTATTTCGTGTCTGTTCCTTTGACCTTTTTATAGGCCTTTTCTCAACTTTACTATCTCGTTGGGGTACAGGAGAGGTGTTTCTTGGAGAGAAAAGCTATAAATTGCTGGAGACTAAATTAATATCAAAATAGAAGGAATTTTGTTACATCATCTCTTTTTTGCCTTTTTGCCTGGCATAATCCCATTTTATGCCTGTTATGTCAGCATAAATACTGATGACTTCTACTTTTACTCTTAACATCACTCTTTCAGTTTAGACAACTTGTTTAGTAATGCTATCCAAAAGCAGAAAAAAGCTGATGATTAAGTAAATTTATTCTTTGCGAACAAATTCATGGACATTTATGAGAAAATGTTGATATTTTAAGAAAATCTGCCGTGAAAAATGCCATAGTAGTTTTTTTTTTTTAATGATTTACAAGCCTCTAACTTATAACCCAAAACACAATTCCTTATTTCTTTATAGTCTCATGTATTCTGAAGATAAGTTAAACTTTTAAGTGATGTGAGAGGTTTAGGTAGCAAGTCTGTTGATGTGGTTTGGCTGTGTCCCCACCCAAATCTCACCTTGAATTGTAATAATCCCCATGTGTCAAGGGTGGGGCCAGGTGGAGATAATCGAATCATGGGGATGGGTTCCCTCAAACTGTTCTCATGGTAGTGAATACATCTACTAGATCTGATGGTTTTATAAAGGGGAGTTCCCCTGCACAGGCTCTCTTGTCTGCCGCCATGGAAGACATGCCTTTGCTCCTCCTTTGCCTTCTGCCATGATTATGAGGCCTCCCCAGCCATGTGGAGCTGTAAGTCCATTAAACTTCTTTCCTTTATAAATCACCCAGTCTCAGGTATGTCTTTATTAGCAGTGTGAGAACAGATTAATACATCCATATACTTAGTTGCTGTTGTGAAACACATTTCTGCACAAATTTTAGGTTACAGGTTTTGTGTGTTGATGAGGTGAAAAAAAAAAAAGCCTAAAGTAAATTTAAGTAAAGTTATATAAACATTACATCTGCCATTATTCTACTTGATGCCACCTAAGTGTATGCAAGAAACTCAATATATAAACCTGGTATAGTCCAAGGATAGGATCAGAGGCTGGCCGAAGGAGCAATGGTGTGACCTGAAGCTCAAAGCAAGACACTGCTACAAAATATCCTGCACTCCAGCCTGCTGACTCCTCCCATTATTCAAGATACTCCTTTAGAAAAGTGGAAGAAAATCTGTTAAAATGCAGATGTATTATTTTGATAAAGCAATGCCTCATCATTCATAATTTTAACAAAACCCAAGGAAATTAAATGTAAGATAGAAAATCAACCATATAGCCACTTAAATAATGAAGGTTATGTTATCACCAGGAAAGTAATTTTTTCATTATACTTAAGGACAGGTGGGTGGCTGTTCCATCCCATTTCTAGAATTGAAATTTAAGATCATGTGTAGTGGTGGTGATTCCAAATTTCACAGAATTGCCTCAGCACTGTTTGAAATCAATGCTAATGATCAGAGTCCAAAGTCACATTGTGATGTTTGTCTAGTTTCACACAAAACAGCAAAGGCAAATAATGGTGTGCACTATGAACATATGGCAATATTAATGTGTACCGGGCTGCGATATCATGACAGTGGGAAACTAAATGATAGTAATGGTTAAATGATAGTAATGATTACAGTTTCTGTTGACCAAATTATAAAGCACCGAGTTGCATTCTGACTTCCTCTTGCACCCTTTTCCTCAGCAGCAATGTTTCTGTAGTTGCCTAAGTGATGAAGCTGATGACCTCTTTGCATTTGCGAAAGGAAAAAAATATATATTGTTTTCAGCAATTTGTAATACTCATCCCTTCCCCAACTACCCTGTGTACAGCTACTTGATGCCAGTACGTGGACTGAATGTCCTTAGAGGTTCCACCCCACGATTAAGTTTCCTGCCTCTGAATCACATTCCCCCGATGTAAGTCTCTGCTCCTCTGAGCTAATCCTCATGGTGGGAAAGAGATGAAAAGCAAACAAGTAAGATGAGAGGTGATAAGAAGTGTTCTGCAGAAAAACTTTTAAAAGACAAAGAACACATGGAGGACTGCATTTTATATGGGGCAGTTAGGAAAGGTCTCTGATACGGTGGTGTTGGAGCATAAATCTAAAGAACTCTAGGAGAGACCTGGGGCTCCAGCAAGAGGACAGTGTGGGCTTGGAGTGTCCAAGGCTCAGTGAGGTGGCCAGCGAGCCTGGAGGACAAAGAGGAAGAGTGGTAGCCATGAGCTAGAGATGCAGTGAGGGCCCAGGACACAGAGGATGCTGCCCGCCGACAAAGGAGGGGAGACGGGAGGTGGCTGGAGGGCTTTGAAGGGGAGAATGCCTGACGTCTCTCAGATGTTCGAGCGTCACTCTGGATACTTTGGGAACAGTGGAACGCAGGTGATGTCAGGGGAGGAAGGGAGAACAACTGTAAGGTTACTGGAAAATTAGACTAAGGTGTTAGGTGGTAAAACGGAAGGTGATGAGAAGTGTTCGGGTCCTGGAGAGATTTCAAAGAGACAGTAGTGATGCAGGATAGTTCCCTGACCCCTTCATGGGACCTGTGGCAGGGGTGCCTCGTTTACGCAGCCTGCCCCTCTCAACTCCTCACAGGAGGGAGTGCACCAGCAAGCAGGGTGGGAACCAGCTAGCCGCTCTGGCACTGGCAGGAGCGAACGCCATGCAGGCCCCGTGGGAACGTCCAGGTGGCGGTGCCTGCGACTCCCAAAGCCCCAGCGGGCGTGTACAGTGCTGTTCTAGCTCTTACAGCTGTTTTAACTCTGCTGTCCACGAATGGCTTAAGCGCTAACAGCTTAGTGGGCCCTCTGCCTTTTCGCGTGAGGCACCTGCCCTCTGCCAGCGAGGGCAAAGGCCAGGTGACAGCCTTTCGTATTTGCACTGGTGGCTCCTGAGCTCTTGTCTGGCATCCAGGAAAAACGAGGTTGCAAGAACAAATTGAAGGATGGTAAGTGTGGGGGATTTCATTGCCGATGAAAGTGACTCTCAGCAGGAAGGGGAGCTGAAAAGGGGACGGGGCAGGTAGGTAATCTTCCCCTTGAATCCCGCTGTCTCTGGCTGGATTCTTCTCCAGAGTTATGCCGTCAAGCTGTCCCTCCGAAGTCAAGCTTCTCTCTGACATTCTTTTGTAGTCCCATCTACCAGCTAAGTCTGGGGTTTTCACAGGCACAGGATGGGGTGAGGCAGGGCTATGGATAGTTTAGGAAAGGCAACATTTGAGCGGGAAAAGAGGGATACAAGTTCTCGCTTTGGGCTGTGGTTTCAGGCTTTTCAGCTTGAGGGTGGGTTTTCCCTGGGGACTCACCCTTTTCTGCCTAGAATTTCTGTGGCTTCTGTTCGTATCAGTAGGATCTGCTCCAACGTGAGGATAGTAGAGGGAGTTATGAGTCGATATGATGTCAGTGTTTTGGGGGTGGACAAGCAAAATGGTGATGCTCTTTATAGGAAAACGAAACTCCATCAGAGGAGAGGATAGGTGGCGGGGAGCACGGTCAGCTGAGGGTGCTGTTGGACAGCTTGCACGTGTGCTGAATAGGCAGCCGATATACCAAGTCTGGCCTTTTAAAGAAAGACCAGGGCTTGAGAAGTACATTTCTGAATCTTCAAATAGCTCTAAATGAGGTTAAACAGCCCCTCATTCAAATACATTTGTACATACTCTACGATTACCTCAAATATTATTGCCTAAACCCCAACATATGTTCGGAATTTGGATGGGGTGGGATGTAGAACAGATTGCTTTGAGACAGAAAATAGTGCAAAAAGATGACGGGAAGTGAATACACAGTAAAAATCTGTTAGACACCAAAGATCTGCTTCACTTCCACTGCAATTTTTGTGGGCACTTTGACACTTAGAACTCAGCTGGCTGATGCTGTACAGCAAGAGACCATGTGAACTGAAGCATTGGTTAGACCTCCACATTTCTACAAACCGCTCTAGCCCTGGTTGAACTTGGGAAAATAAATATCTGTATGAAAAAGTTGTCTAGATCTGTCACATAATTACTCTCTTGTTTAATTGTAGAATGCATGAAATTTGTTAGAAAATGGCCTGCTTAAGAGTCTCATGTCAGGTCCAGGCACATTGGCTCAGGCCTGTCATCCCAGCACTTTGAGAGGCTGAGATGGGAGGATGAGATGGGAGAGGTGGAGATGGGAGACCAGGAGTTCAAGACCAGCCCAGGCAACAAGGTAAAACCCCAGCTCTACAAAAAAAAAAAAAAGAAAAAATGTGCTGAGTGTGATGGTGCATATCTGTACTCCCAGCTACTCAAGAGGCTGAGGTGGCTTGAACCTAGGCAGTCAAGACTGCAGTGAGCCATAATCACACCACGGCACTCCAGCCTGGGCAACAGAGCGAGACCCTGTCTCTAAAAAAATAAAAAATAAAATAAAGTTATTCCAAATATCTGATGAATAGGATCCTTGTTATGTTTTGCACACCTATTTATCTGCAGTTTCCTGATAGGAATGTGACTCAGTTTGCGTCTGTGAGAGCACATCAGTGTTTACCCGGTTTCCCTAAGCTCATCAGACAGCACCACCTCTCCACTGGCCCTGTGCCGGCTCACCTCCCATGCTGTGTGAGCAACAGGCTGGCCAGTGCCCCCTGTTACCATCAGCAGCCACGACGAATCCATCACTCAAGTTCTGAAATTGATGAGACAGGAGCTCACTCCTTCAGCACGAAAGCAACTGTGTAACTCACACAGAGAACAAAGGCAAAAACCAAAACCCCTTCAGTGCTAGAATCTCATGACCATGACACAAACAGTCAGCATGTAGGAAAGAAAAACTTGAGTGGTAAATATAGAGGAAAACACATTCATTCCAGCTTCAAGATTTAGGTGGAATGTAGATCGAATTTAAATCCTAAGAACTCAGACACAGTCAATTGACGACAGAACAATTCCCTTTTGCCTCATTTTAAAGCATCATGTAAGTAAAAAGTTTGAACGCTTTGAATGAGTTTGAACACCTCATGCCTTTTGGCCACTAGCATGCTGTTATTTTATGTGGCAAGACGAGGCATCCACAGCTCCCAGGCGTCAAGACTGAAGGACACTCTGCATCTCCCTTAGGGTTTGAGATCTCTGAGTCAGGGAACACTGAGTGAAAGCAAATCTGAACTATTACTAGGGATCTTCAGTCTTGGCAAAAAGAGTTATAGGTGTTAGATTAACAACATTTGGAGGCTGGTTCCCCTCATTTTACAGATGAGGAGACCAAGGCCAAAAACTTCAAGTGACTTTGTCCCTCTCCTTAACATACTTACCAGTGTAGCTAGAAAGGCAATGCAGGCTGGTCCACAGAGTGAGTTAGTTACCTCAGTCAGTTACAGCTGAACTCCTTGTTCCACTCTTTCTCCCTTCTCACTACTGCACTTGACTAGTCTTTAAAAAAAAAAAAAAAGGCAATGCATATAAAAAGTTAAATGAAATGGCAGTGACATCAGAAGTGTCGTAAGGGAGCCTAGGATTCAATGTCAGGTGAAGGGCACAAGTGGTGAGCCTACAGTAATGCAGAGATGTGGGTGACGGGGCAGGCGAGGAGATGGGAGGATCTTGAACTCAACTTCGAAAAGCAAATGAGTGGAGTTTGATAACAGAGGACGGCATTTACAGATGGCCACAGACATTAAAGGGAAGTTTGTGTTAAGGAAGGGTAGGTTAATTTTTCTGCCTTATCATCGGAATATATTGTTTTAAATGTAGGGGTAGACACGTATGCTATAATTTAGATGTCTTTTTCATTTCATTTTAAAATAACAAAAACATATTTAAAAAGTAACAACATACATTACCAACACTTGGAAAATTGGCAGAAAAACTCACTAATAATTATTCCTACCCTAATAAAAATGATTAGTCTTTGTATGAAACCTGCCATTTAGTGTCAACAAAATGTTTCTTTATTGTAATTTTAGTTTCCTTTTATTTTTTTAAAAAAAAATACATTGGGCCAGCCGCAGTGGCTCACACCCGTAATCCCAACACTTTGGGAGGCTGAGGCAGGCGAATCACCTGAAGTCAGGAGTTCAAAACCAGCCTGGCCAACATGGCAAAACCCCATCCCTACTAAAAAATACAAAAATTAGCTGGGCAAGGTGGCACATGCCTGTAATCCCAGCTACCTGGGAGGTTGAGGCAGGGAGAATTGCTTGAACCCACGAGGCAGAGGTTGCAGTGAGCAGAGATCCCACCACTGCACTCCAACCTGGGCGACAGAGTGAGACTCCATCTCAAAACAAAGAGAAAAGGTTGAAGAGCTCTCTGGTTCTCAAGAACTGAATTGCAATTTTTTCAGAGACATATACATTCATACCCACATAAAAATAGATATAAAGATTGGAGATCCAGAAATAATATTCTAATGCAGATTTTAAAAGATAGTAGTAGATTATAAAAGTCATGATAAAAATAACATTAAACTGTCTAGAAAACACTTTATTTGGATCTTGGAAAGTTGCTCACTTTTCAGACCCACCTTTTGTGGGCCTTTTCCCCCTTGCCTTAGTGATTTGAAGGTTGTCAAAACCACATGTTTATTCCCCCTTTCCTTTTTGATTAGCATGACCAAGAAAGCACTGAGAAGGGAGACCATGGAAGCAGGCATCATGGAGGGTGGAAAGAATGGGTAAGATAATTCCAGGAAAAACTAAAAATAGCTCATTAGCCTCGTGCCAAATGTATATGAAGTCATTTACTTCTTATAAGGTTCATCCAACTGAACAAAGTTATTTCATTTTTGAATGTTCCTGTGATTATAACTAAAAGATGACTCATCCAATCTGATGGCTCATAATTCCTCTTGAGACTAAACATTCAGAATCAGGATGAACAAAAAATTAATGAAGACACAAAGGGTGGTTCTGATGACGGTTTTGATCCTTGCAAAGTTAAACAAATGCCGGCTGTGCTCCCTGTCTTTATCTATTACATGTATCTGTGACAATATAGTTTCTTGATCACATTTATTTATCATGGGTTATTACATAGTGACAGATATAAACTTAAGGAATGACATGCTTAATATGTTTGCCACAATTCCATACATTGTTGAGGATGCTGCTTTTCTGACTAAGGAGAATTTTTGTTCATCATCTAAGAATCTCTCCTCTGAAGAGTGAGAGCCCAAGTCAGCTCTGCCTTAAATTCATGATTGATTTTATGAGGGTCACCCAGAACCCACTGTGCCCTTAACAATGAAGCCTAGGAGAAGCCTGGGCTCCTTAAAGGGGAAGAAAGATGGACCTGACCATCCTATGGTGGGTGTTAAGAATAAAGTGCTCGGGGATGTTTGTGAGAAACACAGAGAAATACTGAAATGGTCTGACTGTGTCCCCACCCAAATCTCATCTTGAATTGTAGCTCCCATAATTCCCACGTGTCCTGGGAGGGACCCGGTGGGAGGTAATTGAATCATGGGGTGGGTCTTTCTCGTGCTGTTCTTGTGATAGTGAATAAGTCTCGTGAGATCTGACGGTTTTATAAATGAGAATTCCCCTGTGCAAGCTCTCTAGCCTGCTGTTGGGTAAGATGCCCTTTGCCTTCTGCCATGATTGTGAGGCCTCCCCAGCCATGTGGAACTGTGAGTCAATTAAATCTCTTTCCTTTATAAATTACCCAGTCTTGGATATGTCTATTAGGAGCATGAGAACAAACAAATACAACTATCACCACGGAATTGTGAGAACAAGCATCAAAAACAGCAGCTGTCTTATTGAAATAAATTTATGTGCCTTATACCCACGATAAAAAATAAAGACGTTTGTATGAAATTTGTTTTTGAGTAATTATAGTATACATGAGCATTGCCAATATTGCTCACTGCAGGGCATACTGTACCTTGATTAATCCCGATTATGACAGACTCACACTCAAATTTTGGTCAATAACTAAGTTTTGTGTTATAAACCATTGCCATCCTTTATGTCCTTATATCCACGAAAGACATTATAATACAAAAACTCTGAAGCCAAACTACCTGGATTCCCAAGCTTCACTCACTACTTAATAGCTGTGTGACCTTGTAACTTCCCTGTGGTTTGGTGTTTCTTTGCAGTAAAATAAGATAACAATAATATTTAACTTGTTTGGTTGTTGTGAGGCTCAAGTCAATTAATATATGTGTAATACATAATATATATGTAACACATATGTAATTAATATATATATAATATCTGTAAATATTCTTAGAACAGTTTTTGGCACATAGAAAATACTTTTAAGTAGGAGCCATATCATTTAAATTGTCTGCCAAACAGTTAATTAACAAGCAAAGCATTAAGAAACATGTACATACATGTTTATGACAGAACTCTCCAAAATAGCAAAAATCTAGAAGCAACCCAAATGCCCCTGAACAAAATGTGGATGTACAAAATGTGGTATTTTCACAAAATTAAATATTATGTAGGAGACAAAGTGAACACACTACAGGAATAACCAACAATATAGATGAATCTTAGCAATACAATTATATGCAGCATGACATCATTATAAAGATTAAAACAACTAAAATAAATGTGCTTTTAAAAGACATATAAATACAATGAAATTATATGAACAGGAAAGGAAGAGAATGATAAGCATGGAATTCAGAATGATGGTTACTCAAATGCATGAAGCTGAGGGAGTTATAACAGCACAAGTCATCTGGATTGACACAGGTTCTTACGAAGGTCTATCTTTGGCTTTAGATGGTTGGTGTGTAGATGTTTAGTGACAGAAGGAAGGAAAGGAGGGAGGGGGATGTACGTGACTTTGTCATGCACCAAGGATTATGATTTATCCATTTATGTATACTTGAGACACAACCCCCAAAGTAACAATAATCATTCTCCATTGCTACAGTCAATATCATTTAGGTTATATTACAACTAACTAAAAGATAAAAGAGTCAGGGGTTTGCTTGCTTGCTGTTTGTGGATCTGATTTTGGTGGGGATATGGAGTGGTAAGATATATACAAACAGCCCATGTACTGAGAATTTTTCTAAAATAAATATTTGTATTAGTCTTCTCTTGGAAAAACAAAATCACAAGTCACATTAGTGTTTAGGGTTCAATGGTAAAAATGCTTTTCTTTAAAATGTATGATATATATTGGTGATTTAGAATTGATTAAATCAGTGCAAGCATAGCATTTTCATGACACTGTTGGTATTCAGGAAACGTAAATAACTTCTTAAAATACACTTCAGACTTCAAACAAAATCATCCTGCCAGTTGCCAAAATACCAGCTCAATTATCTTTGCCATTTGCCAGGGATTTTCAGGAATGAGTGTGGATTTGTTAGCCTGATACCTCTAAATCATCTAGAGATTCCTCAAGTGACATATGCCAGAAGACAATGTAAACTGGTGTCTAGGGACACCATTACATTCCAGATGTCCAATAGGAACTCGCCCTCAATAGACTAGAAGAGCCAAGGGGTGGACTGTAATGGTAAATGAGGGGGAATCCTCAAGCTCCTTTGTCTAACTCTCCCTGACAAAGTACTTCACGATGGGAGTCATTCTGTCATGTCTGTAAATGAGAACGTCTTCTTTCTATAAATATTTACTGGGTAAATAATATGTATCAGATATTGTTAGAGGCTGAGCGTATAGCAGTGAAAAAACAGAAAATCCTCATTCGTGTTTGCATATAGAACATATCAATATTAAACTTTAAGGAATTTTTTTAATGAACAGGTCCAGTGTTTACATAATCCATCTGAAAGAATGTATTCCTAAAATATTTTTGATAAAACAAAGAGAGGATTGGAAAATAAAATCTGGACAAAAGTGATATTATGATTTCTTTGAGGCTTTAATATTGACCAATTTCTGGGTAGTCCTGTACTGAACTAGGAAGATAAAATCCACAAACTCATGACCTTTGAGACAACTGGGTGGGGAACACGGACGGCATGTGTACGTGTGCCTGTGCATGTGTGTGCATGTGCATGCATATTTGTGTGTGTGCACATGTGCATACTCACACTGCTTTTTCTCTCACCTACCTGTGTGACACTGGAACATCATCATCCATTTTGGATCCATTGCTGTTATGGGAACATGAAGCAACAGTATAACTCCTGCACCACATAAGCTGGTCAGAGACTCCCATCTGCCCACTCTGTGTGTTAACCTATGCCTAACCTATATCTGACCTATGCAAAATCAAAAGGACTAGAAATGCTTACCTTGCATGCCCAAGTCCCTTGGGCAAATGAACTGTGGGACTGAGATAGAAGCATGCTGCCCTTCCCAGAGCTGAATGTTTCTTGTCTTATTTCTCAAAACATGGAGAGTTGAGGGAGAGGGAACATCCAGGGTAATTTGTGGCGTAGAATGGGCTCTCAAACTTTTTGATTAATGAATTGAATAATGAATGAATGGGTCTGGTGTGGTGGTTCACACCTGTAATCCCAGCATTTTGGGAGGCCAAGGCGGGTGGATCACCTGAAGTCATGAGCTCGAGACCAGCCTAGCCAACATGGTGAAACCCCATCTCTACTAAAGGTACAAAAATTAGCCAGGTGTGATGGTGCATACCTGCGATCCCAGGTACTCAGGAGGCTGAAGCAGGAGAATGGCTTGAACCTGGGAGGTGGAGGTTGCAGTGAACTGAGATCACACCACTGCACTCCAGCCTGGGTGACAGAGTGAGACTCTTTCAAAAAAATAAATAAAATAAAATAAAATAAAATAATAATAATGAGTGAATGATAGCATTCTCTGAGGTGAGGAATACTGGAAAAATGGGGTGAGGTTTGGGGAGAAGGGAGTATCATGACCCCAACATGAAATGGGAACTAAATATGAATTATGTCTGAATTATAACTTAGATATACCAATTTAGAAATCGAGGTAATTCAGTGAGAGTCTAGGCTGTCTTTACTTTTGATGATATTAAAAGCTATAGTCTTAGGCAAAGTGCTAGCATAAAAAAATTATATTACACAAAATAAACCTTTTTAGAAGGATTCATTCCATATAAATGGATGTTAGAAGTACAAATCATTCTTATGTGTTCCTTAAACTAGGACCCTGCAGGATTCATTTAGCTGTTACTGCCTGGACCTAGAGTTAATCTGTATTTTTGAAGGAAAATTAATTGTTTCTTCACAAGCACTTCATAATTCACACTTCTCCCTAATTCAGATTGCTTTTCTTAATCATCTGAAGTTAATGATACATTTATCACATAGTAGCCTTACAAATAGCCATAATATTAAATCATAATTTATGTGAAGTAAACATTCTAATTTCAAAACTTCTGACATGGGAACAGGTTGATTAAAGTTTTTGTGGGTCATAAGACTTTGGTAATTGTTTGTGAGCCTGATGCCAACATTTCTCAACAGTAATCAATGCACAGGACAGCAACCATCCACATGAAAATAACTCAAAATGTAATTGTACTTCCCACGCTATTGTCATTTAGCAAGTTACAGCATGACTGATTCAGCCAGTAAGAAAAATGTGATGAGAATATTGGCTAGGAATACAATCTGCTTAGATATTTTAGTCTTTTGTTTCTTCAAAAGTCAATAGACTTTTACTCTTAAAAATAGGAGCTATTCTAAAACGTAGTATTTGGAACGCCAAGCTGCCTCCGTGACTGAGATGTCTGTTTTGAAGTTCTCCTCAACTGTAAATTCTAACAGAATAAAAAAAAATCAATGATTCTTGTTACCTCCAATGTTCCTACAACTACTCATGAAAAAAGCTTTAAAAATTAATGAAAATTGATGGAATGAAGTTCTGTCTGTTTGTTCTGGTGCAGATTTATAAAATGGATTCTATTTTAGGAACAATCAAATTCTAAAATTGAGAAGCTCAAGGGTAGGACACTGGAGATAATACAGAAAGACATGTAATATATAAACAATTCTCTAGATTTCATATCTGGAGTTAAGTAAACTAGACAACAAAGAGGGAGACAGCCTTGGATGTTGGCTTGGACATGTGTTAATGTGTATCTCATCTCATCGTGATGCTATCGGAAACACAGGTCTTTAATCATCACCTTTTTCTGAATTTTAGTATGTGAATGAGTCATTAAATATTGGCTTCCAGTGAGTTTCTGCTTGATATGTACAATCATACATATGGCATACAATCCACATAATGGCATAGCGGTTTGCACATTAAAGTTCAATAAATGTTTGTTGGTTGAATATACCTTTCCTAGATTTAGCAAAATTTCAAACCATAAAAGGCCCTTATGTGCTTTTATATTTTAAATCAAGTCTTTCATGTTATAAACTTTAAAACTCAGGCTCATCAAAGTGAGGTGATTTGCCCAAGCATACCTTCCCACACAAGGCTTAATACTGACACCCACTTTAGTACAATAAAAAAAAGGTAATGTTAAGAGCACATACCTGGAAATTCCCTAAAACATAGGTTGTCGAACGCTGACTCTGCCACCTCCTAGCTATTGATGTGCGCTATGGTCTGGATATTTGATTCCTCCAAATCTCATGTTGAAATTCGATCCCCATTTGGAGATGGGGCTTAATGGGAGGTGTTTGAGTCTTGGGACCAGATCCTTCATGAATAGATTAATGTCCTCCCTGGCGGAGGGAGAGTGAGGGAGTTCTTGCTCTATTCATTCCTGTGGGGGTTCCCTAGAGAGCTGATTGTTGAAAAGAGCCTGGTACCTTCCCGCTGTCTCTTGCTTCTGCTCTCACCATGTGACCTCTGCACGCTGGCTCCCTTTCACCTTCTCCCCTCCACCAGGAGTTGAAGCATCATGAGGCCTCTCCAGAAGCCAGGCAGATGTCAGTGCCATGTGTCCCATGCAGCCTGCAGAACCGAGAGCCAAATAACCCTCTTTTCTTTATAAATTACCCAGCCTCAGGTATTCCTTTATAGCAACACATTGACTTAGACAAGGTATGCAGATATATACTTCTAAAGTTGCCTCCCCCACAAAAAAGAAATTTATGGCCAGGCACGGTGGCTCATACCGGTAATCCTAGCACTTTGGGAGGCTGAGGCAGGTGAATCATGAGATCAGGAGATCCAGACCATCCTAGCCAACATGGTGAAACCTCATCTCTCAGGAGGGGTTTCGGCTACTCAGGAGGCTGAGGCAGGAGAATCACGTGAACCTGGGAGACGGAGGTTGCAGTGAGCTGAGATCACGCCACTGCACTCCAGCCTGGCAACAGAGCAAGACTCCATCTATAAAAAAAAAAAAAAAAAAAAGGAAAGAAAAAAAAAAGAAAGAAATTTGCTAACTTTTTGGCCCATCCATTATTGTTTGCCCTCTCCCAACATGCGTGACACTTTCTTACCCTCTGCTCTGTCTTAGCAATGGCAGACAGCCAACATCCCAATAATAATAGTTCATGTTAACATTTTCTATGTACTATAGAAAAGTCATCACTCCTCTCAAACATAATTAACTAGAATCAATGTAACTGCGTGTGGTCCCAACATGCGTTCTGGGTTTCCTTTGGCAAATGCTGCAGCACAGATGACAAAGTGCTTTTACTCTCCATTATAAAAGAAGAAATGGAAATGAAGTCAGTAGGTGTCAGATCAGAAGTCAGTGGGTATCTCCATCCATGAAGATGTCCACGCAGACATTCTCTACCTGTGGACCTGAAGGAGAGCAGGCTGAGTGCCAGGGTAGAGTCGGTGTGAACAAGAGACCCAGGTTGGACCTGTCAGGTGATCCATGGCCCTGAGCGTCATTGGCAGCCTACCCTGGAGCTAAAACCAGGCTGTCCTGAAAGAGTTTGTGTAGTTGGGAAGTCAAAGGAAATGTTTCTGCTTTTCCAAGAGCGGCAAAGGTCCAAGATAAAAGAAAGAGTGTTGAGAGTTTGTTTCTGCAGATAAAAGGGAGAGAAATGACTGATAAAGATCAGACTAAGTAGGGTTTCACTACATATGTCAAAACATGGCAACTAACAATCTTAAAAGGTGTTCTGATCATTTCTACGTTTAGCCGCTGTGTCAAATAAGTTAGGGTATTATGAAACAACAAAAACTTTGTTCAAATAAGTTTCACTGTTCTCCACTGTATAACTGTGGAGTATAAATTTGTATTTGTATGTTGTTTTTCTTGCCTATTTTTGGTGGATTGAGTGAAAGTTTTAGCTTTAAATAGTGGCAGGGCATGAAGGACTATATTAGGTATGAAAAATGAAGAATGCTGGGAACACGTGTGTGGGGTGAGGACTAGAAGTGAGGTCATCTGGGCTGGCATTTTGCTGAACAAAAGGGCCATAGATACCACATCCCATTTCGCTGTACAATTCTGAAGTCTTAAACCCCTTACTTCTAGGATGGACTTGTTTTCATTCTCTCTGATGACAGTTGTGAACCAGGTGGTTAAAAACTCAGCTTTGAGAAACAGTCTCATTGGGAGATCATGTTTCTTAAATTCAGGTACATCTTGAGGGAACATTGAAGCTTCTATAGCTGCAACTGTTATTCCTGCATCTTCTTGTCAATTCAAAGTACGAATTTGGTGTGTTTCAGAGTATTAACCCGAAGGGCCACTGGAATGCGTTCCATGAGATGAAAGAAAAAATAAACCTCAAGTACATGTCAATAACTTTTCCTGTTGCTGCTGGTAGTCACCTGGAAACTCCCCGTAGTGTGTCTGCCATATTGTTCTGTGACCCACCCTACCTCCCCAAGCACCACCTCCAAACCTGCCTAGAGACTCAAGTTCATGCCAGCTTGACTCACGCACAGACACACGTGGACACTTTAAAGAAGGTGAGGCAGGGCCGGGCACGGTGGCTCAAGCCTGTAATCCTAGCACGGGAGGCGAGGCGAGCATCATGAGGTCAGGAGATCGAGAGACCATCCTGGCTAACACGGTGAAACCCGTTTCTACTAAAAAAAAAATACAAAACTAGCGGGTGAGGTGGCGGAGGCCTGTAGTCCCAGCCTTCTCAGGGAGGCTGAGGCAGGAGAATGGGTGTGAACCCGAGGCCGAGGAGCTTGCACAGTGAGCTGAGATCCCGGCCACTGCACTCCAGGCTGAAGCGACAAGCCAGACTCCGTCTCAAGAGTAGAGGCAGCCGTAGCCCAATCTTCTTTGATTCATGCAACCACCGTTCATTTAGACATTGAGTTAATTATATTTTTCAACAATTGCATTAAAGCCCTTAGACTTATTCCATATACATTTTTGAAAAGCCGATCTCTTCAACCTAATCATGAAATTTAGTTTAGCCAAATTTAATTCACCCTGTCAAGGTCATCTTTCTACTTATTACCTACCCCACTCCCACGTGTGTGCCTTCTGTAGAATCAATATGCACACCACTTTGTTTTCCCTAAAATAAAAATGTGGAAGACACAGTCGGAAAAGGGTACTCCTCAAATTGAGTACCTTTTATTCACCTATGATTCAGCTTAACACTTGTACATTTAGTACATGGAGAAACATAAGGAATTTTCTCAAATTTCTGAATAACAAAGGAACAGCAGCATATAAATAATAATACATTTCTGATGTCAGAAGTAAATGACTTATTATTTTCTCACTCAAATTTTCTAAAATGAATCAAACTGCCTTAAGATATGCAATTTAAGATACGTTTTGACCAGGCGTGGAGCCTCACACCTGTAATTCCAGCACTTTGGGAGACCAAGGCGGGCAGATTACCTGAGGTTAAGAGTTCGAGACCAGCATGGCCAACATGGTGAAACCCCATCTCTACTAAAAATACTACAATTAGCCAGGCATGATGGCACACATCTGTAATCTCAGCTACTCGGGAGGCTGAGGCAGGAGAATTGCTCGAACCTGGGAGGCGGAGGCTGCAGTGAGCCAAGATTACACCACTGCACTCCACCCTGGCCAACAGAGTGAGATTCTGTCTCAAAAAAAAAAAAAAAAGAAGGTACATTTCATTCTGGATAAATTTTGTAAGTAATGTATTACTTAAATTTTAAGACTATAAGATCAAATTAGAGCAAATTTTCCCCCTGCCCCAAGATTTAAATTCCACATAGCAAGTGGGATTTCACCATTGCAGATCTGAGACACATATAAACATGAATTGGTAATAATTCTGACAGTATAGTCTGTCAAAAATTCTGACAAACTTTGACATTGCTAAGGTATGGAAATGTTGTTTCAGGTGTTCAGGAAACAGGTGTATTCAATCAGAAGAAAAGTGTGGCTTTTTAAAAATAGTGAATTAACAATAAGCATGCTTATTTAACCGCAATAGTTTCACAACGTAACATTACCTTGAAAATAACTTAAAATAAATATACTTATTAACTGAAAATTCTAAGGTTTTCAGAAAAAAAAAAATATCAATAGCTGTTGGTCTAGGCTTAGACCAAGAAGGTCTAAGATGCTCTGGGGTGAGCAGACCTGATTAACACTTTCCGTTTGGATTTGTGCTGTGATTGGGCAAAAGGAATCCTTGTCATAGCAACCACTGTTTTCCTGCTAGTCCTAGAAGAAGAAACATACAGTTCTATGTTAACAGTTCTTATTTCATTCATCAAACAGTTTTGCCTTCTACCGCACTGTCTTCTTGTATTTTGTTCTTTTCCCTAATCCCTAACCCCTGCCTCATATGATTCAGCACTTAATTAAGCAGGGTATTATAATATTTTAAAGGGAAAGATCTTGATTTCTTTTGTTGTTTGTTTGTTGTTTTGTTTTGTTTTGTCAAGATGGAGTCTTGCTCTGCTGCCCAGGCTGGAGTGCAATGGCACGATCTCGGCTCACTGCAGCCTTCGGCTCACTGCAACCTCCACCTCCCGGGTTCAAGACATTCTCCTGCCTCAGCCTCCAAAGTAGCTGGGACTACAGGCATGTGCCACCATGCTAGGCTAATTTTTGAATTTTAATAGAGACGGGGGTCTCTATGGCCATGTTGGCCAGGCTGGTCTAGAACTCCTGACCTCAAGTGATCCTCCTGCCTCGGCCTCCCAAAATGCTGGGATTACAGGCGTGAGTCACTGCACCTGGCCAAGATCTTGATTTCAAATGACGTTTTAAGATTCCTTAAAGGAGGATGCCTATTATTTGCTGAGAGTCAGGAGAGATGAACTACTTTTGAGTATCTGCTTGGGGCATCCATTTGTCTTATCCTCAAATGTCTAACCCTAAAAATGAGTTGATTGATCTCAATTCCTACCAGAGCCTTTGATGCTTTCCTTTACTTAAAGTCTAAGTACGAGACATGCAAAACTAGACTAGATTACATAATTCTTTTGATATCAGATGATTTTTATATTTCAAAGTATAAAAATTAAATTGGAAGATTTTAAAATTAAAAGCCGTGAGAAACTTAGCAAAGCATAAAATTTTAAAAAATGGTTCTTTAAAAAGATCAAAGCTTTTCTCCTCAAAATAGAAATATGTGCTTCTCAGTACGCGGTGGGAAATCGGAGGCACTCTCCCTTATTGAATTAAGCAGGAGTAGGCTGCCATCAGGATGTTGTCACTCTGCAATTTGTCACACAATTTGTTATGTGACATTTTATAGACATCTCTTTTCTTTCAGCCATCACTTTTGGCTATCAACTGTCAAAGGGAAAGAGAATGATTTTTTTTTTTTAAAAAAGCTAATCGTCACAACCTTTATAGTGTCACTTTCCCTTAGATCCAGTAGCATTGTCTATAGCTGGGCTAGGAGGCAAGGGTTTGATTCAACTATTTTCTTAGATTTTCTCTTGTTCATGGCAATGTGGTGGGTGGCGGCGGGGGGGCAGAAATCTTAGCTAAATAAAGGATCTTTTTAAGGAAGAAAGAAAGCTGCCTGGAACGTAGAATTCCTTTTCAATTCCAACATGTTGCTAAGCTGGGTGTGGGACCAATGGGAGACGGGAAAATCCATAGAAATCAATCTAATTAACCATATGGCTTGCTTCAATCTAAAGCAATACAATAATGCCCCATGTATTTTCAGGAAAGTCTAGATTATCTTCTTAAGACTCAATCAAAGGTAAAGGTCTGCTTCAGAATATTTGAAATATGAGTGAATGGGAATGATGCCAGTTTGCCGGATTGGGGATGCTTTGCTGTCGGTGGGGGAGTCGATGATAATGACATTGGTATAAATTGTTTGGATGCATAGAAATGGGCAGAACTGGGATTTGAGTCAAGCTTCACCTATTTCTTGATCCATTCTTCCAATGCTATTCAGTTTGCCTACTCAATGTAGGCAAAATTCAGTGCTATTCAGCTTGCCTCCCTGTAACATGTGTTACAGGGATATTCTAATTAATTCCTCGTATGTCTCTTTGATAAGGTGCCTGACTCATGAGATCCTCATTCAGGATCTCCATTATTTTCATTAGAAATTTTTTTGCTTTTGATTTGCACTTTATAAGCCTATGGAATTCTCCTAATACTGTACTATCAAGTTGAACAAATGACTTAGTCTTAGAAAAAAGACGCACTTGAAAATACTTAGATGAGTTCTGTAATTATCCCTAAGCTTACAATATAAAAGTAAGGAACGCCATGAAAGTAGGTTGGCTGGGCACGGTGGCTCACACCTGTGATTCTAGCACTTTGGGAGGCTGAGGCAGGTGGATCATTTGAGGTCAGGAGTTCGAGACTAGCCTGGACAACATGGTGAAACCCCATCTCTACTAAAAATATGACATGGTGGCACATGCCTGTAATTCCAGCTACTCAGGAGGCCGAGGCAGGAGAATCACTCAAACCCAGGAGGCAGAGGTTGCAGTGGGTCAAGATCGCACCATCACATTCCAGCCTGGGCAACAGAGCGAGACCCCACCTTAAAAAAAAAAAAGGTTCTGGACCAATATTAAATCACATGACCATTTAAAGCAAATAATTAAATGAGTGATTCACCAACTTTGAGACTTTGGAATAACATCGGAAGGAATCATTTACCAGGTGATCAACTTCTAATCAGTAAAGTCTTTAGGGAAAATTGATAAGTATTTTGAACAGCTTACATTGTAAAGTCTCAAAAGGAAAATTGCTGGTTTCCTTGGAAGACATATAGTCCTCTTTTTTCAGGAAATTTTTCCAGATATCAGGACATTTGGTCTAATTAAAATGAAAGCTTTGCATATTCTCATAAAAAATTATCAACAGCCTCATGTTCATTTGTTTCTTTACTATTCGTGGTAATAATTTCTCTTTATTTCTAGAAATGATGTTGAATGTGTTCTGGCCTCAGCATGGATAAATAGATGCCGTGGGTAATTTGGCTGCTGAACACTAAGGAACATTTTCAGGCACTGTTAGGGCTTCTGGGAGGTGCTTGGTGTTCTTAGGAGCATGGACAGTCATGCCATCACTGTTGACTTGTGTGCCACCCACTCAGAGGCAGAAGGCTCTCTGAGCCAATTTCGAGAAACTAGTCAGAAAAGAGTTTCTAAACTCACAAAACAAACTACTTGGAGTTTTCCTGTGAATATTTCAAAGCAGCATGTTGACATATAGGAAAGATAGGTGAAGATGAATGTCAACCTGAATTAAGTCATTTGACTATAATTGAAAGGTGAAATCATTTGGCATTTATGAATACATCTTATTTTACCACAGTCAGAGACAGAGAGATGCATGAATACATTGATCACTTAGGACAGTTTATCCAAAAAGAGTGCTACAAATGATCCCATTTCAAAATAAATAAGTAAATTCAAGTTAAAATCTGGTACATAACCTTAATATGATTGTATTTTTATTCTCATGTTTAAAATACATCTCTGTGAAAAAAAACTAACATCCTGCAATGTTTTCCTACTACTTAAACATCAATATGTCCTTTTTTGAATAATATATGAACTGTGAATATATTAATTTCAAAATAACTGTAGCAATGTATTGGCTTAAGTTGTCTTTTGGGCAACTCCTCACATTAACAGAGATAAAATTCAATCCTCTAGTTTCATCCATGGTCTTGGTGCTTAAATTCAGGTCTACAAAAATAAAATGACTTACATAGAATTCTTGGCCAACACTGGGGAAAGGATTTTGTCTCTGCTGCTCTTCAAAATGGGATGCCTGGTAATCAAAACAATTCAAGCAGAGTTATAAGACAACAGGCACAAAGGCATGTTCATACCCATGCAGGATCAAACTCCTTAGGACCCTCTTTCAAAAGTTAAATTACCCAGTCTATTCTCTTATGCATGTTGAGAACACAGTCTGCTCTGACTCAGAGAAGAGTGAGATGTCTGATAATCCGAAGACATTCAAGCAGAATTGGCCAGGCGTGGTGGCTCACGTCTGTAATCCCAGCACTTTGGGAGGCTGAGGCAGGAGGATCCCGAGGTCAGGAGTTTGAGACCAGCCTGACCAACATGGTAAAACTCCGACTCTACTAAAAGTACAAAATTTAGCCAGGTGTGGTGGCTCACACCTGTAATCCCAAGCTACTCAGGAGGCTGAGGCAGCAGAATCACTTGAACCCAGGAGGTGGAGGTTGTAGTGAGCCAAGATCGCGCCACTGCCCTCCAGCCTGGGCAACAGAGTGAGACTCTCTCTCAAATAAAAAAAAAAGGAAAAGATAAAAAAGAAATTCAAGCAGAATTAAAAGACTATAGATCCGAAGTCATGCTGTTAACAGCCCTTCCACAATCAATCAACACAGTCTATTGCCATATGTGTTTTGGCAGTGGAGGCTACTCTAACCCGTAAGTAAAACAAATCCATTGTTGTCACAAATTAGGACACATATGAAGTTGCTTTTTATATGAAACTTTGACAAAAGTAAATACAACCCCCTAGCACCTACTGAAAATCATGTGATCCCTTCATGTTCGGAGAGTTCTTTGCTCCATGGACCATCTGCTAAGGCTCATGACCATGTTATGGTCAGTTCTCACAGTCTCGTCCCTGGTTCAATTCCAAGTGAAGAGAATACTTGAAATACTGTTTTCTAGTAGCATGCAAAGACTCTAGGAATTTGATGCTTTCCAGAATAATCTGTGCTTGTTATGTAAGTACAATCAAGGACACTTTTTCAGAGCAGAACAAAAGAGATTAGATTCGCTTTAGTTTGAACTGTCTAAAGAGAGTTCTCAGTCGTGGATTTGTTAATGGACTTAGCACAAATAATGGAAATAGAATCATGCATTTTTATTAGTCATCCAAGAAGCCTTTGGGTTTCAGGTTCTTCTTGAGAGCTCAGTCACTGGGGTTCTTCTTTTAACGACTTGGAAAATGTCTTGCTTAATTAGGAAGTTAGTCATTTCACATTTTGACATCGAAAACAATGGGAAGTTGAAAAACCTCACAAATTACATTTATAAGTAACAGGATACATCACTTTAAAGATGAAAACCTCAAGGATTTGTGGCGCCTTTCTTTGTTCTTGTTAATCCTATTTTACTTTTTGAGTGTTAGATGTTCTGTAAATATTGGCATTTGAATTCAAACAATAGATGTTGATAACTAGTTCTGCAACTTGGTACAAAAACATTATTACAGTATATCAGCAGATTTTGTATTCTGAGAGTTAACCTTCTGAATTTGATGTTGTCTTTGTCAATCACTATTATTCTAGTCCAAATACTGTCTTCCTCATTCAGTTGTAAAATCTTAAGCAGTTTTAAGCACAGCGTCGCCTGGTTTCAAAAGGAATGACGAAGTCGAATTTGGGAAAGGTCCTTATAATCCGCATTTTCTGGAGGTTGTTTATCCCTTCTGGTTTTAGAAGTTGCCTCAGTCTCAGTCACAGACATCCCCTGAGGCTTTTCTTTTCCATTTATTTTGTCCATTTAAGGTTAACATATTAGGAGTTTTGCTACCGAGAGATGAAAATAAATATGTTTGAAGGAGCTTTCCCAAAGCTCCTGTGCTGGCCACTGCCCTCTTCCCTGACCTCATCGGTATCCCTCAATATAGGCGGGCTTAAGGCGACCAAGTTGAGTTTTTAGAAATATGCCACATTTTTCTGTGTAATTCTGGAGAAAAACAAAACAACAAAGTAAAACAGAAATGCGCCTGTTTAGTTGCATACACTAAAAAATAGGAGATAAAATTTATCATCATAAAATTTCCCTCCATCATTTTTCAGAGTCTGTTGGCCTATGACATGTCACTGTGAAGTTCCCCATAACCCTGTGAAAACTCAGTTCTGGCCTGGCCACACTAAGCATGGTTCCTGCCCTAATCCCAACACTGCAACGATGCCTCGGGCAGACGGGCAAGGATATGACACTGAACACAGACTACACAAAAATTAAACACCACATAGCAAGGATATCATCTATATTGTTTTCAGCTTAGGGCTCTAAAAACATATATTGAGGTGATTATCAGTACTGTGATTTTGCCCATTTTAAATGTTCATTAATTTAGCATTTATTGAGTCCTAAGGTATTAGTAATTCAATCTAGGCAAATATATGTATGTTTGTGTGTACATATACATGTGTATATAGCAAAATGAGGATTACATTATACATATATATATCTATATATAAAATCTTGCTTTATAATTATATTTCATAGGACTTAAGTATATTTTTAATGTTATTTTATTTCATCATTTCCCCCCCCCACTGGGAGAGAGGTACCATTATATTTAGCTAAAATTCACATTTTGATTTTATTATTATAATTTTACCTCACTAATGAACAAAGTCAGGCTTTCCATAAGAGGTGAATCAGATAGCCACATTGAAAGAAAATAATAGTTGTCGAATTGAGCAGAGGAAATGGTCAGAAAGGAGAAGAGGGTGAGAACCTTGGCAGACAAAGGCAAGAAAGCCAGGAAGCTCATTTGCTGCTCTTTTTAGAGACTGAAAAAACTATATTTATGAAAAGTCTTTCATGACAGGTGATCATGCCAATGATTTCTTTTCAAAGTTATCCTCATTCATCCAAAAGGAATAAATAAAAGTCTTGAAAATGGTCAGATGTTGCAGTACTAATGCTCCTGGAAGCTGTGAGTGTGTCGTGCTGGGGGAGATTCTCGTGGATCCTGAACAGCAGGCCCACTCAGGAGCAAAGGCCAAGTGGCCGGGGTCAGACGGCTCTTGCAGGGAGCTCTGAGACTTAGGAGATTTGCTTCCTTATCAGCATGTGTTTCCTCTTTGGTCTCAGAGTATGGATAAATAGGAAACTCCATAAATGGACTAAGAGAATATACCAGAGAAAGAACTAAGTCATCTCACATGTCGTAAAACGATACATAATATTTAAAACATTTTTCTGAGACAAGCCCTTGCTGCCAACCATTTCTAGTGAATTAATCTCAATTGCTATGCATCCAGCATTTCACTGGGAAAAATCAGTGTTCAATACTAATGCAGAAATGGGTTTTGTAGTAACCATCTATTTCCTGTGTCTTAAAAAAAGAGACAGATGAATCTCATCTTTCTTGACAGTGCCCTCAAAATATGCGTTACTTTCATTACATATTCCTGGTAGTAAATAGACCAGCACATGTAAGGCAATGATTTTAAAGTGCCAGGGTAACTTTTAAAACTCCAGAAGAGTATACTTAACAGATAGTCATTTCAGGCTTAGAGAACAACAACCATTTATATAAATATTTGTAAAAGAAATTTAATTTTTTAAAAAGAAAACTCAATCAGGCACGGTGGCTCACACCTGTAATTCCAGGGGGAAGGATGGCTTGAGTCCGGGAGATTAAGGCTGCAGTGAGCTATGATCACACCAGCTGCACTCCAGCCTGGGTAACAGAGCACAACCCTCTCTCATTGAAAAAGAAACAAACAGGCCAGGCAAAGTGACTCACGCCTGTAATCCCAGCACTTTGGGAGTCCGAATCAGGTGGATCAAGAGGTCAAGAGTTCAAGACTAGCCTGGCCAATATAGTGAAACCCCATCTCCACTAAAAATACGAAAAATGAGCTGGGTATGGTGGCATGTGCCTGTAATCGCAGCTACTCAGGAGGCTGAGGCAGGGGAATTGCTTGAACCCAGGAGGTGGAGGTTGCAGTGAGCCAAGATCACACCACTGCACTCCAGCCTGGGTGACAGTGAGGGACTCCGTCTCAAAAAAAAAAAAAAAAGAAAAGAAAAAGAAAAAGAAACAAACAAGCACAAAACTTCTCCATTTTCATCTATTAATGCTCACCATAAAGCAAAAGCATAAAAACAGAATATGATCTGTTTTATGATCATAGGACCAATAATTAAAGTTTAACATGAAGAAAATTATCAATTCTTCCTACCTTATTAAACACTGATTTAAATAAAACTAATGATGATGTGATATTAACTTACAGGTACATCAAAAGCAAGACACGCTTTCATGATATTTTCTTCACATGCTAGTGAACAAATTATGCACCGTTTTTTTTCTACAGGAAAACTGAAGACTTTAATAACAAACTCTCCAAGGTCAAAATGAACACAGGTATGCTGTCTGTTAGTTTTCAACTCTTTGAGCCTTGCTCTCTAAAAATCATGTTGGCCCTCAATCATTAGCTTAGCACTCCACTGATCGTAGGTGTGGTTCTGAGTTTCTGATTAGATACGTAGCGTAGATTCATTACTTTCTCTCTTTGTATTTGTACTCCACTCTTATGGCCACCAAACATAGAATTTTCTGTTCTGTTACTTGTTCCTACTCCCTTTGTCTCTAATCACATGTTAAAACGAGCTCCTCTAAACAATTGGAAGAGGTAGTATGTCATTTGTTTGTGTACTTTTGAAATCTCTCACTTAAAAATAGGCTAAATTCAAAGGCACGTTGCTCTAGTAGAAACTACTTAAACGTATCTGTTTTATAAACTCTTTATGTTGAAGAAGTCAGCAGAGAGAGTGCCAAAGTTTTATACAAAGTCAGCTTAATTAACCTATAGTCACAATTCACATAGTGTTATAAGCATTATATGTGTAGATATGAGAATAGTATCTCCAACTAGCTTAACAACTGTGCCTCTAAACTGTATTGTATACATTTTAACTGTAAAAGTGTTCATAATACAGACTTTGTACATATGAACTTTTTTCCACAGTAGACATAATTTGGCTTATAATTTTGCCTTCCCCCCTCCTTGAAATATACAATATTAAGTAATTCAAGAAACAACTTTCTCATTGAGATTTTGTAACTTGTGTTGAAATTTCCTATCCACAAGAGATCACTGGAAAGTTGTTAGAGCCGTCACCCCATGGCAGAGTAGAAAGGATGGCCCAAGATACTCTCTTATGTCCAGCTGGTTGCCTTTTTGAGGTCTCTTGTTGCATCAAAGTGCCTACAGGAGGATTACCCAACCACTGGCGAGGACCAATACCTAATCCCCAGGTTGAGTGCAGAGCCTTGTGCCATGTGCCATGTACCATAGTGGCCTCAGAGAAGGCTGTGTGGGCAGGCTCCTGAGGATGCTGTCACCTTGCAGACAAGTGGACAACAGGCAAGATGAGGATACTGGAGACAGTCAAAACACACAAGGAAGGCTCAGCAATCAAGAGAAGTTGTAACCCTGCAAATGCACCACACAAAGGCATCTTGATGATTGGAGATGCCAGAATTAGACATGGGGAATGAAGTAGAAAATAGTACTAGGTAAAGGAGACAAAAGAAAGCAAATAGAATGTAGAGCCCACAGCTGGATTAGCATCAGCCACGTTTTGGAGCTACAAAGTCACTCCAGCAGAAGTTTTACATGAGGAAGTGATCTTTCCTGATCCTTCCAAGACATCTCCCTGTAGACGTAAGTGGATCATAACTTCCCAGTATTCCTCATTTTACTGAGTGCCCATTTTCCTATTTATTATAACCCTATTATGACAGAGATATGCATACATGATATACTGAATATACTGTGTTCATGTGCAGTACATTCAATAATTGACCTTCCTATTCATATAATTCAATCCCTCATAGCAAAGTAAGCACATAAAAATTTGCCAATTTGTTTCAGTCATTAAGGTACTTGAGCCAAGTTACTGTTTAGCAGCACAAATGTAACCCTCTAAAGTATCTTCTCATTTCTAAGGAGTGAGCTTGACTCTGGATGGGATGCAGTTTGCATAGGGTTATTTCGCTTATGTGGATGAACTTCCCCTTATGTATAATGATTGGCAAATATGGTATTCAAACCTGTGCATAAAATTGATCAAAAGTGACTGAAAACTTTTGCTCGAAATTCCAAAATAATAATTACAATGTTTTTACAAAAACATACCACTTTGAAATATATATGTATATGTATACACACATATATTGCCTTTGAAATTTGAAAGCATTGTTACTGTGTTTACAAAATGAAGTAGGAATTTGTTCCTAAAGAGCTAGTAAAAAAACTGGCCTGCATTATCTATCTTCAGATAGGCAGATGATAGATAGATAGATAGATAGATAGATAGATAGATAGATAGATAGATAGATAGACAGACAGACAGAGATGAATAAAGTGGCCCCACAAGTTATTTTTCTAGTCCCCAAAATAGCTTCTAGTTCTTCTTCTTTTTTGTCTATCTTTCTATCTATTGATAGAAAATATCGATAAATAGATAGATAATGCAGATAATATATGGATAGATAACGCAAATAGATTATATAGATAAGATGATACAGGCCAGTCTTATTGATATCAATATTCATTTAAACAAGAATATATCTCTTTCTTGATTCCTATATCTATCCAATATATCAATTATTAAAAAGATATATTCCTATTTAAATCTTCATGTGTCAGTCACTACGGTTAAAAAGCATTCTTTTAAGTTAAGTATTTGCTTTTAATCAGTACATAATAAACTAGCCATGGGGAATGCGGTTAATTTTTCATACTAAAGTGTTTAAACAATGTAGAAAAAATACACAAAACATGTTATATGTCCACTTTTAGAATTTTCAACCCATTACTTTCTTAGGCATATCTTAGCTATCAAAGAAAGGAGAGAAGGAAAGACATCAAATAACTCTCCATGTATAATCTGCCCATAGGAGTGGCTCCCAGCAGTAGCAACAGCTTCCAGGAATCTTGCAGCTCAGGGGAAGAGTAGCCCAGCCAGGCTGTAGGTCATTAACGAGGACCAAAGGCAAAACCAGCATTAGGATTCTTTAGGATAAACCGACATATGAAAGGTAGCATCCTCGTGTTAAGATCTTAAAAATATCTTCAAGGAGTATCAGAAAGTATCAATACATAAGGAAGTAGAAACAGAATATAATAGATTATTCTGTTCCAGCAATTTTACAAATGCCTCGAGTTTTAGAATTCAGCTCTTTATTAAACTTTATTAAAGACAGAGTCTCCATTTATTTCATCTAGGACTTAGAGCTTCCTACAGTACATAAATTGGCAAAGATTCCCAAACTTTCTTGGTTTACAGTGACCTTTAATGTCTCAGTCATTTTTTCATTGTGCTCCTAGGCCAAAAATACGTAACACTTCTATTTATTAAGTAGTTAGGTGCTAACAACTTAATAACTTAATAATTACTTTAGAAATATTTTGTTCTAACAACTTAGAAGCCATTTGACAAAATAATACACATAAATTGAAAGAAAATAGTTTTATTTCCTTCTTTATAACACGACTTACTAATAATATGTGTGTGCCTGTTGCACACTGAAAAATTTCTCAGACCTCAGAATTAGATTGTTCATGGCCACTCTCATTTACTGATCTAAAATGTTTTATAGGCCAGACAGGCACAGTGGCTCACGCCTGTAATTCCAGCATTTTGGGAGGCTGAGCCAGGAGGATTGCTTGACTGCAGATGTTGGAGACAAACCTGGGCAACATAGTGAGACCCTATCTCTATAAAATTTTTAAAAATTAGCTGGGTGTGGTGGCATGTGCCTGTAATCCCAGCGATGAGGGAAGCTGAGGTAGGAGGAGCAGCTTGAGCCCCCTGAGCTCCGAGTGCGTCACTGCCCTCGAGCCTGGGCAACAGAGCAAGACCCTGTCTCTAAACATAAATAAATAAAATGTTCTTCAGAGGGTACTTGCGTTTTATCACAGCAACTATCAAAATCCCAGTTTTTTAAAAATATGATGTCATCAAAAGGAATATAGCACATCTATTACGCTGAAACCGTGCACTGCCCCAAGCGAGCAATTCCTGGAGCGTCCAACAGTTAGCACTGTGTTTTCCTCAAAACAGGAAATGTCCCCCAACACCCTTGCGGATTCACGGCACAGCCCAGGGCGTCTCAGCCGAGTGTCCAACAGTTAACACTGTGTTTTCCTTAAAAACAGGAAATACCCCCAACACCCTTGCCCAGTTCACCGGCGCAGCCCAGAGGCGTCTCGGCAGAGTGTGTGCAACGGTGTTTTCCACAGGCAGTGTCCCCAACACCCTTGCGGATTCACAGCACAGCCCAGGGCGTCTCAGCCGAGTGTCCAACAGCTAGCACTGTGTTTTTCTTAAAACAGGAAGTAATCTATGGATTATAGGCGCAGCCCAGGGCGTCTCAGCCGAGGGTCCAACAGTTAGCACTGTGTTTTCCTTAAAAACAGGAAGTGTCCCCCAACACCCTTGCGGATTTACGGCGCAGCCCAGGGCATCTCAGCCCACAGGGTGGACACCAGAGGTTTAACCTGTGACCCTGGATCTTCTCATTCTGGAATTTTCTCTGTTCACCTATGTGCTTGTTAGATGTTCAGAATTAATAGAACTAGGAAATAAAATCACTTTTAGAGTGATGTCCGTTTTCACTTTCAACACCTTTGACTACACAACCATTTTAACCAGTTCACAGCTCCTGGAAGCAATAACATTTCCTCCATCTTATCAGACACCCTTGTCTCTAAGCACTTTCAGTTTGCTGAGTTTGCTGAAATCCTTTTGGAACCTGTCCTGAAGGAATCTTCAGTTGTTTCTACCATTTGTGTCACTTTCTTTGGGTTCTTAATTATAATGTTTGATTTATTTACTTCATTTTCTTTTAATATTCTTTCAAGTTGGTTTTCTGGTTTAATGATTTTCTACATTAAGAAATTGTTACTTTAAACATATACTTTTAAAAAGTGAAGTTTTGATATAAGAATTACTCCACTGATTTTAAGTTCTATTAATCTTACTATTTACAAATTCTATAAAAAATTCCTTTGAATTATCCTTCCAAGCATCTTTACTCATCTACATTCTGTCATGTCCAATAAACAAACTTGATACTTTCCCTATGAAAATAAAGAAAAAGGAAAAATGGACATGTCACAATATATCATGATTATGTTACTATATCGGTGGTTATATTGTCTTTTTTTAAATAACTTTCAAAAAGATTTAATTTAATTTGGTTTTACTTAATAAGCAGAATGAGGAGAATGAGCAAAACTATTTATTGCACATACCATATTACAGAGGAATGTAAGAGTGGAATTTGAATCTGGTCATAAATAGAACATTGGCCTTCCAATTTTAAAAGACTTCTCTTCCAAATTTAGAAGTCTAAACTTCTCATAGCACATTAAAATGACTGATGAACTTACACAGATTTTATTTCACATTATGACTTGCATAAGTTTAAATATATGAATCATAGTACACATATTGTTAAAAGTATAAAAGCAATAAATGAGGCCAGGTGTGGTGGCTCATGCTTGCAATGGGAGGTCGAGGTGAAAAGAGCACTTGAGCCAGGGAGTTTGAGACCAGCCTGGGGAACATGCAAGACCACGTCTCTACAAAAAGTTAAAACGTGAGCCAGTGTGTGCCTGTGGTCCTAGCTACTCAGGAGACTGAGGCAGGAGGATTGCTTGAGCCCAGGAGGTTGAGACGGCAATGAGCTATGATGCACTCCAGCCTGGGGGATGGAGCAAGACCCAGCTCTAAAAATAAAAATTTGAAAAGTAAAAGCAATATACTCCTTTCTTTAAACATGGTCATTTCAATACCATATATAGCAATACTTTTATTTTAATAAGGCTAGTTATTTGCATAACTAACAATAACCACAGGAAGAATGGACTTTCCATAATGCCATGTGTTCCTCTGTGAATCCTAAAAAACATATCATACCTGTGTCACTAATAATTTTTACTGTAAGAATTATTCAAGCTCTCTTTGGGAATTATAACAGCTAGAAGATGGTAAAACTTAAATGATATTAACTTAAAAGTGTGTTGTACCGTAGCCCTTAATCCTGACATAGAGCTGATCCTTGACTCTGAAAGCCAGCTCCAATGCCTATAGATTTAGTATAAATTGAATTTAAATGGTATAAACAAGATTGAGTTCTGTGCCTGAGTTTTCACAAAGAAAACCATAAAATGTTAAGTATTAAGTCTTCCATGCTTTCACTAAAACAGTGACACCAATTTCTAAGACAGATCCCTGATCTTCCTTTGTTTTGCTTCATTTTGTTTGTTTTAGTTTGAGGGTGGTGTGAAATTGGCAGGTGCATTCCATGGTTACTAATTCTAACTGTTCATCTTTCTCATGGATGTCTGGCACATTTCACTTAAATGCATGATACTGCACGTGCTTTTCCCGTTGCCTTGGCCTCTGCTATATCATTTTTTTTGCTTCCAGATAGCGGTGGGTGTGCTCGCAAACGTGCCGCCATGTCTGTTACGCTAACATCTGTGAAGAGAGTGCAAAGTTCTCCAAACCTATTGGCTGCAGGTATAATATCACTAACTCACAGAATGTCGCACTTGAATGGCTTCTAGCTCTTCTGACTGTTTTTGTTCTAAACATAAAAAGCAAAGGAAAATGAGATCTTGTAGGAAACATTTCAAATGTATAATTAAAAACAACAGTCACTTGCCAAAAATAGTTTGAGTAACCGCAAGTGTTAATAACTATTTAAGTTTTTGTTATCTCATGAACTTAAGTAACATAATATTTCATTAAGATAACTCAGAGGTTTTTCGGGGTTTTTTTTTAACCTAAAAACTGTTGGGGTAGGAGTACAAGGGTACAGGATGAAAAAGGGATTTGTAGGAAACTGAATCTTCATTAACTGGATTCTTTGTCAAAGGTTACGAACAGAATGATAGAACATTAGTTTTGAAAGACACCTTTGCTTTCCTTTAATCCAGTCAGCAAAGACCCTTCTAATATATATATTTAAACATATCAAAATCTTGACTAATTAAGATTAACATGCGCCCACAGATAGGAAGTCACTGGGGACGCGAGATTTCAGCATCCACTCAGGTGGTCTCTTTATAATAAATCTCTGTTGTGACTACCTAAGGCACAGTACCAAAGTTAGGCACAGTACCTAAGGCACAGTCTGCACTAGGAGGGGGTGCAGCTGTTAGAAGGTCGGAGGGAGGCCAGCAAGCCCAGTGCCTCCAGACCCTGAAATAGACCCACACCTGTTGGTGACTGGTTGGTTGGTTGGCTGGTTGGTTAGTTGCAGTTTGGGGATTGCTTGTCTTTTATTTATAAGATTAATGGATCTTACAGCAGAAGTGAGAAAGGGATGGGGAGTCTTTAAATAATTTTAATTCTCACTACACATATCACAGTCTTCTACACACATACATCTAGCAGTTGATTAAATACTCAGGGTGGCCTTCGCTTTACAGTCACTTAATTCTAAACTACTGAGTTTTTCTAGAGAAAAAAAAACAAAAACAAAAACGGACTTCCGTATGGAGAATCCCACTTCCATCACCGCCTCTAATCCACAATGGATTTCAACGTCCAAGTTTAAATGCCCGGCTAGTGAGTTCAGTTATATATTAAGTTAAAAGAAAATGCACAAGGTTTATAGTATGACCTCATTTTGGTTAAAAAAACATCTTTCTACAAATCTCTATTTGTATGTATTGGCTCATGCATGTATAAACACAAAAAGGTGTTAGAAAAACTACAGATGTGTTTACATTGGGTACTATGGGAAACAGGAAGGAAGGCAAGTAAGACAATAAATGTTAAGAGTTCAGGGCCATCGTGTAATTGGAATGCCAATACCCTGAATGTCATCGACATTTCAACCAAATAGGATCTCCGCCCAGCCTACTCAGACATGAACCTTGCTGCATATGCCAGGGCATGGCACACTGCTTCGACAGTGCCAATGTGGAGAGTTATCTGAATACACGCAATTTCATATAACTCGACTTAATAGAAAAGATTTAACGCTTCAAAATTACAACAGCAAAAAAAAATAATAATAATTCGCACTTCAAGAATATGAAATAATCTTCAGTAATAACAATGTAGCTTTCGGTTATTTTAAGTTTTCTATCACTAGGAGTAAGATTTCTAGAGAATGAAGTCCACTGAATTTTGGACATAATTGTTTAAAAACAGCCTTTTTTTGTGTCAATTAGACATAAAGTAAGTTTTTTGGGGTTTTTTTGTTTTTTTTTTTTTTGAGATGAGCGGGGTCTTGCTCTGTGTTCCAGGCTGCAGTGCAGTGGCACGATCTCGGCTCACTGCAACCTCTGCCTCCCAGGTTCAAGCATTCTCCTGCCTTAGGCTCCTGAGTAGCTGGGATTATAGGTGTCTGCCACCATGCCTGGCTAATTTTTGTATTTTTTTAGTAGAGACCTGGTTTCACCATGTTGGCCAGGCTGGTCTCGAACTCCTGACCTCAAGTGATCTGCCCACCTTGGCCTCCCAAAGTGCTGGGATTACAAGCATGAGCCACCACACCTGGCCCCCTTTTTCAAAGAAGTTTCCATTACATTTTTGAATAAAGAAGTCAGCATTAATATGCACAACTGCATTCTATGTAGCTTTCATAAGAACTTACATGATACAGTGTCTTTATGTGAATCAAAAGGGAATTGATAAATATTTATTGCCTTTGATATTGTTAAAATACAACAATTTTGTAATTTGTTACAAAAGGCCGGGGACCTTTATGTAAAACCTCCACAAAAGGTCCCCGGCCATTTTCACTCCCTTCTCAGATCAGAGAGTCAATCTGAGTCATCACCTCTTTGTCCCCTGAGTCATTCTGTCTTTCTCTTTTCCTTTTATAAGAAGTAAATTCCCACTGGACAATCCATCAGAGCACACATGGATATTTTAAACCTATGCTAGAACCAAGACAATGACTATTGAGAAACAATGAAAAACATTTTATTTCACCAAAACCACTTGGCAGCCTAAAGGAACGCTGGCAAGAGTGGCCTATTGCAGTATGGGGACCACTCCGCCAAGAGGCAGGGTCTTGTCAATACCACCTGCATGTTTTATGCCCTTAAGAAAATTAGTCTTTCTAGATCTCATTTCCTTTTTTTCAAAAGAAAAAATGTTTGTCATTTTCTTACCTCTCTGAAAGCTTAATCGTTTCCCAGGCTCACAAGGATTTGTCAGAATATATGAGAGTAAATGAAAATAAATGAAAAGGGTTATACTTGTACATAGAAACACAGTAGGCACTCAATTAGTTGACTTGAATTTAATCAACATTTCAAAATAATTCTTGAAAAACACTTGAGTCTTCTAAAGAAATGAGTTATAGGCATCAAAATAATTTTCAAGAAAAGTATAAGTGATAGTGTCAGTATAGCACATCAGTTAAAAGGGATTTAAATAAAACCTGAGAGGAGAGGCTATGCTGCGACACGTACCACAAACACAGCTACATAAAAGCTGTCATGTTAGAATCATAACAGTGGAAAGGGCCATTGAGGGCATTCAGTTCCACCCCTGACATGGAGCCAGGAATGTCTTGCACACAATTCCAGACAGAGACTCACTAGTTTGCGCCTTGATACAAGGAAAAGTGCTGGTAAGAGCATGTGGAGGTCTTCATTCTTCAAGACCCTGTTTGTTAAAATATTCACATGCAAAACAGCCAGGAAAGGGAAAAACGTACACCATTTAGTCGTTAGTGGATTATCAGTGAAGCAGTGACTATCTACTAAAGAACACTAAACATGAAGGACTCAGGCCCCTAGTCCTAGCTTTGTGTTTTTTTTAACAAGTGAATGTGCATCAAGAATGTTGCAGATTTGGGGGAAAACCATTTCCCCCACACATCTGCCAAGCCATTTACCTGACCGACTTTTTTTTTTTTTTCCTAACCTATGCTCTCTTTACTTGACATGGATCCATGATACTTTCTATTACCTGCCCCAAAGAACAGGTGTCCTCCCTCTCCTAGGCTTTCCTGCAGGGATAAAATAAAAGCAGAGCTATGCTAAACAGTGTCCATATAGGAGACTGTAATAAAGAGCAAATCAGGACTGGGTGTTCCAAGTATCTGTAATTGGATTTATTTTAAAGAAAGACAAATGATATGTACTTTAGTCTCCTTGAAAGACCACCCACTTCAAGGCAGGCTTTAATCATCCACACAAGCTTTATTAAAATATTGGTTCATCCTGAAGTTCGAATTCATGGCCATTTTCTCCTTTCTCTTAATTCTGCACACACGTGTCCACTGTGTGATGCAAGGCCCTTCAGCACAGCCCACCACTCTTACTGTAATGTTTCCAGTGGCACAGGGACAGATTCATTTGGAAATCCCTGGGCCCAGTGTCCCAGGAAGAGACCCACAGTTGAGCCTGGAGTGACTGTCCTCTGATTCTCATGCTTACCGTTTCCTGGGGCTCCATCGTCTTCAACACGGTGACCAGCGTGAAGAAACAGAGCCTGCCCCCTACAGACTATTAGAGGGAGTTTATTTCCAGTGTCCTTCAGACCTGCCCAGTACACCCTCTTCTTTCTCACCACACCCGCACCGCTTGCACCTCCAAGCCTCTGGCTCCCATTACCTCGTCCCCAGCACATACCGCATGCCTTCTTTTTTATCTCAGTTTTACCAAACCAAGCATAAAAGAAACTCTCTATACTCAAGAAAATAATCAGAATATAATCATTGTTATTAATGCTGCTTCTCTTCTCATAAAGGAGCTTTGGGCGATTTTATTGCCTCTTTCCCAATCCCAAAATTTATTTTTCATTGTCCTTTCCCAAATCCCAAAATTTGTTCATTGTCCACAGTGAATGGCAGCCTCGTGGTTGTTAAATCTCTCTCCTGAGTGCCCCAAAACAGAATTCTGATGATTGCTCTATATTGCCAAACTGTGTTTTTCTTTATCTTCATCATATAACTGGTAAAGAATTTCAATCATTTCTGCTTCCATCAAATCCTAGAAGGAGGGCCAGGCCCCGTGGCACACACTTGTAGCCCCAGCTAACCAAAAGACTGAGTCTATAGGATCTCTTGAGCCCACTATTTCAAGGACAGCCTGGACAAAATAGCAAGACCACATCTTTAAAAAATAAAATAAAATTGTAAAAATTGTACAAATTCTAGAAGTAGGATCCAATAAGCATTTCATGCATAATTCATCAAAGTGATTTTTCTCTATGGTACCCATTTTATTACTCTAATTTTAAATTCATTGGAAATAAAATCCATACAGTTATCAATGATCACAAAGAATGGGAATTTATTAGTCTTCTCTGGCTCACCTGGGCTGGGATCATTCTAATATACTCTGTGCTGACTCACATTTGTGTTTCTTTCTTTGATTTGGAAAGAATCCATATCAAATATTTTATCTAAAAATCAGATGCTTGCATTTCTCAACCCATTTTTATCATTCTAAATTCTTGTGTTTAAACTTGAAAATAACTATTCTGAAGCATTAAAAGAAAAACAAAGACTTTTTCAGCATGTAAAGTTCCTGTTTTATGAATTGAAATGAGAATCTAATAATGGTCCTCGGGACACGCAGAAGGAATCCAGGACTGGACAGCAGGTTGGGCTAAAAGCTTAATGAATCTAAGTAAAGTTGACCATGTGCTTTAATAAACCAGGCAACACAAGCTGATGACTTCAAATATACATGAGTTAAACGTGCCAACTGATTACCTCAAATTTGCATATAGAAGATTCTGGAATATGTAACTTCAATAAAATTGATAACAAATATATCACCGATAACTTGCCAACTGCCTTACCAAAAGCAATTTATTAGTACTGAAATGTATTTTCCACAGCTTACTAGCTGAAAGACAGTGGAACATATTGCAATAGCTCTTTCATATTTGAGTGTAAAATGACTTTTATATGGCAATAAGAAAAAAACTCAGTCTCGAGAATAATTTGAAAATGTCACATGATACAGTAGACAGGTCTACAGTTTCGTAAGGTTAAAAAAAAATGCAAACTACAGAGTACAGTTCTCTAACCCAGGAGTTAAATATGCTTATCAACAGCAGGGCATTGAAAGTTAAGGATCTGGTGGTTTGAGTTAGTGCTGTTTATAAACCAGATCTCTTTTGATCCTTTAATTTGATGTTTAGAAATTCACATATTCATCTTTGGCCATAATAAGATTAAAATTGCATGTTACGACATCATTGACAGGAAAAATTAGTGTTTGCCATATAGATTTTATATATTATAGATATTTAATGAATGACATTCTAATTGAAGTAAGAATAAATGTACAAGCCTCCCTTTGGCATGTTTGACATACCCAGATTTTAAAACTGAAATAATGTTTGCAAAAATAATGCATATAGTTCTTTGCCATGTTATTTTTACTGGGTTATTAATTTATTTCACCTTAGTCTTCATTTCAACATTTTTTTTTTCTTTCAGGCCGTGATTCTCAGTCACCAGACTCAGGTACAAAAAAAATATTCTGAATAACTATTACATTATTTGTGACTTTTAAAAAACATATTCGTAGCCACATGTGCTGACTTCATGTTAAATTTAAATTTCATATACTGTTATGCATATTAGATTACACCTCTATTAAGAACACTACAATTTTGGAAATAAAAATAAATTTTATAAAAAATGTTTAAGTGAACGTAGATATTTTTGTATCCAATTGTTTTCCCTTAATGAAAGCTTGGAGATCTTACAATGATGGCAATCAAGAGACACTGAACGGAGATGCTACATATTCCTCTCTTGCAGCAAAAGGTTTTAGAAGCGTTCGACCAAACCTACAAGATAAAAGATCACCAACTCAGGTAACCCTGCACACTCTTGTCTACTGTATTATTTTAAGGCATGATTATTATAAAGACCACTGCTTACAGCTTCTTTCCTAGTGTGCATATTTCAATACATGTTTTATTTTTAATATGTTTTTCCTTTTGTATTTAGTTTACTTGCCAGGCTTGTATTTACAACATGGAGAACAAATTTTAACAAACAAGGGTTTGGTTTGGTTTTGTTTCTGATTAAGCTCATAAAAGTATATCAGTTTCTAACATAATCTCTAGGATATATTCTAATTCTTTAAAAGCTGACAGCTGATGCTTTGGATTTAAACTGATGAGGTCAGCAATACATTATGTATTCAATAATTATGAGTATGTAACTATTATATTAACTAAAGGAGCTCTGTGTTGGAGATATTAGTAAAATTATGCCCCAAGCATGAAAATTGTTATAAAACAATGCTATTAAACAAACCATATATATATATATATTTCAAAGTCTAATAAAAATATGCCAAGAGAACACATGTTCACTTTTAACATAATTTCCCAGAATGTAGGTGGAGCAAAGGTTATAATGTATTCTCTGGAAACACTTTTTTCCCTTAAGGGCAAACATTGATAATAAATGTAAGTGCACTCTAAAGGGAATGAAAATGATCACTCAATCTAGCTAACAAAATGGATAGCATAATCAGAAGGTGTGGCATTGCTTTACTTCTGTAAAGGCAAGGTTGACACTGGTTTATTTCATGACTAACTTGGACTTTCTCTGTTTTTCTTTCAACTTTATTTCTCTCTCTGGATCCCATTGTCAATCCAGGCACCCCCTCCACCAGACAGAAAAGAGAGCTTTCATAGCTCTTTGATAACCAGTCACACAAAGGGTGTCATTTTAGACCAGTTAGTGACTAACACACAAATTCCCTCCAATACAGAGTACTTTGCTAACAAAAAACTTCCTCAGGGAACTATGTATTCCAATGAAGATTTGAGACAGACAATTGTATATTCTGAAGAATCTAACACAACCATGTCATATACACAAAAAATCACTAATCCACTACCAGCAACTTCCAGCACGGATCCTGCACCATTCACTAACATCAACACCCCAGTTCTACAAGAGGACTACAGGCAAGATTCTCAAACGCGGAGGATTTCTACCTTGAAACTAACCCATAACAAGGATCTAGGAAGTAGCAGCCCCGTTAATACTCCACAGTTTTCCAAATCTGTTGAAGTACCATCATTTCTCAAAAGGCCCTGCTCACTGACCCCTAATCCAGTGCCTGAGACACACACAGCATTTCTTTCCATACAGATAGCTCCCCTTTCAGGACAGGATCCTGAAAGCCACAAACGGCTACCTGAGCTTTCTCCAGAGACTGCAAAGATACCTCTTCAGCAAGAGAGACAAAAATCTGCAGTTGCAGTGGCCTCTCAGTCCTCAGGCTGCAGGGTGGTACCTTACGCTTCTCAGTCTCTTCGTATTAATACATGTGTGTTGTAGAGACCCTAACTCCTTTGGTTTGGGCTTCTTATATGACCTAATGCTTTCTTAGTTTCCAAGCAGGAGGGGAAAGGAGAAAGAAACCATTTTCAAATTTAAAACCCTACTAAATTCATCAGCAAATGTCTAGGTATTTTTAAATGTAAATATGCATATACAGATCTTTCATCCAGAAATCATGTTCTAAAATTTTTTTTCTTCTAGATATTTATGGAAAATCATTGAGGGCTCAGTTATTTAAGACACTGCAAACTACTTCAGGACTTAAAGCATGTTTAGGTTTCAAAGAAATATTTTTCATATGAGACCTTTTCGCACTTAGATTTACTTTATTTACATGTGTAAAATCTCTTCAAATAATTGTCAATTATAATTTGCTTTGGCAGGGAACGGTTATCTTAATTTTAAGCAGTGTCTATTTCTTTGCAACCCAATATTCATTTTCACTAAAACTTAATCAGTTTATCGTTTCAGAAAGTATATTAGCCAACTTTTATTATCCAGACTTGCAGGAAGTAAATCTTTCTTTCCATATATGTAGAATTCTCTCATAGCATCCTTCTGCTTACGTGTATTAGTCTGTCAGCAGGAGAAATGTGCTTCTCTTTTTGACTTCTCCATAAAACAATGTAGTGCTAAGAGCATAAACTTTAAGGGTAAACTGTAGAATTTAATCCAGGCATCACTATGTGATGAGACATTCATCTAAACTTTCCTGTGAGTCCGAACAAAGAAATGAGAATACTAATTAATCCTTAATTCATAGGTTATGATAAGACTAGGGAATTACCATAGACTAGGCTAGAGCAAGCACTCAATAAATGATAGCTGTTAGTAAAAGATAAAATAGTAGCAGCAACAGCAGCAGTGTTAATATTGAAAACACTGGTGTCTAAGTAAATAATTTGTATAATACTCCTTTTTGCATCTGTTATTAAAGATCATCCAAAACATATCCTTGAGGAGATATATTTTTAAACTGTGCAGAAAATCTCCAAAAGATAACTAACTGACACCAAGATCCCCCCACCCACTCAAAAAGCAGAAGAGCCTTAAACAGAAATGATTAAAAGGACAAACTGGTGTTATCATACCTCTACTCAAATATCTTCTCCATCAGCTAATCGAGATGTGCAAAATTCATTCAGTAGAGCGATTTCTTTTAATTAAGGTAATAGCTTCTGAAAGCACCTGTGAAATCAGATGATAATGATAATAACAACATTAGTAGCAGTTAACAGATATTAAGGGTTTACTCTATGCAGACACTGTTCCAGCTTGTTTATGTTTATTAATGATTTCCACAATCCCAAGGAGTAGGTATTACTACTATCCTTATTTTATGGCTAAGGAAACTGAGGCACGAAGTTGCTCCCCAGGGGTCATGCAGCTGGCACAAGGCAGAACCAGGATGCACACCCTGGCAGACTGGCTGCAGGGCCGCCACTCTGAAAGAGTGCTACTTCTCCTTGCAAAATAGTTACTTACCAGTGACAAGGAGACACGGCGCCATGACGGTGGAAGCTAAGGCAGGTGCGTCTTGATCAGGTTCAGGAGTCCAGGAAGATCTGAGGGAGCAAAATCCTTGGGCGACTGTACAGACAGGCCTGTGCCAGTGTCAGTGAGCGGGCTCGCCAGTGTCCCAGGATGGGCATGCCAGGAAGCAGGTGTAGGAGAAGTCATAGGAACACATGTCAGTCACTGGACTCATCCAACATGGTTTGCTTCTTCAGAATGGTTTTGTGATGTTTGAAAACAAGCTGATACTTTTCATTTTGCATGGTTTTATCCAGGCTGAGCAGAGACGGTTGGTTTGATTATATAATCCCCAGGGTATCGGCACCATCCAAAAGTTAAGATTTGAGATCCTGTCACTGCTATTTATTCAACAAATATTTATTGGGTGCCTAACCTATGTCCAGTCTGTTCTAGTGACAGAGTTGGATTTGAAACCATTCCTGCTTAAAATTTGTCTGTGTGTGGCAGGAGGAGCAAACATTAATAAGAACTTGAGTAAATTACATATATTAGAAGATTATGGAAATTGAGTTATGCCATGCAAAGCTGAGTTGTGGAGACCAGATATCATGTCAGGTATGGTAACTCAATCAATAGACCTCACTGAAAAGACAGAACAGCTTTGAAGGGCGAAGAATATTCCAGGCAGAGGGAATGTCTTATGTAAAGGCTTTGAGGTTGATCACTCTGGGGCTGTGGGAGGACCAGAAGGAAGCCTGAGGGAGGGAGAGGAAGTAAGTGAGGTGAGAGTGATAGGAAGTGAAGTCAGAGGTAAGAAAGACCCGACGACGGGAGGCCTTGTGAGCCATTGCAAGGATTTTGACATTTACTCTCAATAATAATGGAGGCCACTGGAGGTTGTTGAGGCTGCCACCATTATTATTTCCGTTATATTTTAACCAAATCATTCTGGCAACTCAGTGAAAAACGTACCATAGTGGGGCAAGGAGGAGATCAGGCAAACCAGTTAGGTAATTACTGCAGTTCTTTAGGTGAGAAATGATGGGGGCTCAAAGCAGGGGGCAGCAGAGGAGGTGGTGAGAAATCAGACTCTGAGAATGTATTTTGAAAGTCAAGCAAACAGGACTTCCTGGCAGATTGCATGTGGGATGTGAGGAAGAGAAAAGTCAAGGTTGACTCTAACTGGAAGATAGCGTTGCCTTCAGCTGAGACTGGACAGCTGTGGGTGGAGCAGGTTGGTGGAAACTTCAAAGGTTCCATTTGGGAAACAGGAAGTTTGAGGCATTTCTTAGACACCCACATGAAGTGGTCAAGTAAGCATTTGGATGTGAGAACCTGTACCTCCCGGGGAAAGGTCCTGGTTGGAGATATGAGCCATTGGCTTGTCGATGGGTTTTGTGGCCATGAGACAGAGTGAGATCACCAGGGGGGTGGACAGAGAAAAGGGGAGGACCAAGAGTTGAGCCTGAGTGAATCTCAGCATTAAGAGGAAGAAGCAGCCCAGGAGACTGAAAGCAGCGTCCTCTAAGGGAAGAGGAAATCCGGGAAAATGTGGCATCCTAAAAGCCATGCGAGGAAAATGTGTGGAAAGCAAAGGATGGTTCACTGCACAAATGCTGTTGATAAGACAGGGTTGAAATGAAATCTGAAAACTTACCATTGATTCCATGGTGAGGAAGGAGGCTTTCCTGGAGTGGGTATGAGACAGACCGGGAAGAGAGTGGTTGGGCAGTCAGCTCTTTCAAGATCTTATTAACATAAATCCATTCATCGGCCGGGCGCGGTGGCTCACGCCTGTAATCCCAGCACTTTGGGAGGCCGAGGCGGGCAGATCACAAGGTCAGGAGATCGAGACCACGGTGAAACCCCGTCTCTACTAAAAATACAAAAAATTAGCCGGGCGTGGTGGCGGGTGCCTGTAGTCCCAGCTACTTGGGAGGCTGAGGCAGGAGAATGGCAGGAACCCGGGAGGCGGAGCTTGCAGTGAGCGGAGATCGTGCCACTGCCCTCCAGCTAGGGGGAGAGAGCGAGACTCCGTCTCAAAAAAAAAAAAAAAAAATTCATTCATCTAGTTATTCACCCTCCCGAGCAGCAGTTTTCTCATCTATAGAACTGCTGGGAGGTTTGAGTAAGGCATATAAGGATCTTGGCATGGTGCCTGCTTCATAGTAATTCCTAAACCTACAGTAGCTGTCATCATGATTAAATAATATTTTTCCAAATTATGCATCTGATTGGGAAAAATAAATATATTATTTTCAACAATACTTCTTTTTTTTTTTTTTTTACTGGTGGGTAAAAGTTTGTTTCAACAGACTTGCAGTTTGTTCCAACATAGTGTGGCCTCTTTCCTCAGGCTTTGTGAAAAAGGTAGCATGAAGCTGTTGCAGTTTTTATTCTCTGTTTAAAATTTTGGCAAGAACATTTAACATGAGATCTGCCTTCTTAAGAAATTTGCAAGTGTGCAGTGCAGTGTTGTTAACTGTAGGCACCATGCTGTGCAAAGCAGATCTCTAGAATGTGTGCACCTTGCATAACTAAAACTTCATGCCCACTGAGTAGCAACTCATTCCCCCCTGCCCCCAACCCCTGCCAACCACCACTCTACTCTCTGCTCATATATTTATCCTTCTGAGACTGGCTTTCTCTTGGTATAACGTCCTCCAGGTTGCTCCATGTTACAGCATGTGGCAGGATATCCATCTTTTTTAAGGCTGAATAGTATTCTAGTGGGTGCATACACCACATTTTCTTTATCTATTTATCCATCTGTGGACATTTGGTTTGTTTCTACGTCTTGATGATTGTTATATGCTGCACTTTTAAGTCTCATTTTCATGTAATGATCTTTCACAATGGTGACCTTTCCAATTTAAACACTTGCACTCCACATTCTGGCAAGTCTTAGCCAATGCCAGGCGCTGTTATACACTGGGAGTCAGCCAAATATGTGCTCCATTATAAAGAATGAGGCTCCCAGGAATTACCAGGCCCAAGCAATAAAAGTACACCAAGATGTGAAAAGTACATTTCAGTGTTCCAGAAGTTTTATTTACATAGTTTTGTTATTATTAAAGCCTGATCATTAGTTTAAGAAGAAAACTACAGATCACTGTTAGAAATTCTCTTCATATTTGACAGTTTTTCATAATGTTTTCTAAATGGCATGTGCTTTAATTGTCCTCCTGCAAACAGACCAGAAATGAGGCATGTTATCCTTCTGTTACTGTGTGACCAGATATCCTGTTGCTAAAAATGTCACATTGTTCTCAATGTCAAGTCAGTGAAGGTATAAGCCAGACGCTTCGGAAAGCCAGCAAAAAGCTACACCCCCAAAGAGTTTCTCTGGCATCTGTGCTATGTTCTTTGTTTCAGCAAGATAAGCTTGTCCTGTCTGTTATGAAACAACATAATCAATCAATTGCCAAAGCCGCACCTTCACAGCTGCCACTGTACATATGCTGGGGACTCACAGGGGAACTGGCCTGCCCGTGGTGTAGAAGGGAGAGGAAACTCATTTCTCGTGCTCCATGAGATCAGTACGTAGATGCTAAGGAGGACGGAGTAATGCAGACACGTCGGCAGTGTGGGGTGATAGGGGCAGAACTGCAGAACGCACCTTCTGGAACATTCCTATCAACACCAGCCCCGATCATTGATGTCTGCCATTAGGATGGCTTCCTTTCTGGGAGCTTGTAATGCTGTTAGTTGATCAGGTCTTTGGCAGTTTCTCCATTTGATGTCTGTTCACGTGCATGCATATGTGTGCATTTAAATAATTGCACGTTAGAGAATATTTGGGAGGCCAACATGAGTTTACAAATAAAACATCCTCTTCAACATCTCCCGATAGATGGGCCTCCAGCCTCTTCTGAATACACTTAATGAAGAGCTCAGTTACGTTCCAAGGCAGCAATCCAGTGCTCGGCCATTTCTGAGATCGAATTATTGGAAAGAATTTCTAATACCGAGTCATGATCTGCCTTCCTTAACTTCTGCATGGTTATCCACAGAGCAAAAGAGAGAGAATGTTCTTCCGCCTCCATCTGACAGTGTTCACGTGATCCTTCCCCTCCCTACCCTGCTACCGGCTTTGTGTAGAGCACTCCTGTTCCTTCCCAGTATTTTGATTTTTTTAAACATGATTCTCCTTTTTTTGAGAGCTATTACAACACACCAGGCACTGTGCTAAGCACTTTACATTGCCCCACGTAAAAATTAAAAGCGTGTTAATTTTTACAGGCTTTAAGAGATGGGTTTTATCCATGTCTGTATTTTACACATGAAGGAACTGAGGCCAAGGGAATTAAACAACTTGCCTAAGTCTGTCTGACTCAAGATCCACAACTCAGCCACTAGCCTCTGCTACCTCTATGCTCTCACACAAGCTGATTCTGAAATCCCATATTTTGGTAATGCTCTTAAAATATGCCACTTCCCCAGATGCAAAACCATATTCCCAATCTGAACACCACAGAGTACAGTAGAAATATTTACTCCCCTGATTCAGATGCCACATGCTGTCAGTGTGCCCAATCTGTGTGACAATTTTAGATCACTTGTCGCCCAGGTCTTGGGTAGGGAGTATATGGCTAAAATAATTTTTATTATGAGGCTGTCAGACAGTCTCACATCATTACAATGCAGGCAATACAGCCAGGCCTTAGGGAAACGAGGCAATGACCAGGCAGCTACCCTCCGTCCTTCTCAGTCATAGGAACTGCATAGTTCCATCTCTTACTTTCTGCTCTGTTGTTACTTCAGGTTATCTGTGGGTTTCCATGACATTCTCTGACTCCTTGCGTTTGGGTACCTGATAGCTACCTGAGGGGCATTCAGTGTCATGTAATTCAAATAATTCCCAGAAGGGAGGCAGGGCCCCACTGGCCCAGCATAGTCCAGTCATTCCCTCTTCCTAATCAACTGTGGCCAGCAAAATGATGATCCGGCAACAGACACAGCTGCTGGCACGTCTCCTCATACGCCCAGGACAGGCCATGAAAGAGGGGGGCACATTGTCCCAAAAGGATATGGGGATGGGAGGTAAAGACTGGTTTTTTAAAAACCCCTTCTGGCCAGGCATGGTGGCTCACGCCTGTAATCCCAGCACTTTTGGAGGCCGAGAGCAAGACTCCGTTTAAAAAAAAAAAAAAAAAAAAAAACTCCCCTTCCTAGATATTTTTTTTCAAGAAAATTACTGTCAACCCCTTTGGAAAAAAGCCTGTCAGATTTCTTTGCTTGACATTTAATATATATCCCTTATGTTCCTTGAGAAATGAAGCCTAGAAGCCCAATGACTAAAGATGTTAAGAGGCAGATGTTAGGATCCTCGGCCACAGGGCCACATCAAGCCAACTGGAGCCTGAGGTGGAAGGAAATTCTGTGCTCCCTTCTACCTGTTTTTATATATTGTGAATGAACTTTTTCCTAGAATGTTTAAGTCATTAGAATTTTTTTTGAAAAGTTGAAACGCAGGTTTATTGACACTCACACATTATTTTAAGCTTAAATATTTTATTTAAAGCAAAATAAACTTTTTTTAAAAATTTGAGACAGAGTCTTGCTGTGTCACCCAAGCCAGAGTGCAGTGGTGTGATCTTGGCCCACTGCAACCTCCACCTCCCAGTTTCAAGCAATTCTCATGCTTCAGCCTCCCAAGTAACTGGGATTCTAGGTGCCTGCCATCACACCTGGCTAATTTTTGTATTTTTAGTAGAGACAGGGTTTCACCATGTTGGCCAGGCTGGTCTCGAACTCCTGACCTCAGGTGATCCGCCCGCCTCAGCCTCCCAAAGTTCTGGGATTACAGGTGTGAGCCACTGCACTTGCCCTATTATGTGTTTACTTCACCTTAAATTAATTAAAAGTGATTTAAGATTGCCATCAGTTAATTAGAAATTGTCAAACATGTCTATTCTCTCAACTAAAACTGAAATAAGCAAACATGTAGATTTTGAAAATATTATTGATGAGTTTTCTTGCGTTAAAAACTCCAGATCCATTTTTTTTTCTCTTTTCCTATGGCTTGGCATACACTGGTCTTTATTTATATTTTTGACATTTTTGTTCAGTATGGGGTATATTTTCTTTTTTGCATTGATCTTGATTTTCTTTCAAAGATTGCATTGAAACAGAATTTATCTCGATTACTTAGTTTTTGTCACTCTTTAAATTTTGCGCCCCAATAAGCACTTTACTCTCCTCTCCGTAGGCCTGGCCATGCACTCCTTCATATCCTCGCTTCACACCTACCCTCTTTCTCCTCCAGCTTCCACATCTGCTGCGTCAGCAAGTGATGGCCTAGGGGCTTGTAACTATAGATGTGTTGTCACTGAGCTTGTGAGCAAACTAAAAATCGTATTACCCATGACTGCGGTGGTTTTAGAGACAGTAAGCTTTCATTTTCAGCCTGTTTCAAAGCAAAGGATATGGGTAAATGACGCCCGCCTTGAGGGGGAACAGGACTTCCACGTTCTGCCATCTGTCCCATCATTCCCTGGCATCCAGCATGGGCTTGGTTTGCACATCCTGGATAGTTTCCTGGCCCATGATGGGCACTTGAGTTTGCAATGCCTTCATCCAACTCAATACGCTTTCTCCACTGCTGAAGCTCACCTTCCCTTGAATCTCCATGCCCCTTCATTCCTCAGGAGCTCCAGTGTCGATTGGTGATCACTCTCATCCACAGGCTCTCCTTAGCATTCTGGGTTGGAGTCATTTGGATGAAGAAGCTCAGTGCTAGTTTGAGTAAGCAGGTGCTCTCTCTTGGTGTATGAAGCATAGGTTTAAGTACTGTCCCTGTCCTTTGCAGAAGACCAGGCAGCCCCTGACTGCTAGCTGGTGTTTCTCCTTACCCCGTTCCTGCTGGCTCAAGGGTGGGGAAAAGAAAAAACAATTTATACTCACAAAAAGTTGGTGACCTTTGATCCCTATTCAAACACCTCAGTCTTCCACGGTCTTGAAAAGGAGAACCCAAAACAGTGGGGTGATTTTCTGCGTCATCTACTTGCCACTCACGAAGTAAGGAAAAAAATGTGCTTGTTTTAAGCCAGTTTTCCCTATTTTTCAGGGTAGTCCAGATGGGGAAAATACCGCCTTCTTCCCCTTCATACCTTTCCAGCTGCTCTTCTGATTTTCCTCAGGAGAAACACGTGTCTCATGGTCTTTCTCTCCCCCCGGGTCTATAGAGTATTCCATTCATGTGGAGATTGGGGTCTTGTCAAAGCTTTTTTGTGGGTGACCAGTACGACTGTTGAATTATTGAGTTCTATCTGTAGAAATGTAAGTGTGATGTGACTCACCACGAGGCATTTCATGCCTTACACTCACAAACACACACACACACATACACACACGTGCACACACACACACGCACACGCACACATACACACACGTGCATTAAAAGACTCAAAACCAGGAACATGTCAGGAGGTGGTGAAAGAAATTCAAAAGGTGGAATAATTTTGTTTTCTGTGGACATTCTATTTGGAAGAACAATTGAATGGATAAGGGCCATCCCCAGACACAATGCTATGCAAACTACTGATCTTATTACCCATGACAATGGTGATTTTAGAAAGAAGACGCTTTAGCTTTTGACATGTTTCGAGTCATAGGATATGGACAAGTCAATCCAACAGGAGTTAAAGTCATTAGATTTATTTTCTTTTAATTTGAAAGGGAAAAGTCTTATGAGCAAATAACTCAAATCCTTTTGTATGATTTGTATTATTTCATAGTTTTCATTTGGCATAAATAAAACTAAAAAGAGATTCATATTATGTGGAAGCATCCTTAGTAAAGCTGCATTATTAGGGGAAATTTCATTGACGCTATCCAAAAACTGCTTTATACTGAATTACATTCAGACTTATAGCAAAATTTTAATATATTAAGTTAGAATTATGATAATTTCATAATATTATAGTTTTACCTCCAATAAGATTGCAATTACTATAAGCACTCAGTAATAAGGATGCATCCCTACCAAAACATTTTAAGTTCTGGGTAACTAAGATTTCTGTCAGTTATTTCTAGAGATTTAAACAACCATAAACAGTAAAAAATATATATATATCTCACATTTAAAATGACTCTGTTTGAACAAGAAAAAATCATATTAAGTAAGATTAGGACAAGAAAATCTGTCTTTTTATCCAAGGTTGGGGTTTCTTAACCCGTTAGATTAAGGATATGTTTAGAGTGTCTCTCTCCCCGTGAAGTTTATGCAGAACTTTCTGTATGTATGAATTTGTGCATGTCCCTAAAAGAAGGATCAGTCACTTTCATCAGATTTCTAAGGGATCTATGATTCAGAGAGACCTTTTTATATGATGGATTTTTAAAAAGTATTCAAGTAAAAGTCTGAGAAAAAAAGTATTGTAACTTTTTTTATCATGCTAACAACGCGCATGACATCAGCCATTATGAAAATTGCGGCCGCCAAAGAACACCAAATTGTACTCCTTAAACATTTACTAGGCAATATTTCTAAGTGTAAATGGTTCTCCTTCATTCATTTCCCATCTTTGTATTAGTATCTCACAATACCTCTGGCCATCTATCTTCAAACCATTTCCTCCCCCAAACATCCCCTCCAAAAAAAATACTTATTCTGAAAGGTAGAAAAAATAAGTAAGAAAACTTGCTTCGGAGTTTTATTCACTTATGTTGAATTCAGTGCTTATCATCCTGTTTGTCATGTGCGGTCAGACGTCATCAAGGCTACCACAGGTGGTTGTAAAATTTCAAACGGTCATCTCTCTTCTTCCTACAGAGCATCCCTTCGCTATGATTAGCCTCTTGGGCTATATATAGGCTTGGAGCTGTTAAATCTTTTGTTTTTCCTTCAGTTTCTTTCTCCTTTACCTAAGATTTAGTGCCAACCACAGTTCTAACTAACTAGGGTGCGTTCTAACCATTATCGGTGGCTGGTTTTCATTTTCACACATGGTACCTCTGTTTGCATTGCTAGGATATTTTTAAAGTCCAATTCTTTTCATATTTTGTAGTGAAATCAAAGAACAGATTTAATGAGTGGAAAGGAAATAAAATAGCGTTTCCATTCATCTTTTCCACTTAGTTGTGTTTAGTATTATCAGTATTTAGATTCATAAACCAGGAAAAAATAAGACAGATTTATGTTTTGGGGACATTTTGGCAAGGGGGAGGCAGTTATGCGATTAGATTTTTCTAGTGAAGGGCAAACCAGTTCTGCTGACCAATAGTCTGATATCTTATCATCGTCACAAATACAAAAACTAAAACTCCTGAGGAAACAGTTTCATTGTGCCAACATTCTCAAGCCCCTACCCAAAATTACATTGCAGTGCTGTGTGAAAGCCAGCCTTGTTTCCAAAACACACCGACTGGGTTCACTTTCTTCCTGTTTTCATGCTTTTTCTGCACTGTGTGGTTGGCACCTAATCCATCTGAATGTAACTCCTTAAAGTGCTTGCAAATAAAACCGATGCTTTGCCTTCTCTGCCAAATTGCAAAAAAGAGGTACTTTTGTTAATTGGATAATTTATCTCTTATTATTTTTTCCTCATACTCAGCTTGGAAATCAGAACTTACCTGCCAGTGTGTTGGAGGTAAATGCTTCACAGACACACAGACAAACCACACCAGAAGCCTCTCCTCCGTGCCCTCCTTCCGTGGTACCTTTGAACCGAGCCACTTTTTCACCAGGCAGTGGCACCAGCTCAGCATCACTTAGCCTTCCGCCACCCGATGGTTTGGGGTCTTCACGCCTGCATAAACCCCACAGCCTTTCCCATTGCTTATACAAACACCTGCTCCCAGCTCCTGAAAGCCTTATCCACAGCCATGACACAGGCTCTCTGACTACAGACTCCTCCCTGGCCGAGCACTCCTCCCGCTCGGAGAGTGAGTCCTCCACAGCCATGCTTGAGGAGCTGCAGATTGGTGACTCTGACACCACTGGCCGTTCTGAGACACCCTCCCCCACCTGGGGTCAGAGGTCTGCTGTGACAGATGGCACCACCTTAACCACCCCTGCGGCCACGCATGTAATTATTCTGCCTTTCTTTGCCTCCACCGTTTCCTTAAAAGGACTGATTTATTGTGCCATCTCATTTTTCAGCTGACATTTTTATTTGCATAGGTGTTGACTCCGAAACCAATTCTGTGCCATCCGTCAGGGAAATCATTAGACATCCTCATAAGCCTGCTTAAGGCTAAAAAAGTCACTTATATTCTCTTCATTCATTTTAAAATTACTTACAATTACTCTAAAATGGTTACTTATGGTTTCCCGTGTTACTGTAGCTGATGAGTTGTACAGTGATTTGCCTTGTTAGGTAAGCATACATCACAATATGTTATGATCATAGAGAAAGTCTAAAATTTTTCAAAAAATTTTAACCCACTATTAATACACGTTAATAGTTTTTCTCACAGACTCACATTAATGTGTCCTGTGTGACTCTTTTCTATAACCTCGTTTCTCACATAAATGATTACTGACTGCATGAGGCTAATTTTTCTTGCCCCTCCTTCTCTAATAGCTACAACTTTTGAATTATCTGTTGTCCAGGAGTGAATGATGTCGATAATCTTATCTACCTTTCAGAAATTTAGCTGTATGATTTTTAAAAATTATTCTTCCTGAGCCATTTTGGGATAGAAATTTACGAATACATTTTTAAATTTTGTATATCAATAATTTGTCTTTCATTTATGCAATATAAACATCTTTTCCATACATATATTATTTAAATGTATCTACGTGATAAGCAATCCCTAATAAATGATCTGTGAATGGCTAAAATGTTTCAAAATTTTATGGCACAGATTCTGTATTGCATATAATGTCTAAGTAATGGCTTCCATTTAAGAGGCACATAGCTTCACGCAAAAAAAAAAATTGATTTTTTAAAATTGATACTATAATGAAGTTCCAAATAAGCACTGTCATAGACAAAATTTTATTTGTGCTACATAGTTTTATGTTCTATCAAGCTCATAAATCTGCAAATTTTATGCACAGAGAAATGTTATAATAAGCCATATGTTTTTTAAGACACTGCAATTTACAAAAAGTAAAAGATGCTTTTTTTGGTAATAGGATTTAGTATTCCCCCAGTGGCTGGGTCTAACACTTTGCATTCAAATGTTCCATTCAGAGACTGGCTACAGAGGGAGCCTCGTTTTCCAGGCCTAACCCCATAGCGAGTCCCTCCCTGCCACACGGGACCAGCCAGGAGCACCACAGGTGTGGGTTCCTCCCATGCCTTACTGTGCTTCAAATGGTTCTTAACTTTTAAAACTTTACCAGGACCTTTAACCAAAAATATAAGGCAGTGAGAGGGTATCAGTCTACCAACTAACCTGTTCAATTTTCTGCTTTTAAAACTTTACAGGAGACTGTCTTATATACAGTCTTGTGGGCACAAGCAGAGCTACTTGTGAGAGAAATTAATTGCAATTATCAGTTTAAAATTGCAAATAGATTATTCATGACATGTTTTTCCTAATAAGGAATTCACTATAACAATACAGTATTTTCTAAAATGCTAATGATGCTATTGTATTCGTAAAATCCTGATTGGTTTAACACAATAAAAGAATAAATCTACTCTCAGTGTTTGCTTTTTTAACCCCTAGTCAATATTATTGAAACCATCAAAATAAGATTCAGAGCAAGTTTGTAAGTTTAGTAACATAGTTAACCTGACGGTTTTTAATAAGGATTCTTCGGTTTTTAACATTAATTATAACATGTTATAATACTATTACAATGATATTGACAAAGATCCACCAAACTTAACTTGGCAAGGAGGTGAAAGTGTTCTCAAATCATTCATCAGAGGTACATAAAGGCTCTGAAGATTTGGGTAGGCCTGTGCCTCACACTTATCTGAATGTCCAGCTCTCTCCAGGGAGCAGGTCCTCAAGATGTGGCTGGTTAGGATATGAGAGTAATTTTTCTAACAGCTTAGAGAATTACTTAATCAATAAGCGTAAGGCTTGTAATGAAATGTTTATTGATTTGGGGACATAAGTGGTGTGGCTATACAGTAATCAAATTAGACTTATTCGAGGTCATTTGAAAACCTATCTGCTTTAAAGTGAAATCAGAGAACTATGCAGTTACTATATCTATGTTTCAAGCCTGTGTAATAGAAGTTTGTTTTGTTTTAAAATAAGTAGAAAAGATTCACAAATTACGGTTCTTTATCTGTGTGCCTATGTGTGTTGTGTGTATTTAGTTATAATTTTAACTAAACGTTCTTACTAATGTTTGATCTTCTATGCATGCATTGTGTGTGCCCCATAATGGTCAGTACCGTGCTGTGGGTAGACAGGCGTGCTTGATAGTCCTGAGCTCGATATCTGTGAACTAAGCCGATTCAGTTCCATCAGAATAGATACCTGTTGAACATCTACTCTGTCATCAGCACTAGGCTGCATGTTATACAAAATATTAAAGAAGCATATATATGACCATCTTCAACAAGAAGCTCGAGATACCATTGGGTTCTAAAATACTCCGATACGAAACAATCAAAACAATGAATAATTAAGAAATCAGAGATTGATGAAGTGCTCAGTGAGGCTGAAGTGGGGAGAAGCCAGTGGTTGAACATGTCTTTCTGATCCTTTACCAGGTATTTGATCCTCCTAGAATAGGTTGCTTCATGATATATACATCCAAACAACTGGATTCCTTATGTTATTCTCCTGGCTCTGGAAACATTGATTCACTAGAAGATATCCCTGACTAGGTCTGAGAACCAATCCCTTGCCTCATGTCGAAGGACATCCATGTCAGTGCTGCATGCGGAACAGCACGACAGTATTCTGACCGCTGACATTCTGACTGTCAGAGCAAAGTCGTCCTCCACGTTTACTTGCTACTGACTCCTACTGATACCATTTGGCACCTCTGTTGGCAGAGTGGCATGCCCGCCAGTCAGCCACTTTCATTCCTCCTAACCACTCCCTGGGCCCTCAGATACACAAGAGAGTGATTTTCAGAAATAAGGGAAGAGAGAGAAGGCAAAGAACATACCATGCCCTCTGACCTCAGTTTTCAAAATAAATAAGAGCTTGGCAGCTGATTACTGTCATGTGATTGGAAGTCTTTTATTATCGCCTGACGGGATGATGTCTGCAGGGAACTATGTGCTAATTTAACTCGATGGCTTTGCACTTTTCCCAGAGCCAGATAACAGTGAATGGAAACTCTGGAGGTGCCGTGAGTCCCATGAGTTACTATCAGAGGCCATTTTCCCCCTCGGCATATTCTCTCCCAGCCTCACTCAACTCCAGCATCGTCATGCAGCACGGCACGTCCCTTGGTAAGTAATTTGCTCACCCTGATTTCCATGGCAACCTCAATATGGCAAGTACAACCACAGGAGAAAAATATACAGCATCAAGGTGAGGCGGGGGGCGCTCAGCACTCCACTATTTCATGACCCTATCCCCAGGGAGAAACTGGGGCAGAGGACCCAACATGGGAGAAAATGGGCACCATCCTCTTCCAAGACAATGACTCCACCTGTGTCTGAGCCTGGAGTGGGCACTTAAATGTCTGGGGTGGTGGAGTAGAAAGAAAACGAAGATGGTTACTTAGGGTAAGGGGGTTTACGCCACTGGAGGACATGAATGCAGGCTTTTCCACTAGGGCAGCTTGTTCGTCTTTGGAAGAGTTTCCACCATGTCCACCGTGGACTATTTCCTGGGGTCTATATAAGGGAGAATCGTTTGACAGTTAAAACAGTGTAATAGGAGGACAGGCTGCCCTGCAAAGCAGTGACGCAGTCATCTACTGGCTCACAAAGGAGGAAACCACCATTCAAACCAAGGCTGGAAGACCTGCAGTCAGGGATACGGTAGCGGGAAGCCACACAAGAGAAACTTAAGAGTTCCCTTAAATGAAGGTTCGGTCATTGTATAGCGCAATCGTTCTTAACCCTCTGAGGACTGGGAATTCAGTAAAAGACAGAGCTCTCCTCCAGAAAACAAATGGACATACGGACATTCATAAAAACTTGTAAGCAGGTAATTTCATGGGGCTCATGGACTCTTTGTGGCCTCCTGAGAAAGAAGCAGTGCTATACAGTGATAGAAATGCTCTTACATGGTAAAATATATTCGGATAATTCAGAAAATAATGTGATAAATACTTTTTTTTTTTTTTGAGACAGAGTCTTGTTCTGTTGCCCAGGCTGGAGTGCAATGGTGCGATCTCTGCTCACTGCAACCTCTGCCCGCTGTGTTCAAGTGATTCTCCTACCTCAGCTTCCCGAGTAGCTGGGATTACAGGCGCCCACCACCACACCCAGCTAATTTTTGTATTTTTAGTAGAGACAGCGTTTCACCATGTTGGCCAGGTTGGTCTCGAACTCCTGACCTCAGGTGATCCACCTGCCTTGTGCTGGGATTAATCCCAAAGTTCTGGGATTACAGGCATGAGCCACCATACCCAGCCCATAAATATTTCTTAGTTTGTAAAAATGTAACTTAAAAACCTAAAATATCAAAAAGCAATATGAAATTGAACTATCATAGGAATTCAGGCTGAACAAGTTTCCATGAAGTTGACTTACTAGGAAGCTTCTAGGACAGCAGGGAGCAGAGGGCAATTCTCAGGACCGCAGGACCATTCTGCACCTCCCAGAAAAGGAGAGGCCTGGTCCTCTGGCCACAGGCGCCAGCAACAAGGGGAAAGAAACTACAAGCCGGGACTTGAACCACCGTATCTTCTTTGACTGCAGACAACACACCTCCTTCCCCAGCACTGACTGAGTATTAAAAGGCTATGATGTTGTTTGTTTATTCAGGAACATTTTATGTCAGCATCCAGCATATGCATGATAGAACTCAACTTCTGAGGTCAGCCAAAGCTCTCTAACTATAAAACTTTAAAGGTAGCCGTGGGACTTATTAAAGTCTAAATATATCTGTGCCTTCACCGATGCTATGCCTGAGGATCATCTGTGAATCCCTCAATGATGTCCTTTTAGAGTTAAGAAAGTCAAACTTGCTTATGCCAACATTTTGCCCTTAGCAATCAGCCCATAGTGTAGTATTATGATGGAAGTCCATTATATCTAGATTGTTTAAAATGGAACTATGCATTTACACACATACGAAGTAAAACTCGACAATTTATTCTAGCCATAGCTTTTTCCCAAATAATTATTAACAAAGTATGACTCTGTCTCATTGCCTTTCTTAGTGAATACAGTTTTGTCCCTGTCTCCATCCAACAAAAAAATATAAAAACTTGAATGTAGATAGGCTTTGATTTTAGAACATATTGATAAGCAGATTTATTACATGTAAAATATTCTACATGGGAAGACATTCCACATGTAAACATTGAACAAATTCCAGCTGGCCAGTGCTGTGATAGGTCTCAGGGGAATATGTACATCTACCTTGCCCTAGATGAATTTTGTATTGAGTTTAGGACAAAAGATTGCTAAGATGACAAAAGATTGCTAAGATCTCAGCTATGGTCTCTCATGACCATATATGAGGATAATAAAATAAAGGGTAACTTCTATTGCATAAGGTATGGGTTCATAGAATGCAATGGATCAGATGTGAAGGCAGAGTTGATTCTCCTTGCTTAGAGTAGGACTTTGCACGTGCTACTGTTCAAAAAACAGTTGCTGCTGATAAAAATACTAGTATCATGGCGGCCCACTCAAGTCCTTTTTGGAATTAAATAGAAAGTCAATTAGTGTCACATATCTCATTGTGTCTTAATAAGGACTAGCTTGAATGTTACTTTCACATTCAAGGGGCCATTAACAGGGGAAAGAAACTACAAGCCGGGACTTGAACCACTGTATCTTCTTTGACTGCAGACAACACACCGCCTTCCCCAGCACTGACTCAGTATTGAAAGGCTATGATGCTGTTCGTTTATTCAGGGACATTTTATGTCACCATCCAGCACATAAACTGCGCATAAAGCAGTTTTATAACTGGCCTTATCCATTCTTCATCAAAAAATGTATTAAAAATGCCTTTCTGACGCAAACTAAATTGAAAATAGTCATAATCATAGTAATAGCAGTTACAAATGTTACAGTGGATTTTCCCTTAGAGAGATCTGAATTGTAATTACCCTTATATTGATGAGTTAAAATTTCTTAAAAAGCTTACTTATGGCTGGGTGCTGTGACTCACGCCTGTAATCCTAGCACTTTGGGAGGCCGAGGCGGGTGGATCATGAGGTCAGGAGATCGAGACCATCCTGGCTAACATGGTGAAACCCCGTCTCTACTAAAAATACAAAAAATTACTCAGGCTTGGTGGTGGGTGCCTGTAGTCCCAGTTACTCAGGAGGCTGAGGCAGGAGAATCGCTTGAACCCAAGAGGCGGAGGATGAGACCACGTCACTGCACTCCAACCTGAGCGACAGAGCGAGACTCCGTCTCAAAAAAAAAAAAAAAAAAGCTTACTTATGATATTTTACACACATTTTTCATGAAAAATATATTTATATATGATATATATCATATACACATGATGGTATCAATGAGTCCCACCCTGAAACATGAGAATTCTTTTCATTTCCACCTTAAAGGACTTTCTGAGTGGCAGTCCTGACAAACCATGACATAAAGAGTAAATACAAAGTGTCATTCTTTGTCACCAACATTTTCAATTTAATTGCAGAAAAATAGGCATATTATTAATCGTACCAGAGGAATGGTAATAATGTTGATTTTTAAAAATATCTGTGAACTAGGAGTAAATGGAATATATACTGCATGTCTGTACTCTGTTGCTTCTGAAAGTATTCTAGAAGTTACTAAAAACCATGAAGAACTTGATAAGCCTCATCTAAATTATATCCTTAAGGCAGTTTTTGTCGTCAAAAAGTAAGAAGTCATGATTTTTTATATTTTAAGGTAAAAACGCACATAGGAAATCGTACTAATAATTTTAAAGCATTTATTTATTCATAAGCTTTCATAACCATAGGCTTGGATGTGAAAATTTTTTTAAGTGATTTTTGGTTTTGCTTCATTTTTAGGAAATCACTGTTACTGACTCAACAGTCATATCTTTGTCTAGAAATACATTTCAAAACTTATAGATAATAGTAGTTAGCAGTATCACAAGAATAATATTAATGTAAATGATGACCTGAGGGAAATTACTAACCTTGTCTCAGCTCCTGCCCCTCATCTATAAAACTGGTTCTTGCTCCCCCTATCCTGCCCTCCCTCAAAGATTACTGGAAGGATAAGAAGAGATAATGCATGTAGAGCACTTCCTAACTCAGAGGCTTCCAGACTGTCATGTAACAAATGCCATTCTTCCCCAGCCTTCTTCATGAAACGGTGAGGCCCTTGCCGGTATAGGTCTGTTCCCCTCACACCTACACAGTCTCCACCAGCTCAAATGGAAAGTAAATGAGTTAAAAGGGATAGTGATGGCAATATGGACTCTGTGTTGCAGTTGGCATAAATATACAAGACACCATGAATTGATGCTTCCCTGTGCAATGAATACATTCCATGTTACCAAATTTTCTGTACAGATTCCACAGAGACGTATCCCCAGCACGCACACTCTCTGGATGGCACCACCAGCAGCTCTGTCCCCCTGTACCGATCCTCAGAGGAAGAGAAGAGAGTCACCGTCATCAAAGCCCCACATTACCCAGGGATCGGGCCCGTGGATGAATCCGGAATCCCCACAGCAATTAGAACGGTAGGAAATGCCAGCGTGTGCGTCTGTCTGGGGCTGTGCACAGACTCCACAAAGGACGGATTGTCCATGGCTTTGCGCATTCCTAGGGTCTTATATAATGAGGATTGCCCTCCGTGCCATCCGAGTTCTCATGAATGTTAGGCTGTGTGTGGCAGAGAAAGAAAGCTGTCGATGGGAGAGAATTACACAATCTGTTTTTCTATTTGAATGAAACATGGTGAACGTTGCGATTTTGTTAAATGATAAAACTGTTGTGTGGTTTAGTTTGTTTGTTTGTTTTTCTTTTACCTTTTACCAAGGAGGCTTAGGGCAATAGAGACAAAAGAGAAGGAATGAGACAGTGAAAATTCTTTGGCTGCCTTGAATTCCCACGTGCATTGCAAATAAACCAGTGATGTATTCGTGTCTTGAAATGGATGTGTGTTAACACCGGGGGATTGGGAGCTGTGATTTGGGAGTTGGGAGGTGAGATGATTGGAGTGAAGAGAGTTAATGTCATGGAAAGGAAAAGCTGTCTGAAGAAAAATACACATTTTAGTGTCCCTCTTCAGCCGTGCCTGCTGAGAGCTCTCCTGGGATGATAAGTGAAAGTGTTTGGGTTTTTTTTTTAAGTTTTAAAACTCTGCCAAAGCATTGCTCAGTGTATCTGGGCAGCCCCTTCCGGCAAAACGCAGCAGTAGCAGAGGCAGCTTCTGAGAACCTGGGTAGGCAGCAGCTGGCTGACCAAGTCCACTGGAAGAGAAGGCTTGTGCCAGCCGGGAGAAGGAAGCCGGGGACAGGATGAGAGCAGCAACACCGTTGCAGGTGAAGCTGGGGGCCCCGCGGGGAGGGAGCACAGCTGCATGTACTTTGAAGCAAGACCCATGTAAAGCTGGGGTGTGGCCAAGAGCTGCTCCCCGGGAATGCAGACCTGGGCAGCCACGACAATAAGGGATAGAGGCAAAGAACGGGGAAGAGATCAGGGAAAAAAAAAAGCCATGGTAAGATTGGAAACAGTCAAAAAGAACTAACGATAAAGTGTGGGGATTTTCTTCTCTCCTTGACTTTACATTTTTATATGGGGATTATGTGTTTTATGTACAGACAGAAGAGTTTAAAATGGATTATTCTCAGCATCTGTATTACAACTGGAAGCCAAAAAGTAAATCTGTACAGCAATTACTGGGGTTTTAGACTCATTAGATTGAGGGAATATGACTAATTATGATGCTCTAACAATCTGTCTTGAAACTGACAATTGCCATATTTTTATGTGCCAAACAAAAGTTCAGGGATTATGACCAATATTCTTCATTTTGTGATGATTACATGTTTCTGGTGATATGTTTTCTTGTTCATTTTCCTTATAAGATTTCTGACTCAAAATGGTTAAATTTGAAACTTTCTTCTAATTATGTAGGGATAGACAGTGAGACAGATATGGTGTCATTGGTTTTGTGTAATTGACACTCGAGGCACAGTATAGACAAAACTAAGAAGTCCTGATTCTATGTAGTTGTAGATTCTGTCTGAGAGGATTTTGTCAAAAATATCTGAGTATGTTTTAGGTCAATAAATGATATATAATGGACGTGCAAGCCTGGTCCATGTTTTTATCCATTATAAGACATAATTTCCTTAACTAACCAGACTTTGCTTGGTTAGTTTCAAAAGGAAAAACTGAGATGCTAGAGATGGTTGATGAAAATTAAATCATCTTAAAATGTTTTAAATGTTTATCCACTGCCAAATCAAAAGCACACCTGGGTATGCATAAGCCAACACACTACACATTTAATGCCAGTTTCCCTTCTGTAAAATAGAAAACACAATGTAACCAGTGCAGAAGTTCCTTATAAGGAACCGTAATTTTTATGCATAATTGTCCTCTTACTTAGACCTTTAAAACTTGACAAAGAAGGTACAGTTCTATGAGGACTCTCGTCTTACACTGACTATACAGCCCTCCCGAGCACATCCCCTTGTTTAGCTGTGATTATAAATGTCAAGTCAGGCTGTCTCTGAGCCACAGCAGGCCAAGACTCTCCAAGGCTGTTTTTCTTTCTCATGTGTGTAGAAAGTAGTGATGATCAGATTCAGTGTATTTGCCAAAGGCGGTACTGTCGCAATGTACCATGCTGTAGGATCATTTTAGACAGCCAGCCTATGCCGAGGAAACAGAATTTTGTAAAGTCATCCAGAAACTCTAGAAAGCCAAGAGTCAACAAACAGTCCTTTTGAGCTATTTTAATGAAGGCAAGCAGCCCTCCAGATTGCCCTCTCTCATGTGACCTAGGACATCTATGTGAACCTTTCACTCCTGTTCTTCAAAACAACAAAAATCGCCAGGGCTCAGCTCCCATGAGATTGTGTCATTAAGGCCAGCTAGTTAAGTGAAATACGAGATTCTTTTCTTCTACTTCCAATATAACACTTGGTTGAGTATTTTCAAAACTGAAAAGGAGAAAAAAATAGAACAGAGTCAGTGTATACTGCTATGTAGAAAATATGTCTTTTTTTTCTTTTTTGAAATCTCTGCATGTTAAATTGGTGTAGAGTTCCGATGTTTTGAAAACTGTAGGAATGTAAAAATTCAGGTCTATTCAGTCAAGGTTGTAGAAAAAACTGCATAGTGAATTGCTAGTAGCTGTTTTTTATGCAAAATGATTTTACATACAAAAGTAAACTTCCTGAAATTTGAGTAGACTGTTTTCTTATTCTGAACCTTAGGCATAGCAATCTCTATGATGGCATTTACAAAATTTACAAAAGGAACTTTAAATCCTAAGAGTACTTCTTTCAGAAAGGGATATAGAGTTTTAATATTTTAGTTTACCAGCTTCATATTTCCTTTGCCAACGGGGCATTTTCTGGCCTCTCTGTGCTCACCATATAAAGCTGGCAGATGGCATCACTGTGAGATTCTACCTGATATAGGCCCTCCAGCAAGTGAAGAAAAAAAACCTGTCTGTCAAGACGCATTGCCATATACAGTGATAGAACTCACTTTGTATCCTTCCTTGTTGCCATTGGCATGTCCAGGAAAACATTTTTGCACAATGTTATGTTGTATTTTCTGTTGCTTTAGTACCATAAAAGAAATGAGGTTTAATGAAAGAGAAATCAGTCCTTTATAAAAATAAACTTTCTTGAAAGATACATGTTTAGCAACTTTGAGCCAGCAAATACTAGATTCTTGCTTCATCACTGCAATCCCTTCCACCATTTCCCACTTTGACTGAATATTCCACCAATAACCTCAACTATGCCGTGGAGACAGAGCCCAGAATGAAGAGCTGCCTCGCAACAAAGTCAAGGGGCCCTTAATGTTAATCTGTATTTGGGGTGATTTTCAGAATAATACACGCCCAGAGGTCAAAATAAATTTAGATATAGCACAAAACCCTTAATGTCCAGATGAAAAATGCAGTGACCACATTTCTGGGGGGAAAAAAAGATCAGGCAAGAAAATCTAAACCAAAGCTCAGTCTAATAAGTATAAGAATACTTTTGTATCAGTCCTAATGGAATTTTTTAAGTCAAGAGAGCTGTCTTGGAAAGTCTGGTATATTTAGTTCCTATAAGCAGAATGGTCAAGCTTGTTGCCCAGGTAGCTCTGAGAGAGTTGGGGTAAGATCTTGCAAAATCTATGAGTATGATTATAAAAGCACGTGTCTACTTTTACAGGTGTACAGAAAGGCAGAGTTCCATCCAATAGGCTACCTTGATTCATTATTTCATTCTACAAATATTTGTGGTTCCCTAGTGATATTATTGAGTAGTTATTATATTCTAGGCATTGTTCTAGGCCTTGTGTAGACATCATCTCATTAATTTCCATAACAATCCTAGGACTTAGATATAATTATGATATATTACAGAGGAGAAAACCGAGGCTCAAGAAGGTTGACATGACTTGCCCAAATTCGTATTGCTAGAGTGTATTAAGCAGCAATTTAAGGAACCAAGATTTGAATCTTGGTTCAAGATTCTACATTAATTTCATCTTTCCACTACAACTTACTGCTCCCCTCATGTCCGAAGCCTGGATCCGGGAGGACTTCTACTCTCAAGGAACTTACAACTTTAGCAGAGCCAATGTTGTATACACTTTATTATCATATTAACATTTTTGAAGCAATATCTACATTCTTAAATTTTCTCTAGGACTCTAGGACGCCTACTACATTCTGTATTTTAGTAACTTAGACTAGTAAATAGCAAATTTATTTCCCTAGAGCCACGCTGATCAGAATACAGTTTGAGTCAAAAATATTCCCCAGTGAATTCTGAAAACACCATCTTGACAGAACATTCAATAAAAAGCATCTAAGGATAATGATCATTATCTACCAAAAGGAGTTAAGCAATTTATTACAACAACTTTTATTAAGTGGAGTTTATATAAATATATTTGTGCAAATATCAACTCTCTAGTGCTGGGCACAGCTATAATTTGAAAAAATAAAACCATAGCATCTGAAGTTCCAATTCAGCCTAAATTCAAACACAAGGTAATATATTAACAAACTGCACACATAACTAAATAAATTGCTGAAATTGTCATGAAGCCATAGTAAAGAGTCAGAACAGTTTATCACAGAATGGGACTCTGTTATTAAGAAGATAAAATAGAGAAATGAAAACACTGAGGAGCCATGTTGATTGGAAGCCAGTTTGTAACCACTGGACGCTCTGTTCATTACAGACAGTCGACCGGCCGAAGGACTGGTACAAGACGATGTTTAAGCAAATTCACATGGTGCACAAGCCGGGTACGTTTGCTGCTCTGCTTTCTGATCAGGTCCTAGTGGGCTGAAGGGGGTACACTCATCTTTTGTGTAGGTTTGATTCATACACAATGTCAAGACCCCAGCAAACTCCACGTCCCCTTTCTTTTCAGCATGCCTCCTATTCTCCTTCTATCACCCCTCCAGTGACAGATCCCTGTGCCTCTGCCTACCACCTGAGCTGCCAAGAAGCCTCCCCACGGAGGACAACCAGGCGCTCTGGCCTCAGCCTCCATCCTCCCCTGTCCACAGTCTAAATTGGTGTGTTGCCTGGTAAACAGGCACGTTGTTCCTCTGCCCACCCCTGTCTGCTCTCATCAAGAGAGTGAGTCTGAGCAGGTCTGCCTGAGCCAGCTCTGTAGACAGGAGGGCACTAAAACACTTGGTAAAGGAAATTCGCGATGCAGAGCAAAGAGGGTTCTGGGGAAGCGAGGACAAGGGCCTGACTCTGCATGCTATGAGGAGGGCAGCAAGATGAATATGTTACAGACAAAAAAGGGCAGTTTGCAGAGGCCTGTGGTGGCACGCACCTGTAATCCCAGCTACTCAGGAGGCTTAACTGGGAGAATGGTTTGAGCCCAGGGATTGGAGGTTTGGAGGCTGCAGTAAGCAATGATCACAACACTGCTCTCTAGACTGGATGACAGAGTAAGACCCTGTAAAAAAAAAATGGCATTATGAACTAGGAAAAATACATTGCTTTTCTAACAAATTTCTGCTGCTTCACTGAAGTTCTGCTGTCTCATTATACTTTGGTGGCAATCTGTATTACCATGATATTTATGTTTCATTTTCTAGATGATGACACAGACATGTATCATACTCCTTATACATACAATGCAGGTAGGATGGGTTTCCTTGCTTGCGATGTCTATTTTATGCTCAGCAATGTCTGGAAGAACCACACAGTCACCTTTTCTACCCTTCTGTTTGAGCACATGTTTTCAGTTCATAAGTTAGGAGGATGACTTCTTTTCCTTTCTCAGAGCAGGCGGAACAAAAGGATTGACTTTTCTCATGGAAATAAGAACTAATACTGGTTTATCTCATTCATTCCCACTGTTGTTTATTCTCAGCTTCAGGAATGTTTAACCAAAGTGTGAAGGACAGGCTGAAAGGACACACTGTAACCCAGGGTACAAAATAAGATAAAGATCTTTTATCAGCAAAGAGAATGATTCCAATTGTGTAAGATCTTTCAGATACACTTCACCAAAAACAAGTCAAACAAAGTATTCTGTGACCTTGTCCCTGCTTTTAGCTCCAAAATGCAACCATTCATTGAAAGATTTTTAAAATCCCCCTTGGCGGGGCCACTTTTCTGACTCAGAATTGCCAGTGGTCATAATAGAATGACTTCAGTTCCAGGCATTGCCACTTGAATTGGCGAGCATTGGTATCTCCTGCCGGGATCTGCAGGCTGGAGGGAGGGACCCCTGAGAAATGTTTTTCCCTTCATCACTTTCTCCGAATGTTGTCTCAGGGGATTCCGCCCAGGGCTCCTCTCCCTGCCCAGCCACAAGCTCAGGACAGGTGCACAACTATTTTTTTTCTTCTTTCTTTAGACCAGGTTCTGAGGTTTGCCCTGCTCCCCTCCCCTTCAGCAGCTGCTTAACTATTGTCTTAGTGTATACAATTGAAGAGAAAATTTGCTGAGTACTTATAAGTTCATTTCTAGTACCAGTCTGAATTATTGCTAGTTCTGAAATAATTGACAAAGATTTACTGTAATCAGGGCTTACATACAGAATAAATTTGTAATTAATAAATTAATGGAAATTAGTAAATTATTAATAAATTTAAAAATCTATCTTCCAATGTATGCATTATGAATATGCTTATTGATAATTTCTATGCAATCATTGGCTATTTCAAGGGGGGCACATAATTTAATTCATTTGTAAGAGGTTATTTGCTTCTGCTTTTTGTCTACTTTTGTTTTTTGTCATGATAGGTCTGTACAACCCACCCTACAGTGCTCAGTCACACCCTGCTGCAAAGACCCAAACCTACAGACCTCTTTCCAAAAGCCACTCCGACAACAGCACTAATGCCTTTAAGGATGCGTCCTCCCCAGTGCCTCCCCAACATGTTCCACCTCCAGTCCCACCACTTCGACCAAGAGACCGGTCTTCAACAGAAAAGTAAGGCATTTCCCCCTCCCAGGGAGGCCTGTGTTTAGCTTAGGATAAAAATAAGGCTACATGGCATTCAGTAGAAGAATCAGTGCACACCTCACAGAGAGAGTGTGTGTATAATCTTGTTGGTCCGTACATATACCATATTGACCTCCTTGGCTGGGGTTGTAGCAAATGTTTTCACTGTCTTGTTTCATGATACTGGAGTGCCCTAAATTAGACTTGAAGTAATATGGGCACATTTTCTGCTTTTTGATCAATACATACATATAAGAGACAAGTAAATAGAAATAATGGACATGTACTTCCCTTGGTACACCAGGTTACAGGCTATGCAGTTAATTTTGTTTCCCCAGGTCTACTAATAAGAGACATTTTTGAAAGCAGGGAAAGTTATTCATAAATCATAATGAGGCATTAGTTAATAAGTGTCTGTGATTTGTTCCTACCAGTTTTTCATTACGAGTTTTCATTTCTCCACTGAAATATTTTTATACAAACTATCCACATGAAAATAAAAATTTGTAAACACATTTTATTGTGTTATTTTTACTGGGATTATGACTAATACTTCTACTTATAGGTAACCTTTATTGAGCGCTCATGACAAGCCAAGCACTAGGCTAAGCGCTTTTTCTGTGTCATATCATTTGATTCTGAGAACAACCCAGTGAGATACGATCTATTTTAGAGAGGAAAAAACTGCAGTTTAGAAGATGGAAGGAACTTATTCAGCTCATACAGCTATAGTGTGTCCAAGCCAGAGTCCAAGCTCAGCTCTCACTAAACCCAAGGCCTATGCTCTCCTAGCAATTAATAAGTAAGAATATAAAAATTATTTCTTATTAATGCTGGTTATGAAGCATTATCATACCCATTCCAGAAAAATTGTATTCAACACCCTATTGTAGCATTTAGAGTGACTGATGATCAGGCCAGGCGTGGTGGCTCACGCCTGTAGTCCCAGCACTTTTTTTTTTGAAATGGAGTCTCACTCCGTTACCCAGGCTGGAGTGCAGTGGTGCGATCTCGGCTCACTGCAACCTCCGACTCCCGGGCTCAAGCAATTCTCTGCCTCAGCCTCCTGAGTAGCTGGGACTACAGGCACCCACCACCACACCCAGATAATTTTTGTATAGGGTTTCGCCATCTTGGCCAGGCTGGTCTTAACTCCTGACCTTGTGATCTACCCACCTCAGTCTCCCAAAGTGCTGGGATTACAGGCGTGAGCCACTGCACCCGGCCAGTCCCAGCATTTTGGGAGGCCATGGTGTGTCGATTGCCTGAGGCCGGAGGTTCAAGACTGGCCTGGTCAACAGGGCGAAATCCCATCTTCACTAAAAAAAATAAATAAAAGTGTTATAATAAAGTAATTGATGATCATATAGGGTACAGCATATCCCAGCAAAACACGCACCTCATGTGTGAAGGGATTCTCATTTTAATACCAATCTCCTCAGGATGAATTACGTGAGGCCTTAAAATTGAGAAACAGTTTTCTAGACACAAATTGTTATCTTTGTTATCAAAAAATAACCAAAATTAACATTTTGATTTAAAGGTATTACCCGTCCTGTACATTTTGTTAAAATTAAATATCTCACTAAAACATATGATGACCTCCTAAAAAATTCCACATGGCTTTCATAAGTATTATCTCATGTAATGCTCAAAACTCCTCTGCAAGGAAGAACAACACATTATTGCTATCTGCGTTTTACACAAATGGAAAAAGATGAAGACTGAGAAGGTTTAAGGGGTCTTGCTCCATATCACTCATGAATTTAGTAGAAAGCTAGGACTTGCCCCTAATTCTGTCCCTTAGAGCGTTTCTATTTCCAACGGGCCATGGAGCAAGAATTTCATTCCATTCCATGGAATCAGAATTACCCCCATCTCTAGTCAGAAAATCCTTCCTCCTAAAAACCATGGCCCCTGGGAGGCTGAGGAGAGAGGATGGCTTGAGCCCCGGAGTTTGAGACTGCAGTGAACTGTGATCACACCATTGCACTCCAGCCTGGGCAACAGAGGAAGACTCTGTCTCGAAAACAAAACAAAACAAAAAAAGCCCAAAGAAGCCTTCTTCTTTAGCTCAGCAGCCTAGAAAAGCTTAATTCTGTAAAACCCGTTTTTGAAGCTTTCCTTCATAAGTCTTCTGACAGCCTCGTGGAAGATATTCCTTGGGGGAAAAGTGCTGGTTCCCATGAGTGAGACTTTGACTCTGGTTTTTCAAGGCTCACACCAAAAGACGACCTCCTGTACCACACTGCCTGCTCTGGTACACGTCAACCCACATGACACTTCCGTACTCTTCCCAAGCGATGATCCCTCTTCAAGAAATAAGATCAAACATGGTGTGTGCATTACTCCTTGTCACTTTGGATCAAGGATCACAAAGGTCACAAAGTGGTGGGTTAAACGCACATAGTTCAGCAGAGCATACTGCCACCTATTTTAAGCACAAGCATACATGGCTGCCGTTAGGGACCCAGGAGGTCACTCACTGGTCACTCTTTGCGCGTCTACAAACACCTCATGTGACTTGTTGAGCCAGCGCGGGGGAATGTGGTATTTTTCACAGATTAACTTTTTATCCTGAGAGATTTTTTTAAAACTATGCTAAAAGTAACTTTGAAAACAGATAACTGGTTTTATACCATTGCTTTAAGCAAAAAGGATGATTTTAATGTGTGATTTGTTGTTTATTTCTAGGCATGACTGGGATCCTCCCGACAGAAAAGTGGACACAAGAAAATTTCGGTCTGAGCCAAGGAGTATTTTTGAGTATGAACCTGGCAAGTCATCAATTCTGCAGCATGAAAGACCAGTAAGCACTTGTCGTTAAACAGAATATGCCAGCTCGCTAGGCTCCCAGGGTTCCCAAATAAACCTGAATTTCAGATCCATTAGCAATTTTTGTCACAAAGGTAATTACTTAGAAATCATGTTTATTTTGTATCATGATTTGTGCATCTCATCTCAGAATTGAAAGATACACGTTCTAATATATTGTCTTTACTGACCAATTATGTGTGTGTGTGTGTGTATTTATATATACACACACGTAGGTGTATATACATACACATATATACACATGTGTATACACACACACATATATATATTTATATGCAAGATTCATTTGCATGTAACTATAACTGTACCTAATCATTAACCAGAGTTTAACTTTTAAAAAACATTCATAAATGCAATGCTTCATTGCTATCATAGCTTGCTAATGAGAAAAATCATTAATTAATCTCCCCAATACACATGGACCCAGGCAGTTCTATCCCTTGTTTTCCATATTGGCTTTTTAATATTTCTTTGGATGAACGGGAAATTTTCCAAATGCCCTTTTTATAACAAGTTGTTTTAATTGCTTCTTATTAAATCCCTCCTCAGGTTACCAAGCCTCAAGCTTCCTGATTGATTGTCATTCTAATGGATCAAGATTATATTTCACTTTGCAGGATTTTTTCCAGTTATTTGATTATATGCAAACAAAAATATCTATACACTTAAGAAGAACCACTTCCCTCCTCGAAGTGCAGGTTCACACATAGGTCCCCCCTTGGCCTTTGGTTTTGATTCCCCAATACTCCCTTGCATGTTCTTTGCTTCCCCTCAGAAATCAGTGCCCTCAGGATTTTCTTTGAAACTCCACAGTTCCTCTGCATCTCCTTCCAAATCTACTTCTAGGAAAACATTTGCAATCAATTGCAATTTACTCTCATTTTTGCTCTAAAAGAATTTTAGGTGTCAGTGAACAGGAAAAAGAGAGTTTTCTTTGTGGAGCTCCTTCAAGAGTCTCCAAGAAATCACACTCATATGTAATCCAAGGCCAGCCCTGTGGTTTAATTGGAAACCCTAGCCTTGCCACACCCAACATGAGTGTCCTTGATTTAGTTTTTGAAACCCTGTATTTGTGGTCATGTTCTGGAGAAGCATGTTCAAAACCTTATCATCAGATAATTCATACATGATATTTATCTAAGCCTTCTTACCCTTTCTTTAAATAACTCATATCTTTTAGAGTAACAGGACTATGAAAGAAAAACTGAAAGAAAAAAAAATCACTGATTTGCAGGCACCATTGCAAACTTATAACCCATTTACTAGTTTCTATGATTGAGTATCATGCTACTCTGAAATTTCCAGAATGAGAATTGAGTGAAACACAATGTCACCATTGCATAAAATTGAAAACAGCAAAATAATACGTCTCAGATTTAAATTAAGCAACAAAACTTTAATGATCTTTCTAATAATTTATGAGACTCTTAGGATAATGAACATGGTAAATGTATGGGAATGCTTTGGGAGCTGTGGTGTCAGGAAACAGGATTGGTTTTAGAAGCTCTCCCACCAGGATGTTTCTGTTATTTAGTCATTCAGCAGAACTGATTGAGCAGCAGCTACATGCCAGGCTTTATGTGAGGTGCACAGCGGGGAACAGGGCACACTCTCTACCTTGAGGAACGTATAATCTATCATTTAATATCTATGCAAGAGTAGATCTGAGTTTGTGCAAAGTAAACAGCCTCTCGTATAGTTAAAACACACACACAACTAAAAAATGCTCTCTTTGCTCCATTGAGGGTTTATACATTGACCCTGTCATTGTGACTGAAATTTGCACATTACTCTTGTCTTTGGGTTAGAAAAGACTTTAAAGACGCTTTGTTTTACAATAGCAATAATAATAGCAATAACAATAATTGTAAATCGTTATTGAGCACTCACTCTATGCCAGGCTCTGTCATTAGTAATTTATGCCTTATCTCATGTAAAATTTCCAACAGTCCTATTAAGCAGACACGTGGCATTTCCGTGTTACAGATGAAGAGACTGAAACACACATTAGCTCGCCTTGCCCCAGGGAGACATAGCCGGTGGGAGCCGGAACTAGGAGTTGAGCCCAGGCATACTCATGCCTGGTGTACTTGGTCACTGCTGTACAGCCACTCCAGGCGTAGCTGAGCAGGAAACACATTTAAGTTGTAGTCGTCATTGGATTGGCTTATTTGATGATTTTGCAGTATAAATTAGTTTATTTATTGACTAATTTTATAATAAAGTATACTTGATTTACTTTATCAGAAACTTAGGCCCTAAGTAGTTACCACAGAGGACCAGCAGATGTGACTGGTTGTAAGACAGGAAGATCTGGAGCCATGGGTGTGACAGAGATTCGAGTGCGGATAGGTCTCTGCAGCCACAGGAGAAGATAAGTAGAAGGAACTTAGAAACTTAGAAGGAAATGAGAATGGCTATCTTATGGAGAAATGGAAAGAACCAACATTTTTACCCTTCCTAAACAATTTTGGAGAGGACCAGCCTTAAGCAAAATGGTTTGAGCTGGTTGTATGGAACATTTTGGCCAGCTTTTCCAGTGTAGGACTAGCTCATCATCTTTTTTAAAAAAATTAGTCCTGACTTCATTTCAATTGCCTCTATAAATCAGAAAACAAAAAGAGCCAAGTGGGCAGTGGTGATGCGGAGACTAGCTGCATATTGATACAGTTTACATAAGATTCTGATATGTTTGAAAATACAAGCTAGAGACGGAAGAGCCGCGTGCTGAATGAGAGTGGCAGCACAGCGAACGGCAGCGCTGAGGGCTATCACGGTCTGATCCGTGCATTCTCGTGTCTTTTGACTCCAAGACGGTTGAGAGCATTCCTTTGCTCTTTTCATTTTTCATTTTTGAAAACCATACACAGCACCTGGGTAATTCTGTGTTGCTCTTTTGAATCTTTACACGGCCTCTCCATCCGCCCAGTTTTCCAAAGGGCCCTCTTGGGTTGTGCCCTCTCCTCCAGTGGACTCAATGTCTGCCTGCCAGGAGAAGTGCCACCGCCGCTCCTCTCTTCTGGCCCATAATTGTCCTTGCCTGGACTACAGTGACAGCCGCCTACTTCATTTCCCTACCTCTCCAGTCTAGTCTCCACACCACAGCAGAGGCAATCTTTAGAAAATCTTTATAAAACCTCCAGCTCAAAATTTGCTCCTGGCTCTTCACTGTCCTTCGAGCAAAATCTAAAACCCTGAGCATACTTTATAGAAGACTTGTGATTGGGCTCCAGCTGACCTCTCCAGCCTCATCTCTCCTGCCACCCTCCCTGCCTCGCTAGGTTCCAGCTACACAGAGAACATTCAATTCCCGCCTTGCTGGACCTCTGTAAAGGCTGCTCCTTCCCACCAGGAAAAGCTCTCCCCACCACCTCGTCCTTCACATGGAGAATTCCATCCCATCCTCCAGGTCCCAGCACCATGCCACCTCCCCCAGGGAATGTGCCTGACTCCTCAGCACTTGGTTGGAGGCTCTCCCTGCTATGTGCCCATGGCACACTGTGTTCCTCATGAGATCTTGAGCTTCTTGAAGGTGAGGGCTGTGACTAGTCCACTAGTTGTATCCCAACACCTGGCACAATGCCTGGCCTAGAGTAGGTATTCAGTGAATATGCATTCGTGGAATTTCTAAGTGAATGAATGAACACAGGTTTCACCCTTGCAGTTAAAGGATAAAGTTGGTAAGGGACTGAATCCTTGTTCTGTTGCTTATCCATGAAATCTATGTATTTCTAGTGCAAAAGGCCCAGTGGGTCTCAAAACATTCTTGGAGGGATTTGACACACTGCTATTAGTAGTGACTCACGAATTACATGATTCCCTGGGATACAGAGGAGACAGGGGAGTTAGTACTGTTTGAACAAAAGTCCTTCCAAGACCCTGGCAAAAAGATCTTCCTTAGGAATCAGTGGCATACGTGTTTATGTTCTTTAACAGGGAAAGTAAAAGTGAGTGCACTTTTTTGAAGCTCATAAATACTCATGTGACTGTAAATTTAGAAAGGTTAATTAATTGGGCCTAATGTTTGATCTGGAAAAGTACTTAGCAGCGGTCACCAGGAATTTGCCTTGAACGGACTCGAACTGCAAATCAGAACCGTATTTCCACAATTTAATTTTTCCATGAGACAATTATAAAAACTCTCCTGGGATTATATTACTAAAACCTTTACATCCCATTACATTGGATATGTTTGTAGGTGATTAATGTTAAATTAAAAAAAAAAATCAATAAAGTATTTGTTTAGGACCTCTGTATGCTTGATAAAGTAAAAAAAAAATGAAAGTAAAAAAATATGAAAATGTGACCTTACCCTACAATAACTAAACCTGAACACGATAAAAGCAGAAGAAAATAATCATTGAAAACACCGTGCCGAGTTGAAATGCAATTTAAACCCTTAGTGAGCTTAAGCTTCTTTATCAATAAAGATTGTCAGTCAATACTTAAACTGTAAAAATTTAAGGAGTTTCATCTGATGACCGTTAAGAATTATCCCAACTGATAATGTATATAGCATTTATTGTGAAACCACAATAAATATAAAACATGGTAGTCGATGTCATTAAAGCTTAAAATGGAATGAGCATAATTTTCAAAAACGAAATAGCACCAACACTTCTTTTGTATAGAACAACGTACAGAAAGCATATGCCTCACTGAGAATACTTAGTGGAATTTCTATAACCACAAAAACAATTGAATGTTTTTAATTGTAGAAAACACTAAAATTTTTAAAGTTGTTCACCCTTGGTAGCTTTAAAGTAAGGATCACGTGTGATTTATAGTTGTAGTTTTTCTTAAACACATCCTCTTGCACCGACGACACAAAGTTAGCTTTAAATGGAGGTCTGCTGGTGTTTTTTTTTTTTTTTTTTTTTTATGAAAAGAAACCAAAAAAAAAAAAAAATCACACCAAGGTTGGAAAGATGCATATCAGTATCTTTGCTCTTTTGTCTTTTCTGAGCAATTAGAGTGAACCATAATCATACTTCCTAAATGAGTCTCTGAGTGTTAATATTAGTGCTGTACTCAAAGGCAGGTCCATGTTCCGCATGGAAAGCGTTAAATCACTGAGATTAGTGATTTGTGTGAATATCCATCTGTTGACTGACCATCTGTATGTGTGTCACTGACTGTTGTGAGGCTTCCGCGTTCCTTAGCAGTGCCTCCATAGGACATTTAATTATTGCATGATAAAAGATTCAATAGGTTAACCACAGCAAAGACAAAATTCTAGTTCTGCCACTAACACTTCCTTTAACACAACTCTGCTCAAACATGTGCCTTTCATTGCCTTCCATAGTTATTGATAATTCCCAGCTGTCATTGTTTTGGGCGTTTTCTCTGCTAATTTCTATTGGCATGCATTCTAGATAGTTGCCCATTGTAACTATAAATTGGCTTATTAAATCAACAAAAGCATAATTAATGGAAAACTGCCATTCTAAGGTATGATGCAAAATGGAGGATATTCTGTTTCCTTTTCCATATTCTATCATAGAGATGCATTACTATAAATCAGGACTTGGTATATCCATTTGTTATATATTTTCTTAAGGTGGGAGTCAAAGTTACACAGCTAACAAGTCGTATTCATTTAGTAAATCGGCTGCCCTCTGCTGTTCATAATGTTTCTTAAACAGATTCCTTTCCTCTAAGAGAAGTTTCTATCTCCCCTTAGCAAAACAAAATACTATTCTTGAAAGCAGAAGTTATAATAATCAATTAATAATATCACTGAGTGTGTAACATTAGGAACTATGATGTTTAAAAGAATCAGAGGTTAGTTTTCCTGTAGAAGAAATAGTATGTCTCTATAAACAGAAGAGAAATTACTGGAAATTCTCTCTACTGTCAGTTTCCCTAAAAACCAGCTCCAGTAAAACCATTTCATAAAATAATTATGCATCTATAATGATCTAAATAATAATTGGAGAAAAATAGTACTTTATTGACATTAAAATCTCAATACTATTGCAACTATTGAATCAAATGTAAATTGAATTAAATTTTTAAATTCAACAGAAAATAGCAAATTGATTACTAGAGTATTTTGTCTCTAACAATTTCACTATTACTTCTGAGGTGTAAACCAAATATAATACTGACGTAAATAAGGAAAAATAGCTCAAGATTTCTAGGCATTTCCCATGTCTAATAGTAGGATATTCTCTCTGAATTTATTTATTACAAAATTAACATTATGACAATAAAGCAAAATAATATTTCAAAGAAAGAAAAAACAAACAGTCTCAATATCAGAACACCATTGTAGTCTTTTGTGTATGTGTGACTTTCTTGACTGTGTTCATGCAGAGACAAGCTTTGTAATACCATTGTAACTACTGTACAAGTGCCTGGTTAGATTCGGTTTTTACTGCTTGGTATCTCACTGTGAGCATTTCCCAGGAACACTACACAGTCTTTATAATTATGATCACTACATCTTTTGGATAACTTAGGCTTTTGCACTATTTTGTCATGATGCCTCAAACGTTTCTATCATTGTCTGTAATAACTATTGTAATCTTCTATTATAAAATATTGAAACAAAGTCACATCACTAAAAACACTGTGAGTATAATTTATTATTAAGTGTAGACTGTGTATCATTAGCAAAACTTGTAAATGCAACGAGTCAATAAAACAGTAGAACAATGTCAAAATCATGGCTTTTGTTGGAATATGGAACATTTCAAGCTCCCAGCACTGTGAAGGTTACATAGCGTTTCTTTCATAACCAAGATGTTGCTACTTAATTTAAGTCCCTGAGTTCCTTTAAGAATTGTAAGCAAATGATACTGAATTGCTCTGAGGCAGTGAGCACTGACTAGACCTCCTGGAATATGTCTTGGTAGTCACAGCTCCTCTCCTAGCCAGAGTCAGTGGCTTTTAGGGAACCATATAATTTTTCTTAGAATTTTTTTTTCTGACTTAAGATACTGTACACTCTTCAGTTTTACCACATTTAATTAGTGTCATATAGTAATTATCAAAGAAGTAATAACTTGCATATAGTACTTTAAGCACTTAGACAATATAAAATCAGCAGCCTGAATCAATCTAGTCAGGCGTGTATTATTTGAAAATATTAAGGATATTGCTAGTAAACACACTACATCTGTTTTCTATTACTGAAATAATTGTATTTTCTCCAACTGTTTATATTAACACTCCTAGTTTTTTCATCTTAAAAACAACATTCAGAAGCCTCTGAAGGGAAGCAAGTCAATTATAAAATGGGCTTTTTCTCTAAATTAGAACATCAAGGAAACCAAGATGGGATTTTATCCCAAGTTCCCTCCCCTGCCCCGCCATCCACGGTATTGTGAAAAACCAGATCCCCTTCTCAGCTCGAAGTAGGCAGCCGGGAGGTGAATCTTGGGCATCTTCCTCCACATTCCGAGGCTCCTGGTGGGCAGCGCTTCGCCGTGGCCGGGATCGCCCCCGGGGTGCCTGGGTCCCTAAGGACGCTTCGCGCTCCGGCGCGCGCTCCCCTCCCGGCCTAACGCAGGCACCGCGCGCGGCCAGGGTGTCCCCGCGGTTCCGCCCAGAGCCTCCATCTAATGAACCAGTTTCTGCACCCCTCTTTCTTGCAGCCCCCTCTCCCAACAACTCCGACACCTGTTCCAAGGGAACCTGGCCGGAAGCCTCTTTCTAGCTCCCGCCTCGGAGAAGTCACTGGTAGCCCCTCCCCTCCGCCCCGGAGTGGCGCCCCCACACCAAGCTCGCGCGCCCCGGCTCTGTCTCCCACCCGGGTGAGCTCCTCCCTTCCTTACCTTTCTTAATGCCCGGCAGACGTGCAGGTGCAGCCCTCGCTTGCTCAGAGCCTGGCGACTCCCACTACCCCGGGCCCCGCTCGCACCCACCCAGGCCCCAGAATCTTCTCATCCACAGGGCCCTGAGAGCCCCCCAACGCCCTGTCCCGCTCCCCCAGCTCGCCTCTCTCCCCACCCCTCCCACACCCTTCCCCATCCCAGGCTTTCCACCTGCCTGCCCCCAGTGAATTGTCTGCAGACTGCAGGCTTCCATGCTGGGACTGCTGGCCACCAACGAGGGCAGGGGCGACGAAGTGACTCGCCCAAAAGAGCTCCTTGGTGACTGGGTTGAGCCTATTCCAAACATCAGGCGTGCCAGCCAGACCCAGGCTCGCTGCGTAGAGCGAGGTCCATAGCTCATGCCTCAGGCACAAGTGGATCAACTCGAGCAAGGGTTGTCCACCACTTCTGCCAATTAGAAACGATGGAGAGAGGAAAGAACTAGGGGCCCACTGCCATGGAGCTCGCCTTCACATCCTCATGTTACTTGTTTTACTTTACTTCCTCCGTTCTCTCCTGCTGAGGTTCGTGGGGTGAGAGGTGATGCATGTTTGCGTGTGAATGCGCGCGTGTTTTTTCGTGCCACACAGCGTTTCCCTCACTTTGCTCAGTGTGCCTTTTCCTTCCCTTTTCCTTCACATCTGCTCTAGACTGATCGCATAAATCCAGATGACATAGATTTAGAAAATGAGCCCTGGTATAAATTCTTTTCAGAACTGGAGTTTGGACGCCCGGTAAGTGAGGCTAGACTATTAATATAAGAAAACTAGGCGTATACTGTTTGATTTCTAAAATACCATTATCAGGAGACGTGGGTGTCATTCAGAGAATGAAGGCCGAATGCATAACGTATACACAAATTTGGTACAGCGGAGTCCAGGTTCATTTCTGTACCAAATGGTTAAATGTGTTCAGACATTTCCTGTATGGTTTGTAGTCATTCGTTAGGTCTTTATATCTAATTCATTGCAAGTTCAAAATGTTGAGGTAGTTTCTGTGCTGAAATATTCAGGCAATTATTACAACTTTATAGAAGATTTGTATTTGTTTACAGTCTATTTGGTCTAGTTCAAGCGGAAGAGCACCTTGACGTTGAGAGGCCTGTTTGCTGAGCAAACGTCAGGCACCTGGAGAGTGCGGAGTTCTGTCTTCCCTATCTCCTCGAGGCCTCCTGATGTCCACCAATAAGAAGAAAATGCGGACTGGAGGGGTTAAGTAATGTGCCCCAAATAGCAAATGGCAGAGTAATAAGTTAAACGCAGAGGCTGTTAAAGAAAAATGAAACTCTCTGGGCAGTTTTCAGTGTAATATACTGCCAGAGTAATCCCGCTATAAAATACAGTCACGTGTTGCTTAAGGATGTGGACGGGTTCTGAGAAATGTGTCATCAGGTGAACTTGCCATTGTGTGAACATCGTAGAGTACTTACACAAACCCAGATGCTGCAGCCTGCTACACTCCTAGGCTGTGTGGTGTGACCCGTTGCTCCTGGGCCACAAACCTGTACAGCAGGTTACTGCACTCCATACTGTGGGCAACTGTAATGCAGTGGTAGGTATTTGTGTACCTAAGAAAATCTAAACATAGAAAAGGTAAAAATACAGTCTTACAATCCCACCGGACCACCGTCGTATATGGGGTGCATCGTTGACGGAAACGTCGTTATGCAACACATGACTGTACCTAGTTTACCACTAGGGATATAAGGAAAGAAAACACTCAGGAAGCCCTGTGGATTTTGATTTCCAGACTTGCTAGTGAAAGGCATCACAACTTCTCTAATCCCCAGACTCCCACCAGAGGAAGCCCCGAGGCTGGGCCTTATTGCTTAGTCTTTTGGGGGTAAGAAGTCAACACGAGGCCAGGTGCGGTGGCTCACGCCTGTAATCCCAGCACCTTGGGAGGCCGAGGCCGGCGGATCACGAAGTCAGGAGATCGAGACCATCCTGGCTAACATGGTGAAACCCCTGTCTCTACTAAAAATACAAAAATTAGTTGGCTGTGGTGGCGGGCGCCTGTAGTCCCAGCTACTTGGGAGACTGAGGCAGGCGAATCACTTCAACCTGGGAGGCAGAGGTTGCAGTGAGCTGAGATTGTGCCACTGCACTCCAGCCTTGGTGACAGAGTGAAACTCTGTCTCAAATAAAAAAAGAGTCGGCCAGGCGTGGTGGCTCACGCCTGTAATCCCAGCACTTTGGGAGGCCAAGGCGGGCAGATCATGAGGTCAGGAGATCGAGACCATCCTGGCTAACACGGTGAAACCCCGTCTCTACTAAAAATACAAAAAATTAGCCAGGCATGGTGGCGGGTGCCTGTAGTCCCAGCTACTTGGGAGGCTGAGGCAGGAGAATGGTGTGAACCCAGGAGGCAGAGCTTGCAGTGAGCCAAGATCTCGCCACTGCACTCCAGCCTGGGCGACACAGCAAGACTCCGTCTCAAAAAAAAAAAAAAAGAAAAGAAAAAGGAGTCAACTCAAGGTTCAGCTAACAACTTCCCTGATTAGGAACTGTATCCACCAATAGCAGTGCATTTGATGTGTGTCAGTTACACATGTTTTTATGCATTTTAGACTCTAAGATACCAGTTACACTGATGTTTTTTTTAGAAAACAGGATATAACCATTTCTATACCATATGCTGATTTTATATACTTGTATATTGACCATATATGGTTTACTGATTGGTGATGGTAGTCTCTTTTGTCCGTTAAACTGCAAAGGAGACTTGGTTAGACTCAAGGTAGCTTATTGAACTGAATCAAAAGTGACTGTAAATGAATACAAACCAAAGAACTTTTCCTACATTATTATCTCATAGGAGAAATGTTTTCTCTCACTTTTTCTCATTTGTATCTTAGTGTGAATGTAAATGTATTTTATTTCAGGGAAAAACATTCTCTAGCTTTATTTTATATGTATTGTTGCTGTTGGTTAGAAAGTTTATGTGGACGGCCAGGCGTGGTGGCTCACACCTGTAATCCCAGCACTTTGGGAGGCTGAGGCAGGAGGATCACTTGAGGTCAGGAGTTTGAGACCAGCCTGGCCAACATGGTGAAACCCCTTCTCTACTAAAAATACAAAAATTAGCTGGGCATGGTGGCACACGCCTGTAATCCCAGCTACTCAGGAGGCTGAGGTGGGAGAATCACTTGAACCCAGGTGGCAGAGGTTACAGTGAGCTGAGACAGTGCCACTACACTTCGGCCTGGGTGACAGAGTGAAACCCTGTCTCAAAAAAATAAAATAAAATAAAAAATTTAAAAAAGAAAGCTTATAGGGACTATTCCGTACTGAGCCTAAATTATCAGCATTTTCCATAATCATTTTCAGCCACACATGGAAACTCACCAGCATGCTATCCACTTGCTCCTTTAATGTTTCTTTAATATACCTTGCATTCCTCTGTGGCCAGAGACTAGGAGTGCTAATTAAATTTGACAAAATGAGTTTATAAATATACTAATTGAACACTAGCGAATTTTCCCAGTGCTTGAGAATATTTGCAAACGTTGCACACTTCCTCCCAGCTGCCCCGATTTTGCTCCATTCATGTCATTCTGTTTGTGTAGCTGGTGCTGTCAACACTCAATTTCTAACTGTTGTCACCTTTTCCACATGTTCATTCCTTGCTGCCATTGACTCTCCTCCATTCCATCCCTACACTTCTGCTTCTATGGTGCATCTACACCCAGCCTCCTAAAAAGCCTCTGGACTATGTTCAAGATCATTCTTCTGGTGTTTTCAATGAGGTAAAAACACGTTATTCTCTCTTTTTCAGATATCTCCTTTAGAGGCTGTGACTGTGATTCCGCACATCTGTGTTTTACAATTCTCTGTAATGTCTAAGCTATTTTTGAAAAAAAAAAATCTATCTTTGCATCATTATGTTGCATTCAGTATCATTGCCTGGACATTAATTATACCAGAGTTGTTGGCTATACCTGGACTCTGGGTGAAGAATCATTCCAACCACAACTGCTAGTTATACTATCCTATGTAGTTCTGGTATTCAGCAGTGTGAAAATAAAAAATCAAAAGTATTAGTCTTAGTGCATATATTAACCACCTGTTTTTATTAGACAGAGTAAAATACTACTAGAAGGCTTCTTAGAACCATTCTATTATAATGCTTGGAGTGTGGATAATCAGATGCCTATGTCCCACATATTTCTAAAATTTATTGTTATTCTTTCATTTTTCTAAATACAACTTATAGATTGTATTATCAGTCAAGAATAGGGCTGGCAAATACCTGGAAATTGTGTATCACAACTTACCAGTTTCATACCCATGACAGACATTATTACTCCTTCTCAACACTGTGATCCAGGAAGCCACTATAACAAATTATCACTGGCATATAAAATGAAATGCATTTGCAATCTCTACTTAAGAGCCTATAATAATCAACTAGGTGAAAAATTTATGGCAGCCAATGTACATTTTTATTTGAATCAGAGTTTTATTTGAAAAAGAGCATGAAATAGGCAGAAATGATCCAGAGTCAAAAGCTTGTTACCCTGCTGTCTGCGAAGAAAAGCAGAAAATTACTTTAGGAAGTAGACAAATGACTCATTAGAAGACATAAGCAGAAATGGCACTGTTTTGGTAGCCATCAGCTATATAAAAGCCTCCTTGCAAGGAACTCTTAGAAGCAACTAGCATGGGAACAAAGTAAATAAACTGTTTTTTGCACAGTAGTTGCTCTGTGGTCTTAAGTGAATACTATAACACAATAAATATCTTATTTTCATTAAAAGTCTTAAATATGTGCAACTGGAAAACAAAACTAGTAGAACATTTATGTTGTAGGAGGTACTACTGACACATAGTGGTGACCACTGGAATTGCAGGTATAGAGTCTCAAGGAAATATGCAAATTTCTAGAGTCTCAATTTGCAATTTCAAATTATTTACGCTGTGGTAAACATCAGAGTGTGTGTTAAAACTGAGAAGTGATCAAAATATTTATATATTAAATAAAAAGTAAAATAGAGTAATCAGGAACATTCTGGGTTATTTAATTCAGCCATTTCTAAAGGCTTACATTTTATAGCCAGGCAGGCAGGCATGTAATCTGAAGAAAATCAAATAAAACAAGGGGTTATATTCTGTATGTTATGTTACCTTAATATCTGCAGAAAGAGTCTCATTTCAACATATGAGCAACCCAAGAATTTATTTTGAAATTCAATGTGGTCAGATATTTTTCTCAGATATTTCTAGGGTGTTTTTAAGGTAGTTGGTTCATAAATAACTGAAATGGAATTTAGAGTGCATCATGTCCAACTCACTCATTTTTCAGTTAAAAAAAAATTAGAGTGCAATAATTTTAAGAAGTAAGTCCAAAATCACATGGTAAGATAGTGACGGAAAAACATATATATATCTCTTAACCTTCATTTCAGTGCTATTTCCTGTATATCACACTTTTCAGCACTTCCAAGATATATATGTAGAGGATAAATCTTTTAAAAACAAATTACTTACTTAATATTATTTCTTGTTAACTATTGAATTTCTTTGAAAAGAGTTCTGATAATTAATATTACACAATAATTCTTGGGCATAGAAATAGTAGAAACTTAATTCTCTGCATTCTATCATGTGATGGTAGTGGCAAAAAAAAACACACAAAAAGCACTTTTCCAGTAGTTGACCTATTTGCCAGTTATCTCTGGGATTGAGAGGGAGTGTTGTATGATTCTAATAGCATATGTTAACTATGTTATTAATTTCACATTATAGTTTTTCAGAATGTAAGAAAATATATTCTCTTAAGGTTCTGGATTTTTAATAACCTTTTGTTATTAAACATTGCTGGTTAAAAAATGTAATTGATTAGACATTACCTTAGCTACCATTTATCAACTGCCTGGTATATTACCATGAGTAACATAGTTTTTAATCCATAACTGGAAAACTGGCATTAATGAAGAACAGTTACAGATATTTAAGCAAAATTTAATCTAATAGTTACTTAACAGAAAGAGTAATTCAGTATCTGTACTTCTCTAAATTGACCTTCTAAGTGTGTTAAAATAATGGTAATATGTAAATACTCAGTAGATCATAATTGCTAAAATTTGTAACCTCTTTTCTGGAGACAATTTTCATTTTGGGATGAGTACCCTTCTTACAATTATTGTACAAGTTTTTCTCTCAGTCATCAATCTAGATTTTTTACTGTTGTCTTATAATTTAATACTGAACTTTCTCTGAGTGTACATGAAACCACAAAACTGGTTTTAGTTTATTTTGAATGTAAAAACTAGTACAAGGAGAAATGGTAGTTTCTTAGCCTAACTCTGAAACACAATGAGTTCTTATACTATGTTTTATTTCACATTACAATGTTGTTTAGGCTCATTATAAGTTGACAGTTCAAGTTTTCTGATCAGGGTCAGGGTGTTCTCAGAGTGTTCTGAACTTGACACTTTTTGCTCATTAGCTGTGTGTAAGTGTGTCCCTTGAAAACCATGCTCTGCACAGACGCCAATGCTCTCAGGCTTGTTGGTGTTACTCTTGTACAAACAAGTAGAATTAATATTTCCTAATGGTAATACAACTATCTGATTTTATTTTTTTACTTGTTTGCTTTCTTTCATATTTAGTATCTATTTTTCTACCTTCCCAGTGTCTGATTCAGAGCTCAGCAAATTAAAATAATCATGTAAACATATCAGACTGGCAAACCAAACTTTTCTCCTAATTTTATATTTGTTGAGAACCTAGGAATCTAAATATTTTCTAGGAACTAAAAATATTAGAATCCACTTTTTCTGTCTGAAAGGAGGATGGGAATATTCTCATGCAGAGATGCGTTTGTTTCTAGGCAAGATTCCATTTTCATTTAGTAAGATAGAATTAAATTAAAATATTAGTTAATAGAAGCATAAGTTATGCAAAAGGGACCTTGTAAGACTGATATTCATACAGAATTGCAAAACTATACACTAATGTTTTAATTGATTAATTGGTGCTAATTTACCAATTAATAGAAAACTGAGTTATAGAAATAGTTTGTAAAGTGAGATTTGATTTCCACTAAGTAGATTTTTAGTACTTGATAAAATGTTTCTAGATGATAGCAACTTAAGACAACATTTGTCAAATCTTGCCTTTCTGGCTGACATTTTTAAGCTTTCATAGACAAATGTTTTTAAACTAGAATTCCAGTTCTTCAGCAAACCAAATTTTATCTGTGATGAATTGATCATCAAACATGACCAAAGCCAAAACTATCTATACTTGGCATACATCTCCCTATACTTCCTTTATACTTTTGTTTTGTTTTGTTTTTTGTTTTTGTTTTTGTTTTTTTTGAGACGGGGTTTCACTCTCATTGCCCAGGCTGGAGTGCAGTGGCGCGATCTCGACTCACCGCAACCTCCGCCTCCCAGATTCAAGCAATTCTCTTGCCGCTGCCTCCTGAGTAGCTGGGATTACAGGAATGTGTCACCACAGCTGGCTCACTTTTTGTATTTAGTAGAGACAGGGTTTCACCATGTTGGTCAGGCTGGTCTTGAACTCCTGACCACAGATGATCCACCCGCGTTGGCCTCCCAAAGTGCTGGGATTACAGGCATGAGCCACCACGCCCAGCCATCTCCCTATATTTTCTGCACATCATACCACAGTGTCACCTCAAACACTTGATAGCTCAGTGTCCTCTCTTGCCTTTTAGATATTTTAGCAATTATCCCAGTAGATGCCACGGAAAATAAAAAATTAATATTATCAGTTTTGCTTACTATCTATTTCAGTGTATTATTCAGAATGAAGGAAAAATTTTAAAGTGCACTTTTAAAAAGTCATATTTTGATTCTTTAGCTCATTTATTTTAAACTAACCCTGAACTTGCCGAATTGTAAAAGTGTGACTGTTTACCTGATTGAAGTACCAGGTACTTTAGTTTCTTCAAGTCAAACTCCATGGGTTTTATTTAAATGTCGTGTCTATGTTGACAGATGAATGCTGTCTTAAGTTCTGTTTATGTGTTACATTTTGAAGACAATACTTCATAACAACAATAACAAAGACTTTAAAATAAGGATTGAATGATGGCTGCAAATTTTTTTAAACATCAAACCATTCCTTTCTATAGGAAATTTCTATTTACAGTCAACAGGTAAGATTCTGAAGTTGAGGTTGTAGAATAACTTTAGCTCTTATTTCAGTGTTCCTGAGAAAATATTATTAATTTCCCCATGCAATGCTTGGGTTGCAGATAATTTGAGCTACACAGAGAACTACAGTGCATTATATCAGAAAAGAAAGCAGATAGGTCCAAAGTAGAAATCAGGTTGCATGATGTCCCTTTGGGAAGACATTTTTACAGTCATAATGAATGGTACTTTCAACCTCAATTTTTATAATATTCTTTTTAGGATACCTAATTTAATGTTGAAAAGTGAACAAAATTCTGCCACGGTAAAATTTTTCATGGGACTGTTATTCTATCTTAACAGGCCTCCTTGTATCAGTCGTCTATAGACAGAAGCCTGGAAAGACCCATGAGGTAAGAATCTCATTATGTTGTAGCAGAATATTCTATAACAGTGGTTTCTTTTTCAACAATAAAATTATTCAGTGAAGTAGTAATGAGTATTATGTATCACTCATTTTTATTTGAAGTACCATGCCTCATGAAGTCGTTTTATTTTGTTTCAGCATCATTTTATATGATCATTTCAAGAATTTCCAAAAAATTAATGAACTAATTATAAATTCCTTCATAGACCGAGATATCCTTCTCTTCCCTTACTCCCCTATACCCAGTTTTCTTTTCTTTAGATGGGAATTGTAAGTAACTAATTTTCAGTGTTGTTAAGTGGCCCTTATAATAATATGTTTGAAAAAAATTATAGATTAAAAATTGTTTTACGCATATTTGTTGATTATACTCTGACCACACAAATCAGAAATGCTTTTATTAATACTACCAATAAATGAACAAAACATATTCAATCCTAAGACAACACTATGGTTAAATACTAGTGTCCCCACTTTATCTCTGAGGAAGGTGACACCTAGGCTCAGTAACTTACCGAGTTTACACAGTTGGCAAGGAGAGAGAAAAAAAAAGAAATTGAGGCAAGATAAGTTGTCACCACTAGGCCTAACTTCCCTCAGAGTTTGCCTGAGGTAAGTTCTGTTAGCTTTAAATATCACACTTTCTTTAAAATATTACAAAATTCATGGCCAGGCACGATGGCTCATGCCTGTAATCCCAGCACTTGGGAGGCCGAGGCGGGCAGATCACGAGGTCAAGAAATCGAGACCATCCTGGCCAACAGGGTGAAACTCCATCAGTACTAAAACTACAAAAATTAGCTGGACATGGTGGCGGGCGCCTATAGTCCCAGCTACTCGGGAGGCTGAGGCAGAAGAATCGCTTGAGCTGGGGAGGCAGAGGTTTCAGTGAGTTGAGATCTCACCACTGCACTCCAGCCTCGGGACACAGCAAGACTCAGTCTCAAAAAAAAAAAAAAAAAAAAAAAAAAAACACAAAATTCAGACATACTCAGACATAGTTCAATAGTAATATTGAATAATACAAACTCCCAGCCCTATTGTAACATCAATAACAAATATTTATGTAGTAGCATTAATTTACCCTTCTATGTAGATTTCTTTGTGAATTGGGTCAATCGTAAATTGGGTTTCTGAGTGCCAACCAACTACAATAACAACCCTGAGAAAGGAACTCTCGAACCCTCCTTTTTATCTTGTGCCTCTATCTATGCACCTAAAACATTTGAATTTTAGAGTTTTAATCTAATCTAAAGATTGCCATAAAGACACACAAACCCTCACATGACAGGACAATCACAGCAAAAACAGGTCTAGGAGATGCAGCATCCTCTTCAGAAGAGGACGAACCAGTTCTGAGGTCTGCCTCTCAGCTTCTGTACATCCCAGGCACATGTATTGGCTTTACCATTTGTAACACTGAGATAACAGCACATATCTCATAGGTTTGCTGTGTGAGCTAAATAAGACAAAAGCGTAAATAAAGCACATAGCATTCTGCTGGGCTCCCTGGGAGCTGGGATTGCTGCTGTTGCTGTTACCACTGTTGTCTACACAATTCTTGTCTAAGAATCCAGGGATTTCACGCACAGTATGCCGTGCCATGTGTGGCTTCATTCATTAACATTTGTCTTAAATGTACTGTACTCAAACTCAAAACCATGACACAAACTCCCTGCTAGTCTAGACTATTGACAGTATTTTATGCAAATGAGAGGAAGGAATCTTTAATAGTTAATTTGCTGACCAGGTAACTGATACTATTGATTGATTGACGGATGAGACAGGGTCTTGCTCTGTTGCCAGGCTGGAGTGCAGTGGTGCAATCATGGCTCACTGCAGCCTCAAACTCCTGGGCTCAAGCTATCCTCCCATCTTAGCCTCCTGAATAGCTGGAACTACAGGCACATGGCACAACTGGTTAACTTTTCTTTTCTGTAGAGACAGGGTCTCACTAGTTGTCCAGGCTGGTCTCAAACTCCTGACCTTGAGTCATCCTCCAGCCTTGACCTCCCAAAGTACTTGATTACAGACATGAACCATAATGCTCAGCCTTCATTCATCATTTAAATAGAAAATGTTGGAATTCCAATACAACGTCTTCTAGAGCTAAGATGATAGGACAAGCTGCAGGCAACCCTTGAGGTGAGAGAAATTTGCCTCTCTTGATGCCTTTTTTTTTTTTTTTCCAGTTCTTTCCTGTATTTGGTATGCCACTCTGGGTATATTCATGTTATTGGAACTCTGCTTTATAGAGAAAAGATATAAGATACAAATTACAGCACTGAATTCTCAATCACAACATATTTCACTATAGGAGAATTTTGACCTCAAAGATGTTTAAAAACTTACGTTCACACAAAAACCAGCAGGTGGTTTTCTTAGGAGCGTTATTTATAATTGCTAGAACTTGGAAGCAACCAAGATGTTCTTCAATAGGTGAATGGATAAATAAACTCTAGCACATCTGTGGAATAGAATGTGGCTCAGCAACGCAAAGAAATGAGCTATCAAGTGACAAAAAGCACATGGAGAAACCTTAAAAGTATATTACTGAGTGAAGGAAGCCAATCCGAGAGGCCACATCCTGCATGATATCAACTGGGCATGGTGAAAAGGCAAAACTGTGGAGGCCGTGGAAAGATCAATAGGTGCCAGGATGAGCGGGAGGAAGGGAGGGATGAAAAGCTGGAGAAGAGAAACTTTTTATGGCAGTAAAACTATTTTATATGATTGACACATTAGTGGTGGACACACATCATTATACATTTCTCAAAACCCATAACATGTTTAAGACAAAACACGAACTCAAATGTAAGCTATGGACTTGGGGTGAAGATGCATCAAGGTAGATCCATCAATTGTAACAATGTACCCCACTAAAAGAATATGTAAATGATAAGGGAAACTGTACAAGAGGAAAGGGACTACAAGGAAACTCTCTACACTTTCCAATCATCATTTCTGCAAGCCTAACACTGCTCTAAAAAAATTAAGTCGGCCGGGCACAGTGGTTCATGCCTGTAATCCCAACACTTCAGGGGACTGAGGATGGAGGATCACTTGAGCTCAGGGGTTTGAGACTCTGTCTCAACCCAGCCTGGGCAACAGAGTGAGACTCTGTCTCTATGTAAATAAAAATTTAAATAATTAGCCAGATGTGGTGGCACACGCCTGTGGTCCCAGCTACTCAGGAGGTTGAGGTGGGAGTATCCCTTGAGCCCAGGAGTTTGGGGTTGCAATGAGCTGTGATTGCACCACTGCACCTCCAGCCTGGGTGACGGAGCCAGAAGTCGTCTCAAAATAAATAAATAATAAAGTCTATTCATTTTTAAAAGGATCCGTCTAGAGAAATCATGTTGAACATCGAGGGATGGGTTCCTAGCCATGCAGTTTTGGGGATAGAAGTTTAGGAGTCACTAGCATGTTCCACTGGTTTTTCTGGTGCACACCTTAACCTCCTCCAGTGCCAGTCAAACAGATCTGATTCCTTCTTTCAGTTCTGCAAGCATGGCCAGTGACTTCAGGAAGCGGAGGAAGAGCGAGCCTGCAGTGGGTCCACCACGGGGCTTGGGAGATCAAAGTGTGAGCAGGACTAGCCCAGGCCGAGCGGACCTCCCAGGATCAAGCACCACCCTTACAAAGTCTTTCACTAGCTCTTCTCCTTCTTCCCCATCGAGAGCAAAAGGTGAGCAATAGTAAATGAAAACACAACAATTTACTAGTTTACATTTTAGCCTAGAGCACTGTGTGAAAGCTGGCCCAGTGATAGTGGCACGTGCCAGCTCCCACGTAGTGTCTGGAATAAAATACAGTTTTAGAACAATAGCTCTCTTCCCACCCAGACTGACTCAAGCTGGCGAGCCACTTAGGTTGCTTCAAGAACTCTGACTAGCATCTGCTAACGCTTTTTCCCCCCCAAATAGATCCCTTTCTAAACAAATTCAAAGTATCAAATATGTATCATCAGGCTACTAAAAGATGTCGTTTGTAAACATTGAGGTATAGTCAAAATTTTCTAATGTTTCTGCAACTAGCAAATCAGTCAAATTTATAGGATAGAAATTACAAGCAGCAACAGAGGAAATTGTTACCTAAAATATACATTGGTTTGGAGGTTTTTAAAAGTTATTCAATTCTAGATTTAAAAACAAAATCCGACCTATTAATTTCTTTAGCCATTTGCTGTATATTTTGGGCCACCTTCGTATGAACAGTGGAGCATCCACGTCCTGCCAGGTAACATAGTGGTCAATTCACAGCAGTTCACAGTCAGGACTGATGGGTCCCGGACCATAATTACGTCATTCAGGAATCACCAAGCCTTTTTTCTGGGCGGCCTGTCTCCTCACTGCAGGTGTAGGGAGCTCACTGTTGAAAGGAGTAAGTCACTCCCTCTGGTTTCTGGGAGACCATTTAGTGGTCTTCCTTGAGGACAGGAATATTTCTGAGATGGAGAGTGAGGATTGAACCAGCATCCACAGGGAGCTAGGGCTCTACCAAATATGGGACCACACAATCTCTTCTAATATCTCAGGATCGAAACAGAAGAGAAAGAGATTTTGAAATGTGTGAAGAAATTGAGCTCTAACATAAGTTTCTATAAAACTAGACCGATTCAGCTACACCTATCAACTATACTCACTAAAACCATTGCCACATGATAGTTAAAAGTGATAGCTGATTTGTGTGCAAAAGATATTCTGGTTGTGATGATTGGACTCTGAGTAGGTGGAGGCCTAGCCCTTTTAAGGCCTCGTAAAGCTGTGATATCAGCTGATGGTTCAGGGCATACGAGCTCCATCCATCCTCCTTTCCTCTGAGGAGCAGAGATGCCTTCTCAGATCCAACTCACTTATTCCAATGAATATCTTAAGGTAACAAGTAAGTCATGCAATGCCATTGACTCATTATTATTGTATACTACCCAAAAGTTAAAAGGATTCTGATAAATGTAGATATTTGTTTTATCACAGGGAGTGTTAAATCAACTTCCTTTCCCAGGCAGTACATATCTACCTAATGTGCTCACCTACTTTTAAAGAATTTAGAGAACATTGTAAGGTATGCATATTGAATAGAGACATTTTCCTCTGTTAGATTTTATTTCTAAGAAGAAAATGTCCTGTTAGATATAATTTGGCTTCTCATTTATTAGTTAACTCAGCAAAACAAAAGAACATTTCCATAGCTATTCAAAATTGAATCCAAGTGTACATCTCTATTATCAAATTGCAAATATTTTTTTAAAAACTCTTCCCAGAAAAAAAGCATGATATATGTGCCTCTGACGAAAGCTTTGCATTATATTCAGTTTTCCTATGAGAACTATGTACCTAATAAGAGGTTAAAGGTAGAGCAATTTAAGAGGTAAATTAGTTAGTTTAAAGAGCTTTAGCTATTTTTTTTCTTGGAAAAACATTAGCAGCAATAGTTCACAGCATTTTGATTTTGCAATTTTGGAGAATACTTTGCCTTATAGCTTTTAAAATCCAAAACCCATAAAAAATTATTTGATATAGTCCTGAGAGTATTAATTAGATGTAAATGTGTAAACCCCTCTCTACCTATGTATCATTACGAATCAAATGAGACTCAAATTCCGGCCCTATTAAATTGATTAAGTGTATAACACTTTTGACACTAATTGTTAAACCTTTACTACCAGATCATGCTATCAGCTGAAGAGGCACTATTGTGTTTTGGCAAACAGTGTTGTCAGAAAGGTGTATGAATTATGCAATAGAAGTAGGCGTATTTGCTTCCATCAGTTACTTCTTAGGCATAGTTTTGCCAACTCTCTCTGCAAAGCTACATTCATTGAAAAAGTATTAGCTCGCTTTAGAATTAGACCTTTTTCTCTAGAGCTGAAGCTCCATGCGTTAACAATCAGCCTCTAGACTAAAACACACTAACTGCTTTCCCCTTGCTGTGCTGTCTGATGCTTACTGACATGCTCTCCTCTCTTTGTGAACCTTTTAACTTCTCCAAATGTCTCTCTTCTACCACGCTGCTCTGGATTAAAAGGTGGGGATGATAGCAAAATGTGTCCATCCCTTTGCAGTTACTCAGGGCTCAACGGCAACCCCTCCAGTGAGTTAGATTACTGTAGCACTTATAGACAGCACTTAGACGTCCCTCGGGACTCCCCAAGGGCCATCAGTTTCAAGAACGGCTGGCAAATGGCCCGGCAAAACGCAGAAATCTGGAGCAGCACCGAAGAAACCGTTTCTCCCAAAATGAAATCCCGGAGCTGTGACGATCTCCTAAATGATGACTGCGAGAGCTTCCCGGACCCGAAAATCAAGTCAGAAAGTATGGGCTCCCTGTTGTGTGAAGAGGACTCCAAAGACAGCTGCCGCAGAGCCTGGGGGTCGCCCTACATCCAGGAGGTTCGCAGCGCTGGCAGGTCGAGGATCAGACACCGGTCAGCCCACAACGCCCCGGGGTTCCTAAAGATGTACAAGAAGATGCACCGCATTAACCGCAAGGACCTGATGAATTCCGAGGTCATCTGCTCCGTGAAGTCCAGGATACTGCAGTACGAGAGCGAGCAGCAGCACAAGGGCCTGCTGCAGGCCTGGAGCCAGTCCTCCACGGAGGAGGTGCCCCGGGACATGGTGCCCACGCGCATTTCCGAATTCGAAAAGCTGATTCAGAAGTCCAAATCCATGCCCAATTTAGGGGATGACATGCTATCTCCCGTCACCCTGGAACCACCACAAAACGGCTTATGTCCCAAGAGGCGATTCTCCATTGAGTATTTGCTGGAGGAAGAAAATCAGAGTGGACACCCCTCTCAGGGCCAACGAGGCTGCACGTCTAACGCCCTGGTGCCCATTCACATTGAAGTCACCAGCGATGAGCAGCCCAGAGCTCACGTGGAGTTTTCCGACAGCGACCAGGATGGGGTTGTGTCTGACCACAGTGACTACATTCACGTAGAGGGGTCATCCTTCTGCAGTGAAAGTGACTTTGATCACTTTTCCTTCACATCCTCGGAAAGCTTTTATGGATCCAGCCACCACCACCACCACCATCACCACCACCACCACCGCCACCTCATCAGCTCCTGCAAAGGCAGATGCCCGGCCTCCTACACTCGATTTACCACGATGTTGAAACACGAAAGAGCCAGACACGAAAACCCCGAGGAGCCCAGAAGGCAAGAAATGGACCCTGGCCTTTCTAAACTGGCTTTTCTAGTCAGCCCTGTGCCTTTCCGCAGGAAAAGAAATTCAGCCCCCAAGAAACAGACTGAAAAGGCAACATGTAAAGCATCTGTGTTTGAGGCTCTGGACTCTGCCCTTAAAGACATCTGTGACCAAATTAAAGCTGAAAAGAAAAGGGGGAGCTTGCCAGACAACAGCATCTTGCACCGTCTCATCAGTGAGCTGCTGCCAGATGTTCCCGAGAGGAACTCGTCCCTGAGGGCACTGAGGAGGAGCCCCCTGCACCAGCCTCTCCACCCACTGCCTCAAGATGGTGCTATTCATTGTCCACCCTACCAGAATGATTGCGGGAGAATGCCTCACAGTGCCTCTTTCCAAGACGTGGACACAGCCAACAACTACCACCACCACCAGGACCGTGGCGGTGCACTCCAAGGTGGATGAGCTTTTCTTTCTTTTTCCTTGTGGTTCAGAGACCCACCCTCCAGCTCTTTCATTGTCCATTCCAACATCTCATCACTCCTGAGCTGGGAGACCATTTGGCGTCGTTATGTGTTGTGAAGCAAAAACTTGTTGTGCAAATATGTGTTACTGAATATTGCTCATTTGCCCATGTGATATTTGGACTTGATGTGTGGCTTAAAGTGATCATCAATTCACAAAAATTTACTCTTTCAAAAATGAGAGGGAAGGCCATTGTGTAGCTCAGGATTAGGGTTGAAGCAACCATTACTCACACTGAGATGATAAATTACGTTGTGTCATGAATCAAAACCTATAGTTCCACAAATAGCCTTTTAAAAATGTGTATATTAACTTTAAAACTTTATATTCATTCTGTTCATAAATAATTTGCTCACATTCTATATAGAAGATACTATATCAAAACATTCAAGAAGCAAAACTGAAAGATGTGATCAGTAATTGATGGACACAAAGAAATTAGGACTTGCTTAATAGCTTTCTCCATTTCAAGGACACAATTGTGATAAAATTTTTGTGAATGTATCTTTAAGCTGTATATATAAAAGTCCCATTTCCACCATTTAGTGTATTCATTTTCTCTTTTCCATTACTTAATTCATTCACTTTCTCTTTCTGCTAAAACAGTCCTGTATTGAAATTTGAATTATGTTATTCAGGCTAAAAGTGATTCTAAACTCTGTTTTCATAGATAACTTTGAAGTGGCAACACAAGAATAAACAGCAGTTGAAAGGCAGAGGACTATTTTTGAGATTTATATAACTTATAGCCCAGAGTGTTTTAATATTTGTGACCAATTCTTTTTGTTAATTCTTAGAGCGCATCTGTTCACTACGTAAATTTTAAGAAGCTGGAATGAACATTCTGGGCTGAAAGTTGGTCAATAGAGAAACTTCTATGCACCAGACACTACAGAGTGCTTTATATACATTATCTAATCAAAACTGGCCTAGGCCTATGAAATGGGTGTTGTTTTAAGAGCCATTTTCAATTCTCAAAGTTGGGCCTGGAGAGGATAAGAAATTTGTCCGAGGTCACACAGAGAGTAGGTAACAGAAAAGGGATTCAAACTCCTAATAATTCAGAATTTATAGTATAAAATATAATCTCAGACAAAGAAAGACATAATTCACAGTTCGTATTAGTGTCAAATATGACTCGATCGTTAATCAACTTGCACAAATCTACTTAGTATTTATCTTCTTTGCTTTCACTGATGCTGTACCATATACTTATATTTATCTTTGCTTACCCTTAGACTGAAGCAACATGCTTCAAAATCATCAATTAGAGTTTTAAAAATCAATTTCTACAATCGAAAATTTTCACTAATTGAAATGTGTCAGGATCCAATTTTTTAATAAATTAGCTACCTTCTCCAGGTTTTTAATATCCTAATATAATCATGTCTCAATTTTATGTGCAGATAAGAGCACATTTTTGAAACATGACTTGAAAGGGCTTTGAAATGCATTTAAAAGTATTTTGTTTTTTAATAAAATATTTACTTTCCAATTGTGTTTCACCCAAGTGAAAAATAGCTTATATTCCATGGGGTAGAAAAAGGAATTTAAAATTTGTGATCATTATCAGGCCCTCTGATCATAAAAGTATATTAACTTAGAATTTATATCATCAAAGTAGTCAAAACCCTAAAACAATGTTTTCTTATTATTAAATTCCTTCATAGATGGATAAAATAAATTTTACTTTTAATGCTTCTTGTCAGTCTGGATAACTAGATTTACTAAAGGGATAAAAGAAAGAATTGACAAATATTGACCCAGTTATACTGATAAAATTCTATGACATAGACTGCTGGAATAGTTTTAATGTCTACTTACATCTCCATATGTAAGTCACGTAAATGCAAAAGGTATAAGATACTATTAAGAACTACATGCAATCATAATTTTGTAATGTGATTATTTGTGCTTTGCTTTAAGATAAACAAAATGAATTCAATATTTCATAAGCAATTTGGCAACTGACATGATGCTTTCTGTTTATCCCTTTTTTGCTTGCAGTAAGAAGAAACAATATCTCTGTTTCTTTGCTTTCTGATAAGGTGTTTATCATCTGGGCACAAAAGAAGGCCGTAGATAAACAGTATGGCATCTTAAGATTCAATAAGTATTTAAAAACAGAGTAAGAAAGAAGAGGGGAGAGTAAGGTGAAAGGAGAATGTTCATCCACACTCTTGTCATCCTCATATTTTCTTTGGTTTTATCTCTTTTTTTTCATTACTACTGTCTTAAATTATTCCACAAAATGTTTCTTTCTCTACAATTTGTTTCTGTTTTCAAATTCTCCATCCTCTGTAAGTCTTATAATAATAATTATAAATTAGAGGCAAAGGCATAGAAACGGAAAGTTTTGAAAAATTTTTATATGAAAAATCCCTCTAATTATAAATTGTCTATAGTGGGTGTGGCAATATAATTAATCAGCAATGTAGCTATTATATTTATATAGACACTTATAATACTTCTGCAACCTCAGATATTTTTCCTTTTGAAATGCTCTTGTTTTGTGTCTTATTTCACAATTTTGTAATGACCTATGAGTTTTATACCCATGTGTTTGACAATGGTGTCTCTCCAAATTTGGGGAAAAAATAGTTGCCACCAGGGAAAATGGCAGAACAAGTTGACTTGTAATTAAGTGGATACTCACTGTGACTGGCCCTGTTCTTTCCAATAGACCGTGAGTCCCCTAGAAGTTACTCATCCACTTTGACTGACACAGGGAGAAGTACACCAAGGGAAAGAAGAGGAACTCCAGAAAAAGAGGTAGTTAATTTAATAGCATTGGAGTCTTTTACAGCAACCCGCTTGATAGGGCACTTGTCAGCCAAACATTATCCCAAACCAGTAAAGAACCCGACAGAAAACATGAAAATACTGAGAAACTAGAAACAATTTTCCTTGGAGTCCAAGCATAGCAACTCTGACCCTCGAAGCAGTCCGCGCCCTGACCCTAGCTCTGGGTCTTCCCTAGTGGTGGTCCGGTTTTGGCCATGAGGCCTCTCCGAGTCTTGATCTGATGCCCATGAACTTAACCGTTGTGACCTAAAAGTGTCCTGAGTTAGGGCACCTTGTGGCGGGAATGGGTTTCCTCTGTACAATTTCTTGGCCCACTGGTCTAGGAGAAAGCCTGATGTCAACTGTGTTGTAAATCAATACAGAGCCTACATAAATAATTTTTGCTGGCTTACTTTTATTGGAGAGGATCCCTTAAAAAAGCTTTTAACCAGCCCAGTTCTTGGGACACTGCCCCTGGGAGCTACCCACCACTGAACTCTGTCCAGGGCCCTGAGCCGGGGCTAGAGCTCTTGCTCAAACTGCCTTGGAGCCGTGAGCGCTGGATGGAAACGAAAAGCTGGACTAGGACTGGCATCCGCTCCAGAGGATCTTACAGGCATCTGATGCAGTCCAGAGCCTGTGAGATCCCCAAAGAAGTTAGAAATGATCCAGGATTCCTAAAGTTCACCAGAGTCATGGGGAAAAGGAATGGAGTGAAGGGATTGTTGGTTGGTGGGGAAGGAAGAGCTGCCCTAGCTAGCTATAGGGTACGGGGTGCCTCAGGGAGATTTGTAGGCCCCAAAGTTTGAGAATGGGTACATGTTACATTACATCACCACTAAAAGACAAGTGGCTGGTGGACAGAGTGTTGAAGGGTTCCTGAACCCTCTACGGAATGCAAGATGATCACACCTATACTTTTGCCTGGTAACTAGCCTCCTAGTGATAATTGAGCTAATATTTTTGCTAATATGTTAATAAGTGTCTAATAAAGGGAATGATGACTTCTTTTATGACATCTGGTCCTTTTATTATGATTCAGAAAAAGCTGTGTCAATCTCCATAGAACATAGAGCCATTGACCCTCCACATTTATCCTGGGAAAAGCCTTTGTAACAGCCAAAATGATGCCTAGGATGCAATCCTCAGCAGGCATTTTATTCTCTCATTATAACATTAATCTCCCTTACTTCCTAAGATGAAATGTGATGGTGGATAAGCCTTCTATTATATTCCTGTTATAGCTTAAATATATAAATGAAGAATAAATGGACTTATTTGTAAATTAAATATAGGATTGACATTACATATGTTTATCATTCCCTGAGGTTTCCTTTTTCTTTAAGGCACATGAAACTACTTTCTTGTAGAAAATTCAAATTTTAAATTAGTACTAATTGCTTATCTTCCTTTTCAGAAATTGCCTGCAAAAGCTGTTTATGATTTTAAGGCTCAGACATCTAAGTAAGTAAGATAAATACTCATCATATGATTTAAGGTGGTTTTAAATGTTAATAATGCTTTAAGAAATAAGCATTGCAACGGGATGTGTTACAAATGTGGTCTAATTCCCAATGCAGCAATCTACTCTAATTAAATGGTTCCTTCAGAATTACTTGGGATAGGGTCATTTTATTTTTATTTTAAGTTTAGTTGAGAAATACTGAGTTTTAAATTACTTTAAACATGTTAGGTGGAACACAATGAGTTCTAAGGAAAGGAAAAACAAAAAGAAATTACGAATATTTGTTTTTAGAATTTTTGCATCAATAATGAATTAATAAAGTATTGGGGACCAGGCACAGTAGCTCATGCCTGTAATCCCAGCACTTTGGGAGGCCAAGGCAGGCAGATAACTTGAGCCCAGGAGTTCAAAACAGCCTGGCAACATGGCAAAACCACGTCTCTACAAAAAATACAAAAATTAGCCAGGCACTGGGGCATGCACCTGTATAGTCCCAGCTACTCTGGAGGCTGAGACGAAAGGATTGCTTCAGCCCTGGAGGTAGACGTTGCGGTAAGCTGAGGTTGCGCCATTGCAGTCCAGCCTAGGCAACAGAGCAGGACCCTGTCTCAAAAAAAGAATGAATAAGTAAATAAATAAAGTATTGGGGAGTAATTAACACTAGCTGGAGGAATTTGATAACATGTATTTATCAAAACATTCCAAGCATAGTTTGGGAGGCTGAAGCGGGAGAATCGCTTGAACCCAGGAGGCAGAGCTTACAGTGAGCCGAGATCAAACCACTGCGCTCCAGCCTAGGTGACAGAGCAAGACTCTGTCTCAAAAATAAATAAAAATAAAAGTGAGGGGAAAAAAGCAAATGGGACTTTAAAATTCTAGGTCTGAGATGAGAGGGACACAGTTTTGAAAACAAGAGTGAGACTTTCCTGTGTCTTAAGGACTTCAAAATTTTAAATGCAACCCCGTACAAATACAAAAGAATCCTTTTCATAGCTTTAAAAACTTGGTTGCCTCTAATTCATAGGTACATATACATTTTAAAAAGCTAGTCTCATTTCTGGAAACAAAACATACCTGATACAAATAAAACTGTTGTGTTGCGAACATTAAATATCTTGCTTTGCTTTCTGTTTTTTATATTAGGCATTTGCACAAAAGAAGGAAGCGCTGTATTTGAATGTAAAGCTCTGTGAATCTTTTTTGTTTTTAGGGTTACTGAAAATTTAACACACTTTCAGTTGTGAAGATTTTAGCACTTCTAAATGTGTGATCATTCCTTTAATATGCCACCCTTTTCCCATTAATGATTTTAATCAATGAGAAGCGTTCTCCATCAGGTACAAATCTCTCTCCATCATATGGTATACACTGATAAATGATCCAACTGAAAATTCTGAACCAAAATTTTTTTAAAAGATTAAAGAAATGAAAATTCTGAACAAAACAATGCAGAAGATTGGGAAGGCAGATGTGTTGCAAAGCGAGGCTCTCGGGAGAAGATACAAATTAATCGCCCTCCATCCAAGAATACTTGTGGAGGCAAAATAATGAACCAACCTAATCACCTGGTGATTAAGCCAGGAAAAGTTGATGTAGTGAAGGTGATAAGTTTAGGTGTGAATTATTCAAAATGAATAATGTCATTATAACTTAAAATTATAAATGCCCAAATCAAATATACCTACAATTTTCTTAGAAACAGCCAAAATGGAAAAACATAGTTACTGTCTTAAAAATATTTTTATTTATTCTATTAAAATACCTGTCAACCAACTTCAAAGATCCACAAATAAAGTTTGTTCTGGTGTTGGCACTTCTATTCTGAGGCTACATGGGACTTGTTTTCCTTCATGTAAGCTTCAGTACATCAAAAGGGGCTGGGGGGCTGGTAACTAACTAGCCAACTAGCTTCAGGACAAAAAAAAAAAAAATCAGTGCAGAAGTATTCCATCATTTTTCCAAGCTTCAAAATGCCTCTTTTCTGAACTAATGATAAAGTAGCAAGAGTCTGTCCCCTCCTTTAAACTTCATATTAATCTATGATTTATACCCAATGGAATGTTGCTCTTTTTGAAATCATTTCTAAAGTTATAATGTTTTAAGTACCTTCTAAGAATTTGCAAGGATCATTCTTATCTAATCGGACTCAACTCAATATCACATTGGATTTTTTAATATTGTAAGTGTATTTGCCAAACAAACGCCGATCTAGCGAGGGTGCTGATCTTCAGAATTATCGCTGTACATCACGAGAAGACCGTGTCAACGTGTTTCTTCCAGGGAGCTGTCATTTAAGAAAGGAGATACTGTCTACATCCTCAGGAAAATCGATCACAATTGGTATGAGGGAGAACACCACGGCAGAGTGGGCATCTTCCCGATCTCATACGTAGAGGTAAGCCCTCTGCCTTTCTCTCTTGGATGGTGGTGGTTTCCAAGGTCACCACAGATTTGAGAATAGATGACGATTTCCTTCACAGAAACTCACACCTCCTGAGAAAGCACAGCCCGCGAGACCACCTCCGCCAGCCCAGCCCGGAGAAATCGGAGAAGCTATAGCCAAATACAACTTCAGCGCAGACACAAACGTGGAGCTGTCACTGAGAAAGGTAGCCCAGCTGCTTTTTGTTGGTGTTGGTGTTGTTGTTGTTTCGTCAGTGTGTTTGAAAAGGCTGTGTATTTTCAAAACGAAAATAGGTTATCTTTTTCTTTAGACATTTTAATGTCAGCCCTATTTTCCACAAAGGACTCCCTAAGGCAGCCCAGAGTCACGGTTCCCTGCTGGTCCCTGTGTCCTTTCAGAGGAGTTCCCTATGGGATACCAGGCTTCTCTCTCTGTGGCTCAGTCCGGGAAACTGGGCAAGGGGCTGAAAAATCAAGGACGTATACATTCGGGAGCACAAAAGGAAAAAGCAGTTTGATACACTTCAAAATATCGTTGTTTTGCTGCCTTGCTTTTCAATCTTTTAGAAACAAGATAATCCAATCCTTATCTTCCTCTATCTTGGAATCTAGGAATGGTCCTAGGTGAAGAAAATCCTTCCTCTTAGGGAGCTGCTTTAAGAACCGTCTGTGCAGTGCTGTTCCCTGGATCACCCTTCTTTGGGTCTCATAATTGACCCAAATTTCTCTAGCAGCCCATCCAATCCTAGTATCTCTTCTTAATAATATCAAAAGACTCGAGGCCGGGCGTGGTGGCTCACTCCTGTAATCCCAGCACTTTGGGAGGCCAAGACGCGTGGATCACGAGGTCAGGAGTTCAAGACCAGCCTGGCCAACATGGTGAAACCCCATCCCTACTAAAACTACAAAAATTAGCTGGGTGTGGTGGTGCACACCTGTAGTCCCAGCTACTTGGGAGGCTGAGGCAGAGAATTGCTTGGACCCAGGAGGCGGAGGTTGCAGTGAGCCAAGGTAGTGCCACTGCACTCCAGCCTGGGCAACAGAGCAAGATTCCATCTCAAAAAAAAAAAAAAAAAAAAAACAAAACTCTTCTTGCTACTTTACATAACTGAGAATGATAAATCAGCTATTTTTTTTGCTTTCTAAACATGACATATATTTGTTTGAGGTAACTGCCTCTGCACACAACACAGGCAAGATAGTAATATTTACAGTGGCTCTAGGACTTCCCACGCCTACTAGTGAAATCCTTAGCCAGGTGCGATGAAGGGCAATACCACAGTCCTGGTTGTTCTGGTCCTGGCAGAACCTTGTCTCATTCTCTCCTATCAGTCCTAATTCTGCATCATCAGCCGATTCTTCGTTTCCTGCCCTCTGGGCTGCGCCACCCAGCATTACATGAACTCTGTCTCCTGTTCCATGCTCTATGGAAAGGCTTCACCAACGCCTCTTACAGCTCACACAAGAGCCTAGCAACTGCCTGTTCTTGGTGTACTAGAAAATCAGTGCAATTTTCAGATTTGGGGAGACTGATTTTTCTTTTTTCTTTCTTTTTTTTTCTTTCTTTTTTTTTTTTTTTTTTTTTTTTTTTTTTTTTAGATGGAATCTCACTCTGTAACCCAGGCTGGAGTGCAATGTATGTTCTCAGCTCTGCAACTTCCGCCTCCCAGGTTCAAGCGATTCTCCCACCTCAGCCTTCCAAGTAGCTGGGACTACAGGCACCCGCCACCACACCCAGCTAATTTTTGTATTTTTAGTACAGACAGGGTTACACCATGTTGGCCAGGCTAGTCTCGAACTCCTGACCTCATGATCCACCTGCCTTGGCCTCCCAAAGTGCTGGGATTACAGGTGTGAGCCACTGCACCCAGCCTGAGATTGACTTTTCTTGAGTATGTGCTGCTCAGTAGTGGTGAAGCACACAAAATCAACCATCCAGTTGATTTTGACAAAAAGAGAACTTTCAAATGCTACTCAAGGTCGAAGTTCTTCTTGGGTAGCACCTGAAGAGGGGTGCCCTATTGGGCTGAGATTAACGTCTGTTTCAGCTCCATCACACCATCAGGTGCCGCTGCCAAGCTTCTGTATCACCTGCTGAATGCAGCTGCAGTTTTTGCTGGGTAGCATCAACTTGCCTGCCTATTTCTAGGCTGCATGTAGTTTTGAATTAAAGTTTAAACTGAGTTCTGTGGCACTGACTGGGTCACTGCAGGTGGAAGGAATAGTGATTGTAGAAACTTCTATTGTTGTGAAAGCCAAGGGTTCTATTCAAATATTTAATGACAAGTATGGAATGGTCACCAGCTACTCAGATGAATGCTGGGTTTACATTGTCAGGGTATGCCAGTCTTGTCACAGCTATTGATATCCTAGGGCGCTGTCTTTTCCCCATCCCTTTAGTTCACTCTGTCACTACTTAGCGCATGTAGATTAAAGAAGAAAATGGGCCGGGTGTGGTGGCTCATACCTGCAATCCCAGACCTTTGGGAGGCCAAGGTGGTCGGATCATTTGAGGTCAGGAGTTCGAGATCAGTCTGACCAACATGGTGAAACCCCTATCTCTACTAAAATACAAAAACATAAGCCGGGCATGGTGGCAGGCACCTGTAATCCCAGCTACTCAGTAGGCTGAGGCAAGAGAATTGCTTGAACCCAGGAGGTGGAGGTTGCAGTGAGCCATGATCATGCCACTGCACTCCAGCCTGGGTGACAGAGTGAGACTCCCTCTAAAAAAAAAAAAAAAAAAAAAAACAGAAATAAAAAAAGAAAATGATGTGCCATCCGATATTCTCCCTTCTCGAGGTGTTTTCTGTAACCACTTCAGACACACACAGTCTCACAGCGAGCTGTGGTGCACTTTCTGAAGCTCTTCCTACAGAAGGCCAATGCACCGAATCTGCCAGAGATAAAATAACCCTATTGTCATTGAGACATTGCCTTTTACACTCTTCTGCTTTTTGAAAAAACTTAGACAAATCATTTCACACAATACCAGCGTGAACAAGTATAAACCCATTCACATTAACCAGGCATCCTTAGGGAAGATTCTAATGTCCTGAATGGACAATTTAATTACATATATGTTGAGAATGCGTATTTTTCTAGTAAGCGCCACTACCTTCCCAAATGGAAACCTATTGTTTCATAGAAAACATTGACAATTATATTTTCATGTTATTCTATCTCTGTTTCTAATGCATTTTTCTCGTATTCATCACAGGGAGATAGAGTTATTCTTCTTAAAAGAGTTGATCAAAACTGGTATGAAGGTAAAATCCCAGGAACCAACAGACAAGGCATCTTCCCTGTTTCCTATGTGGAGGTCGTCAAGAAGAACACAAAAGGTGCTGAGGATTACCCCGACCCTCCAATACCCCACAGCTATTCTAGTGATAGGATTCACAGCTTGAGCTCAAATAAGGTAAGAACATACTCTATCACGTTCATGTAATATTGGGAGCTCCGAGTAAGATGATCGGTATGTGATTTTAGGATATTTGATTAGAATATCACATCTATTGCAGAGAAAGAGATTTACATACTATGTCTCTACATGTGTGAGTGCCGCGTCTGTAAATACAATTCAGTTTTTCTCAAATGGGTACTGGCATAAAGATTTAATGATTAATTTTGCTCATTTCATTTTCAAGTTAAAATATCAAAAGAGAAAGAGAAAACAATAATATCATAAAGTCTTCTATGATATATATCCGTATTCCTGTGTACATAAATGTTTTCTGAAATAATTTTTTTCTAAAGTTTCATTTTTAGATATGTAAGTTGTATGTATATAATATGATCTTTATGTATAAATACAATTATATACACACATATATACAATTATGATTTATAATTTGAAATAAAAATATATACAACACAAAATACTATGTATATCTCAAAATGACATACCACGAGAACACCTGGTTATTAGGTTGACAAATCTGTACAAGCTTTTTCTATGGAAAGTGAGCTAGAGCAAAAATTTTTAATTAGAATCTATAAGTCAATTTGTTTATTAGTTTAAATGAAAATGTTGTAGGTTACTGTAAGTCCTCAGGTTTGTTTTATCAGTTTTAGGACAGTTACATGCCAGGTCTACTGTTTGACTTGAGCGGGCTAAAGATGATTATCTTTCTCAATATGCAATTTAAAAGAGACTTCGCTTCCTTAATTGGTGAATGTAAAAAGGCTATTTCACTCACAATGTGAAATTTTTTCCTATTTTTCTGCTGAATTATATTCTTTTTATGTATGACATTTGGGATTTTTTTTTCTCGTTAACCTCTAAGAATAAAACTTTAAATTGCCAATTACTTCCAAAATGTTTTAAGTACTTCCCAACATTCAAAAAATGTATTAAGTTGCATAATTGATTAATTATTTTAATTGAGATCAAGGCTGGGATGTGAAAAACCAAACCATCTAGAGCTGGTAAAATAAAATCAGCTTCTCAGATGTTAGTAAAGTGTGAAGTCACTTCATGCTTCAGTGAAAAGACTATTTCAAGATTGCATCCCAGTGACCTAAACTACTCCTTGAAAATGAGCCTGAGAAGGATTTTATGTGAGGAAATGATCTAAGAATCTGCTATCTCAAGAGAGTCATTTTCCTTTAGAAGTGCTAAGTCTGGGCATTGTATTTATTGTGATCGTCTTTGAAAACTGAGTTTCAGTTGCAAATAATTACCCTCAACCCTGTATTCATGGATATATGGAACAGTTTGGTACTATCCAATTTTGTTTGCTTGATTATAAAGTTTTCCAGAATCTTCTTAAGAATATTCACTTCATTACCAGAGCTTAGCATTTATAGATCAGCATACTTTCTTCAGTATTTTCTACGGATAACGAGAAAAGATGAGAATCTTCATGCATATATTTGTCTTATCCACCGTTCAGACATCTTTAAAGAACTATCACAAAAATTTCAAAGCAACTGTACCTTCAAATAAAATGTTGTAAGGAAGAAAATCATGTATCTGCATAAGCTCATTAAACATCTAACAAATTCTTCCATATGTCCTAATTAGCAATGGCAATATAATATTTTTGATCCCAATGTTTTCATCTTTGATGTGAATACGATTTAACTGTAGTTGAATGTATTTTCAAGTTTTTAAAATAATACCAGATTTTAAACATGAGGCATGTACAAATTTCACTAATAACTAGTTTTTTATGGCTCACTGCTGGGGAAAAAATACGTTGAGACGCTTACGTCCACAATTTGAAAGAAATACTTAATGGTTTTATCCCAACTGGTAATCCATGCTGTGATGTCACAGGCTTAATGAAGAAAACTTCCCAACAGTGACAATCATTTTTAGAAAGATAAATATAATGTATTTCTAAATGATGACATCTAAAATATACATAATGCTACAGAACCTATTTTCTAACTGATATTTACAAACAGAGAACTCATTAATAATTTATGAACCACTCTGGTGACACATTTAAATCACATTTCTTGACGTACGGTCTTTGTCTTAAGGGAGACTAAAATGTAAGTTGATTTTCTTTCTGATATTTCTGCTTTTAGTGCATTAGAATTCAATTCTAATGCTTTTGGAAAACAAAATAATTGTGTGGTTTTTGTATTATAGGTATAGTTTTGTGATATAGTTATATCAGGATGCCTAATTTGGCTTTTGGTATGAGCGAGTCTGTTGTAAAGCTAAGCAGTTTAACCTGCTAACATGTATTTTGGTGACTGTGGTGGTGATGACACTAGAGTATTCGCAGCATCAGATAGCTGTGGTGATGGTGGCAGTAACGACAAGGGAATTTAAGATCCTTCTTTCTCATCCACATATAATTCCTGGCATCATAGAAAGTGAAAGTGGAAACTTGACGATCTGAAATTATTATATATTTCACAGACTTTACAAATCTAACTACTGAAAACTTTTGTGTTATGTAACAAAGGGTACAAACTAGAACTCTAGCCAGTAAAGGAACTTCTGTAGACTGTTGAATAAGACTTGAGTTGTTTATATCTCATTGAAAACTCAACATCTACAGGACTTAAGAGGAGTGGCTGTCTACCCAGGCACAAACCACACGTGCAGTCTGTGAGTCAGCAGCTCAGAGCCTGGGTCCTGAATCCTGTTTTAAGATGCTCACATGAGTTTTGTGACCTTTATGTCATCCCATGATAAGATGACTTAAAAAAAAAAAAAAAGCTAAATAAATCTAACTAATACCCCGTTCTTATTATAGGACACAGGAGTCGAAAGTTAAGTGGGAAATGCATCACTCACTTACACTAAGGCCCCAGGAGCAAAAGGGCTGGCTCCCTGTGTAAAGTGTTATCCTAAAATATCAGCTGGAAAATGCATCTCCAGAATCTTTTTGGAGATTTTTTTCTTTCCAAATCAAAGCATCTACCTGGAGAGACCTAAAGTGAAAGCCTTCTCAAGGCCTTTATGCACATAGCAGGTGCAGCAGGCACAGCAGGTGCAGCAGGTACAGCAGGTAGCATTTTCTTTAGTCCAGCAAGAGCAGATAAATGTATTCCGATGTTAGTCAATGGCACCTCTAGAACTACACTTTTTAATTTCTGATTTTTATGAGTACATATGGGGTGTATATATTTATTAGAACTACTTTTAATCACTTTGCATAAAATTTCAAATTTATTGTTTCATTTACCATATCCAAAATACATCAGTAATACTACATATATAGAAGTATATTTTTACTTCAGGAGATTAAGCTTCATAAATCGTACCTCCTCCGATTTACATAAATGTCAAGCTTTGAAAGAGAACGGGAGCTTAACCAGAAGTTCTCTCTCCCATCAGCATCAGATGGGCTCTTTCTATGTAAACATTTACTTTGGATTTTTTCAAACTTTGAAGCTGTAGCTATGCAAGCTCAGTTTCATTCTGATCATGGGTTCCTGTCTTTGAAACATACTTTTCAGAACTTACTCACTTAGAAATTTGTTAACATATCACCTTGCAAACATAAGTGAGAAAATTGTCAAAGTTTAAAAGATTGAGTTATACTGTAGGAAAAGAGAACACTACACACATTCAGGAAATAAAAAGACTGAACTATTAGTTTTCATTCTACATTAACATTTCTTTGGAGTCATTTATACTACTAAATCAATATCTGGAAACCTGTAATATCTTTTCAACATAGTTTAAAGTAAATAAACTATTAAATCTCTTAAGGGCCAGGCGCGGTAGCTCACGCCTGTAACCCCAGCACTTTGGGAGGCCGAGGGGGGTGGATCATGAGGTCAGGAGTTCGAGACCAGCCTTGTCAACATGGTGAAACACCATCTCTACTAGAAATACAAACAATCAGCCGGGCATGGTGACGTGCGCCTGTAGTCCCAGCTACTCGGGAGGATGAGGCAGGAAAATCGCTTGAACCCAGGAGGTGGAGGTTGCAGTGAGCCAAAATCATGCCACTGCATTCCAGCCTGGGTGCCACAGTGAGACTCCATCTCAAAAAATTTTTTTTTAAAAATTTAAAAAATAAAATAAAAATAAAAATAAATCTCTAAGGTTTTACTGTCCTGGTAATCTCTATATCATCTTTATCTTGTTTGACATTTAAGACCCCTTCCAAAACTAGTAGAGTTTCATTTGTGAAGTAACTTTTCTAATTAACATAAATGATTTTATGTATTTAAATTTCAGCAAAATATCTTCAAATCTAGATATCTTCTAAATGTCTTCAAATCTATGTTAAACATAAAATTATTTTCATATTCACCACCACATCTTTTCTGCATTTCTCCATCTCTATGTTTTGATGCATTATTATTATTTTCTTCGTTTATTTTTTCTTAACTTCATAATCCGTGCTCATTTCCAAGCTGGCTTCCAGTGAACCAGCCCCTCCTCCCACCCGCAAAGCCTCACCTGGCTCAGATAAAGGAGCTCTCCAGAGAACTGGCCAGGGCTGGTTGTCCCTGACAGCCTCATGTCCACCAGCAAACCCTTTGGCCCCAACACCACCTCCTTTCCTGGACAACTTCTTGGGTGAATTGGAGAAGCTTGGTGCTTTAACCTTGTCTGCTGACCAAGCCAAACCAACCATCCTAGAGGACGCCATTCTGGAAATTAAGGAGGAACCTACTGTCCTCCTCCCACTGCCCCCAGCGACTGCACCTGCCGAATCAGCTTCCACTCACGCGGGTGCGGCCTCGGCTGCAGCCCAGCCTAACCATGCAGAGCCTCTTCAGGATCCCAGAATGACAACTCAAAGCAAGTTTGCAGAGTTGAGAAAAATGAGAAGGGGCTTCTCAGACCCTAAAAAGGCGCCAGAAGTCCTAGGGGATAAGTTTGTGGCCTCTGCATGCACCAGCGTGGGTTCCTTGCCTGTACCCCTTCCCGTCATTGGAGAGGAAGATGAGGGCATCTATGAGGGGATTGTGTCAGGCATCCAGAGAGGGCTGGCAGAACCTCAGGAAGGAGACGCCTGGTGGTGTGGCCACGAAGGGTCAGAGGGGACCCCATGCCTGCACATTGAAGAGGAGGAGGAGGAGGAGAAAACCGACTGCTTAAAACACCCTCTAGCCACCCCCACAGATCCTAGGATCCCCAACGAGGACAGCAATGCAGCAAAACCCAGTAATGAGGTATTTTAATTTTCCCTAATTCCTGAAGAACTAACTGGCCTTACTATGATTAGCTGTTACAGTTAATCATATTAATAAATATCTATTTTGACACTGCCTAACAGGTTTTTTAACCAAAAACACAACACTATATAAGCTGGGGTGGAGTGGGTGTTTGAAAACACACCACATGTAATTAAATGATGTAAATATGTGGTATAATTCCATTATCCCATTCTTTCTTTAGGACCATAAACTTGTATTTTAAAAGTCTTTGTAATTGGTATAGTCTTTGTAATCTTCCAATATTAATGATAGCTACTAGTGGAGCTCTCACTGAGTATCAGACACTGTTGTAAAAACTCTCCATCTTTAATCATCAAACCCAGTGAGGCATGTGATGTTTTCATCCCCGCTTTAGAGAAGAGGAAATTGATGCCCAGAAATTTGTCCTATTCCAGGATGAGAAACCGTACACCATACCTTTGACATAATGGCACTTTGCAAAAATAATAACGATAATAGTAAACAAAGACAACAGAAAAGAAAAACAGCATTTCTGTCCCCTTTCAATTTTCTAGAGAGGTCGTTCTCTTCGTGTTGACTTTACGTTGACTACTTAAAAATTGGGTACATGTTACAAAGAAACTTGAACAATGGTTTTAATCAACAAAAGCAGAAAATATCCAGAAACTGTAGCTTGCAAACCTCTCTCTTAAAACAAAAAACGAGCCTGTAATGCCAGCACTTTGAGAGGCCAAGGCGGGTGGATCACCTGAGGTCAGGAGTTTGAGATCAGCCTGGACAACATGGTGAAACCCCGTTACTACCAAAAATACAAAAACTAGCCAGGCATGGTGGCGGGTGCCTATAATCCCAGCTACTCGGGAGGCTGAGGCAGGAGAATCGCTTGAACCCGGGAGGAGGAGGTTGTAGTGAGCTGAGATCATGCCAGTGCACTCCAGCCTGGATGACAGAGTGAGACTCCATCTCAAAAAAAGAGAAACTTGAGGCTGGACGCGGTGGCTCACACCTGTAATCCCAGCACTTTGAGAGGCCAAAGCTGGTGGATCATCTGAGGTCAGGAGTTGGAGACCAGCCTGACCAACATGGTGAAACCCCATCTCTACTGAAAATACAAAAATTAGCCAGGCATGGTGTTGGGTGTCTGTAATCCCAGCTCCTCGGGAGGCTGAGGCAGGAGAACTGCTTCAAACCGGGAGGCAGAGGTTGCTGTGAACTGAAATTGTGCCATTGCACTCTGTCCTGGGCAACAAGAGCAAAACTCCATTTCAAAAATAAAAAGAAAGAAACTTGATCCCTCAAATGTACCCTGTGAATTAAGAAGCAAGTATAATGACTGTCAATTATGGAAATTATGAAATAATAGAGAGGATGGTTCCTATGATGCCACTATCCCAGTCAAATTCTTTCATAGTTCCTCTATTTCAAAATAACCTGGCCATGCCTGCCTTTGTGTAAAACAAACACCTTATTTAATAACAGCTAGATAATTCATTGCAATGAGTCAAATGTGTCTCCACATCGATTATTTCAGTAACAAATCTTCCTTCCAATTCAGTCAATTTGAAGGTGTGATTAGATGCGTGGCTTTGCTGACGGGCGGTGCTCTTTGCTGCAGACAGTCCCCCAGGCCGGCTCGTCCCAGCCCCAGCTCACACCCTGCACGTGGGGCCACCGCTTCCCCAGCTTTGTGACAAACTGACTATTGATAGTTGACGACCTACTTTACACACAAGTTACCGTTGTGGCAGGGTTTTAAATACTTTTTTCCTTCACTTTTAGAAGGAGCCATCATATAAACGTATGATAAAATGATAGAATGTAGGTGTTTCTCTCTCCAGCTACCCACATCCGAAAAATTACACTGATCACACCCACTGGGGATTTTGGATCAAATTCAAAAGAGGAAGTTAGTGGTTTCAAAGCAAAAAAACTGTCATAAATATAACTTCCCAAGGTTATTGGTAACTTCAAAATGATCGAAGTTGAGAGGATGTTCTGTAAAGACCATGTAACCTCGTTCTGAGACAAGCATAATCGCCTCTTATCTTTCCTCGATATTGAAGCCGCCGTCATTTTCTTCGGGAGAGCGAGCAACCACCCCCTTTCCCAGCCAGCTGCTTTCCTCCCCTCCATTTCATGCTCTCTTCGCCTCTGTTTCTGACCTGGACTCTACACTTTCTCAGCCCTGCTCACCTCCTCTCCTCCTTACATATTCTTATCAACAGGAGATCAACCCACCAAAATTAAAGGTAACTGCATCTTGAGTGTGGTTTATTGCATGTCTTCAATGAGCTTAATTAGTAAGATGTATGCACTCAGATTTGCGCCCTCTCACAAGACCTATGAAGTTATATGAATACTGATTGCTAACGTTTAACATCATTGGCATGGCCTCTATCCAAACATTTAAAAGATATATTTGCATAGCAGCTATAGCCAGATTGAGGAGAAAAACAAAGTAAAATTTATATCCACATAAAAAGTAATGATTAGATTTGTTTTAGTTAACCATCAGCATCAGAACCATCACATTCAAAGGCATCTCAGCTCAGTGCCTGTCATTCTCCATCACCTCTCAGTGGACTCACTGTCTCCCTTCATTTCCCACCCATCGGCAGGTTCGGCAGAGCCTGGAGACAGGATGATCTTTGTCAATGACTGTCTTGAACCTTGTTCCTCCACAAAAGTGACGTAAATTCATGAGGAGGTGGGAAGGATCGTCCTTTCGTAGCACTTCACAAAGCATCCATCTCTGAGACTTGCAGGCTGACAGTTCCGCTGGTATTTTACCTAAAGATACCATTTAAAAAAATTATTTTAACAAAATTAATGACTGGCCTTGGAAAGAGATTTAATGACAACCACAGCATGAAATTAGTCCGTCACTGAAATGTTTTCCTCCTATGTTCGGAATGATCCTAAAACATGTTCCTTTGGAAAAAAGGTGATAGACGTCAAATAATAACTCACCCTCACATTCAATCTTTTGAATTGAAAGTAAAAATTTAGGACTCTGATACAGCTAAGGTTCTGTATTAGGAAGTGCCATTTATGCAATCGCAAAATCACTGTCACCAAACCCGTTCGCTGACATAGTCTGTCTACGTGCTCCTGTTAAGCGTGAAAGGAACTTTGTAAAAAATGAAACACTTTAATTGCTTTTTGCTCTTTGAGGTTTTTTTCTTAGCTGGCAGAAAATAATTAGGACATGTTTTAAATAATGCCACTGTATATGATGCCTAAGGCTAAGAATTTCTCTTCTTTCCTCTTCTTTCCGTGGTTTTATTTTTAAGACCAAGGTATTTATTTCTTGTCTTTTTTTTAACTTGCTCTTCGGTTTTTAAGCTTAATCAGTAAGAGGGAAAATAGCCTTAGAATCTGAGTTATCTAATTTAGAAAGATGGAGGACACACCATTGTAGCATCAGGACAAAGCTAGAATTTAAAAAGGTTTACTCTTCTGCAAGAACCAAATTCCTGTCCTATATTCTTTAGGTTTCAGTTGTTTGCAGAATGACATGAGAGAATGGAGGTATTCACAATAACTATGTTTTAAAAGAATATTTTAATAACCACACGAAATACTTCTAACTCCTGCAAATCCAAGTGGTTTTTCTCTATTTTATCTCCTATTTAGGAGCAAATCTTGATTTTTGAATCTCCCACTGAGTTTTTTAAAACCTTATAAATCTGTTTTGTAGTCATTGAAAGAATATATTCACTGAAGTTATTTGTGCTCGTAAATTTAAGTACAAATGAATCAACTCGAAATTTTAGGCCATTATAGTTTAATTTCGCATCCGACCCAGTTACTGTGCCGGTCTGAGTCTGAAGCCTTTTTATTTCTTCCATTTCAAGAATGCTGATGCTCATTGTAAAGAAAAGAAATAACCTAGTACTGAAAGCAAAGAGAAAATAAATTTTTAGTGATGTTTTAATAGACATAGTGTAGCATGCATGAAATCATTGTAATAACATTTTTATCAACCCCTGTCAACCATTGTTTGGTTAAGTCAGTGCAATTTCATTCTTGTAAAGTGTTTTCTAAGACAATGAAAATCTCCATAAAAGTAAATGCAATCCAAAATCTTCCATAAACGTAAAAGTTACTACCACTTTATAGATTACAGATGACTGAAAGATACATAAATTATGTTTAATGTGTAAATCTGAATCCAATATCTCCCCCAGTCTTTTGAGCATCTGCTTTTAAAATAATGATTTTTTATAACGAAAAGTAGTATAAATTGGCCGGGCACGGTGGCTCACGCCTATAATCCCAGCACTTTGAGAGGCCGAGGTGGGTGGATCACAAAGTCAGGAGTTCAAGACCAGTCTTGCCAAGATGGTGAAACCCCATCTCTACTAAAAATACAAAAATGAGCCTGGTGTGGTGACAGGTGCCTGTAACCCCAGCTACTTGGAAGGCTGAGGCAGAGAATTGCTTGAACCCGGGAGGCAGAGGTTGCAGTGAGCCGAGACTGTGCCACTGCACTCGAGCCTGGCGACAGAGCGAGACTCAAGTCTCAAAAAAAAAAAAAAAGTATAAATCTCAGCCTCTCTATAAGCCGAGCCTCCATTTCCATCCAAGAGACTATTTTGCAAGAGACTTGCCGCATGTGGCCTCAAGCTGCAGCGGAAGCTCTATGAGGAGAGTGAGAGGCTCTTCCTCGGGTTTCTTCCAAGTAACTCGGTGGTTGTGGTCCCACAAGGAAGTCTCATCACCCTAAAGCAATCCCGTCAGACGGGGATCCCTGGGGCACAGTTTTCAACATGAAATCAGCCCCTGATTGTTCCTAATATGTTCCCATGCTCTTTCCAGCTGTTATTATCCACATCATTCTAACAGCTAAATGGGTTTTTTTTTTCTCTAAGAGCTCTGATATGTATTGAACCCCTGATTAGTCAAGACTGGGGTAGGCACAGTCCCAGAAAACTCGAAATAATTGCAGCTTAAACTAGGTAGAAATATGTTGCCCTTACACATAAATGAAGGGACTGGTATGGTGGCCCCACAGTCATCAGAGAACCCAGGAGGTTCCATTTGATGTTGGCTCATCGCCATCCTCAGAGAGAAGCTTCCACTACGGGTCCCAGGTGGCAGCTCGAGCAGTTCCCTTCTCACATGAACCAACAGGAAGGAGAAAAGATGGGAGATTACACCTTCTGCCTTGAAGGCCGTGTCCCAGAAATTGCATATATCCCCTCAGTCCTAGCTTACGACACGAGCACATCCAGCTACAACTCAGGAAATGTGGTCTTTATCCAGAATGGCCTCATTACTGAGGACCAAGAAGAGAATGGGTTTGGAGAGCATCAAGCATTGTCTGCCATGACGCTTAAGCAACAGTGCCAAACACATTTCATCTCCAGAGGCTGGGGATCTGAGGTCAATCATTACTGAGAATTAGGAAAACTTTTCTAAATGAGAGTTGAGAAAACCACATGCTTTTATTTAAGCATGTTTTATTCCTCCTAAAGTTCTCTTAAGCCAGATCAAATACCAGGCAGTGCACTGCCAGATCCTGTCCGCTATTGGAAGGAAAATAAAACCTACACACAAGGAGGTCAGGTTACTCACTGTCATATGAAAGATCTTACTCTGAAAAGAAAAACACCGAAACAGGCCAGCCCGCAGGCTGGGCACTTCAGTATTTCATCATATTTCACCATGTTTCCCCCTAAAAAGGCCTTACTTTCTTCTGATGTGTTTGCTAGAAAATTTTGCCTCCAACAAATGTCTGATACAGTCCATGAAATTTGATGGGCATTAGGCCAAATTCTCCTGTATCTCACCCTGCATCCCTTCAATAAGCATGAAAAAGCAGGTCAGGTTTGAGAGCATCTTGAACCCAATTGCTAAGCATTCTATGAAAGACATAACATTCCTTGGCTGGGCGCAGTGGCTCATACCTGTAATGCTAGCACTTTGGGAGGCCAAGGCGGGCAGATCACTTGAGTTCAGAAGTTCGAGACCAGCCTGACCAACATGACCAACATTGTCTCTAATAAAGATACAAAAATTAGCCGGGCATGGTGGCGGGTGCCTGTAATACCAGGTACTCGGAAGGCTGAGACGAGAATCACTTGAACCCAGGGAAATGGAGGTTGCAGTGAACCGAGACTGTGCCATTGCACTCCAGCCTGGGCAACAGAGCCAGATTCCGTCTCAAAAAAAAAAAAAAAAAGTGTGTGTGTGTGTGTATATATATATATGTATGTGTGTGTGTGTGTGTGTGTGTGTATGTGTGTATATATATATATATATAGCATTTCTTATATGTTCTTAGCCTCTTGCCTATGCCAACTTTCCTCTATGAACCTTTTTCTGCCGTGCCTGTGGGTCCCATGTTAAGACAGCAGCTGGTGCCTAGCTGTGGACCCTCCCTGCTCTGCCATTGTCCCTTATGTCAGGAGTTTGACATGCTGTGTGTGCATGGAACAAGCACGCCAGGAAAGCTCCTCCTGAAGGCTGTGTGATGAAGATGAGAACTAACTAACTTCTTATACATTTTCCAGGCTGACCTAAAAAGCGAGACATGTGTCCTGGGTAAGCCTCCTCGCAGCCCAGTGATGTCTAGGAGATTCTGCGGCTCGCCTGTCAGAGGGCTCAGCGCTCCCCACAGGGTAGGGTGAGCACGCCCCCACCTTGTGGCAGGCATCCTGGCCACCCCCGCCTCAGGGGTTGGCTCTTCCTCAGTTGTCTTGGCTGTGAACTGGCCTTAAAGTAAGGCTGGAGACACCCTGGAGATGAGTGGCCACCTGGTGATGTGCTTCCCTTTTAGGTGTGTGGGAAGTTTCCAAAATCCACAAAGACATGGTCAGAGTCTCTGCTCTACAGATAAGGGTGTCGTGTGTGTTGTGGTCTACATCTGTCTCATGGTTCTACACTAAATCACTGCTTTCTAGTCACCATTTCTCCTGCAAAGAACAAAACTGTTGCCAAGAATATACAGAGCTGGACTCACACACTTCCGGCCATGTTTGCTTCTGTGTCATTCAATTTGGATTTTTTTTAATCCATGATTCTTGTCTAACGTCTTCTTTTCTCTGGTGGTGTGCACTACATTCTCTCAGTCTGCCTTTCTCCCCAGACTGCTCCCTGGATTCTCTCCACTTCCCATTTCTTGCCAGCTTTGATTGAACTTAAAGGTCAGATTACTTTCCCTTAGCTACTTAGTTCTGCAGTATCCACAGTACTTTAAAATACATGGACTCTAAACGGTACTTACTATCAATTCTACGGAATGCAGCCAAGGAGTTCGGAAATTTTCATCTGGACGTAAGTCAGGATTCCTTTCCTCATTTCTGTTTTAATGGACCCTGATTCAACCTTAACTGGTCTATCACACAGCTATGCTTTGCATTTCAAGTTCTCAAGGGCTTGATTTCAAAGAAGCATTCATTTTTCATTTCTAAAAAAAGTAGATATTATTCTGCATTTATGCCACTTGGTGCTTTTTGCATTGCATAGGAAGACCTCCTTTTGTTGCTGAGGCAGAGTTTTGTGTTGTCATAGAGAGAGGAATGCCAATTTGTAGAGACTCTTAGACTCCCCCTAATGGCCTCCAGAGCCAAAGCAAAAAATAAGCTTCTTTGCAATGGAGAGCACCTATCTATAAATTTCCTATGGGTCCATGAGATGCTATGCTTTCGTTCCCCTTTAGATTTTGTGTGTGTGTGTGTGTGTGTGTGTGATTTTTACATTATGTATTTGTATGTCAGATTACATGTGTTTGTGTGAACCGTAAATATTCTATTTTTTAGATTTGTGCAAAGTTGTGTTTTACCTTCATAATTTAAGAAGGAAAAATAAGCCTCTCTAAACATAAATGTGGTATTATTAGGAGAATTTCATCTAATTCTAGTTGGCAAGTACAACTAATATTTTATGAAAGAAATGACAAAACACTTTAGCACTGCTTATATTGCTTTCAGAGATTTTTCTGCATTCGTGTTTAAAGTAACAGTCAATCCTTATTTAAGAATTATTTGATACTAAATATAGCTAATCCTCCAGAGATAACTGCAGAAGCTTTGATAAATTAGACAGCTTTTCAACAGACTGTACACTAAGATAGGAAAGTATATATTTTACTGATGTTACAGACTCTATGATATTTCAGACCAGCTTCCTTATGAACAGTAACTTGTGATTGGTTCTAGCTTTGGAAATTAGCATGTGTTTAAAACTTGTCTCTTTTGTATCTGTTTTTGACAACATTAAAAAATAGCTACAGAAAAAAACTTACATATTTAGGGCTACAGAAAAAAAATACATATTTAAGATACCAAGAAAACAGCAGCATGCTTCATTGGATTTTCTGTTATTCTCCTCTTAAGATTCATCAAGGAAATATAAGCGTAATATAATTCTTGCTCAAAATGTCCAACACCATGATTATAATGTGTCAGTTGAAAGCCATCTTTCTAGGTTCGGCTGATGGAAGCCTCTCTGAATGTCACAAATGTATATCGTTGTATATTTATCTTAAAACTGCTAAGAAGTTAGGAGAAATGGAAATGCCTGCACAGATAGTCAGAATAGAAATGGACACGGACCAAAAATGCTGGTGGCTTACAAGGGATTCTTTCTCAAGAATGTAAAACGTGGGGAGGGAAGAACATGGTTAGAAAAACAGATGACTATCTATTCCACGTCACTCTGTGGCCTTTAAAATAGGCTTTTAAAATGAATCCTGCCTTGGGAGCTTGGATAAAAGGGGCGGATAAAGCAGGATAAAGCAGAAACAACTCTCAGCTTGTTGCTGCCACTGCTCACCACTAGGTGGCAACAGAGTGCAGATGCATTACAAGTCTTTCCTTAAGGGACTTGCCCATTTGCGTGACACCGCCATGGGAAAGGGCAAAAGATTGTCTCCTCAGATAATCTATTTACATAACCTTATAGGACATTTGCACCTACCTCAGCGTCAACATTAAGAGGCTGATTTTAGCCAAGCTAGGCCGAGTAGTCCAGCATAGTAATCTTTCATGCAATGAAGAGTGCACATCAAAATTACCATTTTGTTTCTTTTTGTTGTTGTTTTTTACCTATTTGTCATATTAAGAAATTATCCAGTATCCTTGGGGTTTTGATTTACTAATCTGCAAAATGGAGTTGAATTGTAGCCATTTTTTTACATGACCGAGACACATGAGCATTAACCAGTGTCAGTGTCCCAGCTCTCTGTGTAAAGCTGATGATGGACACCTTTACACAGCAGAGGAAATATATCTGTGGAAATGTGTGTCCTTCATGGAATCCCTGAGGGGACCCGATTAACCATCATCTTGTCCAACTCATTGATTTCAGAGATAGGGGAGCTGAGGCATCCCCAAGGTTACATGGTGGTTAACGCCCAAAACAGAAGGACTCAGATGAGCTGACATAGATAACTGTTCATGCTACTCATTCCCTACTAGTCACATGCTTTAAAAATAAACTATTTCAAGTACTGTCATTGGTCAGCTTTCCTCAGAACTGTCTCCTGGTTATCCACATTAACATGGAGGTGATTCTTGTTAAAGGCAAGCTTTGAAAAGTTCTAAAACTCGCCGTTGTAAGACACACACAACTTCTCTGCTAAGAGAAGTCTTGATTGAGTCTGGCCTCAGGATGTGAACAGTATAGAAAACTGATGATTTGTGGCTAAAACGAGGCACAGGGTTTGAAAGATATGAAGGAAGGGAAAAGAGATATTGGGAAACAGGTAAAAGCAAGGATGGGGGCCGGGCACGATGGCTCACGCTGTAATCCCAGCATTTTGGGAGGCCGAGGCGGGCGGATCACAAGGTCAGGAGATCGAGACCATCCTGGCTAACATGGTGAAACCCTGTCTCTACTAAAAAATACAAAAATTAGCCGGGCATGGTGGTGCATATAAAAATAGTCCCAGCTATTCAGGAGGTTGAGGTGGGAGAATCGCTTGAACCCCGGAGGCAGAGGTTGCAGTGAGCCAAAATCACGCCACTGAACTCTAGCCTGGTGACAGAGCGAGACTCCATCTCAAAAAAAAAAAAAAAGCAAGGACAGTGCTGGCTGCCACATACGAACATATGTTCTCCAGCCATGGACGTGGGATCCAGGAAGCTGCACGTTTGCAGCAATCACCAAATTTTCATAATGGTCAAGGGGACAGTTCGTTTAAATGATTGATGAGGTGGGTTGAGTTAAAGGAATTAAACTAGTAGAATTATAATGATGATAACTAAAAAGGGATGTACAGACTTTAAAAGTTTATTGTTTTATATTAATGAACAATATGATTTTTAAAGTAGTATTCACATTTTAACAAAAGAGCAATGAAATGAAACTAACCAGTTTTACAAAGCATTGGATATCGTGATGTAGAAGTTTAAACTTTTACTCAATTTTAAAATATTAAAATGGTTTGAATGTGTGGAAACAGGGATACCAATTTTAGAGCATAATGAAATATACTTTACACAACATTTTCTCTTAAGACAAGGATAAACAATATTTTCTTATTCATAACTTTTTTACGCACTGCAGATGGTGCTGATCGTTTCGAGGAAAGAGTCGTAGCGATCTTGGTATGTGATATGCAGTGTGGCATATTAGACGTTTTCAAGTTACTTTTGAGAACAGTATTTTTCAGTGACTAACATGTACATTCTCAAAATCATGTGGCTTTAATTCATACTCTTTGGCCAGAAATTTTACTCCTGGGAATATATTCTAAAAAATGGTTCAAAAGCAGAAAATAGCTCTTTGCATAAGAAAATGTGTATAGCATTGCTACTTATGATAGTGAGAAAAAAGACTAGACCAATTCTAACTTCAAAACAAACAAAAAAAAGAGATGAATGGTTAAGAAAACTATGATATGTAGACACATGTGGGAGACCATTATTCTGCAGGCATTTAAAATGAGAAAGAAGACTGAGAAAAAAAAAAGACTGGGAAATTATTACAAAATACTATTAGTGGCAATTGATGTATACAAATCTTACTTCTGCATAACAGTTTTATACATATATAAAGTTTTATTAGATTGGAAGAGAACTTGAAATAGGTAATATGATACAAGCTTATCAATGACTTACAATTACCATCTTATATATTTAAATTGATTTAATAATATCTTGAATTAAATGATCTTAAGATGGCTGGAAAATTGGTTAGTCATAATTTTTCTTAAAATATGAATATCTTCCAATTTTAATATTAGATACATCATTAGTAGTCTTATATTGATTTACAGGAGTAAACTATTTCACACTCTTAAGTCATACTTGTGTCTAGTAATTCTTACGCGTTCTAGTTTTAAATATTCTATCCACAGACTGTTAAGTGAAATTTCTAAGAACACTGTTAATAAAGGTTTCCAATTAACAGAATCAAAGCTTACAGTTTTAGTACTGTGAGTACCTAGTCTTATGCTAGATAGACAAGTAGGATAGAAAGGGGGTGGATAAAGAATTTAGGAAGTGGGTGAATCATTGACTCATAAACTGAGAGGAACCTCAGAGTTATCCATCCGAGCTTGGACCAGTGGGATTTCTACAGACAATTTGCAGGAAGAGATTTCAGCCTATCAGTAATCCACTCATAACTATGGAAATCTAAGAGCTGGCCCAATGTCTAAGGACGTGGATCTAATAGCTAATTCAGTAGTCATCAAACAGTCACTTATATAAGTGCCATGCAAATTCTGATTTTACCCTGTAGCTATCATTTAGAAGCGAGTGTTTTTGAAATGTATTATGAGTGATTTGTATGCATTTCTCCCCTAAAAAGTAAAGTTTAGGTAGTCAACATAAATTACACTGAATTTATATATTCAACAAACGTGTTAACTTTCATTCACTGAAAATATTAATGTGGGTATATGGGATGCTAAGGCTTGTCATTTCCAATATTATAAGTATCTATTACAGATACTGGTCTTGATGCTTAGTTTAAAAAGAAAAGAAACTCTTTCGAGAGTTCAGTGCACTGGAAATTTCTACCAATGTTTCTCTTCTAAGGTAAAATGTTACATGTTACCCGGATATTGTTCGTTGCATTCCAAAGTTCTGTTTTCTCTTTTTAAAAATGCATGTGTTTTCTCCACATTGAGAACAGAGAATGTTAATTCAGATGTAGCATGGGATGTCTGCCTATTGATATTTTCCTCTGTGCTGTATGTGAAAATGTTGTCTGTGAAGGAAAGGTTGACAGAATGAATGTGGATACTTTGCTGTGAAACTAAATGTGGTTTATTTTCTGCTTGTTTGAGAAAACGCTGGAGAATAAGGTTGTATGAAGGTGTCTATATTTCCTATTCTAGTGGTTTGCTATGTTCTTACCTTATTCCTGGCCTTTGAAAAATCAATGGGACCAAACCCTGGCTTTTCCTTAAAGCTTGAGCAGACTAGATTGTAGACATGTTCAAAACATTTGACCTTGGTTATTTTGCTTTAATTTGAAGCTGCCCCTTTATTTGTTTTTTTTTTTTTTTCTTCCTCTTGGTTTTTTACAACAGGAAATATTAAATGTCAAGAAAAGTACCATGCCATTATCCAAATTATCTTTTAATTAGTACCAGTTTAAACATTGATTACATTGAAAATCATTTCATTTCAGCCACAGCGTCCTGTGTTTACTCATGAAAATATTCAAGGTGGGGGGGAACCGTAAGTATTCTTCTTATCTTCTAAATTCAAGACTAACCTTGACCCACAAAATGGACAACTGTACCAAAATGTAAGATGTATGGCTTTGCAAGTGAAAGATCAAAGTAACTAACATGATGCCTCCTAAATTACAAGAAATTATAATAGTCTCTCCATCGTTTATGACAGTGATCAGAAACTAATTTTTGAAAGAACCCATAGTTCTCTGAGATTTTAACTGATGCACTAGGAAAAGTTTCCAATGCTTCAGTGATTCCTGAGATGGATAACTCTGTCTCCCTCTCTGCTCTGCTGGCTGTGTAACAAGTAACTAGGAGCTTCAAAGACATACAGAACATGTTCTAACCTTACATCTATACCCACTGGGCAACTGTAAAAGTGGACCTAAGTGTAAAAAAGACCTAAAGTGATCATTCCGTCATTCCAAAGTGACATGCTTAGAAAGGTCATTTGAAAATGGCAGTATTAAAACACTCACTCTTACTCAGTTACATGCTACTACTTCCATGGCACCAGGAAAACGCCTTTTCAAACTTTCCTTTCAAATTCCTTCTCCTTTCTGATACATGAGTTAAATCAGCCTGAAGGTGTCACACGTTGTCTTGAAGATTCTCTCTGTGTGTTTCTTTTTCGGGCCCATTTTGTCCCTGAGAGACGTTCAGGAGTTAACAACTTCCTGTTGGCCTCTGCCCGTGTACTGTGAGCCAAGAGCGACACCCCTGGGAAGGCTCACTCATGGACCTAACCCTTGTCCCCCGTATCTGAGCACACACTGGGAATCCTGACCCACTGCCCACACTCTGGAGCAGAACAGGTTACCAACAGCCTCCTCGCTGAGGCAGATCCTGGCATGTGGTCTGGTTCCTTTATCACCATCAGGTCCTTCCTTGCTCCTCACAGACCTGAAACTTAGCACAAAGCATCTCCGGATGAGACTGGCTCTCACAGAGTGCAGCCAGAAAGGTGTTCTTATTGCGGGAAAGTCTGTATTTTGGAAAGAACAGGTTAGCAGTGATAATCATTTAAAATCTCACTTAAGGTTAGGTGCAGTCACTATGCCTATGATCCCAGTGCTTTGGAAGGCCAAAGCCCAGGAGTTCAAGATCAACCTGGACAACATAGCAAAACACCGTCTCTACAAAAATAAAAATAAAAAGTTAGTCAGACGTGATGGCCTGCGCCTGTAGTCCCAGCTGCTCAGTAGGCTGAGGTGGGAAGATCACTTGAGCCAGGGAGGTTAAGGCTACAATGACCCATGATTATGGCCCTGCACTCCAGCCTGGGCAACAGAGCAAGACCCTGTCTCAAACAAACAAACAAACAAAAAGATCGCTTAATTGGAAAACACTAAATACGACTTGTAATTCTAAAGCTTTGTTTGTTCTCTTATTTACCCAAACGATGATAAGATCACATTATAAAAAATAAATTCCAGCGCTGTGTAGGTTTTATTGCATTACCAACATGTTATATTAAACCGCTTTTAAAGTGTCTGTGAATGAAAGATACGTTACATTTTCAAAGTCCTGATTTGTACGTTAGAAAACATTGTTTATTAAATTGATATTTGATTATAGCCTGAATTAGTGGGATTTTAGGGTGTTGCTTAGTTGCTGTCATTTAAAAATAAGTTTTGAACAACAGTAGGAACATAATGTTAAGTCACTACAATTCAGAGCTTCAGTGAAGTATGTTCTAGAAAACGTTGCAGGTTAGAGAGGGCTTCCAGTCTGGCTCAGCATTTCCGGTTTAAAAGACACCTTTCTTTTTGAGGCATCCTTACCCCACCACCGTCATTCACCTCACCAACGCATCTTTCAGCACAGCATTTGTTCACATTGGATTCAACTTCATTTCCTGTTGTGCAGCACTGACTCTGAAAGCCAGTAGAGGCAGGAGGATTTCCTGAAGGTGTGTTTGCGTTTCCATAAAACTCCGTGGCTTTTCTTTTGTTTTGTTTTTGTTTTTGTGGACTAATTAAACCAGAATGGTAAATAAACGTGGACAAACACGCTGGCTTTCATCGAACACAAATGAAGCAGGAGTCCGTGCCCATTTTGTTGCGTTAGCTCTGAGACCTTGAGATTCTTTCTGGCAGCTGCGGTTTGCAGCCTTAGGTCACCGGTCTCCATAAGTGGTTGGAGATGAGCCTGGGCAGGATTCAAGCCTGAGAAGCTCAATAAAAGAATCAGTTTCCCCAAAGTGAGGAGTGTTGTGTATATCCACCAACACAGCAGCCCAGGAACGACCGTCTCTCTCAAATGTGAAACTAGAAAAGGGACTGTGAACTTTCCACACAGATACACAAAAGATACCACCCGCTCACCTGAGCAGCCTCCAAATCAAATTCTTAACACAAACAACAGAATAAATGGACTACCGCTACTCAAGCTGGCCACATGCAAACATCCCAGTCAGGTGACGTTTGTGTGTTCCACACCTGCCTGCCTTTTTGGCCACTGCCCTGGGATGCTAGCTGCCTTTCTCTGCCCTTCCCCATAATCACAAACCCCTCCCTCAAGAAAAGGCCTCAGAAGCCCATACTCAAAAGAATGTGAGTGGCTATAAGGTCTACCGGAAGGATGAAGTTTTAACAGTGGACGAAGCCTCTAATGTTGACATTTCAGGCTTTGGTGCCAGGCCAGGGAAAACAGTATTTTCTAGGGGATGGTGCTGGGCACCCCCTGATATCAGCTCTATCCAGCTCCCCCAATCCAAATGGTGGATGAACTGGGGGGAAGCCAGTGGGTCACTGTTGCTTATTAATGACATAAGGTTTGCGTTTAAATGATAGAATAGTTTTGTTCTACCAAAATATTATTTTCTGACTCATAAAGTAATTAAAAATAAATCATTCTTGTTCCGGAGCAGTAGTCAAGATTATCAACTTTTTAAAGTTGGCATGAAAAAATCGAAAATGCCCTAGAATGTGGTTATTATTTTCTCACATTAGCAGAATGACATCGCTGTTACAAAAAGCAGCAGAAACAAATTCCTGATTTTTAAAAGTCTCGCTCACAGTACTGGTAATATTTTAGTACTATTATGAAGAAGTTTTCGTGCTAACTGCCTATCAAATTCTTCATGACCTTCTCAGCTACAGTAATTTCTGCCTTCATTTTCCAAAAACACCAGTCCATGTTACTATTTATTATAATGCATGGTGTTTTCTTACCACAAATTCAGTGTCTGAATTCATTATTGATCAATTTCTCCACAGTATATGCTGTCAAAGAATTCAGGCAGGGAAAGGAAAGTGGTAGCATTCTATAAATAATTCTTTTTTATATAAAATTATTTCAAGAGAGAGTTTGAAAATCAAATACAATTTTTCTGGGACTCATTTTAAAAAGAGACTTATGTCTATAATCTGCTTGAAATTGACTCAGTAATAACTGCTCATAGAATACATCTACTCAACTTCATAGGCTAATTACATCAAATTTTCCAACTCTCAGAAAACACTGATCCAAACTATAACATTAAACTGATCTAAAGAATTCCTCTTGGAAAAAAATAATAATTTTCCTTTGTATAGTAATTCACATAGAGTGATTTAAAAGACAAGTCTGAGACATTTCGTCTATCTCCATTTAGAACCTTTGAAAATTCAATTCTCAAGTCCCCATTATTTGCTTCTGATTATGGCTAGCTAAAATTGTGATTCATTCTTGTTTCTAAACAGTTAAATAATACAAATATCTCTTATTTTATATTTGGTACTATAATGTCTGAATGATAGACATTAGATGGCTGGACCATTCAAATGCGGGTCTGACTTACAAATGTTAACATATTTTAACCCAATTTATGAATGTTACAATTTTCATGGATATTCCTCATGAGTTTCAAAATGTTGTTAGAGTGTTCTAATGCCTGTGAAGATCTAAATATTGCTATTTTCATGCTTACCAGGCTTGTACCATTCAACAGAATGCTATTTACATGCTTACCAGGCTTGTACCATTCAACAGAATGCTATTTACACTCTTACCAGGCTTGTACCACCCAACAAAATGCTATTTACGTGTTTACCAGGCTTGTACCACCCAATAGAATGTTAAGAATAGGAATGTTAAAGGAAGAATGAATATTGTCTATCTTCTATGTGTCATGAAGGTGTCCACATGTTTTTAAACACCTTCCCTTGTCCTGTTTAAGGTTTCAGGCTCTGTATAACTATACTCCTAGGAACGAAGACGAGCTGGAGCTCAGAGAAAGTGATGTCATCGATGTGATGGAGAAGTGCGATGACGGCTGGTTTGTGGGTACGTGCGCTTCTTCTTCAGGCACCTGCGGTATTTTGTAATTTGCTTGCCTTTGCTCACTTGCATGGTTTGCTGTGATAGCCAAGCTTCCTTCGAATTCGTAATGCCTTTGATCTTTCAGACATTCATATGCACAAAGTAATCCCAAGGCTATTGCATTTTTAATATAGTTTAGTAGTCACTACTTCAGCTACGTGTGATTTTCTGCGAGCTTTATTTCCAAGTCAACTGAGAGAAGAAAATTTCTTTAAATAGCAGAAACCAGGAAAGATTGAGATCTGAGAACAACAACAACAAATAGTCCCCAGAAGAGAAATATCAATGCTCCGTGCTGTGGAAAATGTTAGTTGTCCACAGTGTTAATCTAATTTCAGAGGGAGTGAGATTAAGTGAACAACTCGCCCATTTCCTAGGTCTGACGTAGATGCCCGAACATTCAGTGACTCACCTTAGCTCTGGTTTGTGATGGAAGCGGAGAGAAGTTCCATTCTTCCTACGTAAAAGGCAACTTGCTTTTTCCCATCCTAAAAAAAAAAAAGACGAGAGGTCTTCTGAGAAAACATTTGTCGACAAAAGTATTTTACACTGGGACACAGAGAGAGATGAAAAGGAAACACAGGCTGTGGGGCAGAGAATGCAAGACAGGAAAGGTGAGAGGAAAGGAGGGCTCACTCTAGACATCGATCCGTGGCAAAATCACGAAAGAATTGAGGCCATGGTGCAGCCACAAGCCTCTTATTTTATTTCCATTAAAAGACCATGAGAAAAACCTAGAAAATAGTCATTGGCCTGGCACAGTGGCTCATGCCTGTAATTCCAGCACTTTGGGAGGTCGAGACAGGTGGATTACCTGAGGCCATGAGTTCGAGGCCAGCCTGGCCAACGTGGCGAAACCCCGTCTCTACCAAAAACACAAAAATTAGCCAGGCGTGGTGGTGGGTGCCTGTAATCTCAGCCACTCAGGAGGCTGAGGCAGGAGAATCACTTGAACCCGGGAGGGGGAGGTTGCAGTGAGCCCAGATCATGCCATTGCACTCCAGCCTGGGCGACAAGAGCGAAACTCCATCTCAAAAAAAAAAGAAGCAGGAGGAGGAGGAGGAAGAGGAAAAGGAGGAGGAAGAGGAGGAAGAGGAGGAAGAAGAGGAAGAGGAGGAGGAGGAAGAAGGGGGGGAGGAGGAGGATGAGGAGGGGAAGGAGGAGGAAGAGGAGGAGGAGGAGGAAGAGGAGGAGGAGGAGGGTGAAGGAGGAGGAGGAGGAGGTAGTAGAAACGTAAAATGGCTTGCCTAGACAAGGAAAAAGAAAAACAGTCCTCAAACCAAGGCAGTATGCACCAGGATATAGGAGAGAGGTGAAGCTTTAGAGACCCTTATCCGCTCCATCTGCGCTGCCTAAAGAAGAATTTAGCACACCAATTTTTACAAGAAGTTTCCAAACCAGAAACCAGAGGTGACCATAATGATGATAGCCATTTGTGAGTGTAGTTAAACACACCATGTTAGAAATCATGCCGGTGATGGAACTCCCACACACAAACAGTGCTTAATCCTTTTTTTTCTTTAATGATTTGTAAATTGTTGAAAAATTGTTTACTTGATGGAGTCTGGCAGTGCTGTTTTTAAATAAAGGATGTGGCACTGAGCATGATCTTCTATGAAATGATAAAACTGGACAGTGACAGCCTGCAGTAGATGATGCCTTCATGTCGCACCTGTGTTGTGCGGGCGGCTGGTCACTGAGAAGCTTTGCTCTTAGGATTTTCCACTCACCCTGTCACCTGTCAGCCTCGCCTTGATCCGTTGCTCCCCGCTTTGGTGTGGCAGCCTTGGTGACTGAGCTCCTCCGCCCACCTCCTTAGCAAGGCTCTTTCCCTTCAGATTGGGAGGCTCAGCATTTCTGCCTAGGGTGCCATGATCGCAGCGCATCATTTTTGCTGGAGGGGCAGTGACAGCATCAGGCAACCAACTAAAACTGCTAATTTTGTCTGCCTATGGGCTTCACATGAGTTGCCTACCTTCTTTTCCAAACCCCTTGGGGCTTGCTGTCTTCGCGAGGCCTTGTAAATGCGAAGTATTCAAGCCCATGTGTATGAACTGATATTGTTGTTACCCGCCTTTCATTACTCGCTTCTGTTTTCAGGGACCTCAAGAAGAACCAAATTCTTTGGTACTTTCCCCGGAAACTACGTCAAGAGGCTGTGAATGGCTCTCCCTCCTTCTGTAGGCCACCCGCCAGCCACGCACCTGCGTCAACGCCTGAAAACACCCTGCAGGCCTCCCGTCGTCATGCCTTACGGTTTCCAATGCACCGTCACCATCTCCACCTGCCACCAAACCACCAGCAGAGTAACCGCCGCTGCTGTGAGCCTGGGGGCGACATGGCAGGCTGGCCCCCTCCGTGAAAGTGTGGATTCCTACACTTCCTGCTCTAAGCTTTGACACGTCAAAATGTGGGATCGGAAAGAAAATCATGATACTTAAAAATGGTCAAATATTTGAGGCAAAAAAAAAAAAGTGTCTCCAGGGGGCTATTTCAACACCTCCCCCCAGGCAATGTTCTCCCCAAAGATGACCAGAAAATTGTTTATTGGGAAATGCTGTGGTTTGCGTTTTCACATTCTTAGCTTGGCAGTGTATATTCTTTTCACAAGTTTGCCTAGTGTCTTGGTTTACACAATATGACAACTGTAACTGTACTTTAGCTAGTGTTTGCCTGCACATACATGTTGTAATATGCACAGTGATTACCACCTTTAAAGCAAGAGGAGGAAAGTTCATTTGGATGAGTGTGATTTTGTTGATTGAATGTAAGTTTTCAAATAGGAGTCTTTTTCTGCAAATTTTTTGCACTTTTTAGAAGTGCAAACAGTAAATGAATAAGAGCCTTCAGTAATAATCATGACAGTACAAGAGGCTGAGCTAGACTACAGGGAAAAACTATTGTGTTGTAAAGTTGCATCGCTATTTTATATTAAAATGTAATGATCAGCATCATGAACAATGAGCTCTTAGTGTTTTATTTATCTGAAAAAAATGTAAGTAAAAGCAGTGTTAGTGAGAGGTGCAAAGAATTATTCTAACATAGACACTTGAAAGTATCTGTAAGCAATACTAGTAGGTAAGATTTCACTGTGTGTACACATACACATTTGAGATTGTATGAGAACATATAATCCATATGCGATGTTGTACATTTTATGGAAATGTAATAGAATCTCACACATTATTTTATAGAAATAGAGTACAGAAGCATCACAAGTATTAAAGTTGGTTTTAGCAAGGATTATGATTAATACAATTATTTTTACTATAATAATTATTTTTCTTCTATGGAACTCAGAATCCTGGCTACATTTGAGGACAGGAATATGTTGAGCCTGATTTTCCTGGTGTGTGTAAAATATTTCCTAGGAATAAATTAGGCACTTTTTAGAAACAATGTTAAATCATTCAGGTTTTATTTTCTGCCCTGAAGCAGAAATTTACAAAATGATATTGGGACCTGGAAGGTTTAATATAGTTCACAGTGCCTGAATTACACATACTCCAAGAACTAGCTTTGTATTTCTTATGACTTTGCATAAGAACTATTCATCTTTGGATCTTGAGCACCTTATAGATAAAACTTTTTATGGCATTTCTTTCGTGGACAGTGATTGATCTTTTCACAATGTACGTAGTCTTTAGAATTTTGTACATATGTTTGCTCTTTTTTTGTACAGAATATTTAGTTCAGTTGTTGAGAAAACAGGGGAGTTTCCTAATTTGGTCTTTATCCTGCGACAACACTTTCAGCAGACTAGCCTCTCCCTATCTCACAGATCACAAGCACCCCTAGATAATGTGATTCTGTCAGATAGCATTTATGCAAAAATCTATGAAGTTAAAAGATCGTAGAAGCCAAACTGAAATGTACATATCTACTGACTGATGACAAGGGAATTTCATTAGGAAGAAAGTAAAGCAACATCTTTGAGTAGGCTACCTTGATTTCTGTCAAGTTCACAACCAGCTTCGTATTTTAAAGGCTTCAGGTTTGAAATTAAGTCAACTGCATGCAGCTTTGCTGATAAATGAATAATTCTCTTTGATGCCATTTATGAGAAAAGACTTCAATATCTGTTGCCTGTCATATTTAAGAAAAATTACTGTTTCTACTCTCTGTATCTGATTTTAAAAGAAAAAAAAGATTCATACCTGGCTTCCAGGTAATTGACTTTGAATTCTTACAAGCAAAGGTCATTGTGTTTTTCTTGAATAGACATCTAATAAATTTTGCTTGGAAGTATACTTCGGTTTTTCTTCTTGACATTTATCTTTATATAAATCGTGTATTTTATTCCAACTTGTTAAACTAAAGAGAAAATGCATTTTGTTGTGTGTTCTTTTAACACAAAAATGGAGAAAAGATGTGTCAGCATCAGCTCAGAGAAGAAATATTTTTAAACCCACCTATTGGGGGAAATCCCAACCTCAATATTCAACATGGGTTCTTTTCTATTTCCCTAAGCATCGGCTGGTCTGAGAAATAAAGAGAAAGAGTACAAAAGAGAGAAATTTTAAAGCTGGGTGTCTGGAGGGAGACATCAGATGTCGGCAGGTTCGTGATGCCCCTGAGCCATAAAACCAGCAAGTTTTTATTAGCGATTTTCAAAAGGGGAGGGAGTGTATGAATAGGGTATAGGTCACAGAGATCACATGCTTCACAAGGTAATAAAATATCACAAAGCAAATGGAGACAGGGTGAGATCACAGGACCACAGGACGGGACGAAATTAAAATTGCTAATGAAGTTTCAGGCATTGTTGTTGATAACATCTTATCAGGAGACAGAGTTTGAGAGCAGACAACCTGTCTGACCAAAATTTATTAGGCGGGAATTTCCTCATCCTAATAAGCCTGGGAGCGCTACAGGAGACCGGGGCTTATTTCATCCCTTCGTCTTCGACCGTAAAAGACAGCCACCCCCAAAGCGGCCATTTCAGAGGCCTACCCTCGGGGCCATTCTCTTTCTCAGGGATGTTCTTGGCTGAGAAAAAGAATTCAGCAATATTTCTCCTATTTGCTTTTGAAAGAAGAGAAATATGGCTCTGTTCCACCCGGCTCACTGGCAGTCAGAGTTTAAGGTTATCTCCCTTGTTCCCTGAACATTGCTGTTATCCTGTTCTGTATTCAAGGCGCCCAGATTTCATATTGTTCAAGGACACATGCTCTACACCCAATTTGTGCAGTTAACACAATCATCACAGGGTCCTGAGGTGACATACATCCTCCTCCGCTTATGAAGATGATGGGATTAAGAGATAGTAAAGACAGGCATAGGAAATCACAAGGGCATGGATTGGGGAAGTGATAAGTGTCCATGAAATCTTCACAATTTATGTTCAGAGATTGCAGTAAAGACAGGTGTAAGAAATTATAAAAGCATTAATTTGGGGAACTAGTAAATGTTCATGAAATCTTCACAATGTATGTTCTGCCACAACTTCAGCCGGTCCCTCCGTTCGGGGTCCCTGACTTCCCACAACACCCACCACCAAAGCTCCTGTGCTAAATGTTCTTTGGCTAAAAATTGCCCTTCAGCTAAAACAATGCATTTTAAAATATTTCTGCCTCAAAACCCCTCCAAGGAGGGGTTAGTTACAAGGAGTTGTAAGAACTTTCCCAGTTCAACACTCTTAAACTTTAAAACCTTTGCCCTAAGCAGCTTCAGCACCATTGGCTCAGCAGCTTCTGCAAACGTCCACAGGCTTTCAGTGAATTTCAAATGATGGGTGGCCATGGGGCCCCGCTTTCTGCCACACGAATGGGAAAGAGCCAGCTTGCCTGCTTGGATCTTTTCTCACATACCTTAGTCCCTCCTTGCTCTATGTATTTTGACCCTTTTCCATATCTATCTCTTAAATATTCAGAAATATGAACATTCCTCTCTTGCCAACTCAGTTATCAAAGATGTCTTGTCACATTGCTTCCCCTTAACACCCACTCTGGTGCCTTCTATGCCATAGGATAATTCCCACTCTATATTAGCATTCTGCTAAAATGTAACCCTTTGGGTGAGGATATACCCCACAATACTCTTTTGGTCTTGTTTCCATCTGAGTGTTTAAGGGTCATATAGCTAGATAAATCTGACCTGTCCATCCAGGTGGGTGGAAGGGTAGAAGGAAGGGACCCTCTGATACATACATGCCAGATCTTCATCCCTCCTTTAGCTGCATCATCACTGAAGACAAGCAAGTCCTTTTCTTACTTGATTCAATGCAGAAAGAACCTGTTTGAGTAACTTTTCATAATCATTCACTGCTTGGTCTCTCATCCTAGATGGTTAGTTTGCATGGCCCGATCATTTCTTCTGCTGTTTTCCAGATTTTAGCCACAAAGAAATATATTCTCTGAAGAATTATCTGACCACGGCCGGGCACGGTGGCTCACCCCTGTAATCCCAGCACTTTGGGAGGCCGAGGCAGGCAGATCACCTGAGGTGGGGAGTTCGAGACCAGCCTGACCAATATGGTGAACCTGGTCTCTACTAAAAATACAAAAATTAGCTGGGCATGGTGGCGCGTGCCTGTAATCCCAGCTACTCAGGAGGCTGAGGCAGGAGAATCGCTGGAACCCAGGAGGCGGAGGTTGCAGTGAGTCCAGATCATGCCATTGCACTCCAGCCTGGGCAACAGAGAGAGGCCCTGTCTCAAAAAAAAAAATTATTTGATCAAATAAGACTAAGACTAAGCATTCTGTCAGCTTCCAAGTGCCTGCTTATTTAATTATTTCATCCCCCTCTGCAGATGGTAGCTCTCTAACAGTTCATTCATCGATTATGAGTTCAGATTATTTATTCACCATTAGTGATTACAGTTAGAATACAAGCAGAGACTGGTGTTATTAATAAGCAGTCCATAGCAGAGATTTCCAAACTGTGGCCTGTGGACAAAATTCAGCTCACAGCCTGCTCTTGCATGGTCTGCAAATTAAGAATGGTTTGTACAGATGAACACTGGCAAGTTCCCCTTGACGAGAGGGAACTCTTAACTTTGAACCTCAGTTAAGTAAAATGCTATCTGCCCAGAAAAGGGTTCCTTTCTTTTCATTAGTAGATCTATGTTAGAAAAAAAAAAAAAGTGCTCTATTTTTATTATTATATTCCTAAATCAATCATAATTGGTGGAAATGTGTTTACTCTTTATTATGTGAGAATGTAACGTCCTTAATTTTGCCTCCCAGCCCACAAAACCTAGAGTATTTACTATCTGTTCCTTTAGAGGAAACGTTTGTGAATGCTTGGCCTGTGCCGATTGTTAGCAACAAACCTGGAAACTCACCAGAGGGAAAGAAATAGCGAACACCTGCTGTACGCCAGGCTGTTACTCACAGGCATCCCGTATCTTTATGCTCACAAGCAATCTAAGAGGAAGTCTGCTTTGTGCCCATTTTAGAGATGAGGGAGCTGAGGCTCTGTGAGATTAAATAACTTATCCAGACATGTAAGGTACTGTACATAATGCATGATTGAAATCGGATTGAGAATCTCATGTGTCTATCTCCCAAGCCTGTCATCTTTCTTCTAAATCATGCAAGCTTGGTGCTGAACACATTGTGGATGAAGCTGTGCACTTAGGGTTGAACAGCTGCACCCATCCACCTCCTTCCCTCTCCACCATTCTCACCAGCAGGGCTGGCATGAACAGACACCGCCTAATAGCAGCATCTTACTGTGCACAGGATGAAAAGAAAGAGGTATACCAATCAGCACCAATTATTTCCCTGAAGAAAGCTGAATTTGGTTTCTAAAAGGACACCAACCAGTGAGGATATACTTTCAATGACTGACATGTTTTGACTGAGCACAAGCCTGTCTGTGGGTTGAACCACTGCGGGGACAGGCGAGCCCGGTGTGCTCTAGGAACGCTGTGTGCTTACCGGACAGCTCTTAAGCATACAAAGTCCCAGGATACACCAGCCATTTTCTGCTGGATGACTCTAAGTGACCTGAGCCTGAGCTCACTGCTAAATTCAGCCCCTCCGCAGCTCAGGACAGTTCCATCTGAGCTCATGCACATGCATAGAATCTTGACCCAAAAAACGTTCAGTACGAGACAGAAATCTGCCTCGTAAATCTTCACCTGTTCATTTGGGGTTTCTTGTTTCATTCTTTTCCCTAAAATACTGTGGGTGACTCAGTTGTCCCCGTGTCTTCCAAAAATAAGTGCCATTTCCAATACAACTCTTGTTACCATTAACAACACCAGGGGGCGCGTGCTGAATTTTGCACTGATTTCACAGGGAGCTTGAGAATAACTTTTCCAAGCATTTTTTTTTTCATTTTCAATTCCACAAGCAATAGATGCTTATTGTAGGAAAACTTAGAAAGCTATAAATGAACAAAAAGAAGAAACAGGTTCACTAAGAGTTCCATGTAGGGTATGGATTCGAGTGTGGAACATATCCTCCTGAGTGTTTCTCTACACATGTGGATTTGCTGGGGCAGGGGGCAGTGTAGGTAAAAAATGGGATCGTACTGAACAAACTGGGCTTTTTCTTTTTTTTTTAGACAGAGTCTCGCTCTGTCACCCAGGCTGGAGTGCAGTGGTGCGATTTCGGCTCACTGCAACCTCCGACTCCCAGGTTCAAGTGATTCTCCTGCCTCAGCCTCCCAAGTAGCTGGGATTACAGGTGCCCACCACTGCACCTAGCTAATTTCTGTATTTTTAGTACAGACAGGGTTTCTCCATGTTGGCCAGGCTGCTCTTGAACTCCTAATCTCAGGTGATCTGCCCACCTCGGCCTCTGAAAGTGCTGGGATTACAGGCATGAGCCACCGTGCCTGGCCTGAACATACTGCTTTATAATCTGCACTTACTCTTGAGGAGGACTCTGAAATAAAGTGAATAAATCATGTTTTCAAGTCAATTTGACATTAGCGAGGTCTATAAAAAGAGGGAGAAAAAGTCTAAGTCAATCCTCAGGATTCATGAAAATACAATTAACTCAAAACCTCAAAGCAAGAATTACAAAATTACCACCAGGTTAGAAAATCTATTGTAATCTGAGGAATTGGTAGAGGAAGGAAAGGTAAAATGAAGAGAGAAAAGAAAATAATACTTATAATATTCCTCCTATTATACGCCATCACAGGCTTTAAGCGTCTGTATAGCAAAGGGATGGCTAAAGCAAGAGAGCGATTAAACTGAGAAGTGAATGTGTGGATTGCAGTTGGATGTAACATCCAAACCATCCTGGAGGTTTGTTTCAATTTTTTGAATCAAAATTGACAGAATAGATCATTTACTTTGAAATTAAATATAGTTCAAAAAATTTAGTTGAACATATTTTTATAATGTATGAGCACAGGGCTTCTTCCCTGTGTGTGATTTTGTCACTCCCCCAGGGGACATCTGGCAGTGTACAAGCACTTCTGGGGGGTGCTACTGGTATCTAGTGCATAGAGACCAGAGCTGCTGCTGGACCCACAATACACAGGCCAGCTCACAACTAAGAATTATCCAGTCCAAATTGCCTAGAGTGTTGAGGTCAGAAGCCCTGCCCTAGAGTAACTCATACTACTTTGGAGAATCATCTTGTAAATCATTGTAAAAGATTTTTTTTTAATGCAGAATTAAAAAGTTAAGAGCCACAGTCCTAATGGTCTCGTCTTCTGCCTATGACTGTCAGATCCAGACCCTCTGTAGAAGGCAGTTCCTCCTCCCAAACTCTGGAGGTAAAGCCGGAATACACCTAGGAAGGAGTCAGACAGTCCCTGAGGTGGACTGAAGTACAAGGTAGACGAGCGCCTAGAGATAAACAAGGATCTCTGGAGAACGCCTCTGGGCACTGCGGTCATTGTTAAAACATCTGTACGGAGGCTCAGGTCAGCCCAGAGCAGGGAGGCCACTCCCTCCCGGATGATCTCAGAGGCGATGATGTCGTCAGCAAAGGCCAGGTGTGTGAAGCAAAGCAAGCCCTGTTATTAGTGAGCTGTCACAGGCCACGTGGGTAGGGTAGAAAGATTCCATTGCCTTCCAGAAGGCACACAGACTGCAGGGCACCGATGACGAGGCCAGCCTGGGCTCAGAGTGGGAGCCTCGGTGAGGCCGCGCCATCAGGCTTTGCTCGGGGCATCCCATTGTGCCCCCTCATCACCCACACGATCTGCAATGCAAGTGATGCCCATGTCCCTAGTGAAGAAAAGATGGGGATATTCTCATCTCCAGTCCATACTAATAGTCACCATGAGTTTAAACACAAAACCAGGGGTCAGTCCTTGTCAGGGGCTGAATTGTGTCCCCATTCCTGTAAGTTCACACATTGAATTCTGAACTCCAGAACCTCAGAATGTATTTGCAAGAGGGAATTTAAAGAGGCAATTAAGGTAAAATGAGGTCATCTGAGTGGGCCCTAATCTAATATAACTGGAATCCTTATAAAAAGAAGTGATTGGGCTGGGTGTGGTGGCTCACACCTGTAATCCCAGCACTTTGGGAGGCCGAGGTGGGTGGATCACGAGGTCAGGAGATCAAGACCATCCTGGCTAATGCAGTGAAACCTCGTCTCTACTAAAAATACAAAAAAATTAGCCGGGCCTGGTGTCGGGTGCGTGTAGTCCCAGCTACTTGGGAGGCTGAGGCAGGATAATCCCTCGAACCCAGGAGGCAGAGCTTGCAGCGAGCCGAGATTGCGCCACTGCACTCCAGCCTGGGTGACAGAGCGAGACTCTGTCAAAAATAAAAAGAAGAAGAAGTGATTAGGACACAGACGTGTACAGAGGGACCATGGAACCATGTGAAGACACAAAGAAAGCAGCCTCTACACCTAAGAGAGAGGCTTCCCATACACCAACCCTGTGATGCCTTGAACTCAAACTCCTAGCCTCCAGAACTGGAAGAAAACAAATGTCCATTGTTTGAGCCCCCCAGTCTGCAGTACCTGGTTATGGCAGCCCATGCAGACTAGTACAGGCCTTCTCTCAGGGACACTCACTTCCACCCACTTCTCTGCTCCCTGATTCCTAATGGATGATCAATGCCGAGGATCTATCTTGTTCCAGAGGGTGACACCTGAAATCCCCCATTCCCCCAACTCCATCCTCAATTTGGGATTTGCATAAAAACAAGATATAATAGGGGATAACTGTTGAGTAGTTCAGCTTGTAACTTCACAAAGACACCCTTCCCCTACACACACACACAGACGCATATAGAGCACCCTAGCCAAAACAGCCAGTGGTATATTCAGTAATGCAGGAAAAAATTCTATGTTCCCAGGGCATATTTAGCAACGTCTTCGCACTCATTGTTAATTATGCACATACTTGGATAGACTAGGAATCTACCGTTAACCTACCCTCCCGCAGAAGCTCTATCTGAGTCAGAGGGGTAGCAATAGCCCTCTACAAGGTGAGGGATCCCTAACTCTGATCTTAACTTTCCCTACTGCCTCTCATGACTGCAGGTCACTTATAAACAGCAGACATTTATTGCTCACAATTCTGGAGGCTGTGAAGTCCAAGATCAAGGCACGAGCAGATTTGATGTCTGGGGAGAACCCACTTCCTCGGAGAAAGCCTTCTTCTCGGCTGCCTATGGTAGCTCATATCTGTAATCCAAGCACTTTGGGAGGCCAAGGCCGGAGGATCACTTGAGCTCAGGAGTTCAAAAGCAGCCCAGGCAAAAACAGTGAGATCCTGTCTCCACTAAAAAATAAAAATAAAAATAAAAAAAATCAGCCAGGCATGATGGCACATACCTGTAGTTCCAGCTACTCAGGAGGCTGAGCCAGGAGAATTGCTTGAGCCCAGGAGGTAGAGGGTGCAGTGAGGTATGATCATGCCACAGCACTCCAGCCTGGGCAACACTGAGCAAGACCCTGTGGAAAGAAAGAAAGAAAGATGAAAGAAAAGAGCCTTCTTTTTCTGTGCTCTCACACGGTAGAAAGAGAAGGGAGCTCTCTGGAACCACTTTCAGAAGGGCACTAATCCCATTCATGAGGGCCCTGCTCTCACAACACAATCACCTCCCAAAGACCCCACGTCCCACTAGCGGCACTTTGGGGACCAGGATTTAACACAGGAATTGGAGGGGACACAAACATTTGGTCCATAGTCTTGCAAGGGCTGCTTCCAGGGGGACAACACCCTCAATGAAAGGCACAGCACGTTTCCAAGTTGTAATTGCACAACTTGGAAAGTGAGCCGAAGAGGCAAAAAAGAAACAAGAAATGGATATCTGGAGCTCTCAGAGGAGGCCTCAGGCAATCAGACTCTCTTGAGCTCTCTAGCTGGCTCCTGGTTCCTCAAGACCAGACTATTTGATCCACCTTGTTTCATCATATGTTCTCAAGCATTGGCTTTAAGAAGCCATCTCAAATGCGCACTGAGGCTTCAGAGAAGTGTCAGCAGCCTGCTAGTTTTCCTTCCACAAGGGACAGAGGAGACACTGAAACAGTCAATCAACAGTGTTTGCCACTCAGTCGTATATGTTGTATGTTAAAATGTTAAAGGAAAATGAAGCCAAGTGTGGTGGTGGTGCCTGTAGTCCCAGCTACTCCAGACACTGAGGTGGAAGGCTCCCTTGGACTGATAAGTTTAAGACCAGCCTGGGCAATGTAGCAAGATCCGGTCTCTATAAAGAAAAAAATGTTAATAATATCAGAAGTTATTAATTAGATAATTATGAGATATCAGCGTTCTTCACCAGAGTGCAAGTATAGTTAAGGCCATGATGAAATATAAGCACAAGAATTTATAGATAATACTCATCCCAGAAAAATCTCCTTAGACAAAATGCGAGGAACTGGTAAACCTTTTCTAATGACTCCCCGACAATTCTTTAATCAAACCAAGTGAAATGGGTCTGAAAATTAGATTGTCAGATTATAAATATTAATCTTCTTAGGTCTATAATGCAATGCCAACCAGTAACACTTTTTTCTGCCCCTCGTCAGTGACATTAGTCCATATTTGAACCAGTGCCACTTTTTTTTGTTAACAGATGAGCTTTGATACAAAGAACAGGATATCAAGACCAAAATTCCGCTCAAGCTTGGCATTCAAAGCGCTCAGGCTTGACAATTCCTGACTGAATGCCACTAACATCTCAACTAAAGCCCTCTGGGGACTGGGACACAAAGCTGTTGACACAGCAAGATATGACTCTGATAATTCCTCTGGGCTCATCTTGGTGACTCAATCTTAATACAGTGTGTTTAATTTAAAACAAAAGAAGTCACACACAGGCATCAAGACATGCTGAACCTGATAGGTCACCACAGACCAGACTGGGAGCATGAGACTTGCTCACTTTTTCAGTAAGAATGTCCCTCAGAGGCTGCTCCTATACAGACTAACCAGTTGTTGGCTTGTCAGAGTTCCTGATAGCTCAGGCTTCTCCTTAGAATTACCAGCATTTTCCACCCTAACCCTTCAGCAAAGAAATTTGGTGGCTGGCAGACAGAAATGAGTTGAAACTAGTAAGTCGATCTTTGACCTGTTCCCTAAGAAAAACACGGATACTATATGATCCAAGTATTTATAATGAGGTCTCTAAAATATTATTTTCCCTCTCTCTCCCTCACTCTTTCTCTCCTTCTCCCCGCTAATGGAGAAATCTCAAAATGTTTATGAACTCGGAGAGCTGAGTGCTGTCTAGGCCTCCCAACCCACCCGACATCCTTGAACACACACACTTACAGCTTTGGTCAGCTGTCAGATGATATGACAAAAAGCTTAGCAGACATCTGCTCATGGATTAATGGCCATGGTATTTCTTTCACTATCAAAGATAAATTGCTAGACAGCTGTTAAAAACCACAGCACAGTTCTCGACACTGGTGATGCATAGACGAGATGACCAATTTTCTAAATGGGGTCACGAAGAACCTTCTTACTTCGGGAGCCATTTTTTCCCAGTGAGAAAAGACTGAAAGCAATAACAAGGACCGCTGTGCAAACTTCAAATCCAAAAGGGTCCAAACTTCCTTTTTGGCTGCTGATAATGACATGTTATTTGAAGATTGTTCTGGCAGTCAGAGCGTACAAAAAGAAAAAGGATCAGAGAGTGAACGCCTTGCTTTGCTAATGCAGCTCCTGTAAATGGTATGAAAAGCGTATTTTCCAAACTCAGACTCAGTTAGGTTCCTAAGAAGTGGGCCTGTACTGGTGACGTTGGTCAGCTTGTAAAATGATGTAATAAAAGAATATCACATAATATTTATCTGAGGAGTAAATATGATAAAATATACAAACAGTCCAGCACGTGGTTGGCTCTAAAAGGCTAGTTCCCTGGCCCTCTTGGCCTTCAGAAGTCCCCTTTAAGCTGATTCTCACTAGCATCAAGCATGTGAGTACATGTGTGAGATCCTCTTGGCTGCACTGCCAAGTTTTCTCAGCTAGATGTTTGATGAAGACAGTCAGAATGTGGCATTTACAAATATGTTTAAAATCAATGAGCGATTTCTAAAGCAGATATTACATAAAACAGATATTAGAATTGTTTACAGTAAGTTCATCAGTTCTTAAGAAGGAAGTGACATAAAAACACAGTTAGTACCGGGCACGGTGGCTCATGCCTGTAATCCCAACACTTTGGGAGGTCGAGGCAGGTGAACCATGAGGTCAGGAGATCAAGACCATCCTGGCCAACACGGTGATACCCCATCTCTACAAAAAATACAAAAATTAGCTGGGCGTGGTGGCAGGCGCGTTTAATCCCAGCTAGTTGGGAGGCTGAGGCAGGAGAATCGCTTGAACCACGGAGTCGGAGGTTACAGTGAGCCGAGATGGCACCACTGCACTCCAGCCTGGCGAGAGAGCAAGACTCTGTCAAAAAAAAAAAAAAACACCACACACACAGAAGTCAGAAACAGAAAAGCAACAGAGCAGAAAACTTGGGTAAAGCACGACCAGCCAGCATTTATTCCAGAGACCTAGCCTCAGGAACCCTCCCAGGACGAGGGGTGACGGATACACAACCAGACCAGGAGCCCAGAGCCCAGCACTACACCTTCACATGACCCGTGACCCTGAGAAAGTTACTACCATGGCCCCATGTCAATATCCTTGTTGGTGAAATGAAGGACATCAACTAACCATCAAGGTCCTTCCATTTCTCAACTGTCCATGAAACAATAGTTCAGTAAAAACAGCAGCAGACTGAATGACAAATCAAATATGGATTTCAAAGAAACAGAAGGTTTTGAGGCTAGAAATCCGCATGAGAATTCGTGACGAGGGGCCAGACTGTGAGCTCAGCTTCCCATATAGGCAGGTTCAATATGGAGCCCAGCACAAAACAAAGGTCATGAAGAGATCATTAAAAAAAGAAAAAAAAAAAAAAAGACAAAGATGAAGAAAACAGAACTATTAAGTACATGAATAATTATTCAAACCCAGGAACCAAAAGTAAAATCAGCTACAGTTTTTCACCTAGCAAGTTGGCAGCCAGTTGAAGATTCGTCTCTGTATCGTGTTAAGAGAATGTAAATTGATAAATACAAGAAATTACATATGGTGTATGCTTATTACCTGTGTGACAAAATAATCTGTACACCAAATCCCCAAGACACGAATAATTCTCAATGTGTTCAAATATTTAGCTGTAAGTTTATGTATTACCATGTTATTTATAACATTAAATAATTATTAAAAATCTAAATATCTAACAGGCATTTAGCTATTATTTATCTAATAAACACATTATGGCACTTTTTACTGTGAAATACCATGTAATCACTTAAAAAGGACCTCATGGAAAAATATTTAATGATATATAAAGATGTTCACAACACATTGCTAAATTTTAAAAAAAGTTATAAGACAGTATAATCTCATTTTTGAAAGGAAGAATATCCATTTTTACAGCTATACATATGCACCTAGAACATAGGTGTACACGTATGTGTACATGTGTGCATGTTGTGTGCCCCTAGACCAGATGTATTAGGTTGACTGTATGAAATCTCTCATTTTATAAGTCAGAAACAGTAAAATCTCAGGAATTTCTTAAGGTTCTACTTAATAAATACAAATACACTGGTATAAGACTTGAAAATTATTCACAAAAATGTTGACTGTGGTCATATCTTCAGTGATTTATGGATACTTTTATTTTTCAAGCATTTTACAACTAAGATGTATTTCTTTTAATATAACAAAAATGTTGTAGTGAAATTAAATAATTTACACATATATCAGTCTAAAGTATGCAATTTCTTCTATATATGACAAATATAAATATATAGCATATGTGTGCAGATATATTATACATAACTGACATTTATATAGAGAGATAAAATTAACCAAAAGTCTAATCGTTTTTAGTGTAATCCGTTCCAAAGATGGAAGCAGTCTATTAGGAAAAAATCACTCATCAGGATAAAAATGCTTGGTCTCTCCGAATAGTCTCCCCTCCTCCGCTTCCTTCCCAAGATAGTCCCCGGGTGAGTGGGAGCAGTTAACATCTTATGGTGGTGGGAAAACCTGGGCTCTTGTGCACGACGTCCTTTACCTCTTCTGGTCTCCAGGGCTGTGTACCCTGTTCCCTGGGTATTTCCTGGCGTTCAAGGCTGAAACCTGAGGCTGGTGTCGCTGGTAATCTGATCTCTTTGGGTCTGGGCAGGATTATCACTTCCTGCTGACTCAGCCTCATGTCAGCTCCCACAGGCTACAAACTCCAGAATATCTGCCATGCCCTTCCTCCAGCCTCTGGCCCAGCCTGGCACCCAGGCTCTGCTGTGCGGTCAGCTCCCCTCGCCACTCTGTGCACGCTGTCGATCCTTCGCTTCTCAACTCTGCATCCCTATCCTGTAAAGGTCGAGGGCACCCTGCAAAGCTGAGCCCCAGAACCCTCCTTCTGCCTGACCACACAGGCTGCCCAGCTCGCTGTGATATGCCTGAGGTGTAGACTGCTCTTGGAATAACTCTGAAGCACGGCGTCCAGAGAGGAAGTCAAAAGGAACCTCACTCTGCGCCCTTCCTCTCCTTCTCCATCTTCCTGCCATTCCCAGGACTAGAAGCTGGCCGGGCCTTTCCTTACTTCCACTCTGTCCTCAATCCCTTCCTCCCTCTCCAGCCAGGTATGCAGGGTCTCCTCGGCTTTATGAAAACACCTCTCTGAACAGAGCCCCTTATGCTCAGTGATTAATTTGATAAACGGTTCTAGGGATTACTTCACAAGACAAGAGCTTATGTCATTCCTTTTCTGAAACGCAGTGTATTAATATTGAACATCACCCTGGTCTTCCCCTTGGCCTTTCTCCTATAAAATATATACTTAGATGAATGCTAAGGGAGAAGAGACCAATGTTTTCGACTCATGAAAGCAAAACAAAGAGCCGCGTGGCTCATGCTTATAATCCCAGGTCTTTGGGAGGCAGAGGCAGTAGGATCCTTTGAGCCTAAGAGTCCGAGACCAGTCTGGGCAACATGTCGAGGCCCCATCTCTACAAAAAAAATAAAAATAAAAAATTAGGCGGGTGGCACATGTCTGTAGTCCCAGCTGACAAGAGGCTGAGGTGCTTGAGCCCAGGAGTTGAGGTTACAGTGAGCTATGGTTGCACCACTGCCCTCCAGCCTGAAAGACAGAGCAAGACACTTTCTCTAAAAAAAAAAAAAAAAAAAAAAAAAAAAGCAAAATAAAATTATCCTAAGACCTTGTCTTCATTATAAAATTATATAAGAAAAAGAGGCAGCCGAAATGTATACCTAACTAAAACAGAGAGACATCAAGAAAGGGAGAAGGCTTTGAACAAAGACTTGGAGGATGCTGAAAGAAAGAAGAGAATTAAAAGAAACCAGAGTGCAAAATACAGAAAAAAAATCGAGAGATAAGAATTAAAATACCTTGTGGATTTTTATTTGTAATATATGACATTTCTCTAAGTATTCAACTTTCTTCAGAGAGCAGCAGTTCTGATGCACCCCAGCTTCCTGCCCTGGGCGTGAAACTTACAGGACACCAAGATCAATAATCAAGACACCAAACGCCATCTTGTTCCGGAAAGGATTTCAGGCAGCTAACAGAGATAACCACTCTACAGGGAACGTGAGCAGTAAATGATCAAGAAGCTTCAAAAAAAAGGACGATTCTTCTAAAAAGGATTTTAAAATCATAAACTCTCTAGTTGACAAAAACAAGATAGAATTATGAAAAGAAAGACGTATTGGAAATGACATAGCTCTGTAAAGAAAATAAACTTTGGTGCAGAAGGAAACAATGGTTCGATCGAGTGACACGCAGTGGGAGAGCATGCGGGAGGTGACCTGGGCAGCAGGAAGCTTTCGGAAGATGGTTCTGGAGGATTCCAAAGGAGCAAGATGGAAGCCAAGAGCCAGAGGTGATCCTAGTCCGGGTGCGGAGAAGCGATCGACCAGATCAGGGCTGTAGGAGCAAGAATACACGTGACAGACGTTACAAAAATAAAATCAGCAAGACTTGGCCACTGGTTGGTTTTAGGGATTGAAGGAAGTGGTGGAGTCGGTGGTGACTACAAGGTTTCCAGCCAGGCCAACTGCAGGAATGATAGAAACAGTAAAAGAAACGGCTCACATTTAGTCTTGTTCTTAAAACAGAGTAACAGTAATATATTTTCCGCTTACAAGTTTACTGTTATAACAATATTAATAGACCTGAAAGTAAAGAAAGAAAATTTTCAAAATTCAAAAATTTGTACTGAATACAAATTTTAATGGCAGTACGAAGTACAATGTGTGTGTTTGTAACAAGCACTCTGAGTTACAAAACATAGTTTTTCATTTCTTATCTTCAAAGCATGAAAGAAATAAAAAGGCAAAGTACTGACTTAACTGAAAGCACCCGGATGGCCGTGTGTCACCTCACATTGGGTTTGCACACTTTGTGCGTTGCTTTATACTTCCATAGTTGTCTATAAGTACTTTTTTGCTTCAAGTGCTACTTGAGTTGAATTGATTACCAGTTGAGTTCTGTCTGAAGTTTATTTTAGTAGAAATAATGTAAAGCTAGGTATAGACTATTATCCAACAAGGTATCAGATTAAGATATTTGGAAAATCAATGTTTTATTAATGATTATCATTAATCATTAATGATTATCAGCTAGCAGTATGAGACTTTACTCATACTGCTACTCAAATGCATGAAAAAAATTGTAGCTTCCTTGTTTTGTTGAACCAATCTAATCTTTTTGCATTTGTTTACTGAGATACAATTCACAGACCATACCCCTATAACGTGTACAACTGAGTGGTTTTTAGTATATTTGCAAAGTTGTGCAGTCATCACCATTATCTAATTCTAGAACATTTTTATCACCAAAAAAAAAAAAAAGCCCTGTGCCCATTAGCAGTTACTGTCCTCCTCCTTCACCCAGCCCCTGGCAACCACTAATCAACTTTCTGTCTCTGTGGATTTGCCTGCTTTAGATATTTCATACAAATAGAATCATACACTATGGAACCTGCTCAATTGTCCCTGTGAACTCCCCACTGGGTGGTGGCAGTAAAATTTTACTTTCACTGAAATTCAGTAATCAATATTATCTCAGATTTTTCCAGTTTAAGACAATTTAATTTTGGTAAACACTCATCAAGCTCCAAGTACACTCGCTAACAGATGAGTTCTCCCCTTCCTTCTTCCTTCCCAAGATGGTCTGGGGATAGGGGAAACCGGGGGAGTCCTCCTGGCAGTGGTGGGAGTGTGGGCTGCCTTCCATGCTGGCCCCTGCAGGGTGTGGCCTGACGACCCTGGTCTCTGGGCCAGTGCCCCTCAAGGACGACTCGTCTTGACTGGACTCTTGGCAAACGATGGCTCCTCCTGCTGCCAACACTCGAGCTCAACTGTGCCTCCAGCCATGAAGATCACTGCCCACGGCAGTCTCCTCCTGCCAGCTCAGGCCTCGGCCAGCTCATGGTCCTCTCAGCAGCTCTGTGTCTGCTCTGGGGGTGAGCCTGGGCCTTTTTCCCCCACCGTATGCTCTGCACCTGTCATGGTCGCTAGCATAGAAGTGAATGGATCCTTCAAAATTCAGCTGAAATATTGAACTCTTTGCCGATGTGTCCACCGCTTCCCCCTACTGCTTCCTCTGTGCTCTAGTAAGAAGATCATCTTGCTGCTACACAGAGCATTTGTTGGCTTGTATTCCAGCCCCTGCATGCATCTCATCTCTCCTATGTTATCAATCCCACCTCTCTCCCACTGCCCAGGTGGGGGCTTCCCAAGGCTACCCTCAGATCCGTGCCGTGTACATCTTATGCTCAATAAATATTAAAATTAGTTGAAGTTTTGTTCTGTCTAATTAGATTTCTATTTTAAAGTAACACCATGTGCATTTTATGAAATAATCATATGACAGAGGTGAGTATAAGAAGAACAGTACATCTCCACTCAGCCTCAAACAGCGCAGGATAGTCTCTTGTTTGTAGAAACTTGTATGTTTTTCTCAGTATTTAACTCTTCCAGTTTGTTTCTGAATGAGAATATAAAGTATCTCTGAGTTGGGAAAAGAGAAAATTTATACTAGAAGTTTCTAGAGGAAGAAGAGCAGGAAGGAATTACAGAGAGAATCACATTTGCAAAATCACCTGTTGGAGAATAAGAAGGCAAAGAGGAGCCTGGCCAACACCGCGTATGAATTTCATTTTGAAGGCAACGGCGACCCTGCTTCTTCAGTTTCCTGTGGACAAATGCACGTCTCAGCTCTCCAGCAGAATCAAAATCTCACAAAAGTCCCCTCCGAGGACTGTCTGAGCCCTGCCTCGCCATTTGTCTGCAAATGGTTTCTGACATAGAACCCAAACCAAACGACTAATCTAACTCTTCTGGGTTAAAAAAGAAAATTCAGAATGGTGACGATGAATTGGGGAAGTTCAGATTCCGTGCTGTGTGTTGTGTTGAAAAAATTGACACTAAATCTTTTAATGTCCTTTTCACATCGAAGTTCCATGTGTTTCCTCCAGTCATCCCGGGATTCTACACACAAAGACATTTTTCGGAGAAGGGTTAGGAGAAAAGAGGCAGGAAAGGCATTCTCTCCTACTAAGTTAGTGAAAAACCCTTTTCGGGACAGGCAGTCTGCCCAAAAGTCGAGGTGCTGTTGATAAATAGAGAACAAAGCCAGGCCCAATGACTCACGCCTGTAATCCTAGCACTTTGGGAGGCCAAGGCAAGTGGATCACCTGAAGTCAGGACTTCAAGACCAGCCTGGCCAACATGGCAAAACCCCATCTCTACTAAAAATGCAAAAATTAGCCGGATGTGGTGGCACCTGCCTGTAATCACAGCTACTTGGGAGGCTGAGGCCGGAGAATCACTTGAACCTGGGAGGTAGAGGTTGCAGTGAGCCGAGATCGCACCACTGTACTCAAGCTTGGGTGACAGAGCGAGACTCCATCTCAAAAAGAAGAAGAAGAAGAAGAAGAAAAAAAGAAATAGAGAACAAAATCTCAGACTTTGAGAAGCACTGGGATCCCAAGAGAGGGAGCATAGTGCTAAGCTTTAAGTACCAGGTCTGACCCAAACCACCTGGATTCAAACCACAGCTTTACCATGTACTGTGTATTTTGGACAAGATATTTCTGCCATTCGTTTCCTTGTAAATCGTGATCATAGCAATGCCTACCCACCAGTGCTGTGTTGAGTATTGATATGAGCGTAAAGGTGCTTATGAGTGCCTGGAGCCCACTGGGCTGTCTGTGTGTCACCCTCGTCATCAGCACGGCATCACCCACTGCTACTTTGACCTTGTGCTGTGATCCTTGGCCGAGGGCGACATGCTCAGCCCACCTCCACTGGAGCCTCCTTTTCAGTAGTTATCATTTCAGGGTCTTCTATGTTACCCCAGGTAACCATTTCCTTCAGACTGAAATTACGAAACAAAGAACCCAAATGTCCATTTATATGCTGGCCTTAGAAAGACACCATCACTTTCTCTTTTCTTAGCATAATGTTTTCTAAACTGCAGCTCATTCACCACCATCCTGCTCTGGGACAACACTAGCATGGAGGAAATTCTCCCAAAGAAAGAAAGGTGAACGTGAACGAACCTACCCCTGGCTTCTTGGTTTGTGACACTCCAGCGTCTGACCCAAAGGTCAAAGAATCCTGTTGTGAAAATAGATTCAAATCTTTCTGCGTTTTAGCCACTGTTAAGCAAAAGCCTTGAGATTCAAAAACAAAAAAAAAAAACAAAAACAAAAAACTTGACAATCCTATCAATTTGTACAATGCTGGTGGATCTCTGGAAATAAATTGTCATTGAAAGTATGAGGCAAACACCTTTTTAAATTATTTCAAGCAATCTGTGGACGCACAATGCCAGGCAGCACTCTCAAAGGCCTCCTTGTGAGTGTGTGTGCCTGGAGGCTGCGGGTTGCTGGCCCCCTTCCATCGTCCTGCAAACACAGCACCATATTTGTCTTTCAGCTGTCACTATTTGTTAGGAGCCTATAAACAGAAGATTCTTTCTTAGCAACCACTGTGAAAAAGTAAAACCACCCCCACCCCCTCTAAAAAAAAAAAAAAAAAAAAAAAAAAAAAAAAAACGCCTGAAATGAGGAAAGAAAGAAAAATGAACTTTGCAAAATTACATGTGGAAGTCACAATGACAATCCAATATGCAAAGTTTCAAAATTGCTGGCTGCCCTTGGTCTGGGGAAAAAAGAAAAAACTGAAGATGTTTTCAGAAGTGAGTTGCCAACAGATTAAAAGGCGACGAGAAATGATCTCACCACCATTTGTAGACGTCTGGTCACGCGGATATCTGCAAGATAACCAAGAATAATCCAGTTACGTGGTTCAATTTCATTTCCTTGGAGAATGCTTCAGGCTTCATCTTGCTATTTTTAGCCTTGAGTGTCAAACGCCATGGGAAGCATGTCCAAGGCTGTTCACAGATTCCATGTTCCCCTAGAACAGGTAGGCATTCTGGAAGCCAGAATCACTGACAAAGTATCTGGAGATCGAAGCATTAGAAGGAAGGAGAGACAGTAGGAAAATGGGCTTTAGACTGGCAGCTACAGAATAGCTTCAGATGGACGTTACCTCTCAGAGAATTACAGAAAAATCATCAAATTGGTAAAGAAAGCATGAACCTTGACCTTAACAAAGAACATTGCAGAGGCTCTGTGGGAGTGCTCATAGCCATTTAATCTTTCAGGAAGTTTAAAATGTTTCTGGAGTGAAATCAGCTCACTCTTGCCAGCCTGAGAACAGCCAGTTTGGAAAACAGGACTTGTAGGCATGGAAACATCAGGCATCCTAGTAACAAAACTCATTACAGGGTTTACTGGCGAAAAAATTATGGAGACTATCAGGGGGCAGGACAGGTTTGGTGCAATTCTGGGAGACCAGATAGTATGAAACCCAAAATGATGATAACTAAAATATGCTAAGCTACAGTCATTAAACGGAAAGGATTAAACTTTTGTGAGCCCAGATCTTTCTCCTTCGAGCACTGCCTATGTACAAGTATCAGGGCTGCTCATAGTCAAAACAACAGAAGTAAAAGATCCCCAAGAGAAAAATGTTTTTCTAATCCTATATTCCCATCATGCTCTTGAAGACAGACGATAAAGAGAGATTATTCAGAACCGAACTCTCATGAACAAACTGACAAATGTGAAAATATATATTACGAACACAGAGGCTTTAATGAGTGCCCACTGTCTCATTCTGATCTTCACAGAAACCCTGTGATGCGGGCGTTATCACCGCAGCACAACAGATAAGGGAACAGGCCCAGGGGAGGTCGAGGTCAGAAAGCCTCAGAGGCAGGCTCCTGGTCTAACCCCAGGGCTCATTCTCCCCCTCACCCAGTTGCCACCCCACACATGCTGTGCTTTAGGTGAGGACGCACTGATGGGCTGAAACATCCAGGTGCCATGGATCATTCCGACGGTGCTGGGACTCCCCCTCCAAAAATGCGATTGCAACAGTATGCAGAGGTTATCAGTGAATATGTTTTATTCTAACTATAAAAAAGGGAAACTGGGGGTTTTCTCTTTGTTCGAATTCCCCCTCCCTGCGAAGGAGCTGTGTCTCTGTACGAAGAAGCTGTTTTCTTCTTCCTTCTTTCTTGCCTAGTAAACTTTTCGCTCCTTAGAACAAACAAACAAACAAACAAAGAAATTGCTGCATCTCATTTTCATTTTTGAAAAAAACTCTTCCTTTGGTCATAAAGTTTTTCTTTCTTTTTTTTTCTCACTCTCTTCCTTGTGTCTCCTTCTCTCTCCACTCTTGCACATTCATTCACCTTACAGTGGAGCCCCACACATCCTTCAAGTCCTGCTGGAGCTGCACTCAAAACTTCCCCGTGACCTTGCTAGAGCCAGATGGTGTTTCGGTGACCACCCCAACCATGCCTTCCTTCTCCCCAGCCTTCCCCTCCACCCCACGACCGCTGCTTTGTTTGCTGATAACTTCACAGACCAGGCAGTCACGGGCAACAACGGGGCCTCCAGGCAAGCTAGAGAATCGGTCACAGCCACTGTCAACTTCTCAGGACCCTCAGTCCTCTGCAAGACTGTTACAGTGCCCAGAGTAAGTCACAGTGGAGAATGAAAAATTGGAGAAAGCATCACAGAGGTTAGCAAGAGTGGTGTGGTTCAGCTTGGTGCCAGCCTATGAAACCTATAAGCAGTGCTATGGTTTGAGAGCAGCAACACAACCATACATAATTAGGACTCTGGTGGAAATTACCGCATTCCAACCTAAGCTGCCTCCTCTATACAACTTTTAATCAATGTTTTTTCCTTTTCTTTTTTCTCCCTAGTTGTAATTTAGATATTTAAGAAATAAAGTTTTCCCTGCCAGGATACTAAAAGTGGTGTGTTTTGTTAACCACAGCTATAATAGGATAAAAGGTCCTTATGACTTTAAGAATTCAAATTTACTTTCCTAAGTGTTTGATTTAACATGACATAAAGAAAAGGGGAAATTCAAAAACTTTTTCAGTCACTAAAAAACAAAAATTCTCCAGTATTATTAGTAATATACATAATTATATATATTTGAACCATCAATTTGCATGAATTTACACTTTTCTTAAAATTGACAATGCAAAATGTTGGCAAGGATGTGGAGCAACTAGAACTCTCATACACTGCCAGTGAGGGTGCAAAATGGTGCAACCATTTAGAAAAATTCTACGGCAGTCTCTTAAAAAGGAAAACATATGGCCGGGTGCAGTGGCTCACACCTGTAATTTCAACACTTCGTGAGGCTGAGGAGGGTGGATCACTTGAGGTCAGGAGTTCAAGACCAGCCTGGCCAACATAGTGAAACTAAAGATACAAAAGATACTAAAGATACAAAAATTAGCTGGGCGTGGTAGTGTGTGCCTGTAATACCAGCTACTCGGGAGGCTGAAGCAGAAGAATCGCTTGAACCAGGAGGGGGACGTGGCAGTGAGCAGAAATCGCACCACTGCACTGCAGCCTGGGCAACAGTAAGACTCCGTCTCAAAAAAAAAAAAATAAAGATAAACATATACCTTCCATAGGATCCAGTCAGTCTACTCCTAGGTATTTACCCCAAATAAATGAAAATATAAATCTACACAGAGACTTGTACATGAACGTTCACAGAAGCATTACTCAAAATAACTAAAAACGAAAACAATCCAGATGCTCATCAATAGGTATGGATAAACAAACTGTGTTATAGTCATATGAAAGAATAGTACTTAACAGAAGAAAAAAGCATGGTGAAAGAGTCAGGGGTGTGGACAGCTGATACATGCAACCACACGGGTGACTCTTAAAATCATTATGATAGATTTTAAAAGTCAGACACAAAGAGTCTATACTGCATACTACTTGTAAAAGTCTAGAAAATGCAACTAAGTCCACAGTGACAAAAAGCAGATGAGTCAAGATCAGTGGTTGCATGAGGTCAGGGACAGAGATAAAAACTTCAATAGGACAGAAGAAAACTCTCAAGGGTAAATGGAAATATTCTGTTTCTTAAATTTTGGCAGTGACTTCATGGGTGTGTACAAAACTCAGCTAATTGAACACTTCAAATAAACCGAATTGTGCACTGTAAATGGATGCCTTTTACTGTATGTAAATTATACCTCAATAATGTTGATTATAAAATCGTAGTTAATAAATTAGGAATGTTTGCATGTGATCACCATTCTTTTTATTATGAAACAATTCCCCATAGAATCTTTTTACATATCTAGGACACTTTAAATATGATTTTTATTAGCAAAAGCAAAGCAAAGAATTTCAGCAGCCTTTCACGCAGCCATTCCTTGCTCATCACAGGAGGCCGAGGTCAGTGTTCGGTGACACTGTAAGGCACTAGGTGACATATTTCTATCACCAATGCCCCTTGTGTCTGTATCCATCACTAACTAGGCTCCATTCTGGACTCACATGCTCTTCTCTAAGCAGCTAACACAAAACACACCAAGGAGCACCTGAATCCTTAGACCGCTTATGTTCGTAAACCAAAAATAAAATCCTACCCCCTCAACAGACTGAATAGACTTCCAGGCCAAGAGAACCCTGAGGAACTCTGGAGAAACCGATTTCGCCCACATTGCGTGAAAGAAGGCTATAGGCATATTTCATCCGCATACTTCGTCTGGCATACTTCATCCGCATACCATCCGCATACTTCATCCGGCATACTTCATCCGGCATACTTCATCCGGCATACTTCATCCGGCATACTTCATCCGGCATACTTCATCCGGCATACTTCGTCTGGCATACTTGGTCTTACCCCCTCCCCGGCCTTTTGGAGTTTAGGGAAAACTGACCAGCATGAACATTAAAATACAGATCTTAAGACTTAAAGAAGACTCTTTGTGGCATTAAGATGCCAAATTCCAACCGGACTCTGGTGTAGCACCACGTGGCAGACAGGCTCTGAGGAAAATAAAGATATTTTCCCCCAACATATCTTTATTGGACACATTTTGAAATGGTCCTGCAAAGCCATCTTTCGAGGGGGAAATTTGCATCTGGAAAGAATCTCCATTTATGCAGCCAGGCCTTTCCCAGCCAGAGGATTTCCCAGATATAGGAGAGATTAACTAAGAGTCTGAAATGCTAAGGCCCTAAAAGGGACATTTGCCATCTATTCTCTCTGAAGGCTGCTACTTGGAGGCTTCATCTACATGACAAGAACCTTGGCTTCCATAACCTCCTTATCTTAACTAAGCATTTCTTTCTGCTGTCTTCGAGCCTTTAGACAAAGCTTAACTCAGCCAATTGCCAACTCAATCAATTGCCAATTAGAAAATCATTGACTCCACCTATAACCTATAAGTCTCCACCTCTTCAAGATATCCTGCCTCTTTAGGCTGAACCCATGTGCACCTTCCATGTATGAATTTATGTCTTTGCCTGTAATTTCTGGTCACTCCTACTGGCTCAGAATAAACCTCTTCATATGTTTTACAGAGTTTGCTTTTTTCATCAACATGCTTCACTATCACTGGTGCTGATGAGCTAATACTGTTTTATCCTTGCTAAATATTATTTTTCTTCATTTTTTTGGATATGGGGTCTCACTCTGTTGCCCAGGCTAGACTGCAATCCAGCTCACTGCAGCCTTGACCTCATGAGCCCAAGCAATCCTCCCACCTCAGCCTCCAGAGTAGCTGAGACTATAAGCAGGCACCACCACACCCAGTTAATTTTTTTCCACTTTTTGTAGAGCAGGGATTTCACTATGTTGCCTAGGCTGATCTCAAACTCCTGGACTTAAGTAGTCCTCCCACCTTGGCCTCCCAGAGTGTTGAAATTACAGGTGTGAGCCACAAGGCCTGGTCTATTTTTTTTTTTTTTTTCTAAAGCTGTTTGGCAACTTTCTAAGTAAACTTCTCTCTGGCTGTGGAATGATGCCATGTTCCCAGCAGCTCACCTCCAATCCTGAAGGGCAGGCACTGACCACACTCCCTCCATAGGCAGGGGGCACTCCCTATGACGGCTCAGAACCAGACGTGGTTCTGCTCAAAAGCACAGGACAGAAACATTGAAGAAAATGCTTTTAAGAACTGAGAACCAAAATTTTACCCTCAGAGCAGCAGGTTCATGAGTAAGGAGACAATGAGTGAATGTTCCAGGAAAAAGTATCACTTCGTCATGAAGGCATCACCCTGGGGTCAGGAGAGAGACAGAACCCACTCTAGAGGTGGTGCTTCGCAGCAAATCCCCCTAGAATCACGAACATCCATATACAAATCCTCATGGCAATTGCAGAAGTTTCCCATGCATAAACAGAAATACATGGAATCTAGTCAGAGAGGACTCTTGAGGGCAGACACAGAGACCTTCAAGTAAGGTGCCCTGTGTATGGCATTCAGTCAATCCCTTCATTATCCTCTCATAATGGAGAGTAACGCAAGAGTTTCAGCCCAATACCACTGATGGAGAAGATGGACGTTCCCCTCCATCAGCCTGTCTCTCTGCCTTCCAGCCACGGAGGCCACTGGGTGTTGCCCTGACTCCAGGCATCATTTTGCAACTGTGAATTTGCAAAGAGGCAGAAGACCTAGAAGAAAGCAGATTAAGTACCTGACCATTTCTGTTGAAAGGCCGAAGATATCAAAATATGCCTCATGAACTAGCATAACCCTACGTGAGATCCAAGGACGGAAAAGGACAATAGGGACACTCATCACCATGATGGGGCAAAGGGGTCTGAAGGATGGATTTGGACACAGCAGTAGGGCCTTGGCAGTGCAGGAATTGCGAGTCCTGGGGCAAGGGTGCAGGTGATGTGGACACCTCATTGCCCCAACCTCTGTCACAGTGTATGTGCTAAAATGAAAATGGCTACACATAGGAGTGGATGGACGTGTCACCAAGAGCTGTGAAAACAACGACATTAGAAAGCTTGGAGCATGTCCTGCCTCCTATCTCCCAATTACATGGCCCTGAAGGGGTCTCCATCCAGCTAAGCCCAGCAGCACAGCAATGCCCATAGGAAAGGGAGGGCAGCAAGGAGAGCTTCACTGGGGAAGAGAGACAGTCATTTCCATGCTGAGCATCAATACCAACTCCTCATGCAATCTTTTCTAAGGGAAAATTCAAATATACCAATTATTTTTCAACATTGCATACTCAAAGTTTATGATTTTATTCTTGACTTATTCTCAAGTACAGTGTGTGCTTAGCTGGCCACGTAGGGGGAAAAAAGGGGTGCGTGTCCTCTCCAGCTTAGAAGGAATGTGTGCTCTGTGCACATTAGTCTTATTTATCATGTTTGCTCAGTTCCAAGCTTTGTGCTGAGGAACCATAAGATGGCTCAAATAAAGTAAAAAGGAAATTGGATTCCATCAATCAACACACTAACACACAACCAAAATTAGATGTCATAAGGTTATACTATTTCATCACTTTTAATTAATATTGTCTGTGCATGCCCGTTCTTAGAAAATATTTATACAACGTTCCATTTCCTACAAAGAAATTCATCTTCTGGTTCCCTGCAAATGGAAAAATCGCATAGTGAGTTAGGGAAACAGGAAAGTATTGTAGTCCCATTGCTTAATTCTAAAGTGAAATTTATTATAGAAAAATATTCTTCCCCTTTAAATAGAAGATGAAGTGATTTGGAAGCTCTCCCTAACTTTTCTTAAAGAAAACAAATCTGACTTTAGGGTAACTACAATTTTAGGTCATTAAATCATTTTTTTGCTCAAACCAAAATTCAGTACTAATTTAAATCAGGAATAACTAAAAGAACACTTCTATAGTGCACTGTTTTTCTTTTTTCACTAGAAATGCTCATTTCTCAGATCAGGGGAAAGTTTTTCTTCTGTTTCCTTCTCCAAGGTAGTTTGCAAAAGCTCAGCCCTAGGAGGACGGATGGCGTATCTTCTCAGCACTCCTCTCCAGGTGAGCCAAGGACCAGCCACTGTGGAACCCTTATCGGCTTCTCTAATTATGTTGCTCTTGGATGCCCGAGAAGGCCCTGAGTCAGATAGCTCTGGGGAGAAGTGTTTGCTGGCTGTGTGACCTTGTGCATATTAGTTACCTCCATGAGCTCCAATTTTCTCAGCTGCAAAATGGAGCTCCAGCAGGACTTACTCCACAGCATTGCCAATAGAAGCATCCCCTGGACGGGGAAAAAACCACCAACGGTGGTTTGTGGCAGTGGTGGTGGTGGTGGTGGTTATGCTTCAAGGGCCACCCTCCACTGCATGACAAGAATGAAGCAAATTCTGGGTAGGACTCCAATGAATATATTCCTTAGTCAACTCATCAGCTAATTTGAATGGATGTGCACCCTAGTGAAGGGGTGCCATGACAGAATTGGATCTTTTCTTTCACGGGAAATAATTTCTCCTAAAAAATGTAAGAGCAACTCAGAAGTCCTTGGAGTAGTATACTAGAAAGGGATTTGCTCAAGCCATTTGCCAACTCTGCTCTTGGTACTCTCTGAATGGACTAGATCATCACCAGCAGGAAATTTTCGGAGGATTCAACATCCTATGTAACTATGTAGAATCGACCTATAGAATCATGGACTTCAGAGTCGTACCTACCTGGATTCAAATCTTGCCTCTGCCGTTTATTTGCTGGGCTTCCCCGAGGAAGTATTTAGCTTTTTTATGTCTTGGTTTCTTCATAAATAAAATAGGCATATGGTGCTTTCTTCATGCTGTTAGGGACAGTATTGAATGAGTTACTATACATCTATAGAGCTCTGAACAGTGCCTGGAATGTGGTAAGCACTCAGTAAACTTTAACATTTGTAAGTTCCACTGAAATTTATTGAGTTTCTGCTATACATAAGGCACTGTGCTGAGCCTAGATATATCAAAAGTGAGAAAGGAAGAAAAAAATTAATGTTTTCTATGAACCAATCACGATGACAGGTCCTTTCATACATTATCTTAATTAGTTTTTAATTTGTAGCCTTATTAAGTGGATACTATTTGCCTTATTTTACAAAAGAAGGGCATGTGGTAAAGAGAAATTAATCATGTTTCTTAAAGCCACAGAGCAAGTTAGTAGCAAATTGCAAATTGCTTGGGATTCAAAGTCAAGACTAAGCCCAAACCCTGCATTTACTATGAATAAGACATAGTCCCTTGTCCTTGAAGAACGAACAATCTGGGGTGAAAGATCCACATTTAAATGACTAAATGTAATCAAATATAAGTGCTAAAGTCAAGCTATTCACAAAGTAAAAATACTAACCTAGAAGAGTGAGAGCTTCTTTGGGGTGTTAGAGAAGTGATTTTTGAAGGATGAGGAAGATTTCTCCAGGAGAACAAGGGCCCTCAAGGGATAAAGGGGAACACAGATTCAGAGGCACAAAACATGCTGGAGGTAACGGAGGACTGAAGAAGAAAATGACCAAGAATATTGTCTCTGAGAATGGGAACGTGGCTGAGATTCCAACAGTCCTTTCCCACCGAGCATGTTGCTACTTGCAATGATGCCAGAGACTCAACTCTACTCCTAATATCAACAGTTTCTAATTGTATGTGCCAAGCTATTCTGTAGAGACTCAACTCTACTCCTAATATCAACAGTTTCTAATTCTATGTGCCAAGCTATTCTGTGATCACTGCTTTTGTCCAGAAGATCAAAGCTAGGTCCCCAGCACACCTAAGCTTTGTTGCATCTTCAAGGTATTTCTGCTGTCCTCATGTTCATCGGCACCACTGAAGTTGATGTACCAGCACTTACTCTTTCTCCGTGTCTGGATTGTTCCACAGTCGCTTCTATGAGCCTGTTTCATCAGTTCCATCTGCTTAAGAACATATATTTTCTCCAAGATTTTTCAGCCCTGCCTCCATTCCAGGCAATGAATTCTTCTGCTTAAATTAATTAATCTTTGCTACCAGCCTACAAAGCTAAATCCTCTCTTCTCTACCAGCTAAGACTAAACCTTTTCCTCATGACGTGCAAAAGCATTCAGGGACCCTTGTCTCACTGACTATTTCCCACCCATACAATTTTTTTCTGGTCAGAATTGTCTTCAACTTTTGGAACCTCTAACAGTCAGTTTACCCTTGTATTATACTCCAGTTATTTTCTAAAGCATATCTTGTCTTCTCAAAGTCAGAAAATGTCATTTCTTGTTCCATTTTTCTGTGCCATTCCACAACGCTAGACACGTGGGAGTTTATGAGACAATCAAATAAGTGAGAAGCTGGTAGACTCACAATGGCTGTGTAATGGCTAGTACGTAGCATGGTTCTCCAGAGGGACAGAGCTAGTAGGATCTATGTATACATGAAAGGGAGTTTATTAAGGAGAACTGACTCGCACAATCACAAGGTGAAGTCCCACCGTAGTTCGTCACAAGCTGAGGAGGAAGGAAGCCTGTAATGCATCCATCAGTCCAAGTCCGAAAGCCTTGAGAGCTCAACATCAAGGGTGGGTCTTCCTCTCCCAGTCCACTGACTCAAATGTCCGTCTCCTCTGGCAACACCCTCATAGATACACCCAGAAATAATACTTTACCAGCTCTCTAGGCATTCTTAAATCCAATCAAGTTGACACTTAATATTAACCATCATAGCTAGTTTAATACAATATTATTCAAAATATTTCTAGTAGCAATAATAAATTACTATTACTATTACTATTTTCATTAAGTATGATGTATGGACAGGGGGTTTTAAGACCAGGCTATGCCTAACCTTTGCAGTATGTAAGTATTTTCAGGGGATACAATGATACGCTGAAATGATACAAAACACCAAGATCCAAGACTATGCAATTGTTCCATGACTGGGTTTTGCTGGCTTGAGAGTTCAACATTTAATCCTTTAGCATCCAGGCTTTTGAATTTATAGGCCTTGCCTGTACCCTCCAGGCCAGCTCACAGGCTAGGTATCCTGCTGGCCTTCAATCTGATCTCTGCAGACCTGGCAGACATGCACATTGTTTAACTCCAGACCAACTCTTCTGGAATGAGCAGATCCTTCTTCTTTGCCAGAAAAGACTCTAGCCTTAAACCAAATTGGGCAGCTGTTTGCCAGACTCCAAGGTGATGTTTGAGTCTAATGATCAACATGGAGCTGAGCCACTGAGGAGCAGATGACAGGATGGAAAGTAATGATGCCCAACTTCCAAAGTAACAACCATGAACTTTTCTTAAAGGATCTATCTAGTTGGCTCTGGCCTGTAGGGCTCAATAAAACTCATCCTCACTTACGTTCTTTTTACGTTTGTAGAAAGAAAAAAAAAAAAAACAATGAAACATTTACTCTTATAAGAGGCTCTTTTAATACAAAATTACATTGACAATCTTGGCATTAAGGAATTTTTGATATTTTTAAGGCGAACAGAAGAAAGATTGAAAGAACAGAAAGGAAAAGAATGCTTTGCAAGTCTTTCTCAATTATTCATCGATTCTCTCCCAACACCTAAAACCTCCAAACATCAAAAATTTAAGCTGAGAACTGGTCCAAACTAACCAAATATTATTCTCTGGTTGCTCCAACCTGGGATAAAAAGAGGGTCACAATTAAAGATGGAAAACTAAAACACTGCCTGTGCCCCCACAATTCTATAGGAACCCCAAATCTCCTTGAATTCCTCCCCCGTTTTCCTTTATCTCCCCAGGAGTATCTCACATGTGTTCCACAATGGTCTCCTTTCATGGGCCAGCGCCTACAACTGTTTACACCAACAGTGCCAGCTGTTGAATCTGGATTCAATGCCAATGAATCCGGATGAAATCTGTGTTACTTAGGGTTCTCCAGAGAAACAAAGCCAATCCACAAGTATACATCTGTGAATATATCTACTGTTGATAAATGATAGATAGATAGATAGATAGATAGATAGATAGATAGACAGACAGACAGACAGACAGACAGACAGAGTTTGGATCTGTGTCCCCACCCAAATCTCATGTCCAGTTGCAATCCCCAGTGTTGGAGGTGGGACCTGGTGGGCTATGATTGGATCATGGGGACAGATTTTCCTTTTGGTGCTGCTGTTGTGATAGTGAGTGAGTTCTCACAAGATCTCATTGTTTAAAAGTGTGTGGCACCTCCCCACACTCCTCCTCCTGCTTCCAGCCATGTGAAGTGCTGGCTCCCCCTTCACCTTCTGCCATGATTGTAAGTTACCTGAGGCCTCCCTAGAAGCTGAACAGATGCCACCATGCTTCCCATACAGCCTGTGGAACCAGGAGTCAGTTAAACCTCTAAATTATGCAGTCTCAGGTATTTCTTTATAGCAATGCAAGAATGGGTTGATACAGAGAGATAGATAGATAGATAGATAGATAGATAGATAGATAGACAGACAGACAGACAGACAGACAGACAGACAGACTAACTGACTTATTATAAGATACTGGCTGGTGTAATTATGAAGGCTGAGAAGTCTCGTGATCTACATCTGCAAGCTGGAGACTCAGGAAAGCCAGGGATATAGTTTAAGGCCTTAGAGCTGGAGAGCCAAAGACAAAGATTCCAGACTAGGTCTGAAGGTCTGAGAATGCAAGTGCAAGGGCAGGAGGAAATTAGTGTTCCAGCTCAGTCATGCACAGCTCATTCTATCTTTCTCCATTCATGCCCTCCGTGGATGGGATGATGATAACCCACAGTGGGGAGGGCCATCTGCTTTACTCAGTCCATCAACTCAAACGCTAATCCCATCCAAAAAACGTTCTCACAGACACACCCAGAGGTAATGTTTCACCAGCTATCTAGGCATCCCACGGCTCAGAGAAGTGAACACATAAAATTAAACATCATAAAGTCAAAACCACCATTGCTTAGAGAAGCTGTCCTCACTCCTGCTTATGCCTATGTCTTAGTTCATTTCCTACTGCTATACAAAACAACACAGATTGGGTAATTTATAAAAAGTAGAAGTTCACTGGCTCACAGTCTGGAGACTGGGAAGTCCAAGGGCATGGCACTGGCACCTGGTGAGGGTCTTCTTCTTGCATTATCACATGGCAGAAGGAGAGAAGGTAGAAGCAAGCACATGAGACAGAGAGAAAAAGAAGTCCAAACGCCCAAGATAACTAACCCACTCTCATGATAGTGACATTAATCCATTCATGAAGGTAAATCCCTCATGGCCTAATCACCTCCCAAAGGCTCCACTTCCTAACACTGTCACAATGGTAATGAAACGTCAGTTTTGGTGGGGACATTCAAACCATACTATCTGCTAAAGTCGCTGATCCTGATAACTGTTCCCAGGAAAGCAGACAACAAGCCTAAGCCAAGTCCATGATGTGCTCACTCCCAGAGGCAGTGATGTCACTGCTAATGTCTACTACCTACTTATGTTCCAAGGTCACCAGTGCCCAACAACTCCTCATGGCACGCTGAGGGTGTGCTCACTGAGAAATGGGCGCTCCGAAACTGCCAGCTTTCTGGCAGCATGTGTGCTCAAATCCCACAGATATTTTTATAACACCACTCTTTCTCATTATTTTATTATAACTTATTTTTTGGGACTCAGAAATGCTTTGACATGGCTTATCTGAAATGATAACTACCAGCTACCCCTAGAATAACCCTTTCCCTCTTAAACCAATCCATGTACTTGCACCAGTTTTGAGTATTTATCCAACCTCTTACTACATCTTCCTTTAGGATCGGTTTCTTCAGAAGGGGTTACTCATGTAAATATTCTTTATTTAAATACCCATTTAGTACCCAGTGGATCCACAAGTACTTCACATATGCCCAGACGATCTTGAATTCCAGGGTGCTGCAAATATGTATTTTCTTTCATTGAGAGTATTTACTTCAAAGAGGGACCACATCTAGAAGACAATGAGAAATGGCCTTATCTTTACATGCCAAATGGTGAAGAAACTTAGAAACGCAAAACTTGAGTTGCAGTATGTATGAGCAATCTACTTTGACTTACCTGGTTATTTTGTTTTCCTTTGTTTTGTTTGTCTGTGTCCCCAGAAGGGACACCACAATTTTCTTTAAATAAATTAAAATCTGGGTGCTAATCTTGAGATAACCCATCAAAACCTTAATAGAAGATGGTGAAGACACATAATGATATCAATTTTAAAAATCCCAAGTTCCTGACAATTCATCTAAAACTGCAATAATCAATTAAATTTCAATTTCAAAACCGGGTATAACAATGTAAGGATCTTAGGACTCTCTTAGATAATCTTTCTGTAGAGATATGTTTTCTAATTTGAGGGCCCCAGTAAAAGACCAGTAAAAAAACATTATACTAAGGACTCTATCCTGGTTGCCACTGCTTGGCCTCTTCACCACAACCAGGCAATACTAAAAGCTCCTGGACAGATGAATTCTGTGTCTTCTGTTTTAAACTGCTTTGTAAAATGAAACTGTCTGCAATTCTAGGAATGCCTGGGAAGCCTCCCACCAATCTCTCAAGTAAATCACTATCTTGTCTATTATACCTTCAAAAAATATTTAGCTAAAAGACATCTCGATGCCAATGAAGCCCTATATAATTAAGTGCATTATAAGTTAGAGGGCTCCATTGGACCTATGAGAGAGAAACCGTTCAGCATTACCCCAGAACAAAGAGCACATCTCCACCGAATAGATCACCCCGTGGCACATGAGTGGCAGGCAGTCATTACAGTTGCTTCTCTAGGACACCTATGGATGCAAATTTCTCTTTTTAATCTTCACTTCACCTCTTTTTTTAAAAAATATCATGCTTTCAAGGAAATGTGCAATTCATTTTTGTATTTCACCTGCTGATTAGCGTAATGTTCAAATTATTTTGCTTGTCTTTTTCCGCAGTTAACTTAGCATTAACTTTTTTCAAGATGTTTGACACATCTTAAAATAGATTTTAAATCCCTTTATGGTTTACTTTTCAGGAAATTTATAATCTGTGGCAAGTCAGTTTGTTAGTTGGAGAACGGAAATTAAAGAAATGCAAAGTAAAGGACTGAACTAGCATATTAGCAAGCTGGCTGAACCCATTTTACATCCTTAGACCACAGCCACGTGAGCTCTCAGTGAGAAGGCAGCCATCTGCCACCCAAGGGAAGAGGCCTCTCCAGCCATCAACCCTGCTGGCACCTTGACTTTGGACTCCTCGGTCTGTGAGACCAGAACTGTGAGAAAACAAGAGACTCCAGAACTGTGAGAAAACAAATAGATGTTATTTAAACCTCTCGGTTTGCCAGATATTGGTATGGCAGCCCAAGCTGATTAATACACATCACATAAAATTGACCTTTTGAACCATTTTAAAGAATACAATTCCTGGCATTAAGTAAACTTACAATTTCTACAACCACCCCCACCACCTAGTTCCAGAACCTTTTTATCACCCCAAAAGGACACCTGTACCCATTAAATAGTCACTCCCTGTTCCCCACACCTTCCAGCCCCTGGAAACTACTAATCTGTTTCCTATGTCTATGGATTTGCCTATTCTGGATACTCATATAAGTGGAATCATACAATATGTGGCCTTTCGTGTCTGTCTTTTTTCACTTAGTGTAATGTTTTCAAGGCTCTCGCATGCCGTGGCATGTGTAAATGTTTCGTTCTCCTCTATGGCAGAATGACATCCCAATGTTTGGATCCACTACACTTTGTTTACTCGTTCAATAACCGATGGACTTTTATGTTGCGTCCACCTTTTGGCTACTGTGAATAGTGCTGCCATGAACGTTTGCGTACAAGTTTTTGTTTGAACACCGGTTTTTGATTATTTTGGGTACATTCCTAGGAGTGAATTGCTGGATCTTATGGTGAGTCTGCGAGGTAACTTACTGAGGAGCTGCCAAACTGTTTTCCGTAGTGGCTGTGCCATTTACATCCCCACCAGTAATATATGAGTCCCTCAAATTCTCCACATTCTGCCAACACTTGTTATTTTAGAACAATCTATTTGAAATATAAATCTGATCACATCACACCCCCGTTTAAATAAAAAATGAGACTCCTGGTTATGGCCTCCATGGTCCAACACGATTCAGTCTCTTCCTCCTCATCTTCTACCACACTCTCCCTCAATCTCTAAACTGCAACCATGCCAGCCTTCTAAACACCCTTGAAACACTCAGGGCATTCTCGACTCAGGGCCTTTATACCCTGTTCCTCACAGCTCCTGGCTCTTCCCTCCCAGCTGAGATCTCTGGAAAAATAGCCCTTCTCAGGAAGACCTTCCCACAGAACTCTGTCTAACGCAGCCCCTGCAGATTCACATACACCATTTTTTTAATGGATTGGTGTCATGTTTATTTAAAAAAATATTCATCTACTCCACCTGTATTTTCACAAGAAGAAATTGGATCTACTGGTACATTTGAACTCAACAGCCTGCCTTTGGGAATAGACCCTTCTTTCCTGATAATGAACACCATAGATCACGTAAGGCGAATTTATAACACACATTATTCCATATGAGTGAATTAAAGTGTGGGAAATGGCTTCAGATGGTCCTGGACACATGTGGAAATTTTATCTTCCCCTCCTCCCAGGTACTTGGCTACTATGTGCCAAGTATTCGGCTGGCTCCCAGGATAAAGTGCTAAGCGAGAGCCGTGTGTGTGGGCGCTGGACCCACACCGCCATGTTTGCCCACTGTCTCTGCCACTTGGTGCCCCCCAACTTTGGGCAGCTCTCTGGAGCTCATGAGGTCTTAGCTGCTTTTCTGCATGAGCACATGCATATCTCATATAATTTCATCACACATACTGTTTAGTACTGGCGATCTCATGACCCTGGTTCATTGCCTTCATAACTTCCAGAACTATCTGAGATTCACTGTGTGCTTGTTTACTGTATTCGTCTACTAGAATGTGAGTTTTGTGAGAGCAGGAATCAATGGAAGGGTGTCTGGTACAGAGTACAAGCTCCACAAACAATTGTTGAATAAATGACTGACTGACTGAATGAATGAATGAATGAATCCAGGCCAAAGAGGAATCATGGTCAAGGACTTAAAACACTAGGCCATTTGGGGAGTTCTGTGAACAAGAGCTGTAGACGGCTGGAGAAAGGGCATCTGTCCAGGAAGTGGTGGAAGTTGAAGCTACAGACCCAATTTGAGACAGAGCTTCAGGGACTATGGACTAAGCCAAGGCATCTGATATTTATCCTGAACGCTTCTGGGGAGCCCCCGAGGAACTTTAAACAGGGAAGGTACTCAGTGATACTTAAACTTCAGATCACATTGGCAGCAGCAGGCAGGGTGGACGGGAAGGGGTAAAGCCCAAGGCAAGGAAAGAGGTGAGAAGAAGCTTCTGGTCACCCCACCAAGAGTCCGTAAGAGCAACTAAAAGAGTCAGCATGGAGACAAGGGTTTGGATACAAGAGCTGGTCGTGTACCCGTGTGATCCAAGAGAACTGGAAAGAGGAGAGAGTAATGTAGCACTGTGGTCCACAGGACTTGGATGTGAGGCTAGTAAGGTGCCGATGTGATCCAAGAGACTTGCTGACCTATTATATACTTGCGGTGGTTGAGAGGTGTGGAAAGTAACACTCAGGTTTGAGCCCTGAGGGACGACTGTGGGGATGGATGCCCTTCACCAAAACAGAGGGGAGAGGAAGGGAAAGAAGCATAAGGTTGGAATTTTGGAGTTGAGTTTGAGTTTGAGTTCCTCTGAGAGAAAAAGTCGAACAGACCCTTCAGTATATGAATCTCAGGTCCAGCAAACAATAAACAAGGAGCTATAGATTTAATTGGGAGGGGCAGGCTTCCATTTTTAAGTAGAAAAGGGCGTGGGTTTTAATGAGACCACCCAGTGATATTCCAAAACTGAGATGAGCCTGGGACTCACTGCCACGTCAGAGCAATGAGAAGGGGGACTTTTTCAAGGAACTATAAGAAGCACCAGTGATGCATGTCAGAGAAAATCCAGAAGATTCTGGTAAGACAGGATCCAAGGGATGAATAATCTTAATACCAGTTAGACCCAGGGCCTTCACTGAGTTTGGTTCTAATTTGGATCATGAACATCCAATGTATGCCTAAAACTTAGTGATTTCTCTATTCCAGGGAAGTTTCAGCCAGTGTGTTTTCCTGCAGATGGCTTTCCTGTAGACAGAAGACCTTCCTTTTTTTTTTTTTTTTTTTGAGACTGAGTCTCGCTCTGTCGCCCAGGCTGGAGTGCAGTGGCGCAATCTTGGCTCACTGCAGCCTCTGCCTCCTGAGCTCAAGAGATTCTCCTGCCTCAACCTCCCGAGTAGTTGGGATTACAGGCATCCACCACCACACCCGGCTAATTTTTGTATTTTTTTTTTTTTTTAGTGGAGACGGGGTTTCACCATGTTGGCCAGGCTGGTCTAGAACTCCTGACCTCGTGATCCACCCACCTGGGCCTCCCAAACTGCTGGGATTCCAGGCGTGAGCCACCGCGCCCGGCCTGACCTTCACTTTAACCACACCACCTGGCCAGGACTTAAAACCTAAAATGTTCGTTTCCTCCCAATGTCATCAGAAAACTGCAAAAGAAACAGGGCAGAAATGCTCATTTTCCTCCAATCTAAAATGTGTCTCTGTCTCTTCTTGAAGAGAACTCTGAGCCTATTATCCTAGAATATGAACAATATTTTCCATATCATTTAAATACGAACCCTATAAAGTAGTTAGTCATTAGTTATTTCCCTCATTTTTCATCTCTAGCTAAAGGATTTTTTAAAAAAGAAAACTCAACACCACAAACACGACTATATATGGAACCCAGTCCTCTCTTGACTTAACTGACATGTCTAGTACAGAACACACACATTTTATTTGTTAGGAGACAGCCACGGGTCCCAGCGGCAAACAGGTGGGAAAGCTCAGGGAGAAGGCCAAGGCGTCTGTGACAGATTAAACGCAGCATTAGTGCTCTACTCCAGACCTTAGGAGTGACTCAGCCAAGGCCAGGCACTCAGCCGTCCAAACCATTCAGCCGTCCGAACCAAGAACTCCCTGCACTGCTCCCCAGGGCCTCTGTGCACTCCATTCCTCTTTGAAATGTTTTTATAGCGATGATAAACTGACTCAAAAAAAAAAGCCCTGAAACGCATGGTCTCTGTTACTGACAAATGGGTTCAGATGTGTTTCTATTACAAATACGCATCCTGGCGCTTCAGATTGCTCTCCGGTGCCATGAAAAACATGTGCAGGTGCATCCAGAGAGAATCTGAGGCCAGCTAACTCTAGCAAGCAAAATACCATTGACCAAAGACCAGGTCTTTCTGGTCTCCTGAGGCACATCTAAGCAGGGATTTCTAGGATCCAGACAACAACATTATCAGGCTGTGATGAGGGAAATGGACTCCAAATTTCAGATGAGTCTCCCACAGCATTTTGTGACTTCACCTTTAGTCTCCAGGGAGAATGAAACTTCAGTCTGAATAGAGCTGCCGGCTTTTCAGGAGCTTAAACCATTGCACAAATATTGAATAGAGGTTGTGAGAGAGGCTCCAGGGTCAGCAAACCTTAGCAAATGTGCATTCTTAAGAGGCAACATGAAGCAGTAAAATAATTGGGAAGCAGGGAAAGATGCAGAGTCAGGTCTGAGTCCCGCTCTGCCACTCTCCAAGAACCCTTTATCTTCTCCCTCTCTCTATCCTGGGATGATCACGTGTGTTTTGCAAGATTGTCTTAAGAATGAGAAGTAACTAACATCTCAAGTGCCTGACACTTCACAGTGGCTCTTCTCATCAAATTCACTTTCACAGACAGAACCAGATGATCAGCCCACAAGAAAAGAAGTGGCAAGAAGCAACGTGCCCTTATTCAGCTTGAAATCCAACTGGAAGGCAATCCAGTAAGGATGGAAATGCCGGAGGCAAGCTGCTCAAATGGGAAGATGTGAAAATTCCCCCACCCTGGCTCGTTCTCTTTCTCTCTCTCTCTCCCCTTCTCTCTCTCTGTCTCTCTCTCTCACACACACACACACACTCATGTGCACCCTCTTTCTTCACAACGCAGCAAAGGCACTAGTACTGAAATGGCAGCCACACAGCAACAGAAGCTGATGCCCAAAGGAGGCCCCAATTTGCTGCTCACCCACAATGTCTCAGTTCATGTTTCCAGCATACTAATGATTCTCTCGATTGTTATTAGTTAATTCAGAACAAACAGTGGGAAAACTCAGTGACATTTCAGAGAGGAATACCAAATGAACTCGAGCTGAACCATCACATCAGCCCAAGGAGTGTGACGACGTGGGAATGAAACAATATAGGCTCCTGCCAGCCCCGAGGGCAGAGATACAAAGCGTGGGATTCAGTGTGGCTAACTCCCCAGGAGAGATTTCACAAGCGCCAGGTCCTCTAAAACATGAAAATCACACAGGCTTCTCCCAAAACGGAATCATGCACAATGTGTGGAAGGTTTGGGAGCGCTGGCTGGCTGCCCACCTGGCCCTGGGATAAGTTGATCTGCACAGCCAGACCAACAAGTATATGCAAATATACCAATAGCAAGGTGAAGCTGAGGGAGAAGAAACTGCAAACACTGCGCATAATGGCAATTGGCCAGAAGGTGCTTCTTGGTAGGACTATTGTTGAAGGAAAATATAGAAGGAAGAGTCAGCTTCCCTCGTCCAACAAATCTCAGGACCAAAACTGTTTCTCCCTATCAGGAATCACTGACCACCTCTTCAGTGCCCAGCACTGGGATGGCAGTTGTGGTGGATTCCAAAGAAACGCAGCCCCTGCCCTGGAGAAGCCTAGTGTCTGGTTGGGAATACAGAAAATTAGCCCTTGTGGAAAAGGCATGTTGCAAGAGTGTGCACCTCCCAAACCCACATCCATGCCTTGTTCCTTTGTTAGCCCAGCACCTCGCATTGCTAAGTGACTGGCTAAACTGGAGGATGGCCAAGTTCAGACTTTCATGTTCTGTTGCCAAGATGTAAGAACTAAGCAAGGAGAAAGTCTGATATAGCTACAGATGGTCAATCTTCCCAGGAAATGGGGAAAGAGGGTGAGCTGTGATAGACAAAAGAGAACATTCCAGAAAGGAGGAGCAGCACATAAAAAGACACAGTATAAGAAAGTCTAATCCTATTTTGTGTTGACTGTTTCTTAATGTGTGGTCCACAGACCACCCACAGTGGATTTTGGCCTCAGCAACTGAATTCAAATCTCCTGAGCGTGGAGCCCAGGAATTTGCATTTCTAATAACCACCAATGGTCTTTTAATGCACAAAAAAATTTAGCTGGCTAAGGGAACCCAAGATGTAAACAGATATATACTCTTCCCTTAAAGATAGGAAGAAAGAAAAGGAGGTAGGGAAGGAAAAGGAGGAAGGAAGGAAGGAAGGAAGTTTTAAAATGTTAAAGTATAGAAAACTTGGGAAGAGGAGCCAGAACCCCCGGCCGGCCTTTGCAATGACTGTTGTGTGACATAGAGACAAATCTGAAGAGCGCCTACGGCACGTGTTTATGGATGATGAAAGGCCCTCCCAGCCCTTCATTAGCAGATTTTTGCTCTATCCCAGGGCAGTAAAGTGCTAGTGCAGGTCCCCTTGTTCATAATTCCACCACTCATGTAAAACACGACGGGGAAGTCTGGGAGCCATCCAAATCTCCTAACCACTCCCTAATCCCCCATGTGAGATTTGTCCCCAGATTGTGCCAATTAACCTCTATGTGATTCCCATATCTGCCCACACTGCTCCATCCTCATTGCCCCAGTCAATATCCTCCACTGGATTGTTGCAGTAATTGTTCATGGGACGCCCTGTGTTATCTCCTTCAATTGCGATTCAGCCTCCCACCTCCCAGAATGATGCTTGTAAATGCAAATTTGATTAGTATGCATGTTGCTTACAACTCTTCAAAGGCTCCCGATAGTCAAAACCTTATTGTAACATATGAAATCCTCTCTACTGATATGGCCCTGACTACTGTGATCCTTGTCTCCTGTTTCTATCCAATGGGCTAGGCTCTATCCATACGTTACTTGCCATTTCCTAATGGGCCATCAGTTTCTTCCCTCCCTCTGACTGCACATTCTATACAGTTCTTCTGCTTTCAATGTCCTCCCTCCTGTGTCCCTCCCAATTCCAGCCACTTGCAAAACTCTCTTACCCTTCAAGATCCACCTCTGACATCCCTTCCTCTGGAACCTTGACACACACCCCAAGGAGAGTTGATCACTTCATTCTTATTAACACTGTCCCCGTTTCCTTTAGAAAGGGAAAAAGAAGAAAAAACAAATGAGGCCGGGCGTGGTGACTCACACCTGTAATCCCAGCACGTTGGGAGGCCAAGGCGGGCGGATCACGAGATCAGCAGATTGAGACCATCCCAGCTAACACGGTGAAACCCCGTCTCTACTAAAAATACAAAAAATTAGCCAGGCATGGTGACAGGCGCCTGTAGTCCCAGCTACTCAGGAGGCTGAGGCAGGAGAACGGCAGGAACCCGGGAGGCGGAGCTTGCAGTAAGCTGAGATAGCGCCACTGCACTCCAGCCTGGGTGACAGAGTGAGACTCCATCTCAAAACAAAACAAAACAAAAAAACAAACGAAAGAGTCATGCAAAAAGAACCTCTTCTTAGAACAGTACCCAAACCCAAAGCAGGATTTTCTAGGACCATTTAGGATGGGGCCAGTGCTTCTTCCTTAGAATACTCCCTCCCAGTTATTCTCACCTCTACCTTAACAGTCACTTCTGAGCACTTTCCTGCTGGTCTCGGTGAAGAGCAGGATGTAGCAAAACTGCCCATCTCATGTCCCTGCTTTCCATGCTCTCTGCAAAGCCTGAGGAACTCATCAAGCCTGGGTGACAGATTAAGACTCTGTCTCAAAAAAAAAAAAAATAAAACTCATCAGATATTATATGGATATTGTATAGATATCGGCTACATCTAAATGATGCCAAAATGGACAGTGAAAAGGCAAAGAAAAAAATCAGCTGTTTATAGAAGCCAGCTCGTTAAGTAAGGTAAAAACAATTACTGTTATTACACAACACCAAATGACTTGTCTGATTTTTTTCTCTGAATGGACCTCTGTGTGTGTGCATGTGTATGTTTGTATCACGCAGACAGAGCCAGCGACTGACAGAAGAAATGTGCCCTGTGATACAGCCTCAGCCCAAATAGGCAAAGTCAGCAGGAAGATAGAACATTCAGCTGCTCGATGGTCCGGCATAGATGGGGCACTGGGAAATGTCTGGAACTAGATGCTTATCCCCTGGGACTTTTATGTAATCCACCACAGCGAACAAAGTAATGCCCATCATACCTTTGTGATTTACATTTGCCCAGGCTGGTTCACTTTGCTTACTGCTTCCTGCATCTCCTTTCTCTTTTCTCCATCAGTCTCAAAACTGCTTCCAAAGAGACTGCCCTCTTAAAAGTCTGCTGCAGCTCTGTCCTCCTAGACCAATACGACCCTATCATATGGGGCATTAAGTCCACAAGACCCTTGTTCTTGAGTTTTTAAAGCATTTCTTATTTCTCTTCCCTCATCCTTCCCTCTCCCTTTGGGAATCACAACATCCTAACGCATAACACCAGAAATACTTGAGTCCACACCAAGACTACCACAGGACCCGGGCCAGACTCTCCTGCACTTTGGGAGGCCGAGGTGGGAAGACTGTTTGAGCCCAGGCGTTCGAGACTAGCCCGGGCAACAAAGTGGAGACCCGGTCTCTACGAAAACTAAATAAATAAAATAAAAATTTAAAAGGACGTTAAGTAATTTGCCCAAAGTGGCAGAGGTAGTAAGTAAATATTAATGCACTCGAAATTGCTAAATTATGAATTTTATTGATGGATGCTCGTTTTAATTGAAAGCATGGAAGCTGTGGTCTGACTGCTTTCGCTTCCAACAAAGTGTACTGCCGCGCTCCAAGCAGAAGATAAACAGGGAGACAGGTGTGACTTCAAGAGAGCGACGGACGCTGTAACCCGAAGCCCCCGCGCCCGCCGAGGCCGGGAGGCTGCCCCAGCCGGCCGGACTGCGCACTCCTGCAGGGCTGGCGCGGCTCTCGCTTCCAAAGTTGGAGCTCTCCGGGGTGGGAGGGGGCGGGGAGGACGGTGGGGCGGTGACGTCACTCCCAGCGGGGATAAAGCGCCCCCGCCCGGGTCGCAGCCAGGACGCTGCCCGGCGCGGAGTGGCTGCCCCGCGGCGCGGGGACACTCAGAGCCCGGTGGGCAGGAGGAAGGCGACATGCCCCAGACGGTGGTCCTCCCGGGCCCGGCGCCCTGGGGCTTCAGGCTCTCAGGGGGCATAGACTTCAACCAGCCTTTGGTCATCACCAGGGTAGGTGTCGGCGTTCTTGCTTTTGCTGCGAGGTGGGGACTCCGGTGGCGTCCGGGGGGACGCGGTGGGTGCCCCGGGGCCGAGGGCGGCCGGAGAGCGCGCGCGGGCTGGCGGACGGGGCGCTGCTGGGTCCCGGGCTTCAGCGCCCAGCTCCGGGGGCGGCGGCAACTCCGTCAAGTGGCTGCAGAGCGGCTCAGAGATTGACAAAAGTCCGCTCTAAAGGTGTCCCATCCTCTGGGTCCGCAGCGACTTTCCGAGGAGATCCCCTGGGCTCAGGGAAGGCGAGGCTGCCAGACTCGATGCGTCCTCGCCTTTACGTATTAAATGTTTGTATGTGATAACAGAAATAAAACACACCCCATCGCCCTTCCGTAACAAATGATGGGTCCCGGGTGGGAGAGACGAGGGATGGCGCCCCCGGGCATTCCCTGGAGCTGGCGCGCAGCTGAGCATTTTCCTCGTCCGGATGAAAACTTCAGCAGCGCGCTGTTCGCGGGGCAGGGCCTGGGTTGGCCACACTGGAGCAGCTCCTATCAGCCCAGACAGGGGAAATGTTCCTAATGCGTGCTGCTGAGTTTCCAGGCACTTTGAACACATGTTTTCCAAAGCTGAGAACTTGGCTTAGCAATCATCAACCTCTGACTCCAGCTACAAAGAAAACGTGGCAGTTTAGTTTACCTGGTGCAGAGTAAACCACTCAGCCTAAAAACGGAAAATAATGCTTTAATATCAAAATCAAGCTTTACTTAGTGTTCTCTATTGTATGATGAGAAAACAAGGTAAAAATAAAACCTCAGGGTTTCTCTCTTATCAGTAAATTTGAAGAATTCTAAAGCATTATTTGGTCTAGTTGATTTTTTTCTAACAATGTTTTTCTTCATAGAAAATTAATGTATTATTTCAGTTGTCACATATAAAACATTTAATACCTAAGGGCGTAAATTTCCAGAATATTATACTTTTAGTTTCAGAGTATTATACTTTATTTTCATGTATTCTCATGCCATATTTTATAAATGTATATGTTGTAATCTGATTGATCTCATACAGATTTTGAACAAGGTAATACCTTTTAAATTCTGTTTTATTTGTATATGCCTATGAGAATTGGGAACCAACATCCTTTTAAAAATATGTCAAAACATGTATCCTACAGACGCATACAATGGAACGTTTCAAGCCTTGTTTTACATTTTTCAAAAACATATAAACACATCTGACATGTGTTTTTATATGAAACATGAAAACTGTTCAACATACCCCCAAAAATGTTCCTGAGTAAATTAAGCAGAAAATGCTTTACTGACCTGGGCCAAGCAATTCCTATTATAGATTTACCAAAAAAAAAAAAAAAAAAAAACCAGTTTCCATTATATCTAGTAAGAAATATTTTTAGTTTCTGGAGTATAGTTTTTATTTAAATTGAATAAACTTTTGAATCCTAACACAGAATAAATCATTAAATTCTAACAAAATAATTTAGTCACGAAAATCTTTTAAGGTATTTATAAAAGAAATATTTTGCTATTATAGTATAATTGTATGTCAATATAAGTAATGATATGCTTGAAATTTTGAGTTGTTGACATTATAAATGTTTATTTTAAATCAGTGCTTACATTCCAGAGTTGGCCTACAATAGCTATTGGTAAATATATTTGATATAATGACAATTATTATTAGGGAAACCAATTCTATCTGGAATTTCTAACTCATAACTAATTCGTATCACTCATTTTGACATTTGGTTCAATAACAGTTTATGACCAAATATTATTTCACTTGATTATGCCTTTTCTCTTTAATTAATTCCAGGACAGCCGGTAAAACCAAATTATTTTTGTATCCCAAGCGTCCCTAAAGCCAGGTACATAGTAGATTCTTATTGAATAAATAAGAATATTCATTTATTTATTCAATAATAACTTTTATGCGTTAGTGAACACCTAATTGAGAATATTTTCACTGAAATGATAAGAATACTGAAATTTGTTAAAAAAAAGAATAAAAAGTATTACAGAAAAGAATTACAGAAAAATAACTCAGTATTGTTAAATGGTGAATTGTTGTACCGCTTTTAACATTTTTACACCATTTTGAAAGGTAGTGTGTGAGGTCGTAAGCGTGTTATTGTACTCTTTTGCTTGCCAGGCATTGATGGGAACCTTTTATATGCATGAACTCACTGAAATCTCACAATAATCTTTAGGAGAGTAGCAGTAGTGACGTCCCCTTTTGCAAATGAGGAGAATGAGGCTTTAAAAGATTCATTAACCCGCAGACGGTCGCAAGCAGTGGAACAGGCTCTGATGCTGGCTCTGCCTGCATTCTGAAGGCCACAGGTGAAAATGGACACTTGTGCCGATATTTCCAAAGAGGTGTTTTCTGCCATCCTCTTCATCACTGGCCTTATTGATTCTGTCTTCAAGATCTGCCACTTTCCATTTTTTCTACCACTGTCCTTCTTCAAGCTTTCCTAGCTCCACACCTAGACATTTGTCTCCCCCGTCCAATTCACACAGCATACTCTTCCCGTCTCTGGAAAATGCCAAGTTGCTCCTTTCTCATTCTTAAAAATCCTTCAGCGGCATCACTGGTTTGTAGAGAGTGAAATGTGTGGCTTTAGCATCACATTCATGACTTTTTACCATCTACTATCCCAATTTGAGTTGCTAACTTCATTTCTTTCCTCTCCGTTTTCTCTCCCTTTCTTCCCATTGCTCCACACGTAGGCAGTGGGGCTGTCCTCTGGACTGCTTATGGTTTCCCTGACATGTGTTTGCTCCTGATACCATTTTTCCCCAGATTTCTTTTCCCCACACCACACCACTGTCCTCTATGCCTGTGGAAACCCACTCCAACGCCTCTCCCCAGTCCTTCTTTCAGTAACAACCATCTCATCCATTTGATTACTGTAGCTTTCGGCCTGTGTAACCCTCCTTATGTCACGCCTGCACCAGATGTTTCACTGCATCTGTATCCCACCAAACTGCACATGCCCCGAAGGCGGGAACCTTCTCATTTGAGGGTCATTCAGGGCTTAGCACAGTGCCTAGTAGAGCATATGTATTGTAGAATAAATATAGACACAGTATGAATGATTGACTAGATTGTCCACTTTTTACAGAACTATTACAAGTAGGTACAGAATGTGTTCTCAAAAATATTTCACAAAAAGATAAGTGAGAATTGTTCTATTGTTAGTTGATTTGTCATGTTTTTGTTTTGTTTTGTGCTTTTGAAACAGAGTCTCATTCTGTCACCCAGGCTGGATTGCAGTGGTGCAATCTTGCCTCACTGCAACCTCCACCTCTCAGGTTCAAGCGATTCTCCTGCCTCAGCCTCCCTAGTAGCTGGGACTACAGGCACCCGCCACCACACCCAGCTAATTTTTGTATTTTTTTTTTTTTTTTTTTTTTTTAGTAGAGATGGGGTTTCACCATGTTGGCCAGGCTGGTCTCAAACTCATGACCTCAGGCGATCCGCCCTCCTCAGCTTTCCAAAGTGTTGGGATTATAGCCGTGAGCCACCACGCCTGGCCAATTTGTCAGTTTTAAATAAGTTCTTAATATACAAAGAATTGAAATACCAATGTCTGTACTTAAAGCCACAAAAGGTCCCATAAATGAGATGTGTTTAATCAAGTCCCCATTAAATCAGCTTTTGTCCTCTTACAAGCTATACCATTCACTCCCCGCCTCACACTATACAAATACAGGCTACAGCAATACTCCTAGACAATGGGGCTCCAACCAGAGTTTGTAGGAGAGTGACAAATATAACTGCCTCCATCAATTGAAATTACAGTTCCCAAAATTAGGACACAGGGCCCTCACCCCTGTAATTGTTTACAATCCAAATAATCAGCCAGATGAATCTTTGTATTATTAAAAGAATCAAAAGTAAGGTAAGTCAAACACCAGACATTCTCAAAACAAATTTTTAGCAACTGGTTGTGATAAACACAATTTTTAGGAAAGCAGTTTCTAGGCAGTAAGTGTGATAGACCTTGTGCAATGTAAAATTTCAGTTTTGGATGTCCAGTTTAGGGGAGGGAGTTGTTATTTCGAACACCATATATAACTGGCCTAAGCATTTCACAGAAGAATTTTAAGGTTCACTTCTTTAAGTGAGCATCTTTTCTTTTTTTTTTCATAAGACACTTCTACAAAGTCTAAGTTTTTGGACCATCCAGAAGCTAGATCTACTCTCACAGACAAGTTACAAATCATTTGCTTTGACAAAATTTCTGTATGGAATACGGTAATCCCCTCTCATCCACAGGGGACACATTCCAAGACCCCCAGTGGTTGCCTGAAACCTACATTAGTACCAAACCCTATATATATGTGTGTTTTTTCCTATGCATGCATACCTGTGATAAAGTTTAATTTATAACTTGGGCACAGCACTCTTGCACTTTGGGGCCATTATTCAGTAAAATAAGGGTTGCTTGAACACAAGCACTGCAATACCGTGACAGCCGATCTGATAACTAAGACTGCAAAGTGATTCACGGTGAAGAGTGTAGCATAGACAATGTGGATACGCTAAACAAAGGGATGATCCATGACCCAGGTGGGACACAGTAAGACTTCATCACGCTACTCAGCACAGCTGCAATTTAACACTTATGAGTTGTTTACTTCTCAAATATTCCAATGACTTTTTGCAGGCTGCAGTTGGCCTCGGATAACTGAAACTGCAGAAAATAAAACCGTGGATAAGGGGAGGCTGGTGTACAGGGCAAGCTTCTTTTATGTCCATGACATAAAATGATTGTCTAGGTCTGATGCCAGTGTGTCTTTTCTCACTCAGTTTCTCTTTCCCCTCTTCTCTCCTCCCTCCTTCCTATCCAGAGCACATCTAAGATCAAGATCATTATAACTGAGTATGCTGTACGAGCTTGAGGACCAGTATAGAAAATGTTAGCATGTTCCTAATTTTTGCAGGCTTTAAGAGAGAAAAGTGTATGACTTTAAAATAAACTACATTTGAAATTTAATGTAATATAAACTACATTTGAAATTTAAACTTTTAGAAAGGACTGTTTGCAACTGAATACAATTCTTTTCCAGGGTAAAACAAATGTAGTAGAAAGGTTGATGTAAATAAAAACCTATTCAATTTTGTTCTAACACAGACCATGTCTACATGGAAGTACTGGTTTGTGTGTAACTCATACATCCCACAAGCATCTACTGTGTGCAGACTGTCTTGTACACAAAAGACGCTGTGAGCGTATAATTGTGGCTTAGATGGGCTTGTAACCCCTGAGAAGCTAATATCAGCAGAAAAGAAGGAACATGTATATGAACTGCCGTCACACAACCTGTCCAGAATTCCACGAGAAAACCATGCCCAAAGAGCTAGAAGCAAAGGTTACCTGCAGGAGAGGCAGTGCGAGACGACGGAAGATTCTGAGCTGTAGAGCGAGGTAGACCCAGGTGGGAATTTCAGGTTTTCTCAGGATGTGGGACCGTAACCAAGCTTCTTATACTTTCCAAGCATCCATTTTCTCATTTTAAAAAAGAGATAACTACTTTGTAAGATTGTCTTCAGAATTAAGTGAGATAGTAGTTCCCCAGTAAGAATCCAGTGATGGTTCTCAGCGCCGGCAGCACGTTCAAGCCGCGCGTATGACTTTGGAACACACCCACCCCCAGGTGCATGCAGGGATTCTGATATAACCGGTGTGGGGTGTGGCTCTAGAAACGTCTTTGGCAGCCAGGTGCTGCAGGGCTGTGGATGCCAAGGAGGCACGCGGAGTCTGTTTGCTAGGGAAGGAGAGGGAACAATAGGGCTTCTCATGATTTCAATCCGTGCCTGCTGTGCAGTGCTTCAGTGTGTGCTCGTCTCGTTCCATAACTATTTCAATCATTTTTATTAACAGAAACATCATCTCGGGACTCTATCTCGGACTTGCCTTACATCTCCACATAAATAGGATGTTATAGATGCTTTATCTGTGTTTTCAGTTAGCTTTTTTTCCCAACAGATCCAAGTAATATAAGTTGATGTGAATAACAGAAATCATCTGAGGCTCTTGTTAAAAACATAGATTCCCTGGCTCATCTCCTAGAGAGTCTGTTCCTGATTCTGAGCATCTGGAGTAGGGCTGGAGTCTTTAATGTTAGCACGGACCCCAGGTGATTCTTATAAACACACAAGTTTGAAAACACGCTGCTAAGTGATTCACTGCAGTACCGCGTTCAATGATTTCTGCAGTACTTTTGATATTTGAGACCCTAATGAGCCTAAATAATAAATAATCCACTGAAAAGCTCTATGCCTCATTTCAGCTCTCTCTTCTCCTAATTTGGGAAAACAGTAATAAACTGTGCATGCTAATACAAAGTAATGATATAAGGAAAGAATATAATAATGCAATAAAGTAATAAAGTAATACAGGGAAATAATAGATTTTCATGATTAAACAGATCGTTTAACTTACTAAAATCAGGCCAGTTTCACAGACATTGTCTTTTTTTTTCAAGCTCCAAATAACTTAAATCAGTTATTCAACTGTACACATCCATAGCTTTCTTTTAATAAGCCTACACTAACCCTTTAGTTTCAGTGAAAAATCTTTTTTTATTATTATTATACTTTAAGTTCTAGGGTTCATGTGCACAACATGCAGGTTTGTTACATATGTACACATGTGCCATATTGGTGTGCTGCACCCATTAACTCGTCATTTACACTAGGTGTATCTCCTAATGCTATCCCTCCCCCCTCCCCATAACAGGCCCTGGTGTGTGACGTTCCCCACCCTGTGTCCAAGTGTTCTCTTTGTTCAATTCCCACCTGAGTGAGAACATGCGGTGTTTGCTTTCTGTCCTTGCGATAGTTTGCTCAGAATGATGGTTTCTAGCTTCATCCTCTTTGCAGATGACATGATTGTATATTTAGAAAACCCCATCATCTCAGCCCAAAATCTCCTTAAGCTGATAAGCAACTTCAGTAAAGTCTCAGGATACAAAATCAATGTGCAAAAATCACAAGCATTCCTCTAACACCAATAACAGACAAACAGAATCAAATCATGAGTGAACTCCCATTCACAATTGCTTCAAAGAGAATAAAATACGTAGGAATCCAGCTTACAAGGGATGTGAAGGACCTCTTCAAGGAGAACTACAAACCACTGCTCAACGAAATAAAAGAGAGCACAAACAAATGGAAGAACATTCCATGCTTGTGGATAGGAAGAATCAGTATTGTGAAAATGGCCATACTGCCCAAGGTAATTTATAGATTCAATGCCATCCCCATCAAGCTACCAGTGACTTTCTTCACAGAATTGGGAAAAACTACTTCACAGTCATTTTCTGATCACTGGCCTCGCTGCACTTGAAAACGAGGAAGAAGTAAAGGCATCATATTTTCTCCTCTCTCATTCCTCTCTCTATTTCCTTTTTCTTATCAACTCTCTCCTTAGAGGTCTCAGGACAACAATAACCAGGTTGAATACAAAATGACAAGTGGGATCTGGCCATCACTATAAACCGCCTGTCCTAGCTGACTTCTGAAAGAGCTGGTGACGTAGCTATACAGCTGCTCCCAGCTCCGCAGCAAGCCGCAGGTTACTTAGACACCTCTTCTCCTCTGAAAACCAGAACCAGTTTTCCTTCTCCAGCCTGTCTTAGAGAGCTGTAATGGGCAAAGGTGTGAGAAGGGGCTTTGCAAATGTAACATTTTGCATAAGTATAAGATGTTATTCAGTATTAATATTGTTAGCAAATTTTAGTAATATTCAGTATCTAAGATATTCAACTTAGATATCCAATAGCTATTCATTATCTAAGTTGAATACTGGGGGTATGACTCTAGGTATCAATAAATATTGGACTTAAATAATGAAAGGCTGTTGTTCAGATGTCTGTTTAAAATTAGTGTGGACACATGCAGAAACAAACCTCCACTTATCCCACCTTACACTCATCCTAACCAGAGCTAAAAGAAAAGTTAGACTTTTCCAAATCAGAATTGAGTATTACATAACTTAAATCTATTTAGGTATATTAGAAAAGCTAAGTTAGGCTCTGAAAGCAAATATATTGAAATATGCCTTCTGTGTGTTTTTGTTTGTTTGTTTTGTTTTTGGTGAGGGGAGGAGGTCTACCTCTGTTGCCCAGGCTGGAGTGCAGTGGTGCAATCATAGCTCTCTGAAGTCTCAAACTCCTGGGCTCAAGCAGTGCTCCCACCTCAGCCTCCTGAGCAGCTGGGACTACAGGTGTGAGCCACTATGCCTAGCTTTTCTAAGAAATATTTTTTTTGTAGAGACAGGGTCTCGCTATTTTGCCCAGGCTGGTCTCAAACTCCTGGCCTCAAGCAATCCTTACATCTCAGCCTCCCAAAGCACTGGGATTACAGACATGAGCCATCATGCCTGGCCTATGTTTTAACTCAAAGAAAATTATTCTAGTCTTAGACATTTAAAAATAGAAAATACTGATTTTGACAAATTAGAGAAAATTGAAAGTTTAAGATTATTTTTATCCCTACAAGTCACTTTGGGAATGGTAACTTTTGTTCTAACAGTTCTGAGTCTGAGAATGTTTCTAAATGGAAAACGCTATGAAATGCCTCCCAAAGGCTAAGGTATAGTTATCCCCAGTTGTCTTCACCCAGCTTCTGTTAACTGTTCCTACTGGAAAAATCATTGTGATAGCTACAGTGAGATGATCACAGAAATAAAGTGAGTACAATAAACATTTTAGTGATGAGACAGAAGATCCAGGACACATGACAACTTATTCTTTTAGCAATTTTATTTATTTAGATGAACTTGTATCTTCCTTAGAACCACAATTAGATAGCTAGAATCAGCAAATAAAGAAAAAGCAAATGAATTAATTACTGATCCTCAAAGCATTAGAAATAATCTAGTTTCCTCCTGGAGCAGTTTGAGATTTGACTTAGTATGTATTCTGCTCTGTTAGAAACTCGCAAACGTAGCAATGACAAGTTGACATTAAAAGCTATAATCTTTGGGTAGATAGGGACTAGTTCTTTTTTATGTAAGCTCTGATTTAAATGCTTTTTAATTGATTCTTCAATGATTCTAAGTACTGGGGTATACACTGTGAAGTATTAGAAATATACATCATATTGTACCTGTCCTCAAGAGCATCCAGTCTAGTTGGGAAGATAGACAATACACAAATAAACATAAAAGCACAAATAATTTTCATTAAGGAAATAGGGTATAATGGTGAAGAACGATGGGGGAAGGACTAGAGAAGCTACTTCAGATGTTTGGCAAAGTCTTTCTGAGAGTGCAGGATTTGAACCTAGACCTAAAGGGTGAGAAGGAGTGAAGAGTAAGGGAAGCATTTCAGGCAGAAATAAGAGTGCATAAAACCCCCAGAAGGGGCACAAGCTTGGCCTACATGAGGAACTAAAAGGAAATCAGAATGGCCACAGCACCATGGATGGGGGAGAGCAGGAATAATGTAAGATGATATGCGAGAAATAGGCAAGATTAAGACCCATGTGAGCTGTAGGCAGAGGTGTATAGTTGGGATTTACTCAGAAAAATTGGGAGTAGGTATACTGGTCAAAAGAATCATTGCCTTTAACTGAATATTCAACAGTAATGATTACCGCCTTTCTATTTTTAAATATTTTAAAGTATGGAAAACCATATTTTCCCATATTCTGTATTCTTAAGTATTCCTTTTATTCCTGCCCCTGAAAGAAAAACATGTGGACAGCATAAAATTGGATCTCGCTTTTTCACCTAGTTTGATAGTCTCTGTTTTTTAAGTGATGTGTTTAGATGATTTACATTTAATGTAATTGCTGATATGGTTTAAGTAAAATCTACTGTCTTGTTAGTTGTCTTGTGTTTGTTTCATCTGTTCTTCATTCATGGAGAAGAAACCATGAGTGAATACAAACTTCCTTTGTGTCTGTGGTTTCCAGGAGTTCTATACACTCATGTTAACTCACACTGGATCTTTAGCAATTTGTTAATAATTTTAGCTGAATTCTTCATAACAGCTAGTATGGGAGCCACGTCTTCCTCCATGCCCTGCTCCATGCAGTTGAGCCTGTGCTCATGTCTTGCCTTTGCTTGAAGGCACCTATCTTTCCTTAGATTTTAAGTTTATTGCCCTGTGACTTCAGCTCTCTGAAGGGTTCAAGAGAAGCTATAATTTTGTGTATTATCTGGCCTCTTCTTGTTAGTCTCTACAGATTTCTAAACAAAGTGTTATAGACTGGGTGGCTTTTAACAACATAAATTTATTTCTCACCGTTCTGGAGACTGGAAATCCAAGGTCAGGATACCAGCATGGTTGGGTTCTGGTGAGGAACTTCTTCTGGGTTGCAGACACCTCACTTCTTATTGTTTTCTCCTTATTGGAGGCAAGAGAGCTGAGAGCTCTCTCTGAGGCCTTTTTCATAAGGGCACTAATCCCATTCATGAGGGCTCCTCACTTCTGACCTAATTACCTCCCAAAAGTCCCTCCTTTAAATACCATTACATTGTGGTTAGGATTTCAACATTCGAGTTTGGGGGGGACATAAACATTCAGTCCATTGCATGCCTCTTATGTGAATTTTAAAGATGATAAATAGTAAGGATTGCTATATATGGATTGAAAGCAGTTTCAATCTGAATATAAAAGTTGCCTGAATATAGTAAAACTCTATTCCCAAATAGAGACTTCTGGGTGATGAAAAATGAAAAATAATTTTTTAAAACAAAAAATGTATGATTCACACCGGGAATTATGTAAGACGTTTTAAAAGAGAGTAACAGATACAACGATGTCCAATGTGGTTAGTAAGAAACAAAATTATTCAACATGATGAGAAAATAGACCTAACTCAATTGACCAACTAAGAGTTTCTTAAGTTAGATTTACAGTTTTTCCGCCCAGTGAAACATTTAACATGTTACCAGGCTGAAATACAAATGTCAGGCACAAAACTCAAGATATTGCGGGATGTTGGTTTTTAAATAGTGCCATGATTTCTTCCAGATTACACCAGGAAGCAAGGCGGCTGCTGCCAACCTGTGTCCTGGAGATGTCATCCTGGCTATTGACGGCTTTGGGACAGAGTCCATGACTCATGCTGATGCACAGGACAGGATTAAAGCAGCAGCTCACCAGCTGTGTCTCAAAGTTGACAGGTGCTTCTTAACTAATGGTAGTTAAATCTGATCTGTTTTGCAGGAGAACCTGAACCAGAACTATAAATAACTTTATCCTCCTAGCAAGGAGTGCCACAGACCTAGTATTTTGGCTGGCTTTTTTATATATCAACTACTTCATTCTTTACTAAAGTCAGTCAATCTAGCAGTTGTTGACAAATTGTTTCTAAAAAGGATTCTCTGGAATGTTAGAATAATAAAAGAGGCTGAAAGAATTTGTTCCAGTAATAACCCAGTTAATTAACTATGAAAATAGAACAACTATTGGCCACATAAACACTGAACACAACTAGTTATATCGCTGTTCTCGGTGTAATAGAGAATGGAACGGAATGGAGAGATTCCCCTGAAAGAATCTCTTGACTTGCCCAACTGTAATTGTACTAAAAACTGGCTGCTAATATACTGTCTGCCATTGGCTGTTTTGTACAGAATTCAGCCCAGAGGAACATTACAGGTGTGAGAGTGCGTATGTACGTGGGCATGTTAAATACTGAGACATTTCTTACCCTATCCCCCAAAAACACTAAGAAATTGAGCCTGACCTCCTGCCGTCAGATCCCTGATCCAAAACTGAACCATGATAATAATAATTTGTTATAGTGGTTGTTACTGTGTGTTCATCCTGTTATGATTGTACTTGCAGTTTTCCCTGCTGTGGTACAGAAGGATCAATCAATCCACCAATCTGCTGTTTCATGGGGTGAAGTAGATTCTTTCACTCTCGATGCATAACCTGTGTTCATGCCAAGCTTACAGTCCCTTAGGAGCCATTAGGTCACAGGCAGATGCACGGGAAGGGTTGGACAAAGCACATTTCCTTGATGCCAGTAACAAATCCACCTGACAGATCACTCACTGTCTTCTGCAGTGGCCTCAATAGGACTGGAGGGAAGTAGGGAAGTCTAGGGACCTTGCCTGGTGGTCATCTGCAGGGTGTGCCTGCAGAGTCTCCCTCTCCTGTTCCCCATGTGCATTGCAGGCCTCCTTCCTCCAGAAACTGCACAGTGTACTCCAGGCAATTTTTATCTAGTCTACAGTCCCCAAAAGGACATTAAAAATGTAAGTCTTCAGCCGAGTGTGGTGGCTCACACCTGTAATCCTAGTGCTTTGGGAAGCCAAAGTGGGTGGATCACTTGAAGTGTGGAGTTCAAGACCAGCCTGGCCAACTGGTGAAACCCTGTCTCTACTAGAAACACAAAAATTAGCCAGGCATGGTCGTGGGCACCTGTAATCCCAGCTACTTGGGAAGCTGAGGGAGGAGAATCGCTTGGACCAAGGAGGAAGAAGTTGCAGTGAGTCAAGATTTTGCCACTGCACTCCAGCCTGGGTGACAGAGGGAGACAACATCTTAAAAAAAAAAAAAAAAGACTAATTATATGGGAAAATACAGAATAATCAGCAGCAAAGAAATATTGCTTTTGCGTAAGTTAGTGAGGGTTGCTAGTATTTTCACAAACATAATGGGAAATTAAAGTATACTAAAACTGAAAGTACCATTAGAATTTGAAGTTTACAAATTTTATTTTGTTTCCAGGGCAGAAACTCGCCTATGGTCTCCACAGGTGTCTGAAGATGGGAAAGCCCATCCTTTCAAAATCAACTTAGAATCAGAACCACAGGTATGAAATTTAGAGCAAACGTTATACGTTGTATTTCCTTTTAAATCATTGGGATGCCTTCCAAGGGGAAGAAGAGACAAATAGAAAAATTGGAACAAGCCACCTGATGAAGCTGTTGTCTGTCATTCTTCTCTGAGATTAATTTATATTATCCGTGTTTTCTTACATCAAGAAAAAGTAGTGTTCCTATGTGAACATCTTGTTGAAAGACAAAATATGCTCCCATCAGAAAGAATTTGGCTAAATCTACAGAGTCCACTTATTATTTTTTCATTTCTTGTGATGGACTTCTGTGAAATGACCGTGAGGTAATCTAAGGAGTTGAAGTCGTTAAAACAAAGCAAGGCAAAAATAAGGTCTACCATTTGAAACAGGTGCCTCCAATCTACTAGTTATTGTGAATTTCAATCCTTCGAGGTCTTCACCCAGATCTTATTTTATATTCTTCTTTAATTCTCACTTCTGGGATTCTATAATTAAATTTACTCTAAGAAAAGAGTGTTGCCTAGTGTGATCATGGTGATATTCTGCCATTACAGCTGAATTATAAAAGATAAAGGATTTTCTCTGGAGGCAACTGTAATAAACTAAATTAATCTAATCATCTGATGCTGATCTATGTCTACTTTCAAAAGGTCCAAAAAAACCTGAAATTAAATCAAATCTTGATTGTGATGTACTGAGAAATCTAATTAAGAAAAGCATTTTATGACCTCGACATAGAAGCTCTAAAGGTTTAGAGATACAGATGCATACATTTACTACCCCTCTTGAAACACATGTTCCTGCTAAACTGATTAGATATTCCCAGCATGTAGTTTTTCTATATAACTGATGAAAGGGAACTGAAAACACAGTTGTAATTTATGTGTAGAAGTATTTCCCCTTTCAAGAAAATCAACCCCTGAGTTTGTCCTTCAAGTTTTCCACTTGTCTCCGTAAGCCTCTGATTTCTTTTGCGAAAAGATGTTGAATAACATCAGTACATGTATCTCCTAGGGCTTCTCAAAGATTAGAATAAAATAATACAAGCGAAGAAGTTGTCACATTGAGTTGTTCATAGAAATACTCAAATAAGTGGTAGTTCTCCTTATTATCAGTACGTTACCCCCACCCCAGTCTGGAATCAGAAAATCTCCTGGCCTTTCTTGCTGGTGAGATAGTTAGCTGCCTACGTGATAGGACATCCTAGAGGCTAGAAATGCCTTCTTCGTTGCTATTACAAGGGTCATGACAAGTGGATCCCAGCTTTATTTTCAGTTAAAATAGAATCTCTCCGGGAGAAGAAGGACCCTGAGCAATATAATCTTTAGAGGAAATGAGTTTATTAGATTGTTGTCCTAGAGTTTTGACTAAAGGGAAGGTGGAGTCTGAATCTAAAATCCACTAAAAGCAAAAAGGAGGAAAAAATAAGCCCCAAAAGGAGTGATCAGGACAGAGAATATTCATGAAGGCAGGAAGCTTGAGGCTGCTGTCTTCCCTCTAAGCCCCCCCTAGCTCAGTAAATAGCCCACAGCTCAATAAATAGCTGACAAATGGATGAAAGGAACTGAAGGGCCTAAAAATGAGCTGTGCATTTTCTAACATTGCCAGGACCTGTCCTGGGAGCCAGTTCTCAGAATGGTGTTCTGCCATCACTCCCAGCTGTTGCACGGAAACTAATCTTGAAAGTTGAGTGGGGCCAGGCGCGTTGGCTCATACCTATAATCCTTTGAGAGGGAGAGGCATGAAGATTGTTTGAGCCCCAGAGTTTGAGACCAGCCTGGGCAACATGGTGAGACCCCATTTCTATAAATTTTAAAAAGTAACCAGGGCGTGGTGGTACATACCTGTAAGTCCCAACTCCTCAGGAGGCTGAGGTGGGAGGATCACTTGAGCCCAGGAAGTCGAGGCTGCAGTGAGCTGTGATTGCACCACTGCACTCCAACTTGGGTGACAGAGCAAGACCCCGTCTCAAAAAAAAAAAAAGAAAAGAAAAAGAAAGTTGAGTGGGATACTTAGGCAGGGTAAGACTTTCTGCTCTTTGGGGAAAGTGAGCAAAAGATAAAATGGATGGCACAGATAATAAATACAATGAGAAGGGATCTGAATGCTGATGGCGACTCCCCGTGACATACTAGGTGGGCTGGTGAATAATGATACCTCTAGTCAACTTTTGCTTTGCTAGAAGAAAAGATTGGAAGAAAAAAAGAAAGTTCTTGAGGTAGAGTTCTCACTTGTATCTAGCCCTTTGCAGAGATGCCCAAGCCAACCTGCTTCCTCCCACCCTCGTCAATTTATCACCTGGAGATAACACATGAGAAAAAGAGACTATATGGTGCTTTTGAAAATTAAAGTCAATATACATGCATTTATTGACCACTCAGCCTCTTACTACCTGGACCAACCAGATGGGACTCTGCATTTCCTTTTCCCTACTCAGCACACATCCAATATTGCACTGCACCCTTTGCAAATTATTTTTCCATGCAAGAATTTCTCCTAATTTTTAAACCCAGTTTCATTAATATGAGATGCAAGAAATGAGGCCAACTAGACAGATCTGACCAAAGTGCCAAATCCCCAGTGATCCTTCCTCATGGTTGCATCCCTCACCCTGGCATGTGGGGTAATTCAGCAGGTATTTACTAAGCACAAAGTGAGTTTAGACCAGGATGGGAGCCCGCGTCTTGCTAACACCTCTCCAGAATTGGAGTTTAAGGGTGATTCTCCAAGTTGTAGCTCTAACAGAGGCTTCTTTTGCAAGTCTGTGAGTATTAATTTATGACTATGGTTATTCTAAGGATGGGATTTTAAGGCATAATCCTAATTTTAAATACTCTGACCTCTTGTCAATCATGTATTAGCCCTTGTGTCCCACATTTGGGGGTTAGAAAATATGAGTATTTATGATACTACAAATGAGAAAAATGAGATAAAATTGCTTTTTTTTTTAAAGGTTGAGATTAGGTTAAGGTCTATAGCAGCCAGTCAGATGGAGCCTTTAAACGTTCCATTGCTTGGCGTCATGATTAATTCTTACTGACATCCTCTCCAAGAGGCCAGTGTTTGAAATGCTCCAAGATAAGAACAAATTCAGTTCTACTAAAGAACCAAAGGATTTCTACTCCTTATGAGCCTCTCAGGCCAGATTTCTGCATGGCCAGTTTATGTGACTTGATCCTTCAGGACAGACATTCCCCACACGAAAATAACTAAATTGCAGTCTATCTCCTGCTGTCCAAAAATCCTGTAAACTAGAACAAAATGTGCCAATAAAAGTTGAACAGTGAGTTTCACTTGTGGACTGAGACTGGAGAAAAGCTGAGCTATGGTTATAGGGTTTTTTGTTTTTCTAAGTAATACAAAGCTATACAAAAAATATGTCTTTTTCTTTTTTATCAAAATGATAACTCTGCAAATAGAGCAATCTTCTGGACAGCAAATATGTGTCAGTTAAAGAAACAAATGCCATTAATGTATCATGCTTCAAGATGTCATTGCAGATGAATAGCAAAAGGACATTGAGCAATGTGAAATTTGAGTTTTTGTTTCTCAACCCAAGTCAAACTTTTACTGTAAGTTATGTGACCTTTGACATTGGAATAAAATACACTTTTTCACTTTAATATCTATTTGTTGGGGAAAAAACGATATTCTACCATCCAAGCCCAGTCACAGATAATAAAATGTTAGTATGTTTATTTCTGGGTTTTTTCCCCTGTGCATAGGTTTAAGCTAAGGAGACGTTTACTTATACGGTTATAGGAATAGTTGATATAAAATTTTAATATCTAGATTTTAAAAATTTGACCGGGCGCAGTGGCTCATTCCTATAATCCCAGCACTTTGGGAGGCCAAGGCAGGTGGATTATCTGAGGTCAGGAGTTTGAGACCAGACTGGCCAACATGGTGAAACCCCATCTCTACTAAAAATACAAAAAATTAGCTGGATGTGGTGGCAGGCACCTGTGGTCCCAGCTACTGGGGAGGCTGAGGCAGCAGAATCGCTTGAACCCAGGAGGTAGAGGTTGCAGTGAGCCAAGATTGCACCACTGCACTCCAGGCTGGGCGACAGAGTGAGACTCCATCTTAATAATAATAATAATAATAATAATAATAATAATTTTTCCATGCTATCATCAAATAGTTAGATTTTGTTTTTATGAGTTTAGAATTGAATTTTAGGCGTAAAGAGCATGTTAGGTGTTGTTTAGATCAACTCCCAGCACCTGAATAAATGCCTTCAATGCAATCCTGAACACAATCTATTTTTCTGTACAAAAATAGACAATATGGTCCATTTTTCAGTACAAAGTGTTGCTCTTGACTAAGAGTATGTTAATGAAGCTATTTGTCCTTTTTCAAAGCTTACAGTCTCAAACCATAGCCCTCATATTTGCTTAATGTTGGGTGAACAACTCAAAGGTATACAGTGCCTATCACAATACAAGAAAGATGCTTTTCAGAAACAAAGATGGTTCTTATCTAAATAAGAAGAAAGCTATCTCCATTTCCATAAAAAGGATTGCATCCTCGCCAAAGAAGATGGTAGAGTTTACATACACAGTCAAGAAGAGTGTGCGATAAAGTCATTTTTATTTTCATAAATAAAAAGTGTTTTAGTAACTGGAAGGCAGCCCATATAAAACAAGCTTTCATAATCACCATTTCCTCAAACTCTTCCCAGTGAGAGATGGGTAACCCTTGAAACTGCTCACTGGAGGAAAAATGATGATAAGGGTGTCTTTACTGTTCATTTGAGGGGTGAGTATGAGGAGGGAGTGATTATAAATTTCAAACATGATGAAATATAATTTCTTCATCATGGCTTGATTAAATATAAGATCACTTCATAGAGTTTGTTTCTCTTATATACCCACCATTTTTTCATATATATATGATTTGATTTGATATATACATATGTATACATATTGTATATAGATATGTATGTGTGTATATGAATCAAACATACTGTTTCTGTTGGAGATGGTTCTGAATCGTAAAGATTATCTGAATCTTTACCTGTGAGCAGTCTCCAAGTAAGAAGTTGAAAGGTGAAGCCTTTGACTGCTGTCGTGTCTGAGGTCATTCCGAGGATGCGGGAGACCGCTGTCCATGGCTGCATCCTCTTCACGTCAGCAGAGTTCTGTCAGGTTACTTAGCTTTCACTGCGACAGCTCTAGCATTCTGTTACTTCAAAGTGTTGTTCCTTAATATAAGCCTCTAACATTTAAACTAAAAATGTTAAATGTATCAATTCATGGGAATCATTACATATTGAATTCCTAAGAAATAAGAATGATTTGGGTGGTTTTGTCTAGACAGAATAAACACAAGAGCTGGACTATATTAACTGTTGTATATACTTTTTTAACTGGTATTTTCAGTTACTTGTGATTTTTCCGGGAAAAATAAAAATGAATTAAAGTGGAACAGCAGACTTCTAATTGGTTTTGTCTTTTGATTACATTTGACCATCAACAATGATGTAAGCCTTGGATAGAATGTTGCCTCTGAGTGCCCCACTTAAATTTCTTGTTAACCTTTGGTGTATACACCTCATTGTGCTTTTTGGAATGACTCTAAAAGCCCATAAACTAATGCTTTGCAAAGCCTAAATAAAAATGTTTGCAGCCTGTATTAGAAACACTTTCTTTTAAGATCTGAATGTAAAATAGAGGTTGTTGGTTTTTTGTTTTTTGGTTTTTTTTAAACAAATTATGCATTTGTGATCTTTGCAATATATGTATAACCAAAACCGAAAATTGCAAAGAAATTGCTTGGAGCTGATTAACTACATGCTGCTATTTAGAAATTCTACTAGAGATTATGAATGCACAAATATTTTCAGAGAAGTTGCCTCATTTACAGGACAACACTACCTGTATTTATTTATCATCTTAAGGCTAAGAAGAAATAAGGGCAGAGGTATTTTCCATAAAGCCATTATATTATGTTAGTTTTTATTAATTCAATTCTACTTACCAAGACTTTAAGGCAGGCCTTACTTTGTTTAAGGAAAAAAAAAAAAAAAAGCTAAGCTCCACAAAACAAGTGATTCAGTAATGCCCGATTCTTTAATTAGCCTGAGAGACTTATAATCCACCAGAACTAAACTAGGCAGTTAGGCAATTAGCGTGCTGTCTTCTCTCATATCAAAAAGGCTTGAATCATGGCCATTGTCATTACTTACAATTATTTCTAGTTTTTCATGCCATAATAATGGCTAATTATACTGGTTAATCACAAAACTCAGCCAATCCAAATTCACTAATAAATCAGCTAAAACATTTAGATTGCGCCATTTATAAATGTTTAGCTACACACATTTTCACAGGCTCTAGGATTAGGCATTTTTCTAAAGCTGCATTTGATGGTTTGGGTCATTCTGCTCCCTAAGAGCAGCTACAATAATGTTAATCAACTCCTTGGCCGTGAGCCTTTATTATGAAGGAAAAAAGTTAAGTGAACAAGATATCAGCCAACTCAATCACACTAGAAAATCACAGACTAAATTGAATTCAACTCAGACCTTCTTTTTGGGTTCAGGAGGCTGTTAAAATATGCTGTTCAAGGTCGGTGAGAGAAAAGCTGTTCTTCACCGCATCATGGATTCTCAGGTCCCCTGAGATTTGGGGCAGGTGGAGTCAAAATCTCCTAGGCTAGGATTCGAAGCTGCACCCCATTGCCCTGGCATAACTTTTGTTTTTTAAGTGAGCTTTGCCAGTAGGCCCGGATAGTAGAAGAAGGAGGATGCTCAGGAGAACTGAAAGAAAGTGTTTTGTAGGAAGTTGTTCATATTCTCAGGCACAAGAATCTTCTATGAAAAACTCTGGTCTTACACCCGGGGAAGAAAGACTCTCTTTTCTTTCCTCCTCCTTCTTTTCTTCTTTTTGTTTTCGACAGTCTGTTTTCTAACAGAAAAGCATAACCCACAACTTACCTGAAATGAAGAGAAAAATAAATACTACAGGATCTTTTAATGCTTTAAAGACAATAATCTCTTTCCAGTATTATTTCAAATAATTATATATGTTTGTACGATTTCAAATCTGGAACACGGGTGCCACATTCACAAAAGTAAATGAAGTTGATGTGAATGTGTAAGGGAAAATAGTGTTAGAAAGATTTATCTTACTAATTCTGCCAAATAGAAAGATTTGGGGCCAGGTGCAGTGGCTCATGCCTATAATCCCAGCACTCTGGGAAGCCGAGGCAAGTGGATCACCTGAGGTCAGGAGTTCCAGACCAGCCTGGCCAACATGGTGAAACCCCATCTCTACGAAAAATACAAAAATTAGCTGGGCCTGGTGGCATGCACCTGTAATCCCAGCTACTCGGGAGGCTGAGGCAGGAGAATTACTTGAACCAGGGAGAAGGAGGCTGCAGTGAGCCGAGATTACGCTATTGCACTCCAGCCTGGGTGACAAGAGTGAAACTCTGTCTCATAAATAAATAAAATAAATAAATAAATAAAAGATTTGGAAAGAGAATCAGTGACCTGTGATTGAGCATATTCCCTTTTGCTTTTCTTCTGTTGCTTAGAAGAAAAAAGTTGTAAAGGCTTTATGAAATTATAAATCTGTATAAAATCTGGAAAACATGATTCCCACATTAAAAAAAATAACATAAGATTTCAGATCATTCAGACATGTTTCCAACTCAGGGTTGAGGACTCTGCTGTTTGGTCCTTTTCCCAGGGAATAAAGTGAAAATCCTCCTGTGAATCACACACATTTTCTCTCTGAGTTACTGACTTTAGTCTTTTGGGGACTAGAGTAAACATGAAGAGGTCTTCAAACACACAGCATGAAATCATCACAATACAAAAGGGAGGGGTGGTTGTGTATGCTCTTCCTTCTTTCATAAAGAGTCTTTCAATTATTTTTTCTAAAATTAAGGTTATAGCTTAATCCAAGTTAAGAACTTTTTTTTAAAGACGTTTTTGAAAACGCGTCTTTACCTGGCTTAGTTTGAATGATTCAGGGTAGTTAGTTATTCATAAACGCTCATTCTCCTTGTTTTGTTCCCTCGTTTCTCAAAGTGGGGGAAAGTTTATCAATATATCAATATAAGAGAAACCATATGTAAATTCTACTTGAGAAAATGTTAAGTATAATTTTCAAGCCAAAAATCCCATTTCTGACACAAAATGTCTGCATTCAAACAAGTCATTAGAATTTCTTAAAGCTATAGATAAAGAAGTTAGGGACAGATAAGAGATGCAATGTTTAAATTATTTTATAATATTTTAAATAAGGTCCGTTCCTTTTCACCTTAACATCTGATCAGTGAATATAGCACATGTAAAGTTCAGAGAAAACCATGGAAAAGTGTATGGCTAACTCCTCCTCTAATCTTTCCATCAATCTCGTCGTGGGTAAAGATGCCTTTATTAACAGTAGTGATGCTGTTGGTTTCGCACACTAATGGCTTTCTTGTGCGCTGTGTGGCTCTGTGTATTTTGTCTGCCATTGTACAGGAATTCAAACCCATTGGTACCGCGCACAACAGAAGGGCCCAGCCTTTTGTTGCAGCTGCAAACATTGATGACAAAAGACAGGTAGTGAGCGCTTCCTATAACTCACCAATTGGGCTCTATTCAACTAGCAATATACAAGATGCGCTTCATGGACAGCTGCGGGGTCTCATTCCTAGCTCACCTCAAAAGTAAGTATCCGACTCTGCTCTGGCCACAGTCTACCTAACAGTGATAGTATGGTTTCTTTTCTTTTCAAAAGTCCAGCTCTTGCTGTTTTATTTTTACTTTCCTGAAGGCACTATCAGATTTCTCTTTTAAAGACAAGCATCTAAAACATGTTTCTAATTGCTGTGGGGCCCGGTCCGCCAGTGCCTGACCATTTAGTGGATAGATGGTTGAAAAGAAGAGATCGTCCTGGTTCCATCATTACCTTTGCTAGTTATGACGATAGTTGGTGGTAAATAATCCTCTCTGTACAATTATCATTCGTTTAATCTTATCTGAAAAAGAATTCGTCTTCCACTGAGGGGCCTTTTTAACGCTTTGTTTTTACAGGATGTGAACTACTTTGAACACAAGCACAATATTCGGCCCAAACCTTTCATAATCCCGGGCCGAAGCAGGTCATAAGCTCTGAGATTGTGAAGTTTGCAGTGCATGCTTCTTAAATCAGTTCTTACTAATCATCGAGAAAAGTAACTTGTAGATGTTTGGAGTGGCTTTTCTCATTGCGAAGCTTATTTCAAAAGCAAAAAGAAACAAACTCACTTAGCAGAGTACAGAAGCCAAATAACTTTCATTTCCAAGAGTAAATATTGACAGGATTACAGAGCTGTGAAATTTTATGCAATCACCACGTGTATTTATAGCGAACACCCCTGAGGCTCTGGGGATCCCATCCAGAACACCGTGACCTTTGAGTCGGGCAGTCGGTATATCTATCCCAGGTCAGGAAAGCCCTGCCAGCGAGAGCAAGCATGGAAACCAGCCCCGGTTAGGAGCAAGGAATCAGGTGAACAAGACAGAATGATAAGGAGCAAGCTCTTCCTTCTCGTCTCTCAGTAGAGAAACTGATCATCTTCAGATCATCCTTTTCAAATATCTTCTCTAGAAATTGAACTCCAACCTAAGGGGAAAGAAAATAATGCCCTGTATTGCCAAATCAGGAAACAGTGACTTCAGGAAACCTCAGTTCCATCCTTCTGACCTCAGCTAAGCCGGTCAGCCCACAGGAAGGAAGCTGGTGGTTAGACTGGATTGATTCTGACAGGAACACTGAATATGATTTACCGCAGCTGTTGCAAACTGGTGGCCCATAGGTGGATTTATTTCACAGGCATGTTTTATTTAACCTTTTTGTTTAAAAAAAATAATGTAAGTGCCTTTAGACAGAACATTTAAACTCACCATCTTGTCAAAATGCGCATCACTCTTAAGTGTGTGAGACGTGGCTCATTTTCATACATATGTGACCTCCTGGCCCCTCTAGACACCCGAGCTTATGACTCCTGCCATAGGCTGTGGAGAGGGGGTCATCCCTTCTGTATGATTTCCATGTCCAGACCTTTCAGTAAGCTACAGGCAGAGTCGGGTGATTGTCTCAAAACATGCCGGACAATTCTTGTGATATCAGATCCAGGAAGGAGCCCTGGACTGGAGGAGCAGGAGAAAGGCGTTAAGAAGGCAACCATGAGTGAACATATCTTCCTCCACTAGAACGTGAGCTCAATGTCTGCAGGGGCCTGGTCTGACTGGCTCAACATTGTACACCCAGCACCTAGAAATGAGACAGAATAAATGCTCAATAAGCGACCATCTACGAACAGAAAAAATAAACGCCCAATAAATGCTTACTGCATAAAGGAATCGAATCCTGAGGGTGCACACCATTTCCCGAGCGAGTGGCAAGAGTCCAGAGCTGTCTCGCTCCCGATGCTGGCAGCTCTGTGTCCTCTCCTGCCTCTCTCTGTGTGTTCCCTCGTTCCCATTCTGTTCTCATCTGCATCTTTTCCGTTTCTCCACTTTCAGCAGCTTCCCCACCCCAGCCCAATCCCAATAACAAAACACTGGATTTAAAGTGTAAATGATACAATATTTTACTGTTGACTATATACAACTTCCCAAAAGAGCACAGTAAAATTAATAACTTGCATGCTTTTCAGGTTAGTGTGACTAAGTCCACCCACACCAGTTCTAGGGCTTCAGAAGGCTTGGATAAAGTGATATGTTAGAGTAACACTTATCCTGCCTTTACTAAAAACCTGTAACATTCAATTTTATAAAAAGTCAGGAAAGTCAGAGAATCCTAGGTATATAATCGCCTTTAAAAAATGTTTTTCATTTTAACTTAAACATGGGGATAATGACAAGCCGCTCATAATGTCATTTGAAGATAACACCTTTTAATATAGCTGAATTTGGAAGGGAGGAGGAGAGAAACAGAAATGAGGGGATTTGCTTAAAAAACAGATGCCAGTGCACAAATCTTAAAGAACTATAAGGCCTGGTGTGGTGGCTCACACCTGTAATCCCAGCACTTTGGGAGACAGAGGTGTGCGAATCACGAGGTCAGGAGTTTGAGACCATCCTGACCAACATGGTGAAACCCTATCTCTACTAAAAATACAAAAAATTAGCTGAGCGTGGTGGCAGGCGCCTGTAGTCCCAGCTACTTAGGAGGCCGAGGCAGGAGAATTGCTTGAACCCGGGAGGTGGAGATTGTAGTGAGCTGAGATCATGACACTGCACTCCAGCCCGGATGACGGTGTGAGTCTTCAAAAAAAAAAAAAAAAAAAGAAGCAGTAGAATTGTTAAAGAGTGCCCCCAACATCCTTCTTCTCTTCCTGTGCCTCCTCACTATTTGCTGTAACTTCTGAATTTTTTGTTCCCACCAAACTATTCTTCATCAAGGTGGAATTGTAAGTGGCTGCATACCAACCTACAACTACATGTGTTTTTAACTTTTAAAACAACTGTAGTTTTTGTTCGGGTGCATACTACTTGTACATGTTTATGGGGTACATGTGCTGTTTTGATACATGCATACAATGTGTAATGATCAAATCAGGGTAATTGGGGTATCCATCACCTCGAGCAGTCACTTTCTTTGTGCTTTGAAACATTCCACATCCACTCCTCTAGTTATTTTGAAATATATAAATAATTGTTGTTAACCAGTCACCCTATAACTACACTGTTATGAACTTCTTTAATCCAAAGTAAGTTGGACATGCTAGTGCTGGGCATGGTGGCTCACACTTGTAGTCCCAGAACTTTGGGAGACCAAGGTGAGCAGATCACCTGAGGTCAGGAGTTTGAGACCAGCCTGGCCAATGTGATAAAACCCCATCTCTACTAAAAATAGAAAAATTAGCCAGGCATGGTGGTGCACGCCTGTAATTGCAGCTATTCAGGAGGCTGAGGCATGGGAATCACCTGAAGCCGGGAGGCAGAGGTTGCAGTGAGCCGAGATCATGTCACTGCACTCCAGCCTGGGTAACAGAGTGAGACTCTGTCTCAAAAAAAAAAAAAAAAAAGTAAGTTGCACATGCTAAATTGTTAACAGCTTAATTTCCCTGGGGTTTTACTATTAGCTATGGTTCTTTTGATTATTTCATCATGACTGAAGCCTTTTAAAAGACTGGTGTTTTCACATGCAAATATATAAAATTTTTAAGGCTAAAGCTACAGTTAAATACATATGTAAGGTATTTTAGATCCAAGTGATAAAATACAATCCTATGAGTGGTTTTTGGACAAGTTGCTTCCAGAAGTATGCCCCAAAATGTCTGTACACACCCCAGAGAAATTAGCAATCTGTCAAATGATGTATCTGGGCATGAAGTAATTGACTGCATTATCAACCTCACGAGTGGCCTTGCCAAGTCACTAAGTCAGTCTCAGAAAATCTCATTAGCATCTACCTTTCCAGGTCATCAGGAACAAGTCGTGGTGACCCATGATGATATATCCCCGGTGATAGCCACAGTGACTGGAATCCATGAAAACCCGTTTTACTTAAAGGATCAGTTTAAAAGATCTTTTTAAATTGGCCCAGAAATGTATAAAAGTTCATCCTTGTTTGCTTAGCGTTCATTTCTCATTTATTTAATAGACATGGGCCTGATTGATAAAGGAACTAGGAATGCATGCTCAACTAAAATTACATAGTGCACAAATATGCATTTACTATTGACCCTCAGAACATGGGTTTAAACTGTGCAAGTTCACTTATATGTGGATTTTTTTTCCAATAAATATGTTGGAAAAATTTTTGGAGATTTGCGACAATTTGAAAAAGGTCACTAACTGTAGCCTTGAAATATCAAAAAAATTAAGAAAAAGATTTGCCATGAATGTATAAAATATACATAGATAGTAGTCTATTTAAGTGTTAATAGACTGTTTATCTGTAAAACTTCCGTTCAACAGTAGGCTATTGGTAGTTAAGTTTTGGAGGAGTCAAAAGTTATACATGACTTTTATAGCAGAAAAATATTACTGATAACTACTATAAAACATGACATAACTGTAAGTTCTAAATTGATCATAGTTTATCTGCCCAGTACGGGCACTATGTCTGGCACATAGTAGGGTAAGAGTAGTTATAAATGTCAGTCGAGTAGGTTCATTATTGGGAGGCTGAAGTCTCCCAAGATTTAACTCTGTTTCAAATCCCTAAACTGATTTCATAAGCTTCATTACACTCAGGTTAAATCCACGTGATCCTGACTAAACTGCACTGCAACTGAAAATGTCCTCACATTCTTTTACCAGCTGCAGGCCATTTCAAGAGTCAGTATAGACCCTACAAAATGGTGAATAGCCCACTTGACATTTTGGTATGTGATCTAAACATTGTACAGTCTGGGTTTTCAATAGGTTCTCAAAAGGCAGGAAGTGAAGGAGCAAGCTCGTATTCACCTGTCTGGTTTAGGTTATGTAGGTAGTTAAATTGGATAACACAAGACAAAAAAAAAAAAAAAATTTAAACCCATTTAGTGACATGAGTTCTCCAGACTAATCAGGATGCAACATTGCTGGAGTGGAAAAAGTTCCTGCTCAATATCATTTTGGTTTCCTATCTTTATATGGGCTGAAGTTAGCATTAATACCTCTAGAGAGTAAATGCAGATATGAGGCCATACTTGAGACCAGAGACAATCTGGACTTAGAGGTAAACACACCATATACATCCATTCTCTGTCTTGAGCTTACAGCGACACTAACTGGAAAGTATGATAGATGTGTATATTAATACTAATATTTATTTTTGCTTTGTCTTAAATGACTATGCTTTTTTTTACAAAAATCTCTTGGTATCTCTCATGCACGTGGGAAAATGGACTTTTTAGTCACTAGCATGTCAGTTGTTAACTGACCCCTATCCAGTTTCCAAATAGAATGTGAAATCTCCCTAGTTCTTCGATTTGCATGACTGGGCTTTGACGTTTTAATAAGTCCCTGAAATGCATCTTTAAAAGGAAAAGGGAAATATGCATGGGATAGATGTGTGCTTCTGAAATTGTGCATAGAATAGCTACGTAAGAAATATAAGCATCAAAAGAGTGAACGACCACTTTATTTCTCCTCTAATCATTCCTATCAAGGTGACAAGCATTTATTGGTTTTTTTCTAGGGCTTGTATTCAACCACTGAACAGCTGTCTTAAAGTGTACTCCTCACAGAATTAAAGAGTAAAAATAGAAAATATTAAAAGAGTAACAAAATATTTACAAGATAGCCTTAAAACATAATCTTTACCATAAAACCTGCAAGTTACCAATTACTATTTAATTAAAGCTCAACTGTGTTACTGAAACATACTTCTGATTTTGAAATGTTGAGCCCAAATATGTGATTTCATCTTCATGCTGCATATTCGGTGTTCACTAAAACTTGAATTTTAAATGTTGCACTTGAGAAATGTAAAAGGATGTCCAGCCAATGTAATTTTCCTTCATCATTTGTCTGTGATATTGACCAGTTTTAAAGTCTTTGGCCTATTTTTAAAAAGTGAGGATAGCTGCAAATTTTCTACTTACTTCATATACAACTTTTCTACATGTAACCCTCAACTTACACATTGCCTCATAGAACAGAGCCAAAAAATGCAGTATCACCTGTACCTTTTAATTTTATTAAACTTTTTTCAATCACGAATTTTTCAACATCTTCCCTTTTTAAACAAATTCTAGTGACAAATCAAGATTTGGTTTTATTTTGATGTAATTCACCTCTCACTTTTGTCTTCAATTCCTTTTAACCTCTCTGTACCTGTTCTCTGTGTTCTTCTGTCTGGACTGTCTGGCTCCCTGTGCCATCTGTGTGTGACGTGGTCATTAACACAGTGGATGCAGTACCCCCTCCGGGATTGACTGTGGCAGTGGACGCAGCACCCCTTCTTCTGTCAGTACTGTTAGTACCATTTGCCCAGGTGACTTGAAAGTGGCGGCTAAGCTGGCCCCTAACATTCCTTTGGAAATGGAACTTCCTGGTGTGAAGATTGTACATGCTCAGTTTAATACACCTATGCAGTTGTACTCAGATGACAATATTATGGAAACACTTCAGGGTCAGGTTTCAACAGCCCTAGGGGAAACACCTTTGATGAGGTAATACGAATCTTTTTGAACCATGGGCATATTAACTAAACACGTGGGCAGTGTCAGCTTTACGGGTGTCTTTTAACATTGTCTTAATGGAAAGAAAGCTATGTGAAAAGCTTTTTAAAAATACTAAGGATTTATTGCAAATATCTAGGCTTGATGATAAAGGTGATTTGGGGAATTATCTAAGTAGAGCTTTATGTGTCCGATAGCAATAAAATGAAATCCTGTAAGGACCAAATGTATATGTCTCTCAAAAGCTACAATGTACTTTACAAATGTGTGGTGTAACACTTCTCAAAGTTATTTATAATCTAGTATACCCTATGTCCTTTGGGGATCAAAAATGAGGAAGGAGGTGGGAGGTTTACAGGAGTGTTATGAGATGATTCTTCTCTCTTCTGATAGAGCTTGTGGAGAGGTCACTATTTACCCATTTAAAATGTTTATTGTACGTGAAGGTTTTTGGGTGAATACCCTCAGGCTATTAATGTAGATATTGAATTTTTGCTGGTCTTTTTTGACTCATTTTTTCTTTGTTATAACTCTTTGTTCACAGTACTTTTGCCATAAAGATTTTGATTAAAAATATTTATTATAGGATAAAATCTTATTGCTTCTTTCACTATTACAGAGTCACTATTTATAAATTAAATTATTATAATGTTTAAGAGTGTTAAATAGTGATATCCCAAAGCTATCTCTTGGGATGAACACATTGAATTAATAATAGTGTAAGATATCTCAAAGCCATTTTCAAATATGACATAGGTAATAAAAATATTACAGATAGTATGTTTTCTAGATAATGCAATAAAATGATATAAAATAATAAAGTTTTTAGTGTTAAACATATAGTATTATGATAAAATTCTTTATTGTCCATTATGAATATATTTGTAGAAAGCATGTTAAAATAAAGCTGCTGTCGTTATAGTAAATGAATTTTAATGTGGCTATTTTTAAAAGACAGTGCAGTCAATTACAGCAGATATAAAAATGTAAGTTTCTATATTACAGGCTTTCAAACCCTGAGATGTTAAATTCCTAGAATTTACAAGTAAAATGATACCCTTATTATTTCCAGGGGTTGACAAATTAGCCTTAAAACTAAAAACATATTAAACCATATACTTTTTGTTTAATATCAAAAGTAAATCTGAATTTTACTGACAGTTTGATGACTGAGAACAATCTAACTGGGTGCTTACTGCTGCACTTTCCGTCATGTGTATATTGCCTTTTCTCTGGGAAAAGTTAATTTTGTTCACATCTATCATTATATATCCATCAGACTCAAGTCTTGTTTTTCTTAATTACTATTTCCTGACAATTATCTTTTACTTTCCTTCCAAAGTATTTTGCCAAGTGGAGGAGTGTGGATGCAACTCCTCGATTTGTTGTTCAATGACATTTCCAAGGCAGCCTTGTGAATTCACATTATGCTTTTAACTATACTAGAGATTCACTTGAAAATACTAGACCTCTGTTCAGGAGTGGCTGTGCATAGAGTAATGGCTGAGTATTGATGTCTGTGGCCTCTTGCACGTCTGGTGCCTCCCAGCGCCTGACGATGCTCCCCGCTGTGCCTGTGTTTCAGCGAGCCCACGGCCTCGGTGCCCCCCGAGTCGGACGTGTACCGGATGCTCCACGACAATCGGAATGAGCCCACACAGCCTCGCCAGTCGGGCTCCTTCAGAGTGCTCCAGGGAATGGTGGACGATGGCTCTGGTGAGCAGCCGCTGACACCCGCTGAAATGTATTGATAGAGGCCACTGCAGGTGGCGGGACGGGGAGGACAGCAAACGTACTGGGAACAAAAGTCTAAAACTTGGTTTTAATTGGGAGCCAAGTGAATTTTTGCTCAGAAGGATAGGATATGGATGGTGCCTAGTTTAAAAAAGGAGATTCCGGGACATGTCCAAGTAGCCACCAACTGAAGTCATAAAAGGACACCAAAGACAAATTGCATTAATGGTTGTCAAGGGCTAACTCAGCTTACAAGTCATGAGATATCGTTTTAAACAAATATTGTCAAACTTCTCAGCCTCCCCCCACACTCTGGAGTATCACCATCATCAAAAACTAAACAACACTCTAACAAACCCTTGCTATGTTCCATGTTCTGTGAAAAGTATTTTGCACACATTATCATTTAATCTTCACAGGAACTTGGGGAGGTGAGCCTATTATTTGCCCTACTTAGCAAATGAGAGGCGAGGGATGGGCAGGTGGCCTTGTGAAAGGCCACACAGTCAGTGAGCCACAGACCCAGGTCTCCAGCCCACTCCCGTGATCTTCAGGGCTCCTGCCCTGACCTATGCTTCTCCATGCCCAAAAGATATAGACTGTCCTTTAAAAGCCACACAAAAATGCAGAATGTCCCATTAGGATGGCTACTGTAGAAAGCATGGAGAATAACAAGTATTGGTGAGCATATGGAGAAATGGGAACCCTGTGCATTACTGAGGGGAAGGTAACAGGGAGCAGCCACCCTCGGGGAGAATGGCAGCTCCTCGAAAAGTTAGTGATCCCGCAGCCCCACTCCTAGGAATATACCCCAAAAGACTTGAAAGCAGGGACTCAAACAGATTCTTTTTGTTTTTGAGACGGAGTCTTGCTCTGTTGCCCAGGCTAGAGTGGGTGGCGCATCTTGGCTTACTGTAACCTCTGCCTCATGGGTTCAAGTGATTCTCCTGCCTCACCCTCCCGAGTAGCTGGGATTACAGGCACCTGCCACCATGCCTGACTAATTTTTGTATTTTTAGTAGAGATGGGGTTTTACCTCTTGGCCAGGCTGGTCTTGAACTCCTGATCTCATGATCCACCCGCCTTGGCCTCCCAGAGTGCTGGGATTACAGGCGTGAGCCACCGCGCCCGGCCTGTATGCCAGCATTTATCTTACTCACAGTAGCCCAAAGAGGGAAAACACCCAATGTCCATCGAATGATGAATGGATAAGCAAAATGTAGTGTGCACATACAATGAAATGTTTTTCAGTCTTAAAAGGAATTAAATTCTGACACATGGTGCACCATGAATGAACTTTGAAAACACTATGTGAAGTGAAAGAAGCCAGACACAAAGAGGCAAATATTGTATGATTCCATTTATTTGAGAGATCCAGAATAGGCAAATCCAAGAGACAGAAAACAGAATGGAAGTTACCAGGGGCTATGAGCAGGAGCACAGGGAGTTACCGTTTAATGGGTACAGTTTCTGGGAGGTGAAGAAATGGTTCCGGAGGTGGATATGGACAGTGCTTGCACAGCATTATGAATGTACCTAATGTCACTGAATTGCACCCCTAAACGTGGTGAAAATGGTAAATTTTATGTATATTTTGCCACAATAAAAAATAATGCCCTCCGCTCCTTTGAGCGTTTTGTAACAGTTTCCTCCAACCACAACAACAAAATAAATGTTTTCTCTAATTCCATTCTGTAATGCCCGATTTCAGAACAACGTCCCTTATGATTGCATCAGTCCTGTTCGGAATATGACAGTGCAGATGCAACTGAAGGCTAAAGTGCACAGTTTAAAATAGAAGCTTAGCACAAGCTGCAGCCAGCTGTTCCCTAGCCATACATGGAAACGCTTTGCTTTTCAGATGACCGTCCGGCTGGAACGCGGAGTGTGAGAGCTCCGGTGACGAAAGTCCATGGCGGTGCAGGCGGGGCACAGAGGATGCCGCTCTGTGACAAATGTGGGAGTGGCATAGTGTAAGTGTCATTTTTAACCCTGGAATTTACAATACCGCTTGGCGACAGTTCATTTCTTCTACTTTAAGACTTTATAGACTAAAGGCAATTATGAAAACCAAACTTCTGTTCATCAACTTGAAACATAGGTCCCCAACATTTAACACATTATGACTGTCACTCCTTAGATATACCTCCAAATTGTCACATCATATGAATCAGCAATTTTGACTTACAATTTCAGAATACTCTCATGAAAAAAAAAATACCCCAAATGTATGTTGAAAAGTCACTTCTAAGAATCATGACTTCACTTTAAACTCCCCCACCCCTGTTAATGTCTAGTCTTTAGTAAGTGTATACATTTAGTATACATAGTATCCTCCTCTGTATAAACACAGGGAAACAAATGCAGCATGAGGATGTTAATTAAAATACATTATCTTTACCCAGTTTAAGTTACACAGATTTTGAAACAAAATATTGAAAAACTACTGTCAGCTTCTATTACAAGGAAATATTTATTTATTTATTTATTTGGAGACAGAGCCTTGCTTTGTCACCCAGGCTGCAGTGCAGTGGCACAATCTTGGCTCACTGCAACCTCTGCCTCCTGGGTTCAAGTGATTCTCCTGCCTCAGCCTCCCCAGTAGCTGGGATTACAGGTGCCCGCCACCACACCTGGCTAATTTTTGTATTTTTGGTAAGAGGAGGTTTCACCATGTTGGCCAGGCTGGTCTCCAACTCCTAACCTCAGGTGATTTGCCCGCCTCAGCCTCCTGAAGTGCTGGGATTCCAGTTGTGAGCTGCCGCGCCCAGTGGGGACCTTATGTTTAAATAACCACACTTGCTAGTTCAGGATCAAGTCAACCAAGATAATTCTGACATCCTCACGGCATTCGTGCCATGTGGACACATCCCCATCCCATTATTCCATTCCCCTGCCATGAATTCACACACTGATGTGTCCTCTGTCCGGTTAGCCAGGATACATCCCAAGAGGGCAGTGGGGGATAAACCTGGTTAGGGCAAGAGGAGGAACGTGGGACCAAAAGGTCAAAGCAGGGCAGGGAGCTCAGAGCAGAGAGGCCCTCAGTAAAATACAATAGTGCCTGACATTACCAGAAGCAATCATTGTGCCTAAGCTGGAGTAAACTGTTCACAGTAGAAGCTAGTCCACCCACCCCAAAGGAATTCCATCTCTGCTCTTTGATCTGTTTTCTCTTGCTCCATTGAATAAAGGCTGGACCACCCAGATGGAAAGCAATCAGAGAGACTCTGTTCATTGGGTAGATGACCACTCCGTCAAAAGCAGAATTTTTTGCAGAGGGGTTGGTCTTGTCTCCATCATGTCTCCCTCTTCAAAGAAATGGTGAGGAAAGATCATGAAGTAGGATCCTACAAATTTTCTATTAAGGACTCTTTTGAAAATCTGAACCTAGTCCCACGTCAACACCAGAGAGAAACGTGGGATGGCTTGTTGTGGATATCCTAGATCTCCATGACAATTACATACAGTTTCACGGCTGTGCATGTTTTCACAGCTGGAGGCCATTGTTTCCTGACTGTGAAATAGAGAACACCTGCCTTCTCTGTTGGGTTCTCTCCTTTGTCTCAATTTTTGCTCTGTGGTTTTTTAACTTGAGCTCATTTTCTTCCCCAACAGCGGTGCAGTGGTGAAGGCACGGGATAAGTACCGGCACCCTGAGTGCTTCGTGTGTGCTGACTGCAACCTCAACCTCAAGCAAAAGGGCTACTTCTTCATCGAAGGGGAGCTGTACTGCGAAACCCATGCAAGAGCCCGTACGAAGCCCCCAGAGGGCTACGACACGGTCACTCTGTATCCCAAAGCTTAAGTCTCTGCAGGCGGGGCACGCACGCACGCACCCACGCACACTTACACAGGAAGACGCCCATGGCTTTGGGCAGAAGGATTGTGCAGATTGTCAGCTCCAAATCTGAAGTCAGGGCTTTAGACCTTTATCCTATTGCTTATTGAGGAAAAGGAATGGGAGGCAAACGCCTGCTATGTGACAAAAACATACACTTCGCTATGTTTTGCAACCCTTTTTGTCTGGGGCTAGCAATAATGATATTTAAAGCAATAATTTTTTGTATGTCATACTCCACAATTTACATGTATATTACAGCCATCAAACATGTAAACATCAAGATATTTGAAGAAGTCTAATTGTCTTTCCTTGACAAGTTGATTTTGCAATTGTGGTAAATACCAAATAACAATCTTGTATTCTAACATAATCTGCAGTTGTCTGTTTCTGTTTTAACGATTACAGTGCATGTTAGGGAGAAAGTCCCTGAATTTCTTTAGTTTTATATTCAAACAATTATGCCACTGGATGCAACAAACATAATAAATACATAAAAGATTTTAAAAATACCTAATGAAGTGGCATTCATTGAATTCAAATAAAATCAACATTTCAATGAGAGAACCCAATCATATTTTAACATGTACACTAATAAATATTTTAAGATAAATGTGGTTTCTTCTTATTACTCTTATAAGCCCAAAATTTCTGATGATAGGCGAAGCGCTGAAATTTGCTAAAAGTAATTCAGTCTCTTTCAAATTAAAAGTTTCACTTGCTTCAACAGAGTCTCTTTCAATTTAAATATCTCTTTCAGATCAATAGTCAGACTGAAGGTTCAAAGTCCATCACAGCTGTTTCTCAGGCTCAATGGTTCACCACCTCCTCCTCTTCCCAAGATGGCATCTCCAGGAGGAAACAGTTTAGAGGACTTCCTAAGGAGGTCAGGGGGTGCTGGTCTCCTGGGATCCTGCTTGTATCCACTGTTGAAATCCTTGGTTTCACTTGTGATCTGTGGTCTGTTTTCTTGACATAGTTGGGGCCAGGCAATAATCCCACCTCCACTGCCACCTCCAAAACTCTCAGCTCAGCTTTCCTGGAGTCACGGATCATCTGTCTGAGACATGCACTCCGCCTGGCCCTGGAGCAGGCAGCCTACCTTGCAGGCTCTGCACCGTGTTACCTTGCCTCTCACCCAGGGTGGCCACAGGGAAATGCCCTTGACTTGCATCTCTCACCTACTTTCCATGTTCCCCACTGGGGACATACAGGAACTTCTGAAACTGTTCCCTCAGGTTCAAACCACGGGGAACCAGCAGGGTGAAGACCCTCAGACCCTCTGTCTCACTACCTTGTGTCACATGGTCATCTCTACCCCACCGCAGCTGCTGTCTGGCCTGGAACAAGTGTTCTCCTCCCATAAGGTCCCAAACGGGACACAAGTTTTATTGCTCTGGGATTCTCCCAAACTTAACTGACTCTTTCTGACCCTGACCTGTTCAGGATTTTGACCACGTGAGAGGAGCCAAAACACGTGCCTGGCGCCTGTAGGCATTTGACATTGCAACTCCTGTGCCAACAAATGCATTCACTAACAGCTATTAAAAAAATAAAACAGACTTTTGAGATCAAAGAAATGAATGTATCCAAAATACATGTTTGTTCAACAGTCATTTTCAAACATTTTGTTCTGGGAAGGAGATAAACTGAAAAGTTTAGAAAGCAAATGAATGGTAACTGACTTCAAAAACCTGAGAAACTTAAAACTCAAAGTAGCAATGGAGAAAACCATAAACCAACCCAATTTACTCTTTAGAATCTTAAAAGGCATGGCAATGGGCAGCACCTGGCATTTCTGGACCCGAGGATAAAGGTGCGACTACCATAAGGAGAGCTGAGTAGAAGCTGTTTCAGAAGCACTTATTCCCTTGAGCAGGGGTCCCCAAACCCCTGTGTGGCCTCAGACGGTCTGTGGCCTTTTAGCAACCAGGCCGCACAGCAGGAGGTGAGCAGCGGGCTAGCGAGCAAAGCTTCATCTGTATTTACAGCCGCTCCCATTGCTCGCATTGCCACCTGAGCTCCGCCTCCTGTCGGATCAGAGGCAGCACTAGATTCTCAGAGGAGCACGAACCCTGTCGTGAGCTGCGTATGCGAGGGATCTAAACTGTGCGCTCCTTATGAGACTCTAATGCCTGATGATCTGTCCCTGTCTCCATCACCTCTAGATGGGACCATCTAGTTGCAGGAAAACAAGCACAGGTTCCCACTCATTCTATATGATGGTGAGTTGTATAATTATTTCATTATATATTACAATGTAATCATAATAGAAATAAAATGCACAATAAACATAATGCACTTGAATCATCCCCAAACCATCCCCTACTGCCCCCATCTGTGGAAAATTCTCTTCTGTGAAACTGGTCCCTGGTACCAAAAAGGTTGGGGACCTCTGCCCAACAGGCTCCCCCTGCTAGGTACTATCTGGAAAAGGTAAAACAGAGCATCTCCCAATTGGAAGATGGAAGCACAGTTGATGGTATGTGTACCATCCTGCAAAGAGGGTAGATTAACAATGAAAGATTCGGCCGGGCACAGTGACTCATGCCTGTAATCCCAGCACTTTGGGAGGCCGAGGTGGGTGGATCACGAGGTCAGGAGTTCAAGACCAGCCTGGTGAAGATGGTGAAACCCCGTCTCTACTAAAAATACAAAAAAATTAGCCAGGCCTGGTGGCAGGCACCTGTAAGACCAGCTACTCGGGGGGCTGAGGCAGAGAATTGCTTGAAACCGGGAGGTGGAGGTTGCAGTGAGCCAAGAGCATGTCACTGCTCTCCAGCCTGGGTGACAGAAGGAGACTCCATCTCAAAAAAAAAAAAAAAAAATGAAAGATCCATGAGAAAAGTGTACATTAGACATTATATTGTACATGCATCTACATTGTTAGATATTAGCATTTTCCTTAAATTTATATTTTATGTCGTAGAGTATATAATAAACTGCTTAAGTTCAGATGTTTAATAAGAAGCTTTTTATAGTAACAAAATGTAGTATGTTCTAATCTGAAATTTGAGAGAGATATGGCTTAAATTTGATCATTTAGACTGTGTAACTAAGGCAGGTCCTAAAATTGCATGCTCATTACTTTGAAGAAAAGTCATTCTTTTGACAATTAAATCTCGAAATGTAAACATGTAGAGGAATTACATACAGAATTAAAACAGAAATGAATACTAAGTGAACATTTTTTTTTTTTTTTTTTTTTTTTTTTTTTGTGAGACGGAGTCTCGCTCTGCCGCCCAGGCTGGAGTGCAGTGGCCGGATCTCAGCTCACTGCAAGCTCCGCCTCCCGGGTTCACGCCATTCTCCTGCCTCAGCCTCCCGAGTAGCTGGGACTACAGGCGCCCGCCACCTCGCCCGGCTAGTTTTTTGTATTTTTTAGTAGAGACGGGGTTTCACCGTGTTAGCCAGGATGGTCTCGATCTCCTGACCTCGTGATCCGCCCGTCTCGGCCTCCCAAAGTGCTGGGATTACAGGCTTGAGCCACCGCGCCCGGCCGTGAACATTATTTTTAATATATAAAGTACAGAATGAAAACAGGCATGTTGAAAAAAATTAAAACTCTAAAAATGCAAACAAATGCAAAAGCAATATTTCCCCCATGCTAGCATTTTGTTTTTCAATAATGAATTCACACCAGGAATCCTATATAGAAATTCATGCCATGAAAAATAATGCCAACCAGTTTTGATTTAGCTCACAGAAAATCATTTTCTTACAAAACAGACTAGCCACTGTGTTTAGATTTATAAGCTTATGAAAGCTAAGAATGATCAATGAAATGATCTATGATTAAGAATTGGGTGCCTATGAACTTTGGATGCATTATTAATTAAATTGCTATATTTTTCAGAGGAAACATAATATAGAGCTACTCCACTGTCTGCCAATAGGGAGACTGATTGAATGAAAACAATTCTAGTTGTCGCATATTTTTGCACCCGTGTAAGCAGCATAAAGTAAAGCTTAATGGTTAATGTGAGCCACAAACAGTTTACCCAACTCTACAGGTGATAAAGCTCACCAACTGCCCAGCACAGGAACACTCCAAGCTAAGTAGAATGGAGCTTTACGGTTTCTTCTATCAACAACTTTAGTTGCAAAAGTTTGCCAAGTTGTCCTTTGAGCAGATCTAATTTCAGTCCTAAGAAAAACTGCTACTTGTAACAATTACTCTCTATTATCATGTCATGGTGACCTAATGTTCTTTTTAAAATTTATGCTCTTCCAATTGTATCTAAAGCATAAAAAAAGAAGACTGAAGAAAGAATGAAGGCATTCAGATAATTCAAGTAAATAAACCATTTGCCTGATCTATATGATTATTTCAAGATAATCTCTCAGGTGTCTATTCATTTTGGAGAGCACTCAATAAATATTTATTGAGCACCTATGAAGTAAAAGATGTTGAAAGCTACACATAACAAAATAGATTTTTAAATATTTCATCTATATTCACAAGTTGACTTTTTTCTTTATTTTATTTTATTTATTTATTTTTTTTTTTGAGAGTTTCACTCTTGTCACCCTGGCTGGAGTGCAATGGCATGATCTCACCTCACTGCAACCTCAGCCTCCTGGGCTCAAGCCATTCTCCTGCCTCAGCCTCCTGAGTAGCTGGGATTATAGGCGTGCGCCACCACTCCTGGTTAATTTTTGTATTTTTAGTAGAGACACGGTTTCACCATGTTGGCCAGCCTGGTTTTGAACTCCTGACCTGTGGTGATCCTCCTGCCTCGGCTTCCCAAAGTGCTGGGATTACAGGCATGAACCACCACACCCGGCCCCTTTTTGTTTTTTTGTTTGTTTGAGACAGAGTCTCACTCTGTCACCCAGGCTGGAGTGCAGTGGTATGATCTCATCTCACTGCAACCTCTGCCTCTTGGTGAGATCTCAGCTCCCTGCAACCTCTGCCTATTGGGCTCTAGCAATTCTCCTGTCTCAGCCTCCCGAGCAGCTGGGACTACAGGCGTGTGCCACCACACCCGGCTAATTTTTGTATTTTTAGCAGAGATGGTTGTTTCACCACGTTGACCAGGCTGGTCTCAAACCCCTGACCTCAGGTAATCCGCCCTCCTCAGCCTTACAAAGTGCTGGGATTACAGGCGTGAGCCACCGAGCCCAGTCTACAAATTGATGTTTTAAAGCTAATTAGAATGTTATGTGTGGTTGATTTGGAAACAAAGTACCTATAAGAAGTGGTTATCTTGTTGAAATTACTTTCAGATTTCTTAGTAATATTATCCATCATTCATAAAAAAAAAAGAAAAAAAAATAACATAAAATTAGGCCTGGCGAGGTGGCTCATGCCTGTAATCCCAGCACTTTGGGAGGCTGAGGCAGGCGGATCACAAGGTCAGGAGATCGAGACCATCCTGACTAACACAGTGAAACCCCGTCTCTACTAAAAATACAAAAATTAGCCAGGCGTGGTGGCCGCGCCTGAAGTCCCAGCTACTCGGGTGTCTGAGACAGGAGAATGGCGGGAACCTGGGAGGTGGAGCTTGCAGTGAGTGGAGATCAGGCCACTGCACTCCAGCCTGGGCCACAGAGCAAGATTCTGTCTCAAAAAAAAAAAACAAAACAAAAAAAACACATACAATTAGATATTAACATTAGCTTTTTAAATCCCTGAAAACTTTGTCTCAGTGTGCAGAGAATGTCCAAGAAATGTCAGCATGTCATAATTCATGAAAACCCAAAGCACAATTCCATTCTCCAAATTATTCAAAAAATAATACAATATCGAAAACCTAGTTGCTACTGCGTCGGTAAGTATGGCAAATGGATAAATAGATTTTAAATAAAGATTATATTAAATACCAAATGTTTACTTTAGGATGAAAATTACTCCATTCATTTATTTATTTGATTATTAATCTTATGAAGAAGGATACACAGGTTATCCATTTCTGCACCAAGAGCAAAATTATGTTGTGAGTTCGAGAACTCCCTCTCAGGAGGCCAAATTCCTATTCCACCTCATCTTCTGAGGTGTCTGAGTTGAAAAGCACAAGTGTGTGTGTGACCAATGGGTACAGGCACTGAGGTGAGCACATATCTGTGGCCCTTTCAGGCCCTGAGGATATGTAATAGTGTCACGTGCTGGAGCCTGCACTGTGCGCAATTATGCCCCAGACACCACTTCCTTCCGTGTTGCTCAGCCTACCTCTTCTTACATCTAGGGCCCCCGTGACCGCTCTCTGAGTTCCCAAAGCTCCCAGCCATCACCCTTCTAGAGCACTGCTTCATCCTGCAGACTTTTTATTCCACCTCATGAATATACTTGATCCTGATGGCAATTCCTCTGATTAATGCTTGCTCTGTCAGCTATGCTGATAGACTAAAGCATGCTAATGAGTACTACTAATTTGCTTTTTTTTTTTTTTCTTTTGAGATGGAATCTCACTCTGTCACCCAGGCTGGAGTGCAGTGGCGCGATCTCTGCTCACCGCAACTTCTGCCTCCCTAGTTCAAGTGATTCTCCTGCCTCAGCTTCCTAAGTAGCTGAGATTACAGGGGAGCACCACCACGCCCGACTAATTTTTGTATTTTTAGTAGAGACGGGGTTTCACCTTGTTGGTCACACTGGTCTCAAACTCCTGACGTCAGCTGATCCACCTGCCTCACCCTCCCAAAGTGTTGTGATTACAGGCGTGAACCACCGCACCCGGCCTAATAATTTTCTATTGCTCTCATTTATGTCAGACATTTGCATTTTGTTCCAGAGACAGTCCTTTCATGGACAAGAATGTCTTCAATGGTAGGAATTCTAGATAATTAGTTGGCTGGTGGCAGGCCATTAGGTGGCTCTCAAATGACCTCATTATTATGAACAGAAACAAAATTAATCACAGGTTCAATACGCAGTTCAGCTATTTGACTTTACTCTATTTAACCTTCTAGATGACACCAGAAATTGATATCCTTTTCTGAATAATTCAAGTTATTTCAACACACGGAAGATCAGAAAGCATGTGGTAATAGATGTGTATACATGTGTCATCCCAGGTAGAAACACGCCCAGTGTACGTCCTCATGATGCTTGGGAACAATAGCATGTTCTAATATGTGCTCTCCAGTGTACACTCATGGTGTTCACAGCGATCAAGAAGTGCAGCTTTGGAGCAGCTGGCACCTCACTCCGCTTAACAAGAGTCAATTGCGATGGATCACACCTGAAGATTCAGCTGGCTCATCCATCGTAATGTAGTTAGGACAGGTTTTGAGAGTTATTTGATCAAATAACAATTCAATTCCACTTTTTAAAACTTTTTATTAAAACATGACACACATGCAGAAAAGCGCACACACACTGAGTGTGCTTGCAGCACAGTGAATTTACTCACGAAGTGAATAAACCCCTGTAACTGCCCAGTGATGAGGAAAGAGAAGACAGCTAGCTCTCGAACCCCCTTCCTCCCTCTCCCTTTTATTAACATCCCATCATCTCCAAAGTTTTCCACTCTGCTAACTTCTAACACCATAAACCAGTATTGCCTGGTTTTGAACTTCATGTTTTTAATAAATATTTATATTTTTATAAATATGTTTTATATTTTTATATTTATTTATATTTATATTTCTTCTGTGACAGTTCCTTACACACACACTTATGCTTTCCATTGCTCTTCATTCCTTTCTGCATGTCTACATTTCCATCTTCCTTTAAAACTCCCTTTAGTTGTTCTTTTTTTTTTTTTGAGATGGACCCCCAGGCTGGAGTGCAGTGGTGCGATCTTGGCTGTCTGCAAGCTCTGCCTCCCGGGTTTATACCATTCTCCCGCTTCAGCCTCCCAAGTAGCTGGGACTACAGACACCTGCCACCATGCCTGGCTAATTTTTTGTATTTTCAGTAGAAACGCGGTGTCACCGTGTTAGCCAGGATGGTCTTGATCTCCTGACCTTGGGATAGGCCCACCTTGGCCTCCCAAAGTGCTGGGATTACAGGTGTGAGCCACCGCACCCGGCGACTTTAATTGTTCTTTAGTGCAGACCTGCAGGTCACAGATTTTCTCTATTCCAGTACTGAAAAACGTTCATTTCAGTTTCATTTGTGAAGAATATTTAAATCAGTAAAGCATACTAGGTTTATAATTTATTTTTCTTTGTGTTCTCTTATTGTGCTAAAATATACATAACATGAAATTTACCATTTTTAAGTATATGATTCAATGGTATTAATGACTTTCATGATGTTGTGCAACCATCATCAACATCCATTTCTAGAACTTTTTCATCATCCCCAAACAGAAACTCTGTGCCCATTAAACAATAATTCCCCAGTCCCCTTACTTTCAGTCCCTGGTAACCTCTATTATACGCTATGACTATGGCTATGCCTACCTGAGGTACCTCATATCAATGGAACCGAACAGTATTTGTCCTTTTGTGTCTGCTTTCTTTCACTTGGCAGAGTGTTTTCAAGTTTTATCTATGCAGCATGTGTCAGAATTTCACTCCTTTTTAAGGTTGAATAGTATTTCATTTTATTGCATATATATGTATATGCACCATATGTTTTAATCCATTCATTTATTGATGGAATTTTAGTTTTTTTCCACATTCTAACCATTTTGACTAATGCTGCTATGAACACTGGTGTGCACACTAGTTATTTTAACATCTTCACCTTCAAAGATTATAATACTGATGATGACTAAATTGTCACCAAAGACTGTTAAAAAAAACACAAACATAATGATCCTTCGCATTTTGCACATGCGTCACAATCTTGACTTCGCAATCTATGAATGGAGCTGCTGTCTGGGGAATACAAAGACAAAAATTCCACCAACTGAACTTAGTTTTAAAGAAACCTGTTGTTGGGAGAGGAGTTCTACAGCCAAAGATTTGCCTATGAACCACCACGTATGGAAAATTACTTTTCCAAAGAAGAACCAGACAAGTAGATGATTTTTGATGTCACGTTTCCCCTAATTCCTAAGTTTTCTGTAAGGGAGAGAACGTGTTCATGCCGCCAATGCGTCAAGATCAGTGAGAGGTGCTCAGTGAGGAAAGAGCACTTGGTGGAATGCGGGCTGCCAATTACAAATCTCCAGATAAAACAGAGAGAAAATGTGACTATGTCTCCACTTGAGATCCCTAGTTAGCCAACAGATCAGGCGCAGGGTAAAAAGACAAGTGTAATTATTTCAGTCTACTAGAAGAGCAAGAAAAAACGCCTTGGGGTCTACATTTACGCTTATTAACTACTAAACTAAATGAATTAGTGTTTGTCAGGCAAAGAAAACTGAAAAATCAGGAATTGCACTCCGTAACTGCCACAGTGGGTTTCTTCTTTGTTTTTTATCAACATAATGTAAGTGAAATAATTGGAGAAATGAAAAGAAATGAATTTATCATTAAAAAATGTATATTTTAATATTTAGGTATGTGGGCATAGCTAAAACAGAAGATAATAGGAATTAATCAGTATGAATGCAGTAGCTACGAATGCAGACTAATATTTATGTATGTGGGCATAGCTATAACAGAAGATAATAGGAATTAATCAGTATGAATGCAGTAGCTACAAATGCAGATTAATATTTATGTATGTGGGCATAGCTATAACAGAAGACAATAGGAATTCATCAGTATGAATGCAGTAGCTGCAAATGCAGACTAATGTGAGTGCATTATATTGGCCCGTCAGACACCTAAGAAGTGTGCTTTTGGTGACTTGATTAAGTTGTGAACAAAGTTTTTTCAAACAATCTATTAATTTACATGGCAGTTGCAGTCATAACACCTTCTATTTATATTAAACATTACAAAATCATTTTGCATTTTACAAGGAAAATAGATTCGTTTTTATAATCATGTAATTATAAACAGGTTTTTCACCTACATGAATATCTGGCAAGACCATTAAATGTGCAAGCAATGCAGAAGAATTTTTCTTTTTTTTTTTTTTTTTTCTGAGACAGGGTCTCACTCTGTCACCCAGGCCTGAGTGCAGGGGCACAATCACAGCTCACTGTGCAGCCTCAACCTTGTAGGCTCAACTGATCCTCTCACTTCAGCCTCCTGTATAGCTGGGACTACAGGCATGTGCCACCGTGCCTGGTTAATGTTTATATTTTTTTGTAGAGATGAAGCCTTGCTATATTGCCACAGTTTGTCTCAAGCAATCCTCCCACTTCAGCCTTCCAAAGTGCTGGGATTACAGTCATGAGCCACCGCATCCGGTCAATACAGGAGAATTCCTCAATATGTAGAACTGTTTGGCACATTACAGATCGTTTCATATCCCTGGTCCAATTGTACTAAATCCCAATAGACCTCCCATCCCTGTAACAGCCACAACACAGAGGCAAATAATCCTCTGAAGTGTATCACCATCATTGAGAACTTCTTGTCCTTGAAGGTGATTAGACGGAATTGTTCTAGATAAGGAAATGACCTGACGATGGCTCCTCAGGGCAATAGTAAGGGGTTAAGGGAAGAAAACCAGGGCACACATGTATAAAAATGTAATTTGTATGCTTCCACAAGTGCTAGAGACCTAGGCCTACCATATACCTGAAACCCAAAGATGGTAAGACCCTGAATAAGGATGTCTTTGTAGTTATTTAAGAATTCCATTTCCAGGTTTGCCATAGAGTAAGTGAGCCAGTAGTGGAAATGGAATTTCTAGAAATAACTAAAAATATTAATTGTGGAGCCAATTGACTTTAAATTGTCCTTAATCATGGGCGAGAAACAATGAAAGCATCAGACACAATGCCTGAAGATCAGCGCAGAGCCCTTTACCCAGTCACCTGGATTGTGTAAGCCTGGGTTTTGTTTGGACAAGAGCCTAAAAGTTTCCCCTTACTTGTCATTTTGTACCTAGATCAGAAACTGAGTATGGATCTCTTGTTAAGCTAAGAAAAATGAAGAAAAGTTATAACCTAAAAACTACCGCACATCACTGTGTTTGATAAAGCATGGTGGTCTGTCTCAAAAATGTTATTTTGAGAATTCCTAGTCTTGTGTTCCTTTACAAGGAACAGAAAACAGGCAGGCTGGAAAGCTGGACAACAGATTTAGCAGAACTTCTAATCATTTTAGCTGGAAAAAGCATTTGTGGATGGGTGAATTATTTGGGTCCAGAAGTTAACATTATTAGGTGACATCAACATAAATGGCAGAGTAAGGACCTCTGAAAATTATCTTCTCCATAAAAGCGACTAGAACAACAGCACAATTGTCAGAATCAACTTTTTCACACATCTGGAAATTAACCCACATCTTGCAATAATCCAGGGAGCATTCATTTAATAAAAACAGCAGAATCTTGGTAAGAGCAGTGAGCTCTGGGTGTTTTGTTAGGTTGGTGCAAACGTAATTGCAGTTTTCTCATTGTTGGAATTTGCCATTTGATGTTGGAATACATTCTCAAATAAATGTGGTTATGTTATACATCATTTTAATGGGCATTTCTCACTATGCTTTTTTGTTAATGACTTATTACTTGCTATTTATTTTAGACTATGGAAATGATGTTAGACAAAAAGCAAATTCAAGCAAGGTTTTTATTCAAGTTCCAAATGGGTCATAAAGGAGCAGAGACAACTCACAACATCAACAATGCATTTGGCCCAGGAACAGTACAGTGGTGGTTCAAGAAGTTTTGTAAAGGAGATGAGAGCCTCAAAGATGAGGAGCATAGTGGCAGGCTATCAGAAGCTGACAACAACCAGTTGAGAGCAATCATTGAAGCTGATCCTCTTACCTACACAAGAAGTCACCAAATAACTCAACAGTGACCATTCTACGGTCTTTTGGCATTTGAAGCAAATTAGAAAGGTGAAAAAGCTACATAAGTGGGTGCCTCATGAACTGAGTGAAATTTTTTTTTAAATCGTCATTTTGAAGTGTCATCTTCTCTTATTCTACACAATAACGAGCTGTTTCAGATTGTGATGTGTAACAAAAAGTAGACTTTATACGACAACCAGCTCAGTGGGTGGGCCAAGAAGAAGCTCCAAAGCACTTCCCAAAGCCAAACTTGTACCAAAAAAAGGTCATGGTCACTGGCTGGTGGTCTGCTGCTGCTGTGATCCACTACAGCTTTCTGAATCCTGACAAAACCATTACATCTGAGAAGTATGCTCAGCAAATCAGTGAGATGCATGGAGAACTATAATTCCTGCAGCCAGCATTGGTCAACAGAAAGGGCCCAATTCTTCTCCACAATAACGCCCAACCACACATCGCACAACCAACGCTTCAAAAGTTGAACAAATTGCGCTGAAAAGTGTTGCCTCATCCACCATATTCACCTGACCTCTCACCACCAACCGACTACCACTTCAAGTATCTCGACAACTTTTTGCAGGGAAAATGCTTCCACAACCAGCAGGATGCAGAAAATGCTTGCCAAGAGTTCGTCAAATCCCAAAGCATGGATATTTAACTACAGGAATAAAAACTTATTTCTCATAGGCAAAAATGTGTTGATTGTAATGGTCCCTGTTTTGATTAATAAAGATGTTTTTAACCTAGTTATAATGCCTTAAAATTCACAGTCCAAAACCGTGGTTACTTTTGCACCAACCTAATAGCTTCCCCAGTCCTATTTCCTGAGCTCCAACTCCATGACAGCTTTGAAAACCAAAAGCCCTCATTCATTATTAAAACCAGCAGCCTAGTTTGACAAACTCTAAATGGGATAAACTCAAAGAGATCCACACTTAGACACATCATAACCAAACTGTTTAAAGCCAAAGACAAAAGAGAGAATCTTGAAAGATCAAGAGAGAAGCAACACATAATGTACAAAGGATCCTCAATGAGAGTAAGAGCTGATTTCCCATCAAAAACCATGGAGGCAGAGGCAGTGGGATGATGTATTCAAAATGCTGAAAGAAAAGGATTACCAACTCAGGAGTCTATAACCAACAAAGCTATCCCTTAGAAAGGAAAGTGAAATTAAAACATTCCCAGATAAACAAAAATTAAAACATTCCCAGATAAACAAAAACCAACAGAATGTGTTGCTAATAGATCTGTCTTCCAAGAAATACTAAAGAGTGTGTATGCAGTTGAAATAAAAAGACACTGGACAGTGACTCAAATCCATATTATTAAATAAAACAGCACTGGTAAAAGTACACATAAGTAAATATAAAAAAGAGTGTAAATATACATCTACACACACACACACATATATATATAGTAACCCCTTTCTTCTCCTCTGAGACTTAAAAGACAACCACATAAATAGATAATTATAGACTGGGCATGGTGGCTCAAGCTTGTAGTCCCAGCATTTTGGGAGGCTGAGGTGGGAGGATCACTTGATGCCAGGAGTTTGTAACCAGACTTGACGACATAGTGAGACCCCTGTCCACAAAAAAAAATAAAAATTAAAAAATTAAAAATTAAAAAATTAATTATCCAGGCATGATGGCATCTTCTTGTAGTCCTAGCTACTTGGGAGGCTGAGGTGGGAGTATTGCTTGAACCCAGGAGTTCAAGGTTGCAATGAGCTATGATTGTATCACTGCACTCCAGCCTGGGCAACAGAACAAGGCCTTGTCCTCTTAACTTGTCCTCTTAAAAAAAGAAATACATATATATAATATAAATAAAATAAATCTACATTTATGTGTGTATATATACACACATACATAAATGCACATACACACACATATAAATGTAGATTTATTATATGTATATGCACACACATATATATAAATGTAGATTTATATTATATATATTTAAGGCCAGGTATGGTGGCTCACACCTGTAATTCTAGCACTTTGGGAGGCCAAGGTGGGCAAATAAGCTGAGCTCAGGAGTTCGAGACCAGCCTAGGTAAAATGGTGAAACTCTGTCTCTACTGAAAACCCAAAAATGTATCTGGGTGCAGTGGTGAATGCCTGTAATCCCAGCTACTCAAAAGGCTGAGGCACAAGAATCACTTGAGCCCAGGAGGCAAAGGTTTTAGTGAGCCGAGATTGTGCCACTGCACTCCAGCCTGGGTGACAGAGCAAACTCTGTCTCAGAAAAAAAAAAAATTTAATTAATTAAATTTAAATTTAAATTTAAAAATAAAATATATATTCTATATATATAAAATAATCTACATTGATGGTCACACAGACGTAGACGTAATTACATAGAAGCAATTTACATAACAATAACAAATACATGTAATTTGTGTAACAATAATAGCATACAGGAGTTTAAAGAGAACAAAACTATATTGAAGCAAAATTTTGTAGATAATTGAAATTAACTTGTTATTAATATAAACTACATTATTATAAATTAAGATGTTAATTATAATCCTCAGGGCAACTAGTAAGGGAAAAGATAGATAGTAGATAGATACATATATATATACATACATACATACATACATGACTTCCCCAAATTTCCCAAATGTATCTCTTAAGGGAATTAAGATGGTATACCAGAACATATGTATAAACAACACTATTTAACACAAAATAAGGCAGTAATGAAGGGAATTGAAAATTAAGGCATAAGATATAGAAAAACAGCAAATGCCAGAACTAAATCCTACTTTATCAGTAGTTATATTAAATGTAAATGGGTTAAACACTTCAATTAAAAGGCAGAGATTGGCACAATGGGTTTACATAACATGATTTAGCTATTTGCTCCCTGTAGGAGACACATTTTAGATTTAAAGACACAAATAAATTGAAAGAAAAAGATATGGCATGCAATGGTAACCAAAAGAGAGCTGGAGGGTTATAATAATACCAGATAAAACAAGTGTTTAGAAAAAAAATTGTTACTAAAGAAAAAAAAGAAGACATTTTAATGATAAAAGAGTAAATACATCAAAAGGATATAACAATTATAAACATATTGCACCAAACAACAGAGCCCCAAAATAAGTGAAGCAAAAACTGACAGACTTGAAGGAAGACAATTCAACAATTACACTTTAAGACTTCAGTACTCCACTTTCAATAATGCAGTGAACAACTAAAGAGATCAATGTGGAAATACAGAACTTGAACAACTCTACATGTCAGCTAGACCCAAAAGACAATTATAGAAAATACCACCCAACAGGCTGGGCATGGTGGCTCATACCTGTAATCTCAGCACTTTAGCAGGCCAAGGCAGGCAGATCACAAGGTCAGGAGATCGAGACCATCCTGGCCAACACAGTGAAACCCCATCTCTACTAAAAATACAAAAAAAAAATTAGCTAGGCATGGTGGCATGCATGGCGTGAAACTCCATCTCAAAACACACACACACACACACACACACACACACAAAACTTATTAGAGCTAATAAATGAATTCAACAAGGCTGCAGAATACACTAGCGACATACAAAAAGTCAATACTTCATAATGAATAATCTGATATTGAAATGAAGAAATTGGCTTTATTTACAAAGTAACAAGAATAAAATACTTAGGACTAAATTTTAAAAAGTAACGCAATACTTGTACACTAAAACTACAAATCATCATTGAAAGAAATTAATGAAGACTTAAATGAAAAGACACTGTATGCATGTATTACAAGACTTACTATTGTTAGGGTCGCCATACTCCTAATTTGAGGCACAGATTCAATGTAGTCTCTCTCAAAATTCCAGCTGCCATTTTTGCAGAAATGGACAAGATGACCCTAAAATTCATATGGAAATGCAAGGGATCTAGTAAGAGCCACAACAATCTGGAAAGAGAAGAATAAATTTGGGGATTCATACTTCTAGATTTTAAAACTTACTATGGTAATCAAGACACTTGGAATTGGCATAAGGATAAACATATAAATCAATGGAATAGAATACACTCAGAATAAACCCATACCATTACTGGTACAAATGTAAAATGGCATACCTGCTTTGGAAAACAGTTTGGCAGTTCCTCAAAATGTTAAACATTGAGTCACCTATGTGATCCAATTTTTTGATATCTAGTATACAATAAAGAAAAATGAAAACATATGTCCACACAGAACTTGTACACAAATGTTCGCAACAGCACGAGTCATAACATCCAAACAGTGGAAATAACCTCCAGGTCCACTAACTGATGAACAGATAAACAAAACGTGGCCGATCCATACAGTGGAATATGATTCAGCCATAAAAAGGAATGAAGTACTGATGGATGCTACCACATGGATGAACCTTGAAAATAATATGTTAAAGAATCCAGACACAAAGGCCATATGTTGCATAGCTTCGTTCATAGGAAACGTCTAGAATAGGCAAATCCATAGACACTGAAACTAGGTTAGTGATTGCCCAGGGTTCGGGGTGAAAGTAAAGTGGGGAGTGGGTTGCTAAAGGGTACAAGTTTTGGGGGGTAGTGATGAAAACGTTCTGGAATTAGATAGTTGTGATGCTCGTACAACCTTATGAATATACTAAAAACCACTACATGACATACCTTTAAAAGGTGAATTTTATGGCATGCCAATCATATCTCAATAAGATCAGCCAGTCCACATATTTTATGGTTTCATTAATATGAAATGTCCAGAATAGGCAAATCTGCAGAGATAGAAAATAAATTAATGATTGCCTAGAGCTGGGGGGTTGGGGTGAAATGGGGAGTGATAGGTAATGGGTGCAGGGCTTTTTTGGGGGATGACGAAACATTCTCAAGTTGTTTTGTTGTAAGATTGTTCCAGCATATGTGAATATACTATGAACCATTGAATCACACTTTAAATGGGCGAAGTATATCTCATTAAAGCTCTTATTTTTAAAAAGAACACTAATATGAATATGTATTTGTCACTAATCTGTTAAGTATATACATTCCTAAGAACGAAATGTTTAGGGTCAAAAGAAACAACATGGTTAGAAATATTCTTCCTTATTTAGATGTTTTATAAATCCCATTTCTGGAAATGCGTGATCGTTGCTGATATAACAGCAATGGCAAACACACAGCTCTTACTATGTACCAAGCACTGTTCTAAATGCTTTACATGCATGAACTCGTTCACTCTTCACAGCAGCCCTGTGAGGTAGCTACTCTTTATCTTCCTATTTTACAGATGAGGAAACTGAGACACAGAAGTTATTCAGTTTCTCCTGTAGTAAATGGAGCCAGAATTTGAATCCAGATAGTCTGGTTTTGGAATCCAGGCTCTTTGCTTTTTACTTAGGATAATCATAAGGTTTTCACGGAACCACAAAGTTCTCAGTAAGCTTTGTCAAAATTATCTCTTGGATTCCATTTCAATATAACTTACTTTAGGTATTAGAGCCTAATGGTTACAAAAATGAGCTGTGGACTCAGGCAGAGGTGACATGAATCCCAACTCTCTACCTTTCAGCTGTAAGAAACAGGGAAATCACGAAATCTCTCCAGACCTCAGTTTCATCAACCCATAAGCTTAGGATAATACTCCTTTACAGAGTTGCTGTAAGAATTAAGATAATTCATATAAAAATATCAAACACATCACCTATTAAGTAAAGTGTAATCCTGTAAGAAACTATTAATATATATAATTTTTACTATTCATTTTCAGATCAAAAATGATGTTCCTCTTTCTTCCAATTATTCTTTGGTACCAAAATCAAGGGTCAATTAAATGAGCACAACTATATCAAGCTGCAACGTTCACAGAACTGGATTCCTATACCTGTGAATCCCAAGACAGCTGATATTTCACACTGAAACTGATCAGGTTCATGGAGCTCACTGGAGCTTTTCTTCATCTGAGGAGGGCAGTTTTAAAAGCCTGATCTCACATGAAACCCAACTCCACCAAAGACTCACTGACAATCCTCTATCTGTTACATCCAATGGTAATTTCAAGCAATTCTTAATTCTTGAAGGATTTAGAAGACTGACAATTAAAGTCAATTCTGAGTAAGATTTCCAGCTACCGACACATTATTACTAATCCTTCCAACAACTTTGCCAAATAAATATTTCACAGATGAGGGAAAGTTTCAGAGAGTTGGATTTTTGTACAGGGCCAAACAAGTAGAATGAAAAAAGCATGTAAACGCACTAATATTCACTAGTAATAAGTAATACGGTTTGGAAATCTGAAAACCTATAAAAATTTAAACATTATTAAATTCCTCCTCTCTATTGTATGGTTGTATTTTTAGCACTGATAAGTTTTAGTCCATATTTGTTCTCTTTAGAATAAAAATCATTTCTTCCATGAGTGCTAGCAAAAGCAGTGTGGAATAATAAAAATATTAAGTAATACTGTCACTAAGAAGGTTGTCATGGAGACAGCTCTGGATAAGGACTTGGAATGCAGGCACGGCTCGGCCATCTGCAGAATGAGGAGAGGGGACAGGATGATCTCTGAGACCTCTAACATGCAAATGCTCAATGATCTGATATCGACATTGTCTTCACCCGTGTCAGCTAGGCTGGCCATTCCATTTAGTGAGGGCATGCTGTCAATGTGGCCAGATTCTTGGTGCAATTTAGAAGTTTCTTTCTGTTCCATGGTCATAAATGCCACCTCTGACTCATGCGTGGCTCACAACAGAAGTCAAGCAAGGAGCATGCATTTATCATTGCAAATTAATTAGCTCCATTGGAAGTACACATTAATGGTATCTTTATATAGCAAGGGAACATGCTATTATTATTAATGTAAAACAAAGTGGCCTGAGGCAGTGCAGCTCCTTAAGTGTCTAAAAACTAGAAAGCAGTTTGGCATGAAAAAGAAGGGGGCTCTCCTAACTTCTAAAGTCAGATAAAAAAGGAAAAAGAAAAAAGGAGGCTCATGTGCTACAAGTTGAATTAAAGACTCTTCAGTCTGGAAGAGGCTACAGAGACTACTGCCTTTGATGGACTCAAAGTGATAACACCTACTCACCCGTAGTAAACTTCACAGACAGCACTGTTCTGACCTAAGGGCCTTGTTACAGAGAAAGTGTGTTCCCCGTTGCTTCTGTCTCTGTTATCTCTACAAAATGGCCAGACCTTCACACATTCAAAGAGACTGTTAGTCCTCTGTCCTCCTCTTGGTCCAAGTCATGTCTATTACTCAATTCCCATTCTATTACTCTATTCTTCAAGTTCTCTTTCCAACTTATTTTTTTGCACCCAGTCTGTCTTTGCCACTGATTCTTATTCCCAGCCTACAAACATGCTCAAGTACTCCACCCCATCCTAAAAATATCCCTTTCCCTAACACCTGCTCCTTCACGAGCTACTTTGATATTTCTCTATGTCTATCCCTGTAGCACACCAAACTTGTTATAGTTAAACAAACTTCACTCTCTCAGTAACCCATCATAACACTAAATAAACCCTCTTAAAGCAGCAATTAACTTCCTAAGAGCCACGGCTGGAGTTTACCTTGTTGGCTTATGGAGTTCATTCTCATATAGATGAAATCAGGTTAAAACTAACACTAAAGGCAATTTAAAGAAGGCTGCGGGGAGAGGTGTTTGTATTTGGATAAAGCCTTTGAGTTGCAGGAGGAAGGCCACTACCCACCCAAGACATCCTAAGTCACCAGCACACAGGTCCTCTCTGTGATCAAAACACAACTGCCCAAAATTTCGTTTTCTTTTTTTTTTTTTTTTTGAGACGGAGTCTTGCTCTGTCTGTCACCCAGGCTGGAGTGCAGTGGCGCCATCTCAGCTCACTGCAAGCTCCGCCTCCTGGGTTCACGCCATTCTCCTGCCTCAGCCTCCCGATAGCTGTGACTACAGACACCCGCCACCACGCCCGGCTAATTTTCTGTATTTTTAGTAGAGACAGGGTTTCACCGTGTTAGCCAGGATGGTCTCGATCTCCTGACCTCGTGATCTGCCCACCTTGGCCTCCCAAAGTGCTGGGATTACAGGCGTGAGCCACTGCGCCTGGCCCCAAATTTCTTACACCCTAAGGGCAATCTGGTCATTTTTTTCATGCTACTATAGATTTCATCTATGATTAATAATAGCCTTGTGATATCAGGTTTAAAAAAAGGTCTTATGAAACTGAAAAACCCAGAAGTATTTTAGTCTGGTAATAAGTTGCTAAGAATAGGTTCATTAGCTTGTTTTTGTGCAATGCTCTTGACTTTACTCCAGATTGTTAAATCTGCAGCTGTTAGTCAACAGGTGAAGAGGATTCCCTAGGAGGAGCTACTGTTTGAAGATCTTTGAAATATTGTGACTCACAGCTTTTGTTTAAATTGGTACTTCAGATTTTAATTCCATCCTTTAGCAAATGATCTTCACAATCAAAAAAACGTCAAAGATTTTTTTCAGGGCAGTTTTTTCTTTTTCTTTTTCCTTTTTTTTTTTTTTTTTTTTTTTTTTTGAGACAGAGTGTCACTCTGTGGCCCAGGCTGGAGTGCAGTTGCACTTTGTCGACTCACTGCAGCCTTTGCCTCCTGGGTTCAAGTGATTCTCCTGCCTCAGCCTCCCAGGTAGCTGGGATTATAGATGTACTCCACCATACCCGACTAATTTTTGTATTTTTAGTAGACACGAGATTTCACCATGTTGGCCAGGCTGGTCTCGGACTCCTGACCTCAGGTGATCCACCCACCTTGGTCTCCCTACTACAGGTGTGGGCCACAGCGCTGGACCTAGAGCCCATTTCTTTGTTTGTTAGTTTGGTTTTGTTTTTTTCTTTTTTTGAGACGGAGTCTGGCTCTGTCGCCCAGGCTGGAGCGCAGTGGCGTGATCTCGGCTTACTGCAACCTCTGACTCCCGGGTTCAAGCGATTCTTCTGCCTCAGCCTCCTGAGTAGCTGGGATTACAGGCACGCGCACTGGAGCCCATTTCTATAGGAAACAAGAAATTAGAGGAAGTAAGCATTGAAACTATCATAAGCAGTTTCATTTCAATGAAAGCAAGCCATGTATTACTTATCATCTATTATATAGCAAATTATGATATCCTGGTGATTGTGATTCTGAATTTTAATTTTCTATGTGTAATGGTTTACTACAAAATAAATAATATATAATCGTTTAAAACTTTAAAGAGCACCATTCTCTGATGGGCAGGAGGATTAGCTGAGGGCACACCCAGTCCTTGGTTAAAGGAGGTCGGGTTTCCCGTGAATGCAACATCAATCCTGCACGTGATTCACCAGGTTCGTAAAAATTAACATGCGTAGACAAATGAAGACCACCGTCGCTTCCGACAGCTTTAATAGGCATATTTTAATACATGTTTAGGTTAAGTTCATTATTGGGAAATAAGAGTCTCCTTTTCATGGTAGCAAACAAAAGTCCTTTCACAATATTGCTCATGGGCCATTCAAATCCCCAAATGCTGAAACTCCTCTGAGGGATGCGCTGAAACGAGAGAACTAAGAATAAAACCAGCGATGAAGTGGAGATGCGGAAAGACAAAGGGGAAGCTCTCAGGTGTGTGTCCGTCCCCAGCGGGTACTGCCGCAAGTCCGAGTGTGAGCAAGCCCGTCCTGGATAGCCGCGTGTGTGCGGGGAGGCGCCCAGGTGGGCTGTCCCAGGCCAGGTTCCCAGGGAAGCTCTCGGGGAAACGCCCGGAGTGACGAGGGACCCACCGGGACCCCACCAGGGACCCCAGCCGAGCTCGCGTCGCCGAGGGTGGGGGTGGGGCCAGCGCCCCGGCCACCCGGTTACCCGGAGACAGGATGCCCTGCGCGCGGCGGCGGAGCGGGCGCGTGCGGCGGCTGTTGCGAGAGAGATGAGCCGCGGCGATGAGCCCAGGTAAGAGTTGGGCGGGGCTGGGCTCCTAGGAGAGCCGCGGGAACGGAGGGCAGCAGAAGGGCATTCAGCAGGCGGCTCCCCGCTCGAAGCCCCGGGGCATCCCGGGTCCGCCCTTCTGCACTTGCCGCACATCTCCTGCTCGGCCCTAGGGCTGAGCACCCGCTGCGGCCCCCTCCTCCGGCTGTGATTACAGGTTAGCTGCGCGGTCTGCCGCCGCTGCCCGCCCACCGCGCCCTCGGGCGGCCGCTTGCCGAAAGCGCCGTGCCCCGCCCCAGGCCCGGCCTGTTGCCATCCCTCCGCCCCGCCCCACCCTTCAGCCCTGACCCCGCCCCACTACTCTGCCCCTACAGGTCCCGCCCAGTCTCTCCGCCCCATCCCATCCCTGCGCCCCGCCCCAGCCTTCAGCCCCGCCCCCTCATAATTATCTCCGCTCCGCCCTCCCCGCCCCATCCTTCCGCCCCGCCCCAGCCTTCGGCCCTGACCCCGCCCCGTTCCTCTGCCCCCCGCAGCCCCGCCCAATCTCTCCGCCCCATCCGCCCTCAGCCCCGCCCCGCCCCATCCCTCTGCCACGCCCCCACCTCCAGCCCCGCCGCGCCACGCCACGCCCCGCGACCGAACAGCCCCGGACGGTTCTGTTACAGAAAAGCAGCCCCAGGAAGAGGATGAAGTTGACTCCGTTCTCCTTTCAGCGTCCAAGATCCTAAATTCCTCGGAGGGGGTGAAGGAAAGTGGCTGCAGTGGCACAGGTAAAATCGCTAGGCTGTAAACGCCGCCTTTAACTATACACAGGCGGCAGCACCTGGCCCGCGCCACCTGCTCACCTGGCGTGCTTCCCACGGCCGTGATGACACTGACAGCAGCCGCCACGGCACTCGCGCTTTGTGCCAGTGCTGTTCTATCTAAGCACGTGATGGATCAACTCTTTAATTCTCACAACACTTCTACGCAGTAGGTGCTGTCACGATCCCCATTTTGCAGATGAGGAAACGGCACAGAGAGGTTAACTCCTTAAGGTCACACAGGCGGCATGGAATGGGGCGGGCATCCAGCAGGGCGGCTCCGGACTGCCTGTCTTCACCACCACCCTATCCTAGGTTGCTTCTCTGAATGCTAAGTAAGAATTGTTGAGTTTTTTGGACACACACTAAAACGATATGCAGTCAGCCCTCGGTATCTGGGAGTTCCACATCCTTGGATTCAATCAACCACAGATGGAAAATATTCAGGGGGGGAAAAAAATTTAAAAATAACAGTACCGCAATTTTTAAATGCAAATTTTGAACAGTATAACAGCCATTTACATAGCATTTGCATTGTATAAGGTATTACAAGTAATCGAGAGATGATTTAAAGTATACAGCAGGATATGCATAGAAGCTATGCAAATACTACCCCATTTTGTATTAGGGACTTGAGCATCTGCAGATTTTGCTATCCGCAGAGGCTCTGGAACCAATCCCCTGTGGATATCCAGGGAGGAGTGTATACCTTTTCTAAAGAAAACTACTTTTTACAGTAAATGTTTATAGACTACAGGATATTATATGGGGAGGATGTTTGAAATAGCCACATAGCTAAAGTTTTCAATCTCCACATAAACTATGAATAAGATGGGGGTACCCAGCTAGGGGAATCTGAGGACATTGAAGGTGGAGTCCCAGGCGACTACACGCCTCTCAGAGGAGCCTGCTGTGAGGTGACATGCCGGGGAAGGAGCAGAGCATGGGGCAGAAGAACGGTCTAGACTGATGTGCCATGCCTGGACCCCCAGTTGCCCCTCTGTAGGATATGGATAATCCTGATGCCAAAGTGCTGAGCCCCAAGAGGTCTGAGGTTGGGACAGGATTTCTGCACCGTCACCATCCAACATCTTCACAAAATGCCTTGTCGGGGCCCGGAAAGAAGAGACTACAGCAGTCACACCTCAGCAGACGGAAGACACCCGGGTGCCCAGGCACCCCAGTGGAGGCCAGCAGGACAGGCACTGGCCAGTCCCCTCTCCACCCTCCTGCCTCCACCCATGAGATATGCAGGTTTCCCTGGGCAACCAGGAGGGGCAAAGGGGGCCCCTAAAAACGGGAGAAAGAGTCCTCACAGAGAATTGAGACATTGAGGTAGCTCTGTATTTACCTCAAAGAGAGCATGTAAGGTCCGAGGAAATAGAAGTACCTTAATTTGGCAAGTTCACATGTTTTCTAACATGAATGAGGCTTAGGGTTCTGGAGAAAGATGCCAATATTTATAGAAAATAGTTACATGCAAAATAGCACATGTATTTATTTCAGAGTTACAGTCTTTCTTGTCAGAACACAGTGGTTACAGGTATGGTGTTGACACAGGACAGGTTCTCAATAAACACCAGTTATCTTGAGTCAGGGGCCACCCAGGAATTTCCTGCCTGCAACTACAGGCAAAAGTAGGAGGTATGGCTGGCGCCCTTCTCTCTATTCTCCTGTTGACGCTTCATTGTCACCAAGTGATCCATTCCCTGAGTACTGACAAAATAATGACCTGATTTGCATAACTACTGCCAGGTTACAAAGAGTTATAGAATGTTCCTAAGGTCTCTATGATTTGAGAACTGGTGGTTAACCTAATTCACCCTTACTGGAATGGGTTTGTGAGAGACTTTTGAATTTGAGGATGACCAGGGTATTGTTCCCAGCACCCTGTTCTACCTGAGTCTTCATTCATTCATTCATTCGTTTGTGGAGCATATTCTTTTGCGCATCTGCTAAGTTTCAGGTGATGTTCTAGGTGCTGGGGATCCAACAGTGAACAAGACATGCAAGATTCCCTGCCCACAGGGAGCTTACCTTCTAGTGAGGGAACGGACAGACAAAGGCTATTGCGTGTGTGTACGTGGGGAATAAATTCTATGGAGAAAATAAGGCTGAGAAGGGGTGGAGGAATATTTGGAGTGGCAGAGGTGGGTGGGAAGCGTGTCATTTTAAACAGGGTGGTGGGAGAAGTCCTCACTCAGCAGGTCACATCTGAGCCAAGACCAGAAGGAGGTAAAGAAGCAATCTGTGCAGATTTCTAGGGAAACAGCATTGCAGGCAGAGAGAATGGCAACTGCAAAGACCCTGTGGTGGGAGTGTGGCTGGTGTGACTGAGGAACAGCTCTTGTAAATGGAGCAGAACAAATAGGGAAGGGCAGGAGGGAGGAACCAAGAGCGGGCTTTGAATGTACCAAATAATCATCATATCGCCTCTGCAGCAATGACTTCGTGTCTCTTGAGCATTCACTATGTGCCGTGCACTCAATAAGGACTTTACCTACAAACTGGACACTTGCCTGCAGTTACCCCTCACTGCGAGTGTGTGGCAAAGCTAGAATTCACATCTGGGCATCAGGCAACCTGCTGCATAGCTCTTTGCATAATGACTGTGACAAAGCCTCATGCAGAGGGTGCCACACCTCACAAAGCTTTGTAAGACTGGGACGTCTAGAAATGAACTTGAATTGTCACAGCAGAACTCAGTATTAGAACCTGCGGCCAGGCATGGTGGCTCACGCCTGTAATCCCAGCATTTCGGGAGGCCGAGGCAGGAAGATCACCTGAGGTCAGGAGTTTGAGACCAGCCTGGCCAACATGGTGAAACCCCATCTCTACTGAAAATACAAAAATTAGCAGGGTGTGGTGGCACATGCCTGTAGTCCCAGCTACTCAGGAAGCTGAGGCAAGAGAATCTCTTGAACCCGGGAGGCAGAGGTTGCCATGAGAAGAACCTAAGAATTAGAAAGCTTGCAGAGAGCCTGACATTCCTATATAGAATCATTATCCTGTTGCATTTTCAGGATGTATTTGTTCCTCTTGGTCTGTTTGCTACGGGTATGCAGTCGATACTTTTTGTATACATTGAATACAATATTTTTTGCAGGCTCAGAATAAAAATTACCTCAAAAGTCATCCCATTGATAATTCTCTTGTTTTTCACTTTTGACACAAATACGAAACAGCTGGAAAATTTACGTTGGATGTAAGATGAGTACTATTCCTTACATTCCCAATAATCTCTAATCTTGGTGGGTGGGACCATGTCTTCAGTTTGTTTATATGCCTCCCGATATTGTAATTTTAGCAGGGACTTGGTAAATGGTGAAGTGTGATTGTGTTTTATCTCCTGGGTTCTTGGATAATTTCCCTTCCAATTCTAGAATCACATAATTCTGTGTGACTAAGTTTTGCTGAGTTTTTAAATTACCTTTCCTTTGGGAATAAGTAGCAGCCAACATCTCTGAAACCCACAAGAAAAACAGAAAGTTATGTTGATAGCTTTTAAAAATAGATGACTCCAACTCCCTGCCTGTTCTCTGCCTGCACGGAATCATTGCTGGAGAAAAACACTCACTTGTGAGTCATGCCATGAATCTAAAATGAGTCCTCAATGCTATTGGGAAAACTTACTTTAGTTCCACAGCAAATTCTTTTTCAAACCCTCTGCAAGAAAAGCTATTTCACTCCTCCTGTTCTCAAATCTCTAACACCTTTCTCCCTGGCCTCTCCCCTTGTAACATGGTCCCACACTATGTGAAAAAAGTAGAAGCACTCACACCCAAACTCCTTCATTCTCACCCTTCACATTTGTGAAACCCATATTCTAGGTCTTCTCCCATTTCAATGGAAGAATTGTCCTTGATCAATCAAAAGTGGTTTCCTTTGGATCTCATCTCCTGTGGAATTCTCAAGTACCCAGCTTCTGCAATTAGCCTCCCTCATTGTCCAGAATTATTGCTTTTCTCCCTTTCTGCTATGTGATTCCAGCAGCAAACAAGGATGTTAGAATGTCTTGTGGTTAAAAAAACAAAACAAAACAAAACAAATTCCTTTAGCCAGATGTGGTGGCACACACCTGTGGTCCCAGCTACTCCGGAGGCTGATGTGGGAGGATCGCTTGAGCCTTGGAGGTGGAGGTTGCAGTGAGCCAAGATGGCGCCACTCCACTCCAGCCTGAGCAACAGAGTGAGACCCCATCTCAAAAAAAGAAAAAAAATTCCCTCTTCAACTTCACATCTCTTCCAGCATGCACTGTCGTCCCTTCCACAGTGAAACTAGAAAGAGCTACCTATCCTCCATGCCCACCAATCCCCACGTTCCATTCTCTCCTCAAGCACTTCCTTCGGGCTTCTATGCATGTCCTTCCGCATGGCCAGCAGTGACATCTATGTTTGTTTGTTTGTTTGTTTGTTTGTTTGTTTGTTTTGAGATGGAGTTTCGCTCCTGTTGCCCAGGCTGGAGTGCAGTGGCACAATCTCGGCTCACTGCAACCTCCACCTCCCAGGTTCAAGCAATTCTCCTGCCTCAGCCTCCCGAATAACTGGGATTACAGGCACGTGCAACCACGCACGGGTAATTTTTTGTATTTTTAGTAGAGACAGGGTTTCACCTTGTTAGCCAGGATGGTCTCGATCTCCTGACCTCATGATCCGCCCCCCTCGGCCTCCCAAAGTGCTGGGATTACAGGAGTAAGCCACCGCGCCCGGCCCACCCATGTTGAATGATGTGTTCATTGCTGCTCCCATGAACCATACACTGGCAGACCCACCTGGCTGCTGGATATCTCTCCTATGATGTTTAACAGACAACCTAGCCTTAACATATCTCAAAATGTTTTTCTCCTGACGTATGTTCCTACTCTACTGTTTTCCCCCAGTAAATGACATCATTACTCATCCATCTGCTCTCACCAAAAACCAAGGAGTCATCCTTCATTCCTCTCTCCTGGCCCCAACGAATCCTCCAGCAACGCTGCTGGCTTCATCTCCAAAGTGTATTCTGAATCCACCTACTTTTCCCCATTTTCCCCACCACCATTCCAGTCCAAGATATCTTCATCTCCACTTGGATTATTGCAATAGCCCTGCAATTGCCTTCTTACTCCCACCCCATAATCCATTATCATGTAGCAGAGTGACCTGTAAACTTTTCAGTCAGATCAGATCATTCTCATGATGGAAACCTTCGAAAGTTCCCCATTTTACTTAAAGGAAAAGCCAACCCGCTCAGCTTGGCCCGGAGACCCTGCGTAATCTAGCCCCGTCTCCTGCTCCGACGTGTCCTCATCTTGTGCTCCCGTGGGTTCATTAAGCTGCCTAGTAACAGTGCAATCACGCTGCGGCCAAAAAAGGTTGAAGAGGTGGAAGAGGAAAAATAGATGTAGACAACAGGTATAAATCCCATTGTTTTCTTTAAAATCTTTGATTTACTATATCCCTTTATTAAGTCTGTACATTTCTTTTGGTCTTATATTTCTTATTTGATTTTAGCTAAAGGAATCTTATATTTAGCTTTGAACTTGCAAATCCTCCTAATGAAAGAAAATCTGTACAGAAAAAGGAAGCTATTGCTGTAGGTATAGGAAGGAGATAGAATGTTGAACAGTTACATCATTCAGAATAAAATTGAAGGCTGAAAATATTTATGAGAATGATATCCTATCTTTGTGTTTAAATAAAGAGCTGTGTGGAAATTATGGTTACAGAACAGAATGTAAACATAAAACTTCACAGTGTATAAATCATATAACTAGCAAATATCATGAAAAGAGGGAAGTAGGCATCGAAGGAAATAGAATGCTAATTTTCTCACCTCTCTTGGCAGGGAGTAAGTCAAAAATGAATACAATAGAACTTTTTGTTACTGAAACAATAAAGATTTCAATCTCAATTCATGTTAATTTTCATTAGCTTATAGAGATCTCTTAGAAAATAATATCTCTCATGTAGTTAAAAAAAAATCTAAATACTAGAACTAATTTCCACTACTTGCAGTTTTTAAAATTCTCTTAAATTCAAGTAAATATGGGTACTATTTATGTAAAATACCGTTGATGTATAAAAGGATTCCACTTCGTCCACATATGTGCGTAGAGAGCTGACTGAAAGATGGCACCTAAAACTAACAGCAGTTTGTTGCGGGTGGCGGGATTCTACGTGGTATATTCTTTCCGGCGTGCTCTTTGCTCTGGTTAAGTTCATTAGAAGAGATTACTTTAGAGTCTGAAAAACTTTGTGTTTCCTTCCTATGCTGGTCTGGGCCTTCCTTCAGTTCCTTATTTTTTAGATGAACAGTTCAGGATACCAGGAGTTTAGCTGCCATTTTATTCCCAAGAAGAGGCAAAGCTGAGCAAGACTCAGACAGACTTGCCCTCCTTCCCCGCCCTCTGACTGAAGCTTCTTCAATAGCCAGGCAGCTCCAGGCTCCAAACCAGCATTGCTCCTTTGGTGGTGAGGGTCAGAGGGCAAAAGGGGTGCCGTACTTTGCAAGCAGTTTCTCTAACATCTGACAGTCTGCCAATCCAAAGGAGATTCTCTGACCTCTTTAAAAACTTAGGGCAGAAATTATCAGCCTAGGGAACATTCCATCATAGCTCACATTTTACTTAGGACACTGAAAGCTTTTATTAATACACTCTTTAATAAAAAGTTGACAAAGCAAGCAGCCTGACATGCAGGCGAAGAGGAATGTGAAGAAATTTGCAAACATGGTACAGTCTCCCCCTGTTGCAGATCTATACTTTATTCAGGAAGGTATCAAGAAAGTGACATTCTGCCTATTATCAAAAGAAGTTGGAGCACTTCTGTCTACTGTGTCTCAGTATCCGAGTCACCAAGCAAAACACAACAGTCAGGCACCAGATGGAACAACGCTTTACTCACAGAGCGAAGAGACGAAGAGAGGGAGCAAGATCAGCCTCAGTAGTGGGTGTTAGTTCGCCACAGCCAGAGGGCCCAGTCCGTCTAGCAGGGGACAGATAGAGTAGTGGGGTTGGCCAGGTATCATATGACACACACACTTAAGCAGAACAAAGGAGTACACACTGAGTCTGAAGCAGGGAGTGCCATCCCCACACATGGTAGCAAGTCCAGCACAGGCTGTGAGTGAGGACTTTAGAAAGAGTCCTCTCGGTAAAGACGTGTTCCAGGCCCAGGCCCATTCATACAGGGCCAAGAGGGGATCTAAAGACCGCGAATGTGCAACTTCCCTTCCCAAGAGAAGCCACGTGTGGGTACTGTGCTTAAGACCAAGACAAAAAATACGCTGTTGATCCAACTTGGTTTCCATAAGGGGAAAAGTGTCATAGAAATTTCATAGAAACTGAGGTCTATCTATATACTACTTTGCCAAGAGTCTCCCATAACATGAGGAGTATTAGTTTTGTTTTTTGTTTTTTTTTAATGTAGTTTATATCCCAGAAACAAAGATATTTGATATTTGAGTTTTTCAGAGTTTTAAGTGTGGTGTTGCAAATTAATGGTGTACTCTAAAAGTAAAGACACTACTATAGCCTCAAGTGGATATATTAAGTCAAGCAAGAATGATCACTTAAGCTTATTGTGGGACTAGCATAGTGTGAATATCAGAAGTTCTCATTATCTCTGCCTCACTATCCAAGAGAGTTCGGAGACCGCTTTCTATTACAGGTATTAAAAAATAAAATTTAAGAATTAGCTCACGTGGTTTTCCCATTTTGCTTCTTAGAATATGGCTGCATAGCAGAATCAGAGAACCAAATCCAACCACAATCAGCATTGAAAGTGAGTCTCTATTTCATTTTATTATCTCCAAAATTCTGGGTAAAGGCTGATCTTTTTCAGAACAAATACTCCCTAAATGCATGCGGGTTCTCCCACTTTATCTTCACAAAGATCTCCATGAAAGCACATTGAAGAGTTAGCAAAATGACTAACAATGTGAACCACCTGGCCCTCATGGGATCCTTTCAAGTAATAGGCAACTTTGGGAGACATAAAATCGTAACAATTCAATAATATGTTTACCTCCCTAAAAATATTCAATTTCTTACTTTTGTCATAGGTCCTTCAGCATCAATTGGAATCATTTCAGGCTTTGCGAATGCAGACTTTGCAGAATGTCAGCATGGTATGTTTCTTTTAATCTATATATGAAATATCTAACCTTAAAGTATCATCCCATCTTCTAAGCTGATGATCACTAGCCAATGGATTAGCTGACACAGAATTTAATATAATAGAGGTCACAGCATATTCTAGGCTCAAAATTTCTTGTAAGGAAACTACATTCTTCTCTCTGTTTTACTTGTGTTTGGAAGCAAGCCAAAACACGCAGCAGTCGCTGATCTTTTAAATACGTGTTTAAAGTCTGTATACAGACTACAAATAGGGACCCTCATTGTTAGTGACATAAAATCTAATTCAAACTGGCTTAGGGGAAAAATGCACTTTAACAGCTCAAGTAAATGAAAGTCCTGGAGAGAGCCCACTTCAGGATGGCTGAGTCCACGTGATTAGGTCTTGTGTTGTCAGAACAGGTCTCACTCTGTATCCTGATTCTGCTTTCCACAGTAGGGGATTCGCAGACTCCCTGTGGCGGTAGAAGATCTGCTAGAAGGTCCAGTTCTTTTTCCTTCCAAATTCAAGTCAGAAAAGAGAGTACACTTTGCTTTGAGAAGGAGTTTTCGCTCTTGTCGCCCAGGCTGGAGTGCAGTGGCATGATCTTGGCTCCCTGCGACCTCTGCCTCCTGGGTTCAAGCAATTCTCCTGCCTCAGCCTCATGAGTAGCTGGGATTACAGGTGCCCACCACCATGCCTGGTTAATTTTTGTATTTTTAGTAGAGACCAGGTTTCACCCTATTAGCCAGGCTAGTCTTGAACTCCCGACCTTAAGTGATCTGCCCGCCTCGACCTCCCAAAATGCTGGGATTACAGGCGTGAGCCACCGCACCCGGCTACACTTTGCTCATAATAGTTTAAACTGAGGTTCTTGGCCTGATTCAGATTGATCCCGACCGGGTCACAGGCAATGCTTGAACCAATCACTGTCAGGTGGCTACTATTTCCTGACTGGTTAGCGCTCAGTCAGGTGCCCCTGGGAGTTAGAGGCCGAATCAATACTACCATAACCACACTTCATCCAGAAGAAATAAGGAGAAGTATAAACAGAGGGCTAGAGTATGGATATTGGGGGTATGTAACACCCACATATTCACTAAAGACCCAATGTAAACTTCATCCCAATGTTCTTCTACTAAAAGCACCTGCAGAGAAATGGGAAGGGAAGATAACTCCTCCTAAAGGGGACAGAATAGATTGCAAAGGTCTCTTATTCAACAATGTAAAAATCAGACGTCTAAAATCATTTGAATATAGTTCATAAAACTTTGTTTTACTAAATTGTTTCTGACTTTATAACAATTAAGGCATAATTTTCTTAAAGATTAACAATAAAGATTACAATAAATTAAGTAGCTTTTATTTATATTCGATACAATGGGAAAGACTTTTTATGGGCAGGAAATTTAAACACACCTTTTAATTTTAACATCTATTATTCCTGTACATTCATAAGTTTACAAATCTGGAATCAAATTTTTCTCAACTTTTAAAGGTACAGTCGGAAATCAGTGAAATATTGAACAAAAGTATTATTGAAGTAGAAAACCCACAATTTGGCTCAGAAAAAAATCTGGCGTTTGGTGCACGCATTGAAAAGGATTTGGTATGTTATTCTATAGATATCATTTCTATATGTAGGTACTTCAAAACGTGACTACCATCAGTTCCTTTCACTTTACGTGGTCCCCTTTGTTATAGGAAAAATGGACCATCAGAGATGAAAATAAGGAAAGTCCAGTACTGAAACCCTTAAAAGACATGTGTTTTTTTACCTCTGTTCTTCTGCAATTTGCCCATTTCTCCTGAGAGTCTGGAAGGGACATTTGACTTCATCCAGATCCCAAAAGATTCCCAAGTAAATTCAAATACAAGGCAGTTTTTATAGCTAATCTATTCACTTAGGATTGACCTAGGTCTGCGGTAAATTCCCTAGAAAAGCTCCGAACCAAAGTTACCATCACTGTGTCCACACTGACTCGAATTCACACTTCCGGGATAGTCACAGTCCTAAAACCACCTGGAAGGGGTGCAAGCTAAGGTTAACAAATAGCTCAGAATTAGAAACATTCATTTGCCTGAAACTCCCATTTGACCTATCGGTTTCATCTTCCCCACCTACCTATGATGGCCTCTTGAAGGACGCTAAATTTCTATATTTCTGAAATTGAGGAGTTGGCCCATGTATCTCAGCCCAAAGGAAATAAGAGCAAGTTCTAAGCAAATTGTGAAGACCAGAGTTACAGATCTCAAAACAACTGTTGGAGAAAATAAATCGTACTTGTTATGCTCCTTTGCTGTGGAAATGGGCAAAATGCTTGTTTAGGGTACATAAATAAATCCTCCACAAAATATTATCTGTACTGCTTGGACATGTGGCAAATGACAATACATTTATAGTGTACTTCTTCTTGTTACAGCCTACAGAGAATCAAGAAGGAAACCTTTCTATGGAGAAAAGTCGTCATTTTAAGGATTCCAAGACACTTCATTCAGTGGAAGAGAAATTAAGTGGTGATAGTGTGAACAGTCTCTCTCAAAATATAAATGTTCCATCCCAGATGCATTTCGAGGACACTTTAACTCTGAGAACTTCAACAGACAATTTATCTTCAAACATAATTATACACCCTTCAGAAAATTCTGACATCTTGAAGAATTATAATAACTTTTATCATTTTCTACCTACTGCACCTCAAAATGTGATGTCTCAAGCTGATATGGTAATTCTGGATAAATCCAAAATTACTGTGCCTTTTCTCAAGCATGGATTTTGTGAAAATTTAGATGACATTTGCCATTCTATCAAACAAATGAAAGAAGAGCTTCAAAAGTCACACGATAGGGAAGTGGCACTTGCAAATGAACTTCAGACTTTAAAAACTGATCCAAATGTTCAAAGTAATGATAAATATGACCTGTCCCCTATTCACCAGGAAAAAATGAACTTTATTAAGGAAGAAAACGTGGACCGTAACTTAAATGAAGATATAAAATCAAAGAGAATTTCAGAATTAGAGGCATTAGTAAACAAATTACTCCCCTTCAGGGAAACAGTGTCAAAATTCCATGTGAATTTTTGTAGAAAATGTAAAAAATTATCCAAGAGTGAAATACACAGGGGAAAGAGAAATGAGAAAAACAATAAAGAAATTCCCATCACTGGCAAAAATATTACAGATTTAAAATTCCATTCCAGAGTTCCAAGATACACACTGTCATTCCTCGACCAAACAAAACACGAAATGAAAGACAAAGAAAGACAACCATTTCTAGTAAAACAAGGATCAATAATATTTGAAAATGAGAAAACTTCCAAAGTTAATTCCGTTACTGAACAGTGTGTTGCAAAAATTCAGTACTTACAGAATTACCTGAAAGAATCTGTGCAGATACAGAAAAAAGTAACAGAACTGGAGAATGAAAATCTGAACCTTAAGTCCAAAATGAAACCTCTTATCTTTACCACACAATCTCTCATACAGAAAGTTGAAACATATGAAAAGCAACTTAAGAATCTGGTTGAAGAAAAGAGTACTATTCAGTCTAAGTTAAGTAAAACAGAAGAAGACAGCAAAGAGTGTCTTAAAGAATTAAAAAAAATAATTAGTAAATATAATGTTCTCCAAGGCCAAAATAAAACTCTAGAGGAAAAAAACATACAACTTTCTTTAGAGAAGCAACAAATGATGGAAGCATTCGATCAACTAAAAAGTAAGGAACACAAAACTCAAAGTGATATGGCCATTGTCAATAATGAAAATAATCGAATGAGTATAGAAATGGAAGCAATGAAAACCAATATTCTATTGATACAAGATGAAAAAGAAATGTTAGAGAAAAAAACACACCAGCTTCTAAAAGAAAAAAGCTCACTTGAAAATGAACTAAAAGAAAACCAGCTAGAGATAATGCAGCTAAAAGAGAAAGAAAGATTGGCAAAAACCGAACAAGAGACACTTCTTCAAATAATAGAAACAGTTAAAGATGAAAAACTCAATCTTGAAACAACATTACAAGAATCTGCTGCTGCCAGACAAATTATGGAAAGAGAAATTGAGAATATTCAAACCTACCAATCTACTGCAGAAGAGAATTTCCTGCAAGAAATAAAAAACGCAAAATCAGAAGCAAGTATTTATAAGAATAGCTTGTCGGAAATTGGCAAGGAATGCGAAATGTTATCAAAAATGGTCATGGAAACCAAAACAGATAATCAGATTCTAAAAGAAGAACTAAAGAAACATAGTCAAGAAAATGTAAAATTTGAAAACAGCATCAGTAGACTTACTGAAGACAAAATACTTTTAGAAAATTATGTAAGAAGCATAGAAAATGAAAGGGATACCTTGGAATTTGAGATGCGGAATCTTCAACGAGAATATTTAAATTTAAGTGATAAAATTTGTAGTCAGCATAATGACCCTTCAAAATCAACTTATATTTCAAGAAGAGAGAAATTCCATTTTGACAACTATATTCACGAAGATACCGCTAGTCCTCGGAGTAGGCCTTTGGCTTCAGATTTGAAAGGTATGCAAGTCCTGCTAGATTAGTAGAGATGGGTTTAAGATTCTTGTAGCCTGTTGGGCACTAGCCAGAGTACAGAAATAAGGAGGAAACTTTAAGATGAATATAATTTTGTTTTGTAAAATTTGTATCTAATGTATTATACAGTGAAATTATTCAGGAAATTTTTCTAGATAAAATTTATATTTATATTAATTATGTACATTGCATGCGTACAAAGCAACTTTGGCAGTGAGCAAGAGGGAGTTAATTACTATTTTAAAGTATAAGTAGTACTCCCACCTTAAAAGAATTCTTTTTTTTTTCCTAGGAATTCCAAGTAAACTATATCAGTTGCTTCCATCCAAGATCTATAAATAAACGGCTAAAATCAATGTTTCAAAACCTTTGTCCAAGTACTTTCCCACCCCGAAAATAATTTTAAATTATATGATGACATTAACCTGGTAATTGATTAGACTAGTTTTTAAAATTAGAAATTGGAATTAGGTATATATTTTATATTGTCAAGAACAGTGGCGAATGTGAGGTTTTACCCAACTGGTAAGCTCATATTTTAGCCTGCTACAGTTTTGTGGGTTCTAGTGGAAGGCACAAGACTCCTGAGTGAGAGACTGAGGAGAGTTTGTTACAACAGCAGGAGTCAGAGTATCAGCATGTCTGCATTGGTTCCCCAAGCCCCAATTTCTATAAGCAGCGTAAAGATGATCATACAGTGGGTTGCATCACAGGAGAGAGCGAGCTTAGAAACCCAAATATTATAATGGCTAGTAAGATGCCTGCCCGTTGCTGTAGGTGGAAACATTGCACTGGACAATAAGCATGCCTGCCCTGGCTCCAGAGCAAACACGATCTCTAGCTTCCAAGGTTGCAGGCACACCTGTCCTGGGCTCCAGAGACACTCTGTCTGTTCAAATATTCAAAGACTGCTGTTCAAATATTCCTGGTTGAATTTTGCGCAGTGCTTTTCCTACGTTTATTGAGGTGATCCTGTTTTACTCCTTCAATCTGTCACTATGGTAAATTATGTTAAGAAACATTCACCTTGAATTCCTGGGATAAACTCCACTAGGTGATATTGTATTATTCTTTTAATATATATTCCTGGATTCAATTTGATAATATTTTGTTAAGGATTTCTGCTTCTATATTCAGAAGGACGTTGGTCTGTGTTATTTTCTCGTAATGTCTTTGTCTGGCTTTGGTATCAGGAAAATCCTGTTGGGAAGTGTTTCCCCTCCTCTATTTTCTGAATGTGTGTAGGATTGGTGTTATATTATTCCTTCCTTAAATATTTAAATATGTAATACTCATACATATTTGGAAAATATGTAATATGTAAATATCTACCAGAGGGCCTGGGTTTTTCTAAATGGGAAGGTTTTCCATTGCTAAATGATTTCTATTAATGTAGAACTATTCAGATTTTCTATTTCTTGAGTTAGGATTGATAATTTGTATGTTCTGAGGAATTTGTACATTTCTTGTAAGTTCTCAAATGTATTATCATAAAGTTGTTCATAATATTCCTTATTAGCATTTTAACATTCAAAGGACTTACAGCGACGTCCCTTCTTCAATTTCTGACATTGGTAATTTGGGGGTTCTTTTTTCTTTATCATTCTTGCTAGAGTTTTAGCAATTTTATTTTTCTTTTCAAACATCGGCTTATTATTTCATTGATTTTTCTCGCTGCTTTGTTTTTTATTCCATTGATTTCTGTTCCTATTTAGTAATTTTATTCCTTTGGGTTATCTGGGGCTAATGTGCTCCTTCCCTAGTTTCGCACCCACATTAACTGCACCATAGAGTCTGGTATGTTTTCATTTTCATTCAGTTCAAAATATTTTCTTTTTCACTCGTGATTTATTCTTTGACCCAATGGATTAGAAGTGAGTTGCTTGATTTCTAAATGTTTGGAGATTTTCAGTGATTTTTCTTTTATTGATTTCTTATTAATTCTGTCTTGATCAGAGAACATGCTCTAAATCTTTTTTAATTTATGGAGACGTGTTTTATTGCCCAGAATATGGTCTGTCTTGGTTGATGTTTCAGGTGAACTGGAATGTTCTATAAATGTCAACGAAGTAAACGTGTTGACAGGATTGAGCAAATCTATGTCTGTACTGATCTGGTGTCTGCTTGTTCTAACAGTTACTGATAGAGGAATAGAGAAGTTGATTTGTTCATTCTATAAATTTGTTTAATGTGTTTTAAAGCTATTTTATTTTATTTTATTTTATTTTACTGTTATTATTATTTTTTTTAGATGGAGTCTCAGTGTTGTCAGCCCAGGCTGCAGTGCAATGGAACAATCTCAGCTCACTGCAACCTCCACCTCCTGGGTTCCAGCAATTATCCTGTCTCAGCCTCCTGAGTAGCTGAGATTACAGGCGCCCACCACCACGCCTGGCTAATTTTTATATTTTTAGTAAAGATGGGGTTTCACCATGTTGGCCAGACTGGTCTCGAACTCCTGACCTCAGGTGATCCACCTGCCTCAGCCTCCCAAATTGCTGGGATAACAGGCATGAGCCACCGTGCCTGGCCAAAGCTCTCTTATGCATGCACACACATTTAGCACTATTATGTCCGCTTGGTAAACTGATACCCTTATTATTATGAAATAACCCTCATTATCCCTAGGGGTATTCCTTGTTCTAAAGTCTCTGATATTAATATAGCCTCTCTAGTTGTCTTTAGATTGGTGTTTGCATAGTATATCTTTTTGCATGCTTTTATATTTATTTTGTAATGATGAATCAGTACGAGAAACTCTGAATAGTTAAATAATAAATATATACCATGAAAATGGATTAGTAAATCCTGGAAATCAAATATAAATCAAAGAACTAAAGCATTAAGAAAATAACTAATGGTGAGCACTATATCCATTTAAATACAAAATTAAGATTAAAGAACTATGAGAATTGTGGTTACAAAATAGAGTGTTAGTGTTAAAAAACATTGACAATATAAAACAAACAATATAACTAAAAAGTTAGGTGCATCCTTTTACTTTTAACCTACCTTTGTCTGTTTTGTTTACTGCTGAATCCCAGTGCCCAGAGCTATGCCTGGAATATAGCAAGCACTCAACATTTGTTAAATGAATGATGAATTAACAGGCTGCCATTACACTAGACTATTAGGCATAGGCTGGGCCTTCACTCTGTATGAATGTTATAAGGAGTTTTAAGTATCAAGAAGTTTAGACAAAATTAGCTGGATGGGGTGGTACATACCTGTAGTCCCAGCTACTCATGAGACTGAGGTAGGAGGATCACTTGACCTCAGGAGTTTGAGGCCGTGAGCTATGATTGCCAATGCAAAACCCAGCCTGGGTGACAGGAGGACCCCACTTAACAACAACAGCAAAAGCTGACATTTTAGGGTCTTCCTTCCTTCCTTCCTTCCTCTTCCTTCCCTCTTCCTTCCTTCCTTCCTTCTTCCCTCTCTTTTCCTTCCTTTTTCCTTCCTCCCTCCCTCCCTCCCTCCCTCCCTCCTTTCTTTCTTTTTTTTTGAGTCTTGCTCTGCCTGGCTGAGCAGTGGCTCCCTATCTCAGCCTCACTGCAACCTCCTCACTTCTCCCCAGGTTCATTCTCCTGCTTCAGCCTCCTGAGTAGCTGGGACTATAGGCATGTGCCACCATGCCCAGCTTATTTCTGTATTTTTAGTAGAGATGAGGTTTCACTATGTCGGCCAGGCTGATCTCGAACTCCTGACCTTAAGTGATCCTCCCACCTCGGCCTCCCAAAGTGCTGGGATTACAGGCATGAGCCACCGCGCCCGACCATTTTAGGTCACTTTCTAACAGTAGTGTAATGATTTCAAATTGCTTTATGAAGATTTTTGGAAATATATATATTGGGGGGAGGGAGGATAATATATGTTTTTCTAGCTAGCTCCAATAGGCTTATAGCCTGCCCCCTTAATAAGGTGTGAGGAGGAATAAACTGGAAACAGGTCTTCTCAGTCTTTTTTCTTGTAAACTAACATGTGTTCTATAGTTGATTTCCTACAAGTAAGTTACCTCCATCTTACCCTGCTCTCCAATTTTGGTAAAGGCTGTAGAGTGACTAACATAACTTGAAAGCAGCCAGAGGCTGGGCGTGGTGGCTCACTCCTGTAATCCCAGCACTTTGGGAGGCTGAGGCGGGCGGATCACCTGACATCAGGAGTTCAAGACCAGCCTGATCAACATGGTGAAACCCCGTCTCTACTAAAAGTACAAAATCAGCTGGTCGTGGTGGCGTCACCTGTAATCCCAGCTACTCAGGAGGCTGAGGCAGGAGAATCGCGTGAACCCAGGAGGCAAAGGTTGCAGTGAGCCGAGATGGCGCCTTTGTACTCAAGCCTGTGCAACAAGAACGAAATTCCGTCTCAAAAAAAAAAAAAAAAAAGCAAGAAGGCTGAGTTGGGAGGATCGTTTGAGCCTAGGAGTTGAAGACGAGTGTGGGCAGCATAGGGAGACCTTGTCTCCACAGAAAATTCGAAAAATTATCCAGGTGTGGTGGCATATGCCTCTGGTCCCAGCTACTTAGGAGGCTGTGGCAGGATTGCTTGAGCCTGGGAGGTTGAGGCTGCAGTAAGCCATGATCACACCACTGCACTCCAGCTTCGGCGACAGAGAATAAGACCCTGTCTCGGGAAAAAAAAAAAAAAAAAAGCAAGACTATGTGGCTTTGCCAGTGCTAGTTGTGCTAACTTGGACAAATTAGTTCATCTTTCTCAAACTCCATTTGTTGTTAGATGTAGATTAAGAGATTAATAATTAAAAACATATTAATATGGAATGCACATGGAATGGTATCTGGTACATTGCATTATATAAGTGTTATCTAATGCTACTAACTTACTTTTGACATTGTAACAAAATACCACAAGGGAAAATTCAGTTATAATTGATGAAAATTCAAATTAACAAATTACCTTACAACTTATTGACAACAAATTATTTGATGGATAATGATCTAGTGGTTGTTTTTGTTTTGTTTTGTTTTCGTCTGTTTGCTTTTAGAGACAGGGTCTCACCATGTGGCCCAGTCTGGCCTCAAGCTCCTGGGTTCTGGTGATCCTCCTGCCTTGGTCTCCCAAAATGCTGGGACTACAGGTGTGGGCCACTGTACCCAGCCTTAATAGACTGATACATATTTTTTATTTATTTTACAGCTTATAAAATATTTTAAATTTGGTTTTCGTAATTCTTCCAGGTAGATAATACAGATGACAGATAATTCAAGAGTCTTAAGAAATTAATTTGCTCTACTGTAGACAGCTATAATAGTAACAGGTTGAACCTGGTTTTTTTTTTTTTTTTTTTTTTTTGAGATGGAGTCTCACTGTGTTGTCCAGGCTGAAGTGCAGTGGTGCAATCTTGGCTCAATGCAATCTCCACCTCCCAGGTTCAAGCAATTCTTCTGCCTCAGCTTCCCCAGTAACTAGGATTACAGTTGCCCGCCACCACGCCTGGCTAATTTTTGTATTTTTGGTAGAGACAGTGTTTCACCATATTGATCAGGCTGGTCTCGAACTCCTGACCTCAAGTAATTCACCCACCTTGGCCTCCCAAAGTGTTGGGATTACAGGCGTGAGCCAGCGAGCCCGACCTTAAACTTGGCTTATTATTCTTAATGCATGTTCCATATTTATATACAAAAGTAGCAGGCAGTCTCTGAAGAAGCAGGATAAGATTTCAAAAACTATGAGGTACTACTGCTTAACTTTCTCTCTGCTTAACAGTTCTTACTAGAGCTTATTATTGATCTAAGTCTCCCTTAAAGTTAAGCCTTTCTTCCATGTTAGGTCGACATCCACAATTATTGTTTCAGATTTGAGCCTTGAACAGATGTAAGTAGACGGTTTGTAGCAGAGACTGATGTCTGGCTAAGCAAGCTTATTTCTTCCATTACTCACTGATGATGGATACAGAAAACTACTCAAGTCATACAGGCATCATCACAGGAGAGTAGATAACTAGACGTGTAAGTTGTCAAGAGACGACACCAGAGTCATGGCTGAGTCTGAGGAATAAAGCTGTTTCACAGGAAACTACCTAATGTTGTATTGTTACATTTTCAAAGTTCAAAGAAGAGACAATAATTGTAAGAAAACAATCCATGGGCATCATAACTAGTTTGCACCTGTCAGATCAAACATGTGTGCATGCTTTCCTCTACCAACACTTAGAGAAATCTTAATTGTTTTACATATGTCATTATTCCCATTGCTGGTTTCCATATTTGGTTTTCTGTAAACTGACACAATACATTTATATAAAATCCAGATAAGATCTGTCAATTGTCACACTGCTGCTAAAACCCTTCAGGAGAGCATTAGATTAGTGTTCCCATCTATGAATATGATATGAAGTGTGTTGTCTTAAAAAGGCATATTAATAAAAATTAACTATAGTTAAAAGATTAAAATGAACAATTATAATTTTTAAAGCTAAAATAAATTTTGATAAAATCTGAAAATATAAAACTCTTATCTCAAAAGAATTGGGATTACAGGCGTGAGCCACCGCACCCAGTCTAAGAATAAATATATTTATAAGGCTTGTTTGGTAACATTATCGATATATAACCATAGATGTTATTCACCTATGTGTACTTGGTAAGGCCATTCCTATTCTGAAGACAAATGTATTCAGTATTACTCTTTGATTCACATTATACCCTTGGTAATGTTTTTACGATATTAATTGCACAGTGTTAGTTATGAGGCAGGCATGAAAAATTCCTTTAAAACATTAATTGTAAAAATTATCTGTACCACCTGCACTCCTCCTTCAAAAGCCAGCTATGTATGTCTGGCTTGACATAGTTCCCTCCACTTAAAAAACGTGGGTAGGCCCAAAAGAAGAGTCTTGTAGCCTTCTACAATCTTTGATTTCCAGCTCTAGGCAGCCTGGACTGGCAGAAGGACAAGTTCTAAGAAAGCATCACGTATTTGTCCTTTTTCACAATGCTGATAAAGACATACCGGAGACTGGGTAATTTATAAAGAAAAAGAGGTTTAATGGACTCACAATTCCATGTGGCTGTGGAGGCCTCACAATCATGGTGGAAGGCAAAAGGCACGTCTTACATGGCAGCAAGCAAGAGTGAAAATGAGAACCAAGCAAAAGGGGTTTCCCCTTTTAAAACCATCAGCTCTCATGAGACTTATTCACAACCACAAGAACAGTATGGGGGAAACTGCCTCCATGATTCAATTAACTCCCACCAGGTCCCTCCCACAACATGTGGGAATTATGGGAGCTGCAATTCAAGATGAGATTTGGGTAAGAACACAGCCAAACCATATCACACCATTATCTAAAATAACTTCCAATGTATTAGTTGATATTTAGATAATTTACATTTCCCTTTTAAAATACAAACACCACTAGCCCCTGCCCCTGGTGAATGAGGGCTATCAATACCTCACTATGAATTACAGTAAGATACTTAAATCATGTCTTTTAAGAGCTGATTTTTTTTTTTTTTTTTTTGAGACGGTATCTTACTCTGTTGCCCAGGCTGGGGTGCAGTGGCACGATCTTGGCTCACTGCAACCTCCACCTTCCAGGTTCAAGCAATTCTCCTGCCTCAGCCTCCCGAGCTGGGATTACAGGCATGCACCACCATGCCCGGATAATTTTTGTATTTTTAGTAGAGACAGGGTTTCACTATGTTGGGCAGGCTAGTCTTGAACTCCTGACCTCATGATCCACCCACCTCAGCCTCCCAAAGTGCTGGGATTTCAGGCATGAGCCACCGTGCCTGGCTTAGAGCAGATATTTTTAAAAGAGACAGGGCAGGTGAAGGAGAAGAGATAACTTGGGGACTAGCAGGTAAGGCCTCGGTGAGATGCCCCAGGTGAGGCAGCTTGACAGCTAGAGAGGAACATGGGAGGACACCAAAGACTGACTTCATCCATCTTCCAACTTCAGAATTTTTATAAGATACTCAACTAACAAGTACATCCCCCTCAACCCCTCAACTCATCCTGGGGCTGCCATTGGCTAAATAACCTGATGCTTTACGTAAGTCACAAATAGAGGGCGTATTACCATATAAGCTGAAGCATTTGCCTCACTATGTCATGTGTATATATTGTATCTATGTAATAATATAAATGGATCTAACATTTATCTCTGATGTTAAGAATGCTTTAGTAGGCTATGACACTTGGATAGCTATCAATCCAATTTTCAATACTTCTGAGAAGAAACAGCAAGAATTTATTGTGTACTTTCTACCCTTCCAGCAGTCTCTTCCACTCCTCCCCTCCAACCATGCAATTTTTTAACATTAGCAGTAAAAGCAAATGACAGATTGCACTTCAGGATTTTATACAATGTGTACACATGTTCTGCTCAGACACATAGATCTAAAAACATAAATCAACAACCATGTGTTATTAGCAAATACTATTTATTAATTAAGTAGTAGTATGAAAACAAGGAAGAGAATTAGAGTTGCAGGCTTAAATTTCTTTTAACTGCTTGAGCTATCTGCTCCAAAACATCTTATATTTTTTCAAATAATTAGCTCTTGATAATGAATTACTCGTAGTTAAGATCTAGAAAGCTACTTGTCTTCCAGTTGCTAATAGGATGGTACTGAAGCAGTCTTGTAGTTCTTTGAATTTAGTGCCCTAAAATTGGAAAGTAAACACACATTAATTTTTTAGGTGCAAGTCAAATACCTGTACATTTTTTTTTTTTTTTTTTTTAAGACAGGGTCTCGCTCGGTCGCCCAGGTTGGAGTGCAGTGGTGCAATCACAGTTCACTGCAACCTCAACCTCCTAGGCTTTTAAGCAATCCTCCTGCCTCAGCCGCCCAAGTATCTGAAACTACAGGCATGTGCCATCATGCCTGGCTAATTTTTATACTTTTTGTAGAGACAGAGTTTCGCCATGTTGCCCAGGCTGGTCTTAAAATCCTGGGCTCAAGTGATCTGCCTGACTTGGCCTTCCAAAGTGCTGAGATTACACACGTGAGCCACCAAGCCCAGCCTATCTGTACATTCTTATGAAAACTTTTTTCACTAAAAAATTTAAAACTAATATACTTTGTAACATATTAACAATCCAAAACTAAAATTTTCTCATCAACTTAAAACACTTCATTTTATTAAAGCCATATATACTTAGAAGATATAGTTTAAGAAGGAAAACAATTATGGAATCAATTTTAAATACTACTGTCCAAAGGTTTACTGGTTTTAAAATTAGGGTAAAAGAAGCTAGAACTTGATTCAGGATAATGATTTGATAATGTATTATAAAAAGAAAGAAATTTCAATAAATTCAAAATTACTAAACGGAAGATAAAATTCAAATTTTTCAAAAGAACAATCACTTATTCTTCTCTTTCTCCCTGCTCCAAACATATAGGCTACAGCATCATAGAACTTTCTCAGGTTTATTCTCTGCAGAGAAAAGAACACACAGAAAACCTGAAATACTGCCCCCCTTCCCACACACAAAGTTCCATCTATCAGACAGTGGGTGTGGTGAGGAAAATTCTAATTTTACCACCTGTTTATTAGATGAAATTGGGCAGAGTAGTGATAGGTGGTTTGCCAGAGGTTAAAGGTTAAAAGGATAGGAAAAAGCTCCATATCTTCCTGTTTCTAAGTCCAGTACTTTATCAACTAGCCCACAGAGAATAGTATTCCTGTAGACAACAGTTTAAATTACACACATTTACCCTAATATCTAGGGGAATCGTGGTTCAGTGACACAGATCAGTTTTTGTTAATTCAGAAAATGTGAATTTTGCTAGGTCAAAATCAATTTTCCTTACTTATTCCACAAAATTGTCACCAAAGTGCTACAAAGAGTAGATAAAATATGCAAAAATTGGTCATCATCGTCATCGATATTAGCTTATTATAATAAAACCCGTATGTGTTAAGCTACCATTCAAAATGTATATCCAGCTGGGCACAGTGGCTCACGCCTGTAATCCCAGCACTTAATCTCAACACTTTGGGAGGCTGAGGTGGGAGGATCACCTGAGGTCAGGAGTTCGAGACCAGCCTGACAAACACGGCAAAACCCCGTCTCTACTAAAAATACAAAAATTAGCTGGGCGTGGTGGCGGGCGCCTGTAATATCAGCTACTTGGGAGGCTGAGACAGGAGAGTTGCTTGAACCTGGGAGGAGAAGGTTGCAGTGAGCCGAGATCACGCCACTGCACTCCAGCCTGGGTGACAAGAGTGAAACTCCGCTCAAAAAAGGAAAAAAAGACAAAATGTATTTCCGAAACCTGTTCCTTCAAACCCATATATAGTATCAGCAAGACATGGTAGACTTGGAAAGCCTGAATTGGCTAATTATTGCAGCTAAGAAGGACTCTTCATTTCACCTACATTACCTCACTTATAATAGCATCTCATACATTAGTGACTTTGTGCTAACTGCATAGTTTAACTTCTATTTGATGGTATCATAGCAATTTAGAGCTTTTGTCAAAGTAGTATTGGAGTCTGGGGGGTGGTTATTCTATTTTACATAAAATGAGAATGTACTATGCTTCCAGTTAATTGCAATGACACTATATTACTGAAATTGAATTCATAGGAAAGACACTGGTTCTAACACTCCTAATGAGATGCATGCATGGCTTAATACAGATGTCATAGTATTGGAGTCCACTGAAATACAGCATTCTGTAGTTAATGCTAGTGACACACACAAGTGCTCAAGAAAAAACTTCACTTGACAAATGCTTTATGCACTTGCCATTTGGGAAATACTGAGATAAATGTTTTGAAAAAATATAAAATCAAACATAGCTATAGGTAGCAAAATGACTATCATATAAGGTATAACATATATGAATGGCTATAACACATAAAAGACAGGTTCAAGATAGAAGTTCAGTAGAACTCCGTCTGAGGATATTAGCAGACTTTAGAGAAGAGATGACAGAAGATAGAAGGCAGAATGAACAACCTTACCAGCAATGCAGTAGAGTAGGTTATAAAAAGTACATGTATTTCATGAGGCTCAAGAAAAAGATGCACGAAAATACCAAGAAAGACAACAGGAAAGCAGGTTATGGCCACCGTACAAGGGGCTGTCAGTTTTTTAAGCAAATGTTTGAAACTAGATGGCATCTCAAGCTAATTAGTCCCCATGAAACCAGAAGATAACTTCAATATTTTTTTTTTAGAGAAAACACATCTTAAAGTACATAAAATACAGTAAAATCATGTATATCACAAAAAAATGTTGTGGGCTGTAGATATTATGTCTGAAGTACCAAACTGTAAGCATTTTAAATTTTCCTTATTTGAGATCATTTTTTCTAATCTTGCAAACTCTCAACATAAAATTTAGTGCTAGGTAGCCCCTGAATGATGTAAAGCTTAAGATGTCCAGAAATTGTTTTTCAACTTAAGCAACGGACTAGATTAAAATAATTCAGTCAGAAAATTGGATACATACTGAAGCTCTAAATGGATGTTGAGTGAGAGAATCAAGTGAAAAAAAGCCATTGTTAGGTATCCAGGACCACAGAGTCTTCTCAGCAGTCTCATGAGCAATAGGAGTAGTACAAGTATGAACATCATCTAAGTTAGGGCACCCCAAATTATCGAAGTTTTAAGACAGTATCAACTTACTATGAAGTCTTCTTTCCCAAAAGAATTCAGGTATTCGAAATCATATTTCTGGTTAGGTAAAAGTTAACACATAGCACTGGTATTTTTAATTTATAAAAATGTTAAGTAATTTGTCTTTAGCTGATTAGTTCTGCTGGTAAATACATTGCTCCAAAGAACTTAACAAGTAGTCAATCAGAAATACACCTTTGTGTGGGGCATGGCAGCCCACGTCTGTAATTCCAGCACTTCAGGAGGCCGAGGCAGGCGGATCACCTGAGGTCGGGAGTTCGAGACCAGCCTGACCAACATGGAGAAACCCCGTCTCTACTAAAAATACAAAATTAGCCGGGTGTGGTGGTGCATGCCTGTAATCCCAGCTACTCAGGAGGCTGAGGCAGGAGAATCGCTTGAACCCGGGAGGCAGAGGTTGTGATGAGCCGAGATCACGCCATTGCATCCCAACCTGGGCAATAAGACAAAACTCTCTCTCAAAAAAAAAAAAAAAAAAAAAAAGAAAAAGAAAGAAAGAAATACACCTTTGTAATAAAGGGCAGTTTTATTTTTGTGAAATAATACTAATGTTAGTATTATAATTACTGTCTCCAAGTGATAAAGATGTACTACTGTTTTTATAAAAGAATGTAAATTTAGTGTCCTTTAGACACAGAATAACTGATTGTTTTTACTCCAAAGAACTTTCTCAGTTTTGAGAGTATACAAAACCTGGATAAAATTGGAGTTTTAAGATACTTTGATAATAAACTTTTTCTCAAAGCATTATAGTTACGTTGGCATTTTTAATTAACCAGAATATTTCCTATTTTCACAGGTTATCTCAAAGTTAAAGACAGAACTCTCAAGCATCATTAGGATTCCTCACGACTGCTAAGAAACTCCCTTGGAGAAATAGCCAATGTTAACGTGTACTGCTAACTGAACGATGAATATCTAACTAGTCTCAAATGACTCATAATGAGGCGCTATAGATTTGCTTTAAAAATTACGCACAGAATGGTTTGGTGCAGATTACTTAAGCTTTTTCAGCTGGGAATTTCAGAAGATGGGGGAGAACTTCTACAAGGGAGGGCAGGTACCTGTATGTGGAAGAAGCTGAGATGTCTAAAGTCACCCAAATTTGTCATTTAAAAAAGTATATATAAATAAAAGATACTATTTTGAAGAAGTATAAAAGTTGGAAACAATTGTTTCTTGGTTTGTAAGCTAAGCATAAGGTTTTCCCACCTTCTGACATTCAAAGTCATTATACTTTCAACTGGTCTGCTTTTTGGTCCACCTGGTGGGTGGAAAATCTTATCGTTTTTGCCAGAAATAGTTGCCAATTTAGCCATATAAGGGTCAGCAGAATGTGATGGGTAAGGATCAAATGTTCCTGCCTTCATTCCACCAGGCTGCAAAGAAAAATGAGACAACTTAATGTGATTTTGTAAAATGCCTCTACAAAATTAGCTTGTGAAGAAGCTCATACATATTTTTGTAGTCTGCAGAGCTGGTTTTAAAGAAGATGATACTGTTTAATTCAAACACCACCAAAAGGTCTCCCTACCACCAACTTTATAGGGTCAAAACACCATAATCCAAAAGCTCTCAATAAAAATGACAATATTTATAGTAAGGTAACAGTCTAAACTATTGCCAAGCATTAATATTTTAGAGTTTATCAGGCCAGGCTATCACTTAGTTAGAAAGTGAGTCTATTAGTAAGGGAAATCCTAGGTCAGATGTATTTTGATAGAGAATGGGGAACAAGGAGTGTGGCACAACATGAGTTTACTAAATGCCAGTCAATGATGGAGAAGATACTTTAAAAAAAAGTAATAAGCGGCTGGGCGCGGTGGCTCAAGCCTGTAATCCCAGCACTTTGGGAGGCCGAGACGGCTGGATCACGAGGTCAGGAGATCGAGACCATCCTGGCTAACACAGTGCAACCCGGTCTCTACTAAAAATACAAAAAATTAGCCAGGCGTGGTGGCAGGCGCCTGTAGTCCCAGCTACTTGGGAGGCTGAGGCAGGAGAATGGTGTGAACCCGGGAGGCGGAGCTTGCAGTGAGCTGAGATCTGGCCACTCCAGCCTGGGCGACAGAGCGAGACTCCGTCACAAAAAAAAAAAAAAAAAAAGTAATAAGCAATAGCACAAAGAAATAGAAAGCAACAGGAAAATGTAATCTACTTTACTTTTCTTGTAGTCTTTTAAGAGAAGTCAATCAAAATATTTTTCAACCTGTACACAACACAGAAATATTTGCTTTGACTTCTTAAACTGATTTGACAGAATTTTAAACTTTATATTCTATATAATCACAGGAAAATTCTATAGAATCATAATAACTCATTTAATTAGGCACTCTTGTAATATCTATGCCAAATATACATGAAGATTTAATTCATTTGAAAGATACCATTGTAAGTTTTCAAGTTTTCCAGATTGAAGACACATGGATTATTTTAAACATCACAATAACAAGAAAACTTAAGAAAGTTTAAATAAATTAATTTAAAAGTATAAAAGCAAAATGAATGAATTAAAAATAGAAAAACATAAATAAGCCCAAGCGATGCTTTAAAAAGTAAATTAATAGCTATATCTGTAATAGAATTAAGAATGAAAAAGAAGTGAGGAAAGTCTATACCTATATTAAATATCAAAAATACAAAATAGGCCAGGCGCAGTAGCTCACGCCTGTAATCCTAGCACTTTGGGAGGCTGAGGCAGATGGATCACCTGAGGTCAGGAGCTCGAGACCAACCTAACCAATATGGCGAAACCCTGTCTCTACTAAAAATACAAAAATTAGCCGTGCATGGTGGCACACGCCTATAATCCCAGCTCTTAGGAAGGCTAAGGCAGGAAAATCACTTGAATTGAACCTGGGAGGCAGAGGTTGCAGTGAGCCAAGATCGTGCCACTGCACTCCAGCCTGGGCAACAGAGCAAGACTCCGTCTCAAAAAAAAAAAAAATAAATATATATATATATATATATAAAATATTTCCCCAAACCCCAAAAACCTGAATGAAATGACTGATTTTCTAAGAAAATATAAATAATCAACACTGACCAAAAAGAGATAGAAAACCTACACAAAACAGATGGAGAAAGACATGTAAGAATTGAGAAAATTAGCAGAACCATCCTGCAATATGGCTAAGCTCAGAATGCTTCACTGTGTGAACGCTTTCAAGTCTTCAGACAGCCAACATTTCTAGTGCTATCAAACTGCTATAGAACATAGAAAAACAAAGAAATTACCCCATTGCTTTAAGATGCCTGCATCCACTTGTACCAAAATAGAACAAGGCATATACATAGTCTTAAAAATACAGACCAATCACACTTCCAATTATTCTTGCAAAAATGCTTAATAAAATATTAGCAAATAAAACACAGTATTATATTTTAAGATTAATACAACACAGCCAAGTGAGATTCATTCCAGGAAATATTGTTATTCAGCTTATGACAAATAAAAAGTGGGGAGTGAAGGGATAGTCTAAACAGATTACACCATTTGATAAAATTCAACATATATTCAATAAAATTCAGCATATGTTCCTGATTTATTCCTATTTTTGGCATCTATAAAAATGAAAAACTAAAGGTATCCCTATTAAAGTCAAGATTAAGGCAAGGATGGCCACTACTGCTGGCTTAAGGAATTGGGCATGAGCGTGACATAAAAAATACAAATATATGAGAAAGGTGGGGAGCAAAATTATTTGCAGATAATATAGAGCAGTAAAGCAAAAGAGAATCAAGAAAATAACCATCAGAACACAAAGTTTAATGAAGTGGCCAGTTATTTTTTAAAAATCAAATGCTTTTTATAATGACAAATAATATGAAGGAAAATATGTTGGGAAAAAAACCTTATTGACCAGAACCTTAAAATAACGAGGAATAAATATAAGCATGCGATGTAAGTATAAGCTATGCGATGTAAAATACAAAACTCTACAAGCGAGATACAAGGTTAAGTGGCTTACTCCTGATTCTGAAGATTCAAATTATAAATATGTTAATATATCCAAAAATACAAAGAGTAAATTTTATCACAAAATATCAAAGTTCTTTCTCTTTTGGGAACTTTAGAAAATAATTCTGAAGTTCTGGAGAATATGACAGAATAACCAGCACAACTTTTTTAAAGAGTAAGAAGAGACTAGACCACTCACTATTAAATATAATAGAACTTAAAAGGATTTTTTGGGCCAGAAATAGACAAATAGATTAGTCAAATGGAATGAAAACTCAGAAACATACCTTCAAAAATAAGAATTTTGGTTTGATAAAAATGGCATTTCAAAGTAATGGTGTTAAAAATGAATTATTCCATCAGTCATATCGGGAACAACTTTATTTTTAAAAAATCAGTTCTATTAAAGTCTAATTCACCTGCAATAAACTATACCCATTTAAAATGAACAATGCTACAAGTTTTGGCAGATGTCTACACTCTTGAAATGACTACCACAATTCAGATACAGAACATTTCACCCCTGCCCAAAGTTTCCTCATGCCCCCAAACTAAATAAGAGCTGGATTCTTACCTTACTCTTTACATCAAAATGCATTTTAGATAAATATTTAAATGCAAAAGGATATGACTAATAGAAGGAATTAAGAAGCCACATTATTCTAATATTAGTGGTAAAGAGAGCCACTCTGAAAATGACAAATGAAAATGATAAATCTGACTACATCAAATCATGAAATTCCTGAACAGAACAAAACATCATAACCAAAGATCCAACAGATTAAAAAAATTATTTCCAACACAAATAACAAAACGAGAGTAGTACCCTTCATATATGAGATCTTACAAGAGATCTCACTATATTAAAACATAAACTTTGAAATACAAAGTCTGCAAGAAAAACAGGCAATTTACAGAAAAAAAAGCATTGACTAAGGTTTATACACTGCTGGAGCATTTTAATTTTTATTCTCACTTGTTAACTTCTGCAGTAGGAAGATAGTTAATTTTAATTGCCATTTTAAAAACTAAAAGATGGTTTGGCTTTTTATGATTTTAAGAAAAACTAGACCTAGGGTCTAGAGAAGCACTTCAAAAATTCATTGTGAATTCACCAGGCGTGGTGGCATACTCCTGTAATCTCAGCTATTCTGGAGGCTGACGCAGGAGAATCGTTTGAACTCGAGAGGTGGAGGTTGCAGTGAGCCTAGATCATGCCACTGCACTCCAGCCTGGGCAACAGAGCGAGACGCTGTCTCAAAAAAAAAAAAAAAAAAAAATTATAAATTCAAATACATTTGAAGAAACTAATAATTACTTCATGACAAGAGCTTCATTATCCCCTACACTATTCATACTTGGTGATTTCATGTAATTTTGTAAAAATGGGTCCCATGATTCTTGGTATCAGTACGAACAAAAGTTTATTATTTATATGGGGAAAAAATCATTTGACAGCAAGAGACAGTATTTCTTTATAATGCTTAATTTTTTTCATCCTAAAATTGTAAACTTGCCTTTTTACCAGGAGAAGAAGGTTTAAAAGTGTTTGAAATTGATTCTTTCTTCTCTTCTTTTTTAATTGGTGGTAAAGGTTCCTCAGAAAAATAAGGATTAGCATCAAAATAGTCCCTTGGGTGAAGATTTAACTTAAACGGTGCTCCTTTAAGTAAACGATGGTGTTCTTCATTCGCTTTCTGTAAATTACAGAGTTTGAAATTACACAGCATAAATTTCACAAATTGAAAATAACCCAGAGTAAAATCTTTTACATTGTAATATAAACATGATTCTTAAATCCATCCTGCTCCATGTACTTTTTTAAAACATTAATTTGCTACGTTCTATTTTTATGCTACGAAAGATATGCCTACTTGCAAACATAACTACGCTTATTCATTTTGGATACAAATTTATTTGCGGTACTGAGACCTTATCACCTGAAGGAATCTATATTAACTATGTGGGCAGCATGATGCAGAATAACAAGAGTTGTCTCTAGTTCACGCCTTTCCTGCTTTGTAGCATTTCTCAGAGATTCTGGGAAAGTTACGTTTTAGTGTCACATCTTCTTCAACTGTGAATGCGGACATTATCATTCCCCCCGTAATGCTGTTGTAAAGACCACATGAGACTATGTAGATATAGGATTTTATATGTGTATATATGAGATACGTATATATAACATTTTTATAATTTTAAAAAATATATGTATATATGAGATTATGTATATATCTCATATATGTATATTTGAGATATATACATATATGTATATATAACATTTTTATAATTTTTAAAAATATTTCATATGTATACATGAGATTATGTATATCTCATATATCTGTATATATGAGATGTAGATATATATGAGATATGTAGATATGTATATATTACATTTCTATAATATTTATTGCTATCTAGTATTCAAAGCAAAATAGCAGTCATGTTTTCCTCTTATGTTATAATCTTTTCTATCAGACAATATTAAGTATAAAAATCACTGGCTATTAATAAAGTAGCAAAAATCAAATTATGAAATATAGATTCAAAAAAACAACTACACAGTGAATATTGATACTTTTTTTCACTTTTGCAAATATAAAGTCTGGTATTTCATCATTCAACAAACTGAACTGAAAACACTTGATAAATGAAATCTAAAATAGATAGTTACTTGAGAGAAGACTAACTTTCACTACTAGGAACCCACTGTAGCACTTTCAGAATCCTTTCCTCTTTAGGGATTTTTCTCTCGCCCTTCCTTGTCCTCTTCCTTTCTCCAGCTTGCAGGACATTCATTCATTCTTGGTGATCTGCTCTCCACTCTTCCATATCACAACGATGGTACTGAAAATTTATTCTATTGATCTTTTTGGGCAGTGTTCCGCAAAATTTAGTTGTCATGGGAATCACTTGATAATTTATTTAAATTACAAATCACCAAGCCCTTCCCTCAAAGATTTCTGATTGCATTGGTCTGCTGTATGGTCCATTAATCTGCGGTTTTAACAGTCACCCTCAGTGATTCTCATGTGTGATTATAATGTCATGTTTTAGGATCACTTTTTGCTAGAGCATGGTCACCTTTTACCAGAAAAATACTGTATTTGTCTTACCAACCCCTGCCCTAGAATGTTCAGTTGAGTACTGGTCAGCAGATGTATGAGAAAACTATTCAAAGCCCAGAGAAGAACCACCTGAAAGACTGTGAGGTGACGGTGTCTGGCTCTCACACAGAACTGGGAATGGTGCTGGTTGCCATCAGCTGTGCAAGAAAACGTCATAATTCACAGGGCATCTGACGGCATACCTAGAAAGGTCTTGCCTCAGTAGTGGGGAATAACTAGCCTTAGATTGAGCATAGCTCCTACCATACCTAACAAATCTTAAATGCAAGACCTGAAAAGATAAAAACCATTTCTAAGTAATGTGACAGCATTCCAGAACAAAGCCCAAGAACATTTATAAGAATACAAAAATATACAGCACTCAACAAAGTAAAATCCTCAGTATTTGACATCCAGTGAAAAAAAACTGCCAGTAATTCAAAGTAGCAGAATATGACCCCCATACTGAGAAGAAAAAACAACTATTTAAAATCAACCAAGAACTAATATAGATGTTAGCATTAACAGAAAAGGGCATGAAGACAGTAAGTATATTCTGTTATATTCTGTATATTCTGCTCAAAAAATTAAGTAGAGACAGGTAAGACATTAAAAATACTCAAACTTCTAGAGAGCAAAACCACAATGTATGAGATTAAAAACACACTGGTTGACATTAACAGCAGATTGGACATTACAGAAAAATAGATTAGTGAGTATGAAGATGCAGCAATAAAAACTAACCAAAATGAAATACATAGAAGGAAAAAAGGACATTTTTTAAAAGTTAATAGGGCGTTGGTAAATTGTGGGACAATTTCAAGAAGCCTAATACACATGTAACTGGAATTTCTGAAGGGGAAGAGAAAGACAGATAAAAATATCTGAAGAAATAATAACTGGAAATAGTATAAATTTGATTTGAAAAACTATAAACCCATAGATCCAAGAAGCTCAATAAACCTCAAGCACAAGAAGGATGAAAGAAAACAACACAAAGTCACATCATAATCAAACTGCTTAAATGAGTCATAAAAAGAAAAAAAAATTGCCAGAGAAAAGGACACATTGCACACAGAAGAATAAAAATGAGCATGACAACAGGTTTCTCATCAGAAACAATTCAAGCAGGAAGACAGTGGAGTAACCTTTTTTTAATACTGAAAGAAAAAGCAAGATACATTTTTCAAAATTAGTTTTAGGATATTAGTAAATCTAGGAATATAAAATTTCTGCCTTATGTATAAGTTCTAAAAATGAGGATAAAAGAGCTTTTTCTGTTAAGAAAGTATCTTATGCCCAATAAGTATAGGGTAAAAGATTAATTACTGAGCCACTATAAAATTCCACTGTATGTAGTTGTGTAGTATGTACGTATTATTATTCCTACAGATGAAAATTAGTTTATATACAATTTTATAAGAACCAAGGTTTCTGCCCAATTTAATGGAAAACTGTTCCTGGGTTTGGACATGCCCGTCAGCAAAATGGTCATTATTCTCTCACATTCTACCGGTATTTAAAATTACCATAGCAAAACTGTTACAGCCTGCGTGCCTATAAAAACAAAAACAAAAAGCTATCAAGTGATTGCCATTTAATGCTTTATGTCCAAATTAACTTGACTTTTCATTACTACCAGCTTTCTTTATGTTATGGTGATATTGTGAAATTCTGTTCGTATGGTTCTAAAATTTATAAGGGTTCCTTTATTTATTTACAAATAGACATTCCCCATATAAAGGAACAGGTCTCATTATAAGTCAAATATGGTACACAGTGAGTGTAAGAGGCATATGCTAGTAAATTTCAGTGTTTATCTCTGCCATTTAATAAAGTGAGCAGTTTTCTCCTATCCTTTTCTCTGTCTCCTCATAGGATTCATCCATTCTCTAACCTCCACTTTTTCCCATCACCCCTCCACTCCTCCATCCCATTCGCTCATCATAATGGCTTCTTGATCAGCCCAAAAGTATTACCACTATTTTTGCAGGCACAGATAGTAGGGTGTGTTGGGAATATGGCTAAGGGTCAGGATATAACTCTTTATTTAAAATAGAACATAGTTGATCAGGCCAGGCTAATAGAAGTTTCGCAGCTAGTTTAGAGAGATATAAAATAGATGTGGTAAACCATAGCAAGAGATAAAATTCATCCTGGAAAGAGCTGAGAGAATATACAGCAAGATATGAACATCTAATAGAACAGTAAAATTATCACAATTCATAAACATGAGTTTGCCACTGCCCCAGTGATACAAATAGATAGAACAAAACAAAATTAGATCTCAAGTGAATTATTATTATTATTATTATTATTATTATTACTGAAACAGAGTCTCGCTCTGTCACCCAGGCTGGAGTGCAGTGGCGCGATCTTGGCTCACTGTAACCTCTGCAACCTGGATTCAAGCGTTCTCCTGCCTCAGCCTCCTGAGTAGCTGGGATTACAGGCGTGTACTACCACGCCCAGCTAATTTTTGTAAGATTAGTAGAGACGGGGTTTCACTATGTTGGTCAGGCTGGTCTCCAACTCCTGACCTTGGGATCTGCCCATCTCCACCTCCCAAAGCACTGGGATTACAGGCATGAGCCGCTGCACCCAGCCTCAAGTGAATTATTAATATCGAGTTAACTAAATAAAAGAAAGGTTGAAACATTCAAAACAGATTTTTTACCTTATAATTTAGTTTTGCTGCATCATAGAAGTCGGCAGAGTGTGAAAACTGTTTACCTATGGTAATATTTGCATAGCTAAGGAAGCAAAGTAAGTAATGGTGACTTCAGAGTTCAGAAATTTAATTTTTCAAAATTTCAAAACAAACTATAAGACAAGGCATTAAAAATATCTTACCCATATCCAGTTCCTTTCTTTCCCGGGTTTGTGTATAAATTCTTTCCAGGTGCCTTATATTTTTCTCGAGGTCTTGACTGTGCGCTGAAAAATGGGACTGGACCACCTATTGTTCCATAGTAGCTTCCTAAGCCACATCTTAAATACAATTTTTTGGTGTTTTAAAAGGAAGAGGTTAAAATGGCAAATTTTAAGTCTATTTTACCATAATTTTTAAAAAGATTGGGAAAAAAGAGAAAAAAATGCTAGTTTTAATCTAATTTCATTTTCCTCATTCTTCAGTCACAGATTTTGATGTGAGATATGTTTTCAATATTTGTATTATTTTAAACATTCTATAAAAATAAAACTGCGTAATCCTTAGGAAGTTAGAATCATTCCCATTAATTCAGTTAACTGTAACAATAAACAGAGTCTTTTGTGTTTTCAGATTAATTTATGGGCACTTTATGGCAAGTTAGCTAATAAATACATCTGAATATCCATCCACAAGAAACTACACTTCCAAAACAAATATTTAAGACTGCTGTTTCCACTACTGATGGAAAGTGACTCAGGGAATTTGGGTGCTAATTTTCTTCTGTTTGGTTTATATCTCATAACTTTACTGCAGAAAAAATTAACCAAATATTTTCTTTTCTTCCATTTTAATGTTACATTTTCTGGGCACACAGTATCTATGCAAAATCATTAAAGTGTTTACTATTCAGCACTTTCACAGATTTTTTGTTAAAATTTCCACAATAAGGATAACTATTGTTAGCGACAGTCATAGCCTCTAATTCTTAAGTTACCATTGAAGCAAACAAATTTTAATAATCAGAAAAAGGTCTACAAGACAAATGAAACCTTATTACTATCAAAACTTGACACTGTTCATACATCTGAGTTAAAAATTTCAAAAACTTGAAAGACATCAACATTGATTGCTTATTACCAATACTTTCAGTCTACAAATGGTAGGAAAGCATATTTCAATTAATCCCTCTTTATGAACCTATGGAATGAAATTCTAAAATACAACATGGAAATAGAGCAGGGATAATGCAGAGAAAGGAGAACTATTCACATACAGGCAGAATTTACCCAGAGCGTGATTTAACGCAAGCATTAAAAGTCACTCTATTTAGAATTTATTAAATGCCTACAGTTCTGGAGGTGGGTGTGGTGGCTCACGCCTGTAATCCCAGCACTTTGGGAGGCTGAGGTGGGTGGATCACCTGAGGTCAGGAGTTTGAGACCAGCGTGGCCAACATGGTGAAACCCCATCTCTACTAAAAATACAAAAAACTAGCTGGGCGTGGTGGCCTGTGCCTGTCATCCCAGCTACTTGGGAGGCTGGGGCAGGAGAATCTCGCTTGAACCTGGGAGATTGAGATCGCAGTGAGCCGGGAGAGTGCCGCTGCACTCCAGCTTGGATGACAGAGCCAGACTCCATCTCACATACATACATATATACATAAATAAATAAATAAATAAATAATGCCTATGGTTCCATAATTTGGTGTTGAATAAATTTCTGTATAAGGGCTTCTTATTTATAACACCAGTCTCCCTTTTTGGAAACACTTTCTGTATCCACTAAATTATAGATGTTTTTCACATATCTGTGAATTTTTTTAAAAAAGGAAACCTAGTCTAACTATAAAACTGTTATTATTTCTTGGCTGACAGATGAATATAAGCATATTATAAACTAATGTATCAAGGTAGCAATTCCCAATTATTACCACATGAGTCAAAGTTTATTATAGGCAGGAGAAAAGACTGAAAAATAGGAAAAAGTTATTTCACATATTACATGAAAAAGAAAGTAGTGACAAAAGGAAAAAAAATCACATTTCTAAATTTATATCTAAGAAAGTGAAAAAGTTGAAGAAACAGTAATAATAATAATAAATAATTCAAATCTATCCAAAGTGTCGAAAGGTAGAAAAAGATGAAATTAAAGAAAAAGAGAAAATCCTTACTCATTTTTTTTTCAGACAGGGTCTCACTCTGTTGCTCAGGCTGCAGTGCAGTGGTGCAATCTCAGCTCACTGCAGCCTCAAACTCCCGGCTCGAGCGTTCCCCGCAACCTCAGCCTTCCGAGTAGCTGGGACTACAGGCATGCATCACCGCGCTGGCTTAATTTTTGTGTATTTTGTAGAGATGGGTTTTTGTCATATTGCCCAGACTGGTCTCAAATTCCCAGACTCAAGCAATCCATCCACCGCAGCCTCCCAAGGTGCTGGGATTACAGGCATGAGCCACCGCACCCACCGAAAATCCTGACTCCTTCTGTTTTGTTGTTTTGTTTTTGAGACGGAGTCTCTGTCGCCCAGGCTGGAGGCGCAATCTTGGCTCACTGCAGCCTCCACCTTTTGGGTTCAAGTGATTCTCCTGCCTCAGTCTCCCGAGTAGCTGGGATTATAGGCGCCTGCCACCACGCCCAGCTAATTTTTATATTTTTAGTAGAGATGGGGTTTCGCCATGTTGGCCAGGTTGGTCTCAAACTCCTGACCTCAGGTAATCTGCCCATCTCAGCCTCCCAAAGTGCAGGGATTACAGGCGTGAGCCACCGTGCCCGGCCAAAAATCCTCACTCTTAATAGAGACAATAATTTTGGCTGACTTTGCCTACTAGAATTAGAAGGAAGTATAAGTTATACAAAGTAGTTTTACTAGTCTCAAAAAATACAGTAAATAAGCACAAAATTAGACTTCAGTTATCATCTATCAAATTAATAAATTGAGAGAGTCAAAGCTATTGAGTGTGAATGAACAATACCTTTTTTTTTTTTTTTTTGAGATGGTGTCTCACTCTGTCACCCAGGCTGGAGTGCAGTGGTGCGATCTCGGCTCACTGCAACCTCAGCCTCCGGGGTTAAAGCGAGATTCTCCTGCCTCAGCCTCCCGAGTAGCTGGGACTACAGGTGCGTGCCACCATGCCCAGCTAATTTTTTGTATTTTTAGTAGGGACAGGGTTTCACTGAACATTACGTCTTAAGTCTCAGTTATATAACATTACATTGACTTAATGGTCTAATGTTAAACTAATTTAAAGGGAACATTGATAGTTGTCATAACTAAGATACTGTTAAACCTCATAAGTATATCTTCACAATAATTTAAAAATAATGTATTTTTGATCAATTATTTTCTTCATCAAAAAAGAATTTCTGGCCAGGTGTGGCCCAGAACCCTCCTCCACTTGAACCCAGGAGGCAGAGGTTGCAGTGAGCCAAGATCATGCCACTGCACTCCAGCCTGGGCAACAGAGCAAGACTCCAACTGAAAAAAAAAAAAATTATCCTAATTCCACCTTTTTTTTTTTTTTTTTTTTTTTTAGACAAGGTCTTGCTGTGACATCCAGGCTGGAGTGCAGTGGCTCAATCAGAGCTCACTGTAACCTCCAACTCCTGGGCTCAAGGGATCCTCTCACCTCAGCCTCCTGAGTAGCTGGAACTAGAGGCACATGCTACCACACCCAGCTAATTTTTTAACTTTTGTAGAGATGGGGTCTCACTATATTGCCCAGGCTGGTCTCAAACTCCTGGCCTCAAGCATTCCTCCTAGCTTGGCCTCGAAAAGTGCTGGGATTATAGGCATGAGCCACTGCACCCAGCCTTACACTTTTATTTATACTTCGTTAACAGCAGAAAAAATAGTCAGGGGCATAGACATGATAATTAAAGGCAATTTTTTCCCCAATCTGACTTTGCAAGGTTTTCAAACAAATTTTATTATTTAAGTTGTTTTTATTATATCAACAAATAGAGCACAGTGATATAGATAATCTAAAATTTAATATAATGAGAATATATTTAATCAAGATTACTTGTCAATCTAAATCATCCAATACAACTATCTCCACCTGAGACAAACTAAGAATAACACTTAAAAATTCATCTTACATAAGTAAGTCCCACAGAAAAACAAACATTTAATTTAGGGATAAAGGTGCAGGAAATCTATTTAAGACTTTTCCCCAAAAAACACTTACGGCTTTTTCTCTCCACTACTAGGGAAGAAGGCTTTGCCTAGATTTTTTCTGGCTGCTTCCATCATATCCCGTCTCCTCACTTGATTCAGATTCACGTAGCCTTCTCCTTCAAAAATCCTTACAAAACGGGGATCGAAATAACCTGCCTGAAGGTCTGACATTGCTTTGGATCCCCCAGGTAGCATCTGTTTACTTTTGCTTGCAGCCTCATTAAATGGTCCTTTAAAAATAAATTAGGCAGATGATAATTTTGAGCTTACTAGCAATTAAAGGACATGAAAAAGAAGAGAACAGTTTCCAAATACCATTTGGGCCAATGATGAATTTTGAGCTCTAGAGCACTGTTTTGAAATATTCCCTGAGAGCTCTGTGTGAAGGGCTATCTTGACAATAAGACCTAAGTGGTTTTCACCAAAACATTGTAATATTTAAGGCCTTGGTGATACACTCTGAGTTTTAGAGCTGGTAGAGACCTTAAAGTGATCTAATTCAATGTTTCTCCAACTACAGACTAGGAAGCGCTGTGTGAGATGGCAGTCAGTGTGTGTCCGTAGGTCTAAGAGACGGGTGTTTCATACTCAAATTGAAGCAATTCCTCTCTGGGGCATATACTCAAGACACATGAGTGTCCATGGCCACTAACAGACATTAACAAGAATGTTCATAGCAGTTTTATTCATAATAATCAAAAACATAAAACAGCCCAAATGTCCATCAACAGGAGAACAGATTTTTAAACTGTGGAATTTATACAGTGAAATACTAGTAGCCCAGTAATTTTTTAAAGGCTGTTTTGATAAGTATTTAAAACATCTTTCGTAATTTAGATCTAGGAGAGCTCTATTTGAGGAGAACTTTGGTAACATGGAGAATTTTTTGAAGTGCATACAATCCCTAATTCAACTGGCTATTAAAACGTGAATCTGTATCCTTGACTTTTTTTTTTTTTTTTCTTTTTTGAGACAGAGTCTCACTCTGTTCCCTAGGCTGGAGTGCAGTGGTGTGATCTCAGCTCACTGCAACCTCCGCCTCCCAGGTTCCAGTGATTCTCCTGCCTCAGTCCCAAGTAGCTGGGACTACAGGTGTGCACCACCACACCTGGCTAATTTTTGTATTTTTAGTTGAGACGGGGTTTCACCATACTGGTCAGGCTGGTCTTGAACTCCTGACCTTGTGATCCACCTGCCTCAGCCTCCCAAGGTGCTGGGATTATAGGCAAGAGCCACCACGCCTGGCCTGTATCACTGAGCTTTTTAAACTTCTTTTTTTTTTGACAAGGTCTTCTGTCACCCAGACTAGAATGCAGTGGTGTGACCATGGCTCACTGCAGCCTCAATCTCCTGGGCTTAACTTCCTGCCTCAGCCTCCAAGGTAGCTGAGACTATAGGCGCAGGACACCATGTCCAGCTAATTTTTGTATTTTTTGTAGAGACAGGGTCTCACTATGTTGTCCAGGCTTGTCTTGAACTCCTGGCCTCAAGCAATCCTCCCACCACCACCTCCCAAAGTGCTGGGATTACAGCTGTGAGCCACCACACTTGGTCAACTTAAATTTTTGAAAAGGTAATACATTCAAATAGTTCCAAATTCAGAAGTATAAACATTTTCACAACAGGTCTTTCTCCCATACTTGGCCACCCAATTCTTCTTCCACAGGCAAAGAGAGAATCATTTTGTTTCCCAAAGAATGTTCAGGTATGTTCAAGCGAATGTTTTCATATGTATCCTTTTTCATTGTTTTAAATGCTGTCTCAGAAGAATCACATTGTTAATGCTCAGCACACTATATAGAACATTCTCCACCTTGCTTTTTTATTTGACAGTGTATCTTGGAGATATCTCCAAATCAGTGTGTTTTATTTTGTATTATTATATAGAAGTAATTGGATATCCGAAAATTGAATGGAAACATTTAAATATTTATGTATATTAGCTCTTTTTATTATTTATGACTTTTGTAAAAATCCCTCAGCCATTCACTTAGCATTTCATTTCTCAGGAAGGTAACAATGGATGGCCTTCTTGGATGCAAATGTAAACGCTGTTTGCAAAGGGGAGTGTCCCATCTAACCAAAATATTCTGGGAGAAAACTGCCAGGCACTTTTGAAAAGAAATAAAATTACCTATGAGGACAATAAATGAGGATAGAGTACCCTCATAAAACGAGATTCCTATTCTCATAAAATAAAGTTCTTGCTGGGTGCAGTGGCTCATGCCTCTTAACCCCAGCACTACGGGAGGCTGAGGGGGAGGGATCTCTTGAGGTCAAGGGTTCAAGACCAGCCTGGGCAACATAGTGAGAGTCCCCACCTCCACCAAGTATTTAAAAATTAGCTGGGCATGGTAGTGTATGCCTGTAGTCGCAGGGACTCAGGAGGCTGAGATGGCAGGATCCCTTGAGCCCAGGAGTTTGAGGATGCAGTGAGCTATAATCAGGCCACTGCACTCCAGCCTGGGGAACAGATATCCTGTTTCTAAATAAATAAATAAATGAAATCGCTTAACTCCATTGAAATTTTACAAGTTAACAAACTTTAGAACTAAATGCTTTAAAATATAAACCACTAAACAATCATTCAATGTAAATATTAAATTCTAAATTTGATCTAGAAAATACCCACTATTCACCCATAGAGGAAAGCAAATATACTTACGATTAAACTGTGACACATATTTATCACCCACAGTAATATACTCCATCTCACTAAAGAGGCCAATCCTTTCCATGTCCGTTTTCCCTCCTTCCGCAGGCACGGTAGGCATGGTGGTGCTTTCTACACTGCTAACTTCAAAATTTCCCTGGGGTCACTTCTTTTATCGAAAAATCCTACTTTACATTGGAAATAAAAATAAAAGGGAAATGTTTAGAAAACAGTGGTTACTAATCTCCAGTTCTAATTACTTTCAGTCTGAGAGTTTTAAGGTTTACTATGAAACAAGAGCCTCATACTCTATGGGGAAAGAACCAGTCTGTGGAGGGGGGGAGAACAGTGGGATTCAGAATTACCCGTATGAGCCCTCCCCCTTGACTCTCCATGTGAAGTGCCCACGATTACAAAGGAATGTGTAAGATATCATCTATTACACTGCCATTTATCTGTTGGAAATGATAAAATTATTACTGTATGGTGTATTATAAACAAATCCTCCTGAGAAGTTCAGGGTAGATTTAAAAATCCTAATTACAGAAGGCAGACATTTTTACAGTTCACACATAATGATTTCAGCATCCTGCACTGTCCCTTATATTGAAAATATAACAGCTTTTCAGAGTGCACGACACATCTAGGTATTACCCTACAATTCTTGAGGGTTTTTTCAAGTTTAAATAAACATAATAAATGTGCCACTGGCAAAATTATCAAGGGAATGGGGAAGAGAACAATTATTTAGGCGAGATAAAGACAAGAACAAAAACAAAAATTCCACAATGAATTCTGAGTATTTGTTAACGGTCGTACTTCAACTCTGAGCTTTCTTTGGAAATGACCACTTCAAACAAAGGTGAAATATTAAACATGCAACTCTTTATTTAGAAACCAATTTTTTTAAGACAGAGTCTCCCTCTTTTTTTTAAGATAGTCCCAGGCTGGAGTACAGTGGCATGTTCTTGGCTCACTACAACCTCTGCCTCCTGGGTTCAAGTGATTCTCCTGCCTCAGCCTCCTGAGTAGCTGGATTACAGACACGCGCCACCATGCCCGGCTAAGTTTTTGTATTTTTAGTAGAGACAGGGTTTTACTATGTTGTCCAGGCTGCTCTCAAACTCCTGGCCTCAAGTGATCCACCTACCTCAGCCTCCCAAAGCGCTGGGATTACAGGCATGAGCCACCGTGCCTGGCCAGAAATTAATTTTTTTATTTTTTATTTTTTATTATACTTTAAGTGCTAGGGTACATGTGCACAATGTGCAGGTTTGTTACATATGAATACATGTGCCATGTTGGTGTGCTGCACCCATTAACTCATCATTTATATTAGGTAAGAAATTAATTTTTAATAGTAGACATGTTCTAAAAAAAAAAAAGGAGGAGGCCCAAAGAGCTAAGAATACTTACATCCATCCCATCCTAAAGTTTTTAAGGCACCAACTATGAGCTAAGCACTGGGCATACACAGCGAAGAAAACAAACATTGGGTAGTCTTCCCAGTTTGTGACCCAAGGTAAGAATTTTTTTTTTTTTTTTTTTTTTTGAGACAGAGTTTCACTCTTGTAGCCCAGGCTGGAGTACAGTAGTAGCGGGCTCTCGGCTCACTGCAACCTCCGCTTCCCAGGTTCAAGCGATTCTTCTGCCTCAGCCTCTCGAGTAGCTGGGATTACAGGCGCCCGCCACCACGCCCAGCTAACTTTTGTATTTTTTTAGTAGAGACGGGGTTTCACCATGTTGGCCAGGCTGGTCTCGAACTGCTGACCTCAGGTAATCCACCTGCCTCGGCTTCCCAAAGTGCTGGGATTACAGGCGTGGGCCACCGCGCCCAGCTGGTAAGAACCTTTTACCTTAAATGTACTTATTTATTTACTTATTAAGATGGAGTCTTGCTCTGTCGCCCAGGCTGGAGTGCAGTGGCGCTATCTCAGTTCACTGCAACCTCCGCCTCCTGAGTTCAAGCAGTTCTCCTGCCACAGCCTCCCAAGTAGCTGGGACTACAGGCAACTGCCACCACGCCCGGCTGATTTTTGTATTTTTAGTAGAAACGAGGTTTCACCATGTTGGCCAGGCTGGTCTCAAACTCCTGACCTCAAGTGATTCACGCGCCTCGGCCTCCCAAAGTGCTGGGATTACAGGCATGAGCCACCGCGCGGGGCCTTTTACCTTAAATTCAGAGCAAGCTGTTTCAGTGCCTCTCTGCAAGCCAGCCTGAAACAATGGCTCACCTGGTCATGAATCATTGCTAATAGGTAACACCAAAGGAGCAAGTGAAGATTCATTTTAAACTAAAACATAAGCAAGCACAACGCACTTCTCCACATCCTACCTCTTCCATTAATCAGGGATGCTTTAAAACCAAACTTCAGTCAAGATGTAGTACTTTCATTTACCTTATATTTCAAAGCTCCACTCCCCTGCCCAACCACAAAGGATTCCAGTGCTGCTACTGGGGCCTAAATGTCTCAGGCCCTGTATCAGCCAGCCTCATCTGTCACCATGGAAACCCCTTCCGTGGCCCCTTGGCTGCAACTGTTCTCTTTCTGTCCTTAGGCTGGGCTCTCTCCAGCCACAGGACCATTGTCCATGCCCTTTCTCTTTAGCCACCTACTTCAGCGTGCCGACCCTTTCTCTCCCCAGCCCACCCCTCGCCATTAACACTGATTCTTCCGACTGCTCAGTTTCTTAATCCCTTCTTTAACTCCATCACAGCGGCATGCACTTCTTCCAAGCCCTCATCGTGGTTGTCTGCTAGGTCACCATCTTATTTTCGTCATGAGGGATCCTTTCACGAACAGTTGTTTGCCCCAGGAAACTTGGCTCCACAAGGGCAGGAGCTCTGCGAGACTGAGGTTCCCCGCTCTCACGGTATCCCCGCGTGTGAGCAGCTCCTGGCACACAAGCCAGCCAGGGAGGAGGGAAGGAAGAAATTCTTGCCTAGAACTTCCCCACTACTTAACTTTTTTCTTTAATGTAAATGACGAGTTAATGGGCGCAGCACACCACATGGCACATGTATACATACATATGTAACAAACCTGCACGTGGTGCACATGTACCCTAGAACACAAAGTATAATTTAAAAAAAAAGAAAAAATATTTAACTTTTTCCTTTTGTTTTTTTTGAGGCAGAGTCTCGCTCTGTCGCCCAGGCTAGGAGTGCAGTGGCGCGATCTTGGCTCACTGCAGCCTCCGTCTCCCGGGTTCAAGCCATTCACCTGTATCAGCCTCCCAAGTAGTTGGGACTACAGGCACTCGCCACCACGCCCGGCTACTTTTTTTTTTTTGTATTTTTAGTAGAGACGGGAGTTTCACCATTTTGCCCAAGCTGGTCTCGAACTCCCGAGCTCAGGTGATGCGCCTGCCTCGGCCTCCCAAAGTGCTGGGATTACAGGCCTGAGCTACCGCGCCCGGCCCCGCCACTACTTAACTCTTCTTGAGCAACATTTACAAAATTATTCATTCATTTATTTAACAGATAGTCTGCAAACCCCTTCGGGTCAAGCTTGCTGGCAGAAACTAGAAACACAGATTTAAGAAGGCGTAGACGCTGCCCGCAGGACCTTACAATCTATTAGACAAGAAAATAGAGTATAGCCGAATGATGGCACGTTCCCTTGGAAAAGTACGGATAGAGTGTCGTGAGAGGTGAAGAAGGGGCAGAAACTGGAGGAGGTGATGACGAGTCTATTTTCCAGGAAGGAAACGGAGGTGGCAGGTATCTAAGGGACAACACCTGGCGTCCGCGAGGACCAAGTCACCTCTCCTGAGGACACCCACTCCGACAGCCGAGATCAGGTTGTCCCAGCTCGTCCAGCTTAACTGTGCGGCGGGAACGGCGAGGGTTCCCGGGCGCCCGCGACACGCCTGGGCTGCGAAGCGCCTCTGCACGTTCCACAACAGCTGGCGTTTATTGTGTGATGTGTTGCCCCGGGTACGGGAGAATCCATTCCAAGCACGCTGAGGGGGAATACGAGGAGATTCGAATCCGCATCGAAGAACACACAGAAGGACGTGTGAGTGTTCGCAGGACAGAAAAGACTTAGCTAAGAGAATTCATCAAACATAAGTCTTCGGCTACCCGCCCCGCCTCGCCGTCGGCGAGGGACTGTAGTGTGGTACGCTCCGTGACGTAATGCCGCCGAGCATGTCGGGAGTTGTAGTTGGTCCGCCCGGGCCCCGCCCCTCGACCGTGAGGTGACGCCACTTCAGGGCCGCCCCCGGAGCTTTTGGGCAGGCGTCTTCGTCCCTGTCACCGCCACGTCGCGGACATGGTGAGTCCACGTCGCGGACATGGTGAGCTAGTCACCGACTCGTGTGTTTTTCACCGGACTTTGGCAGCCGCCACGAGCAGGGCTCCACAGCGCCTGAAAGGAGCTGGTCCTGCCGGGGCCCAAGATGGCAGCTGCGAGCTCCGCGGGCAGGGCGGCCCTGCGGTTCGCCTGTCTCCGCGCTGGGCCGGAGGGAAAGTGCCCCACACAGTGTGCACCCCGCCTCGGCCACTTTGGACACGCACCCCTTGCTGCTCCTCTGTGTGAAAGCATTTTGAGAGACTTTTCGGCGTTTTTGAAGCCTTGCAAGAAGGGCTTCACCTGGGAAAGACAGGCGCAACTTTCTTCTATATTATATTCCCCTAGTTCCCGTGGTGTTCTCTCCCCCGGTTTCCCTCCTGTCTCATTGCTCAGCAAGGTTCTCCAATCCTTATCCTAAATGTTGGTGCTCTTCAGGGATGCTTTACACCTTATGCGGTCTCCTAAAATTTTATCTCTAAGTGAGACCTTTCTTCTGAGCTCCACACCCACAAATCTGCTAACCGTGCCTCCACGTGGATAGCTCATATGTATTTCAAACTCAGCAAGTTCCAAACTGTGCATTTCCACCTCTCCACACCCCACACCTGCACTTCCTCCAGGAACCCCCAGCTCTATACATGGCACCACCATACATCCTGTTGTGTCTGCCCCAAACCTGGAAATCATCCTTGACATCTCCCTCTTCTCAACTCCCGGACGTGCAATCAATGATCAAGTCCTGTAGATTCTCCTTCTAAATGTCTGTCTGTTGTCACTGTCTCCACTCTTACCATCCTTGGCCTTGAGATGTAACCATCTGGGGTATTCACCTACGTGGTCTTTTAACCAGATCTTCGCTCGTCGATGTCCCTGCGTGGAATGGGCTGTTGCACCTTCACTCACCCTTCAGATCTCAGCTTCAGTATTATTTCTTCAGAGAGTATCTCAGCTAAATCGGAAGTCTAGGAAGACTAGTGCTTTTATGAAGGATGTCTTATGGAATCTTCATAACAACCCTGGGAAGTTGTGTAGTTTTTCAGTTTTACAGAAGAGAAACAGGCTTAAATGACGAGTTAAATTGTGTAAAATTATACAGTCAGTAGCAGAGTTAAAATGTGCTCTTTCCTGTCTAACTTTTATCTTCAGTATCTTTAAATATTTTTTATTTAAATGGGTACATACTAGTTTGTATGGTAGTATTCTTTATTTAACTGATTTCTTATTAATAGCTATTTAAGTGGTTTCCGTTTATTTTTCTGTGATGAACAACGGTAGAATAAATGGACAACATTGAAGCTAAATTTGTCCCGAACTTCCTTGATTGTTTCCTTAGAATAAATTCCCAGAAGTAGAATTGGGACAAAGGGTATATGATCTTTCAGCAGATTACAATTTTACAATAAATAAAAACAGTGACCCTTATAGAAATGTGACAAAGGATTTGTAAAATGAGAAGAATTGTATTGGTACCTATTTAATACTGTTCTGAGGATTGGAGTGAGTATGTATGTTTAGCATAGTGCCTTTTACATGTTTTTGTTTTATTTTGTTTTATTTTTTGGAGACAAGATCTTGCTCTGTTGCTCAGGCTGGAGTGCAGTGGTGTGATCATGGCTCACTGCAGCATTGACCTCCCAGGCCCAAGCAATCCTCCCACCTCAACCTCCCGAGTAGCTGGAACTACAGGTGCAGGCCACCACACTCAGCTAAATTTTTTTTTTTTTTTTTTTTTTTAAAGAGATGGGGGTCTTCTGTGTTGCCCAGTCTGGTCTGTAAGTCCTGGGCTCAAAGTGATCCTCCTCTCTCCGCCTCCCAAAGTGTTGGGATTACAGGCATGAGCCACTGCACCCTGCCTGCCTTTTACATTTGAAGAGCTCAGTAAATGTTAGCTTACTCATTTATTTCAAAATAGGGGTCTTAGTGTGTACTGTGGTTCTTCAGTCTGTTTGAGAGATGTTTTGAGAATCTGATGAAATTTTGAAACTTCTTCCCCAAAGAAATCTCCCCCTCTTTGCTCCCTTCCTGTCTCTTTCTGTCGTGTGTGTGTGTATATATGTATGTATGTATGAATATGTGTATCTGTGTGTATATATGTTCACACCCAATGATACATGTCATTTGTCATATATCATCAACCAACTGAAACTCAGCATATGGATCCAAGTTAAGAACTGATCTGTTCCATTTTGCAAGTGCTCTTTTCCCTTTATAAGTTGTAAGCGTCCTGTGCCTTTTTTTTTTTTTTTTTGAGACGGAGTCTTGCTCTGTGCCACAGGCTGGAGTGCAGTGGCGCGATCTCGGCTCACTGCAAGCTCCGCCCCCCGGGTTCACGCCATTCTCCTGCCTCAGCCTCCCAAGTAGCTGGGACTACAGGCGGCCACCACCGCGCCCGGCTAGTTTTTTGTATTTTTTTTTTTTAGTAGAGACGGGGTTTCACGGTGTTAGCCAGGATGGTCTCGATCTTCTGACCTTGTGATCCGCCCGCCTCGGCCTCCCAAAGTGCTGGGATTACAGGCTTGAGCCACCGCGCCCAGCCTGTGCCTTTTAATTTTCAGCAAAAACGTGGTTTTCTTATGGCTATATGATATTCATTTTTTTAAAACCGATCTCCTGTTGTTGGCAGTTAATATCCATATACCTGAATCTTTGTGTGGTTTTCAGATTTTTCTTAGACTAAGTCTAAGATTCTAAATGCATATCACTAGATCAAGCCTATGAATATAAACCTTTGATTCTTCCTGCCATATTCTCTGAAGAATTCCACCAGTTATATTCCCACCCTCAGTATTAGTTTCCTCTCGTTGTCTTGACTCCCTGATATTATTATATTAGATTCGGTGCCTTGTCACATTCTTAAACTAGTTCTTTACCGTTGATGTTTTATTGTCATTGTTAAATCTGTCAAGATTATAATTTAGAAAGATTGTCTTAAAGCAGTAGTTCTCAACTGTTCACAGAATCACTGGCATGGGGGCATAGGGTACTTTCAAATATCCCTGTGCCAGCTGGGCGCGGTGGCTCACGCCTGCAATCCCAGCACTTTGGGAGGCCAAGACAGGTGGACCACTTGAGACCAGGAGTCCAAGACCAACCTGGCCAATATTCTGAGATCCTGTCTTTACTAAAAATACAAAAATTAGCCAGGCGTGGTGGTTCATGCCTGTAATCTCAGCTACACGGGAGGCTGAAGCAGGAGAATCTCTTAGACCCAGGTGGCGGAGGTTGCAGTGAGCTGAGATTGCGCCACTGCACTCCAGCCTGGGTGACAGAGTGAGACCCTGTCTCAAAAAAAAAAAAAAAAACAACTCCCTGTGCCTGGGCCCACCCCTTAGACCAATTAATCAGAATCTCTGGGAGTACAGCCCAGGCATCAGTATTTCAGTCTCCCCGGGTGATTTCAGTACAGAACAAAGGTTGAGAACCCCTGATTTAAAATTTTGGAGTTGCTTTTGTTTTCATTTTTTCCATGAATTAACTCATGACATAATTTGAGGAATCAAGATTAATTAATGTCTTAACACTAAACTCAATTAGATTCTAATTTATATGAAAGTGAGTTTGTTTTGTTTTACAAGGAAGTTTGTCTTTATCTCTATTTGTTCTAGGTGATTTCAGAAAGTATGGATATACTCTTCAGAATAAGAGGAGGCCTTGATTTAGCTTTTCAGCTAGCTACTCCTAATGGTAGGTCTTCTGAAAAGTTCTTTTTTATTAGAAAATTGATAGTGAAATTTACTGATATTATCTCCATTTTGCAAGTGAAACTGAGTGAGAGATAGGATGAACTAAGATTATATTGTTAGTAAGTACATTAAATGGGACTTACACTTAGACACTGTGTTCCAGCACACTCACCAGCCCCTGGCGCACCTCTGTGCAGATTAGAAAAAGATGTTCCCTTTCTTAAGAAACTTTACTCCCCTCTTCATTAATTGTCACAATAAATGTAAATATCCACAATGAGCATATTGTAAATGTGCATCAAGAATTGTACATTACAGACTTGCAATTGTATATATAATCCTGAGTCTCCAGAACCTACTCTCTTAAATGCTACATTATATGGGGATGAGTACAAGAACTCTATGGGAGAAAAATCAACAAGGTTTATATGAAGCAAATTCTAGGATGTCTTCCTGTTGCTGACTTGAACAACAGTCACAAACTGAGATAAAGAACATCAGGAGGAATGGGATGAGCTGTGTTTGAGATTTTGTTTCATTTGATGCCAGTGGGAGGTCGAGTACAGATTCCCAACAGGCATTTGGCTGAGTCAGAAATTTAGAACAGTGTGGTCCAAGTTGGAGCTAGAGAATGTCATGTCTCTGAAGGATGATAGTTAACACCGTCATAATAAATGAAATCACTCATGAAAAGTACAATTGGTGGTACCAGAAGCCACGGAGCAGTTCAGAAAGATAAGGAATGAAAAGTACTGTATTAGTCTGTTTTGCATTGCTCTAAAGGAATACCTGCGACTGAGTAATTTATAAAGAAGAGGTTTATTTGGCTCACAGTTCTGCAGACTGTACAAAAAGCATAGTGCCAGTATCTGCTTCTGGTGAGGCTCAGGAAACTTTCAATCATGGTAGAAGGCAAATGAGGGGGCAGTGTATCACATGGCAAAAGAAGGAGCAAAAGAGAAGGGAGGAGGTGCCAGGCTGTTTTAAAGAACCAGCTCTTTTGTGAACTGATAAGAGTGAGAACTCACTCTTATTACTCTGAGGATGGCACCAAGCCATCTGTGAGGGCCCATGATTCAAACGCCTCCCACCAGGCCCCACTTCCAACACTGGAGCTCCCATTTCAACATGAAATTTGGAGGGGACGGACACTGACATGCTTAACTTTAAAGGCTTCACAATTTTTTTTAGGTAACTTTACCAAATAGTCCTTTAGGGATAAACAGAAGCTAATTTAAAATTATGTTTGTCTTTTGTAGTGCAACTGAAAATCTTTAAATTCTGCTTTCTGAAACATATCAAGATATTTTAATATCTGATTTGTTATGAATAATCTCTTCTGTATGATAGTCCCAAAGTATTTATTTATCAAGATACCAGTGTGGACATTATTTATTTATTTTTTTTTTTAAATACTTTTTGAGTAGAATCAGGTCATTGAATAAATATTTAACTACGAGGTTAAATAGGCTTAGGATTTAGGAATGTAAGGCTAAGGCAAGTATTTAAAGATTGTCCCCTTTGACTATATCTTCTTATATTGTTTTGACTTTGGAAACATAAAAATGTTTCCAAATTGAATATGTCGAGTATTCAAAAACATTAAAATACTCAAATTTTTTGAATATTCAAACATTTTTTAAAAAGTCTATTGAAACGAAATCCTTGAAAACAAAAACAAACTAAAGCAAATATCATGTTGGTGACATAACCATACAGAGGAAGAAAAACCAACTGTGACTTGAGAACACAGAACTTCGATTATATAGGCGTAGTGGGATATAGTCCAAGGAGAAGAAGAACTAAGACATTTAAATTTCACTCAATAGTTTTATTGCTATAAGTAGTACATTATTTTAATAGTAACTGGCATCTTATACATTACTGATGGGAATATAAAATGGTATGGCTGTGAAAACAGCTTGGCCGTTCCTGAAAGTGTTAAACAGAGAGTTGCCGTGTGACTCAGAAATTCTACTCTGGGTGATCACCCAAGAGAACTGAAAACACATCCACACAGAAACTGAACTTATGCACAAATGTTCATGGCAGCATATACATGACAGTCAAATAGTGGAAACAAATGTACATCAGTTTATGAATGAATAACAAAATTGGTGTATCCACACAATGGAATATTATCCTGCCATAAAAAGGAATGAAATACTGATTCATGCTACAATACAGATGAAACATTATGCCGAGTGAAAGAAGCCAGACACAAAAAGTCACATAGTGTATGATTCCACTTATGTGAAATGTCCAGAATAGGCAAATCCATAAAGAAAAAAACAGGTTAATAATTGCCATGGGTAGTATGCTGAAATTCTTTGCATTTTGCAAAGGAAGCTGAGAGATAAAAACTAAGATCATATAGTTAGTAAGTGGATTGAACGGGATTTAAACTTAGATATTGTGTTCCAGCATCTCCACCAGCCCATGGAGTACCATGTGCAAATTAGAAAAGATGTGGGAGGGCCGGGCGCGGCGGCTCACGCCTGTAATCCCAGCACTGTGGGAGGCCGGGGCAGGCGGACTGCGAGGTCAGGGGATCGAGACTATCCTGGCTAACACGGTGAAACCCCGTCTCTACTAAAAATACAAAAATTAGCCAGGTGTGGTGGCGGCGCCTGTAGAACCAGCTACTTGGGAGGCTGAGACAGGAGAAAGGCGTGAACCTGAGAGGCGGAGCTTGCAGTGAGCCCAGTTCGCGCCACTGCACTCCAGCCTGGGTGACAGAGCGAGACGCCGTCTCCAAAAAAGAAAAGAAAAGAAAAAAAAAGACATAGGAGGTAAATCGGAAAATTTTCAATTTGAGAAAAGTGGGGGGAATGAGAAATGACTGCTGGCAGGTACAGGGTTTCTTTTTGGAGTGATGAAAATGTTCTGGAATTAGTGATGATTATAAAACCTTATGAGTATACTAAAAGCCCTAAATTGCTTTGAAAGAATGAATTTTATGGTCTGTGAATTTTGTCTCAATTTTTTAAAAAGATAGGCAAAAACTTTTAAAATAATTATTGAATATGGGGGGGGAATGGGTATTGAGAGTTTTACTATGCTCTACTTTTGTGTAGGTTTGGAACCATTCATGTTGAAAATTTTGTTTTTCTTAACTTCTATTTATATTCTTTTAATTTAGAAATTTTTCTCAAGAAGGCGCTGAAACATGTGTTGAGTGACCTGTCAACCAAGCTTTCTTCAAACGCCCTTGTGTTCAGAATTTGCCACAGTTCAGTGTATATATGGCCTAGCAGTGACGTAAACACCATTCCTGGAGAACTGACTGATGCTTCCGCTTGTAAGAACATACTGCGCTTTATTCAGTGAGTACGTTTGAAGATTTCTAGAAATGTTTTCAAAACATCATTTCATATTGTAAATGTCTTTGTGCATTAAAAATTTAGATTTGAGCCGGAAGAAGATATAAAACGAAAATTCATGAGAAAGAAGGACAAAAAATTATCAGACATGGTAAGCAAACCATCTGTCTTCTCTACTGATAAAAATGTTAAATCTTTGAATTTGGAACTGAGTGCAACCTTAGAAATAATTTAATCTAACCCTGTTATCATAGGTCAGAATATTGATGTCCAAAAAGATTAAATGACTTGCCAAAAGTTATATTTGTCTTACATATCTCAACTTTTGTCTCATTATATAATCTCAAAAGGGTTGTTATTGTAATGCTTTCTCTGCTCCCATGAAAATAAAACAGCCTGAATACATTTATAAATTATTTAAATTAAATCGAGGCATTCTGAATCATGACAGAGCGACACACTGTGCCACATAAAATAAATAGTAAATGGTTTATTTTTCTTCACACTATTCTTGGTTCTGTTGCTTGTGTGTGTGTGTGTGTGTGTGTGTGTGTGTGTTTTGAGATGGAGTTTTCACTCTTGTTGCCCAGGCGGGAGTCCCATGGCACAATCTTGGCCCACTGCAACCTCCGCCTCCCGGGTTCAAGCGATTCTCCTGCCTCAGCCTTCTGAGTATCTGGGACTACAGGTGCCTGCCACCACGCCCGGCTAATTTTTGTATTTTTAGTAGAGACAGGATTTCACCATGTTGGCCAGGCTGGTCTCAAACTCCTGACCTCAGGTGATCCACCTGCCTTGGGCTCCCAAAGTGCTGGGATTACAGGCATGAGCCACCGCGCCTGGCTGGTTCTGTTGATTTTTGAACCAATATTACTGAGTACCTGCCATGTGCCACAAACTTTAACAGATGTTGAAGATAAAAAATGGAGATGCTTCTTCAAGGCACGAAGTTGTACAAAGTTAATATGACTACAGTGTTTCCAGGCTAGGAGAGGGAGAATGGGTGGACATAAGGCTGGAGAGGTGGGCACAGGCCTCTTTAGAAGAGGCCTAACTAAACCACTAGCTATGGAAATACAGAAAAGGGATTGGATACGAGAGATATTTAGGGATACAGTGGATTCTGCTTGGAAACTAACTGGCAAGATCAGTTTCTTGCGTGGGTAAAGATGGAAGGTGAGGAGGACATGAGGTTGGTTTGGGCCATGTTTAAGACCTCAGTAAGATGTACAGATGAGCTGTTAGATTTACAGATGTGGAATGCACAAAATAATTATGGGCTGGATACAATGATTTGAAAATTACCGGTAATTGGAGCTTGACATTTTGAGGGGTACAGGTGAGTTCTTTTTAAGACTGTTCCTCCTTTTGGATTTGTTTTATGCTTCCTTGCTATTAGAGTTAGGTCATGTATCATTGGCAGGGATACCACAGAAGCGATGTTGTGACCTCAGCACATCATATGAAAGAGAAACAGTTATCAGTCTGTTCCTATTATTGGTGAGGTTAACTTCACTTACCTAAGATGGCATCCACCAGTTTTCTCCGTGGTAAAGGTACTGTTTTTTCCCTTATAATTAGTATCTTGTGGGAAGAAACTTTGATACTACATATGTATCTTTCTTTAGTCCTCATCAGATTTTTACCCACCACTTTTAGCATCCATTGATAATTTTTGCCAGAATCCAGTATTAACGTGGTGATTACAAAGTGGTGATTTTTCTAAATCTATCATTTCCTTCTGTATTATCTGCCATGGATTCTTATTTTATGCAGTAGTTTATAATCTGGTACTATCATTAGTTATTTTGATGCTCACATTTTCCAAGATTTGGCCAATAGAAGCTTCTTCAAGCTGGCTCCAGTGCCTTTCTAACATTGTAATTTTGGGCACTTCCTACTTTTTTCCAGGTGCAACATGTGTTTTCCCTGTTCTAGCTGGGGAATCAGTCATTTTTCCATGGGCACAAACTTTTAGACATTTATACTGTCCACACACACACACACACACACACACACACAACACATTCATTTTTATCTATGTAAATCACATTGATACCTCCAGTTCCACTTCAACCCTAGAGTGCTTGACCTTTTCCCAGTGAGAAGTCTGTCTCCCAGGATCCTCAATATTTTGCAAAATTTGTTTAGTGTAAATTTCAGAATTGTTCCATACCTCTGTAAAAATCAAACCTACAAAGTAGAATTCAGTATTTGTTTATAGTTATTTATGTATTAGACCAGGGGTATATAGTTACATGTTTGAAAGTTCCTTTGGTGTGTGGTTATTTTATGTTCATTTGATTTTTTAAAAATTTTAAGTCAATATAAAAGTGGAGAGAATCATGTAATGAACCCCAGTGAACCTATGCATGGTTTTAATGTTTATCAACACATGGCCAGTCTGATTTCATCTTTACTTCTTAATCCCTCTCCCCACATTATTTTGAAGCAAAAAGTAATTTCTTTTTAAAATAATATTTGTGCTTTTAATCTTTTTACTGTAGTACCGCTTTATATACTATCCTTTAAAAGTCCTTTTACCGGCTGGTCTGGGGGTAGTGAGTTATCTCAATTGACCATTCACAGCCAGTTACAGATTGAACTCCTTGTTCTCTACTCTTTCCCCCCTTTTCACTACTGTACTTGACTAGTCTTAAATTTTTTTTCTTAATAAAAAATACATTTTTGAAAAGTCTTTTTACTTACTCTTTATATTTAGTGTTTAATATACTACAAGTTGACTATTCCTGTTTATCTGTATAGCATCAAATAGTAAATATAGATCTTATGCTGGAAATGTCAACCTCCCTGGCAGCTGTAACGCCCATCATTGAAAGGGAAAGCGGAGGACACCATTATGTTAATATGACTTTACCTGTCGATGCAGTTGTATCTGTGGCTCCAGAAGAAACATGGGGAAAGTAAGTATTTTTGTAGTACCACTGCCACATTTAAATCAGGGCCCTTCCCCAAACCCATGTTTCTGTATCCTGTAGGCATACGTAAGGTGTGATTTTCTCCTTGTTTATTATTAACCTAAGAGCCATCTATTAGTTAAATGGTTATTTGGAGGAAGTAGGGTGGGTAGCATGCTAAAACCTGGAGGATTTCCCTTTATCCACAAGAGCAAATATACAGTTTCTTTTATAATGCATAATTCAGACTTCCTTTAGCAAACCTGGTCCAATCAAGTTTTTTACTATATTAAGAATATATTAGCTCTGTACTTCTCTTTATTGTAGCCACTATAACTTTTGTTAATACACTTATATGTTTCCCCCCACAGAGTTCGTAAACTCCTAGTTGATGCAATTCATAATCAACTGACTGACATGGAAAAATGTATTTTGAAATATATGAAAGGAACGTCTATTGTGGTCCCTGAACCACTGCACTTTTTATTACCAGGGAAAAAAAATCTTGTAACAATTTCCTATCCTTCAGGAATACCAGATGGCCAGCTGCAGGCCTATAGGAAGGTAAAACCAGTTCATTTATTCTTAGAAAAAACAATAATGACTATCATTCATTTTGTATTTAATTATATATTTCCACTAAATGGAAGGGATTTTGTGATTTAACTTAAAAGTGTAGAAGTTAGACTGTTCATTTTACACATTATTTAATTTCTGTTCTCTTGAAACTTTAAGTAGTATTAGTGAAAAAATCTTATGTTGAACCTGTATGTAACATTTTAATTTTAAATGCTCGGTGTGGTTCATATATTCTGTGAAATTTTAATATTTTTCCCTAATGAAACATAGAAATGAAAAGGTGCTTACCTGCCTAAAGTAGCTGGTGTAAACAAATTTCTGTAACTTCCAGGTTTGTGAAAGAAACAAGGTGACAGTTAGGGAAGGAAAATGATAACTTATGCTAATTCTGAATAGGGTTTATGGTAATAATCCACCAGTAAGGTTATTTGGGCTTTATTAGAGGAATTTGGGAGCAAACATTACCAGCATTCAGAGTAATGAGGTTTACTGGCAAAATGGCTGGTTGTGGAATACATCTTTTTGGTATGTGGACTTGTTTAGAACTCATCAAATTAGACCACGGAGCATCTTCCTAATTTCTGTCCTTAGGGAGAGACGTGATACCCTGACCCTCTGTATGTGGCAGTGACTTGGTTTGTAGAAGCAGCAGCTACAGGAGCTGATCTTTTCAAACCACTAGAGCACAAGACATGATAAAGAACATGTCAAAATTTTAAAATAGCTATTACATGTTTTTATACAGTTGGGAAAATATCACATTTTAAACATGTATGTGTATTTATTTTCCTGCCATATTGGTTGGTTTTAGACCACTAACTTCTACTCTGTAGCTTAATCACTACCACTTAAAATATAAAATATTTGTAAAGCACTCTAGACATGATTTTTCAAAATACTTTGATATAATTATTGTTAATTATAATTTACTCATTTACAAGGCCATTTCAAAGCCAGTCTTTAGCCTGGATGTATTTTAACAGACTATGTTATAATAATTATTTAAAAATTATCTCAGTTCTCTTACTCTAACAATTTATATTCATTTTTCTCTGTTCCCTTCCAGTTTCTACCCAGATACAGACGTAAACGAAAATAAATCTTGGTTTTAGTTCAGTTTTCACTATCTTTGATGTTAGTGAATTAAACCATAAGTGTTTGGAAACTTTTATAACCCATATATAATTTTCTGTGTTTTATAACATCTTTAGTTTATTTATTGACTAGGAATCTAAATCACCAACATTTTTTCTTTTTCCATTGATTCTGACTTATTTTAGGAGTTACATGATCTCTTCAATCTGCCTCATGACAGACCCTATTTCAAAAGGTCTAATGCTTATCACTTTCCAGATGAACCATACAAAGATGGTTACATTAGAAATCCACATACTTATCTTAATCCACCTAACATGGAGACTGGTATGGTGAGTTTAACTAATTATGGGAGTCACTTGATCAGTAATGTTATTAGTTGTTTTTTGTTGTTACCTGGTAGAAGACTTGATTCATGATATATTCATTCCTAAAACATGATTTATCACCCATCTCTGTTAACAGGCATTGCTTAAGATAGCAGTAATTAAAAATGGTCTAGAAAAGTTAGTAATAGGTAGTATATACCACATTTATCTTACCAAAATTCTCCTTATTTCTTTAAAGGCTTGTCCCATTTTTTCATTCTGGATACCTGAGAAATCATGCTAATTTAGGGCATAGTCTACCCAAACCATACTGTAGGATACGTGTTTTTGTTTGTTTGTTTGTTTGTTTTTGAGATGGAGTCTCACTCTGTCACTCAGGTTATAGTGCAATGGTGTGATCTCAGCTCACTGCAACCTCCACTTCTCGGGTTCAAGCAATTCTCCTGCCTCAGCCTCCTGAGTAGCTGGGGTTACAGGCACCTGCTACCACACCTGGCTAATTCTTGTATTTTTAGTAGAGACAGGATTTCACCATGTTGGCCAGGCTGGTCTTGAACTCCTGACCTCAAGTGATTCGCCATGTAGGCCTTCCAAAGTGCTGGGATTACAGATGTGAGCCACCGTGCCCAGCCACTGTAGGATAAGTCTACACTTATTTTCTGTGTAACATATACCCGGTTGCCATAGTGAAGTATTCTGTGTAACATATACCTCACTAAAGGTAGCTCAAATAAGAGTGAACTGGCAGAGGGTGTTGGAAGGGTTACTTTAAGGATGCATGGAGGCCAATGTGAAAGGACCTTATAGGCATCCAAGATTAGGAATACCAGTACAGCCGGGTCTCTTAGAAACAGCAGCCCTGTGACTGGCAGCTGTCCCCCCTCAGTCTCTCTCGAGGACTCCGTGGATACCTTGGTGGCATTGCTGTTGCTTTCTGTGTATGCTTGTGATCCTAACTGGCCTGTTCTTAACTTTTACTCTGTCTGCTCAGCCTCATACCCTCTGTGTCCTTACTGTTTCAGCTTGTGTGTCACTTTTTCCTGTTCTTCCTCAGCTGCTCAGTATATGCCTCATTCCAACTGCATTTCCTGCTCCCGGCTGCCTGGCTAACTCTGCACCTCTCAGTTCAGATTCCCAAGAGAAAGAAGACTTGGCCATTGTATCGTAGCATTTATTGAAACTTGTATTTGTTTCCTAAAAAATAATCACATGCTTGATGGCTTAAAACTACAGAAATGTATTGTCTCAGTTCTGGAGGTCTGAAAGTAGTGTCATTGGGCTGACATCACAGTGTCAGCAGGGCCACCTTCCCTCCATAGGCTCTGGGGGAGAATCCATTCCTTAATCTGGTGGCTGCTAGCATCCTTTGGTTTGTGGCCCCATCGTTCTGATCTCTGTCTCCTTGGTCACATTACCTTCTCCTCCTATGCCCACTCTTTTAAGAATATATGTGATGGCATTTAGGGCCCACTGGAATCCAGGATAACCTGCCCATCTTAAGATCCTTAACTTAGTCATGTCTATAATACCTTTGCTTTTCTTTTTTCTTGTACTTTTTAGCACAGAGGGTGCATTCACAAGTTCCAGGGATTAGGACATACATTCCTTTTGGGAGCCACCTTTCAGCCTGCCACAATGGTCAAGTTACAAATTTTTCTATCTGTGCTTGGGCAGAATATATATTCTCTAATTGTTGGGTGAGGGTTGGTTCCATCTTTGCCCCTCTCTCTTCTCACCTAATTTTTAAAAAATAATAGTTTGGAGCCAGGCATGGTGGTATGTAACTGTAATCCCAGCTGCTCAGGAGGCTGAGGCAGGAGGATCACTTGAGCCCGGAAGTTTAAGACCAATCTGAGCAACATAGTGAGACCCAATCTCAAAAAAATAAAAACAGAAACCCAGTTCTTTAAAAAAAGACGTATACATTCTTAGCATTATAAGAATTTATGTGATATTAGTAATTTATTTATCTTTATTTTTTGAGCCTTAATTTAGGGTCATCAAATCACATACCTGGGCTCTAATCATAGCAGGTTTGTAAATTTGCACAAACATTCTTCCTGTGTCCCATGATATGGACCCTTCACTTGTTCGTTCATTCCTTTATTCCTTCCTTCCTTCATTCAGCATTTATTCAACAACATTTATGCCAACCGCGTGCCAGGCGTGTTGTAGAAGCTTGGGCCCCAAAATGGATAAGACACGGTGTATGTACTCACTGAGCTCACATACTAGTGTAGGTAGGCAGATATTTTTTAAATGATACGTAATGTGTCAGGTAGTGATATACTTTGACAAATAAAAACATAAAGAGGACAGAGATGACAGGTGAGGCAGGGGGTGGGGCAGTGAGAGAATGAGTGGGCCGTCTGTAGACTGTATGGTCAGGGAAGACCTCTGACATCTAAATGGAGACCTGAGTGAAGTAAGAGTGCAAGCTGGACAATTAAATTGGGAAAAGAGAGCTCCAGGCCAAGAGAACCATGAGGCTCCGAGGTCATGTTGCCCCTGGTATATGGGAAATGAAAGTAGAGGGAGCAATGGGGAAAAGTTTAGGAGATGAAATTGAAGAGGAGGCCCGAAGGTAGGTCCTGCTGGGCCCCGTGGTAAGGACTTTGAACCTCAGATAAAAAGCCAAGAAGGTATAATGTTAAACCATAGATCTGTGAAGGCATTTTTATAAGGAACTACAGTGACATTAAACATAATTCAGGAGCATATATAGAATATGTACTTCTATTCTAAGTTAATATTTCACTGTGTTTCTTCTCTGTGTATAGATTTGTGTGGTCCAGGGCGTATATGGTTATCATCATTATATGCAGGATCGGATCGATGACAATGGCTGGGGCTGTGCTTATCGATCTCTGCAGACTATCTGCTCTTGGTTCAAACATCAGGGATACACAGAGAGGTCCATTCCAACACACAGAGAAATTCAGCAGGTACAGAACATATCATTTTAAATTATAATCAACTCTACATTTCATTAGCCCTTAATATAATATACCATTGATAATATTTGTTACCTCATGGTGCAGACTTATTTCTGTTTTGAAGAAAAAAGTATTCTTAATGCCTGTCTTGTGTATGGATTTTTTTATATTTTTAAATACATAAAGGCTCTAGTCGATGCCGGTGACAAACCAGCAACATTTGTCGGATCACGGCAATGGATTGGATCTATTGAGGTACAGCTGGTACTAAACCAATTGATTGGTATAACTTCAAAAATACTGTTTGTCAGGTAAGGACACTTTAAGAAATTAGATAAATTATTTCAAAGTGACTTTGTGAGTAATGTATACTTGTATTATTTAGGCCTAATTTTAGCCTAGAAGAGGAAACCTTAAAAATATATTAACGTTGAGTAGTTATAAAAATTGTATTAACAGTTTCTTTATGCTCCAATCTTTTAAAAAGTTTTAAAAGGAAAAACTCAGATGTTGATCTATGACTGACCATTTTGTTTACCTCCTGCTCTTTTTCTTCCTAAAATATTAATAATCCAGTCATGAGTTCAAATAATGTATTCATTTTGTCTTTTCCAGTGTATCTTAACCATAATTCTAATATTAAAATGAGAAAATATAAATAAATAATTTTCTATGACCATAACTGGCTTACTCCTGATTGTATGAGCTTATGTTTTAAAATACATTTTCTAGCTGGGCGCAGTGGCTCACGCCTGTAATCCTAGCACTTTGGGAGGCCGAGGTGGGTGGATCCCCTGAGGTCAGGAGTTTGAGACCAGCCTGGCCAGCAGGGCGAAATCCCGTCTTTACTAAAAATACAAAAAAATTAGCTGGGTGTGGTGGCACATGCCTGTAATCCCAGTTACTCAGGAGGCTGAGGCAGGAGAATTGCTTGAACCCAGGAGGTGGAGGTTGCAGTGAGCCACGATCGCACCACTGCACTCCAGCACAGGTGACAAAGCGAGACTCCCTTTCCAAAAAAAGAAAAGAAAAAATACGTTTTCTAAAAAAAGAGAAAAAACCCAAACAACAAATAAAATACATTTTCGATTGTTAATTATACTAACATTGTCCTCATTGTATCAGTCCTCAGTGGTTATGAAAATCAGTGGTAAAAAATGACAGACTGGCTGGGCACAGTGGCTCATGCCTGTAATCCCAGCACTTTGGGAGGCTGAGGTGGGTGGATCACCTGAGGTCAGCAGTTTGACACCAGCCTGGCCAACATGGTGAAACCCTGTCTCTACTAAAAATACAAAAATGAGCTGGGCATGGTGGTGTGTGCCTGTAATCCCAGCTACTCAGGAGGCTTTGAGGAAGGAGAATCCCTTGAACCTGAGAGGCGGAGGTTGCAGTGAGCTGAGATCGCGCCACTACACTCCAGCCTGGGCAACGGAGCAAGACTCCATCTCAAAAAAAAGTAATAAAAAAAAACAATGACAGGCTTAAGTAGTGAAGAACTTTTTTTAAAAGTTACAGTTTTGGTACGTTAAAACATTATACATTCCTCATTAAGCAAGAGCTAAGGTTTAGCACCACCGGACACCTCCCCCCAAAAAATACCTCCTTTCATTAGCCCATCTTTCTTTCTCTTCTCAAAAGTAAGAATTCTGAGAGTCCCTAAAAATAGTATGTTGCACTTGAAAACATTTTGCAGCTTTCGCGTTGATTTCAGACACGTGTTTTAGTCGGAGACTCTCCTGGTGTGTAGACAGGTTGGTATTTTGGGTCCCAGTGTAAAGATGAGGAAATACAGACTGAGAAGTGCACCAACAAGAGGGCAAGAACCCAGCACTTAACACTCATTCTTCTGATCAGTCCATCCATAAGAACTCCCTGAGCACCAAGGTGACGTTTTAACTTCATGTGAATAAACCCAGGCCGCCTTTACGCAGTCCAAGAAGCAGAAAATCAAGGTCTGTTAGCTTCTTAACTACCACACTTAGCGGCCTGAAGTATTTTGAGTTTATGTTGCTTTAAATCGCACAGTTTAATTGTTCTGTCAGTTCCGTACCACTTAATTTTTTTACATTTATATATTTTATCAATAACAACCTGAAAAAACAAGAATGTAGGAAACATTGTCTTCTCGCTCATTATTTGGCCTTAGTGTTGGAAGTAATTCATCTGATAGAAAATGGTTTCTTTCTAGCCAAGGTTCAGAAATGGCCTCTCAAGGACGGGAACTGGCTAATCATTTCCAAAGCGAAGGAACTCCAGTTATGATCGGTAAGCTGTTTCAGACATCGATTTTGGTAGAGTGAGTATTATGTAAAACTTATCATTGATATAAATATTTAATGTTGCATAAAATCAGTCATTTAAAAAATTTTGAAATTAACTTTTATACCATATATATGGATCTCTGGATATTGAAAAAAATTTCCAAGGTGGCTTAAGGATTACAAAACAGATTATAATAACCAGAAGAAGCAAAGGCTGAGAAATGGTAGCTATGTTCAAACATTTAAAGAGCTGAGAGCAGTATTAAAAAGAGGAAATGGTCACTCAGCTGAGCTTCGTAAGTTATGACTTTGTTGCTAACTTGGCTGGCTTTGTGACATTTTGCAAATTACTTACGTCTCTGGATTTTATCTATAAAATAAGAAGATTGGATTAGCTGATTTAAAGATGCTTAATTCTGTGAAGAACAAGACCTGTCCTATGATGACAGAAGGCAAGCTGAGACTAGTGTGTAAGAAATGGAGGTAGAAACGGTGTAGTGGCTCACACCTGTAATCCTAGCACTTTGGGAGGCCGAGGCAGGAGGATAGCTTGCATCCAGGAATTTGAGACCAGCGTGGGCAACATGGCCAGACCCCATCTCTACCAAAAAAAAAAAATACACAAATTAGCCGGCATGGTAGTGTGAGCCTGTAGTGCCAGCTACTTAGGAGACTGAGATGGGAGGATTGCTTGAGCCCAGGAGGCTGCAGTGAGCCAAGAAATCCACTGCTCTCCTGCCTGGGTGACAGAAGTGAGAAACTGTCTCAAAAAAAAAAAAAAGGAAATGGAGGTAGGCTGATGTCAGCAAAATATCAGAAAGAACTTAATGAGTTAGGCCAGTCCCGGTAGCTAACGCCTGTAATCCCAGCACTTTGGGAGGCTGAGGGGGGCGGATCACTTGAGGCCAAGAGTTTGAGACCAGCCTGGCCAATATGGCAAAACCCTGTCTCTACTAAAAATACAAAAATTAGCTGGGTGTAGTGGCACGCACCTGTAATCCCAGCTACTTGGGGATGCTGAAATAGGAGAATCGCTTGAGCTGGGAGGTGGAGGTTGCAGTGAGCTGGGATTGCCCACTGCACTCCAGCCTGGGTGACAGAGCAAGACTCTGTCTCAAAAAAAAAAAAAAAAAATTCCGGGCATGTCGGCTTACGCCTGTCATCCCAGCACTTTGGGAGGCCGAGGTGGGCGGATCACGAGGTCAGGAGATCGAGACCATCCTGGCTAACACAGTGAAACCCCATCTCTACTAAAAAAAATACAGAAAATTCGCTGGGTGTGCTGGTGTGCGCCTGTAGTCCTAGCTACTCAGGAGGCTGAGGTAAATAGAACATATAGTCGGGTTTTACACCGAGATGTTCCATTGCCCAGGACGGGCAGGAGACAGATGCTTTTCTCTATCTCAACTGCCAAGAGGCCTTCTGCCTCTTATAGTAATCCTCCTCAGCACAGACCCTTCACGGGTGTCAGGCTAGGGGACGATTAGGTCTTTCCCTTCCCACGAGGCCATATTTCAGACTGTCACATGGGGAGAAACCTTGGACAATACCTAGCTTTCCTAGGCAGAGGTCCCTGTGACCTTTGGCAGTGTACGTGTCCCTGGGTACTTGAGATTAAGAGAATGGTGATGACTTTTCACAAGTATACTGCCTTCAGGCACTTGTTTAACAAAGCACACCCTGCACAGCGCCAAATCCTTTAAACCTTGAGTCACCACAGCACATGTCTCTTGCAAGGACAAGGTCAGGGGTAGGGTCACAGATTTGAGATGGTAACAGCATCTCAAATACAGAACAAAATGGAGTCTCTTATGTCTACTTCTTTGTATATAGACACAGTAACAGTCTGATCTCGCTTTCTTTTCCCCACACTTTTATAGTTTAGAGCAGTCCATTTTAATGCTATTTTAGATCAGTTAATAGGCAAAGTATCTTTTTTTTTTTTTTGAGTCTTGCTGTGTCGTCCAGGCTGGAGTACGGTGGCGTGATCTTAGCTCATTGCAAGCTCCACCTCCCAGGTTCACACCATTCTCTTGCCTCAGCCTCCTGAGTAGCTGGGACTACAGGCTCCTACCACCACGCCCAGCTATTTATTTTTGCATTTTTTTAGTAGAGACAGGGTTTCACTGTATTAGGACCTCGTGATCCGCCCACCTCGGCCTCCCAAGGTGCTGGGATTACAGGCGTGAGCCACTGTGCCGGGCCATAATCTGTCTTTTTAAATTGAATAGGCATTTGACATTTGTTTATGTCTTCATTCTTATTTCCTATTTTTTCTTATATAGGGGGAGGAGTTTTGGCCCACACGATACTAGGAGTTGCATGGAATGAGATTACAGGGCAGATAAAGTTTCTGATTCTAGATCCACATTATACTGGTGCTGAAGACCTACAAGTCATTTTGGAAAAGGTAAGTATCCATTTAACACAAATTGAGACACAAGGCAAATAACCTAGAAATGAAGGATCACAAACTGGCTGGTAACAGAAAGTAAGCTGAGGGCAGAGATCCTGCCTGTGAGGAGGCCTTCTGAGGCTGTTGTCAGTAGTCCTCTCTGTATAGGGAACGTGCAGGAACAACGCACATTGCAAAAGACAAAATGTAGATTTATAGAAACTTTCTCAGTTATTGAAATTAGTAATAGGACACACACTCATAAATATATTCCTTTGGAGATTTTAGAGCTTTCATAAACAAATGTATCAAAGTTTATCAATGTCTTAAAATAGATGAGTGGAATATATAAACTTTTAAAATTTCAGAAGTAACCAAAAGATAGCTAAGCAGTTTGCTAGACATTATGGAAGCTTGACTAATTTTAATTTATTTACATATTACCTAATCTCACTCTATAAAGGGTTTGAAGTTGATACATGTCTAAGAGTATTTGTTCTTACTTACAATAGCAGGTAAGGGAGGTAAAAAGTTGTTAATTCATAGACAACTAATTCTCACATATGAAAACTCGGCACCAAGTCTTTAGGAGAAAGTATTGTAAAACATAATTAACTTGAATTTTAAGTAACATTTATCTTCTTTGCCAAATACATTGAAATTGCAGAGAATACATACTTTTAAACCATAAACTAAAAATAAAATGTTTTAATATGTTAAAGAGTTTTAAGCCGGGCGCGGTGGCTCACACCTGTAATCCCAGCACTTCGGGATGCTGAGGTGGGCGATCACCTGAGATAAGGAATTTGAGACCCACCTGGCCAACATGGTGAAACTCCGTCTCCACTAAAAATACAAAAATTAGACAGGCAGGTGGTGGGCGCCTGTAATCCCAGCTGTGTGGGAGGCTGAGGCAGGGTAATCACTTGAACCGAGGAGGCGGAGGTTGCAGTGAGCCGAAATGGCGCTATCGCACTCCAGCCTGGACAACACGGGTGAAACTCTGGCTCAAAAACAAAAAAAAACCAGTTCTGAATGTGTGTAGTCCAGTTGTCTTCTACTGGCAGTTTACTGAAGTCTTTTGTTTATGAGAAGGGTAAACACTAACAGGATGGACATGTGTTATTACAGTTGTGTTTTTCCTTTTGCTTTTCTCTTTCACAGCATTTGGAATTTGAAGTCTCTAAAAGGTTTCTGACTGGTACATGTATCTTACTGAATATAGTAGCAGTACTCTGGTTCTGTAGCAAGGTGTTCGTTCAGTATTTATTAAAGTACCTAATAAGTGCCAGGCACTGTCCTAAGCACTAGTATTACATGAGGTTTTTAGGGAGCTAAAACCTTTAGTGTAGGGCAGAGGAGGACAGTCCAAAAAGGACTCTCAAGAAAAAAAAATGGTATCTCAGGTGCTTTTACGAGGCTGATGCTGTAGCGAAACCCTGTAGGAACAGTGAAAGCTACATTCCAGGTAGATCAGTGTCCAGAGCTAGGTGGAGGGGAGGCTGGAAGGACACACCAAGCTCAGTCAAAAAGGGTGGTCTTGGCGGGCGCGGTGGCTCACGCCTGTAATCCCAGCACTTTGGGAGGCGGGCGGATCACGAGGTCAGGAGATCAAGACCATCCTGGCTAACATGGTAAAACCCCGTCTCTACTAAAAATACAAAAAATTAGCGGGGCACGGTGGCGGGCGCCCGTAGTCCCAGCTACTTGGGAGGCTGAGGCAGGAGAATGGCATGAACACGGGAGGCAGAGCTTGCAGTGAGCCGAGATCACGCCTCTGCACTCCAGCCTGGGCAACAGAGCGAGACTCCATCTCAAAAAAAAAAAAAGGGCGGGGGGTGGTCTTTGTGAACCAGGCATTTAGATTTTTTCTTAAAGGCAGGGAGAAGCCTTAATTATTTTCATCATAAAATTTATCTTTTCTGGTTGGCTCAAGGGACTCTGCACTACATGGCATTATCTAGATAAGGTTTCTGAACAATTAGAGTAAGGGATTGTACCTGGTTCCTTTCTCTGAGAATTGCAGTCTCCATCTTTGCCAGTTATATTTCTATAGAACTTTTCAACAGCAGATACCTCCTTGCGCTATTTGTATGCACAAGAAACTGTGAAGCCATCACTGGCTACAAGCAGGCTAAGGCACTCCAGGCTTCCACCTGGAAATGGTTCACTTGACTCCAGAAACCCAGGAGGCCAGAGGAGAGTTCCATCTCCGCCTGACCTTTGTCGTCTTGTGGTGCTTTCTTGTTTGAAGTTCCCAGGCTGGTCATCTCTCAGGAAACAAGCATGTCCTAAGCACCATGTCCCTATACAATCCCATTTTGACACCCTCTCTACCCATTTCTCCTTTAAGAAATTTGGATCTGGTTACCTGGATAAGACCTTCATGTGTAAAAGGATCAAAAAAAGGTTAAAACAGAGAATGAGTCTTTTTTCTATTTGTTAAGAAAAACAGGACATTAAGAGAAACTTTTGCTGAAAAAATGAGATGATAAATAGAATGCTGGTTACGTAGGGAGAGTGGGGAGTAGGACTGGTGGAGGATTTTTCACTTTTGTTTTTTTACAATGTGTATCTTATTTGGGAGGGAGTCAGACCACTGCTTGTCACTCACTTCGTGGTATTTTCAGAGTCTCAGCCTCTTCGCAAGGATTTCTCAAAGCATTTCATTTGAGAATCATACAATACAGACCAGTTATTGGCTTTTCCTTCAAGTTTCCTTCTTTAATAACTCAGTGGTCCTAGAAGAAATCTGAGAAATTTTCATATTGTAAGTGAGCTTTTGCTTGAAAGTCATTTTCTCTGAGGTCAAAAAGGATGAATACTGACATGAAACATAGAAAGTAGAATTGAGTAACACCTAGGATTTGAAAATGAAAGGGCACAGAGTGCCAGGCAGGGGGCAAGCTGAGGGTTCTCACTACAGTGCTTCAATCCTAAGATGCCACTGAATGGTCTCTTACAGCCCTTTATGGACTACTCAGAAAAACAGACTGCTAGCTCAACTGTCACATGCTGTCAGTTTCAAGCAGTAAAACTATACATCTCAGAATCAGTAAAGTGTGGTATCTGGAGTAATTATAAGTTTTTAAAAAATGATTTTTAGGATGAATTATATAGAATTAAAAGTTCAAAAACCTACCTTAAAAAGGGTAAGTTACTTTTCTATGCTTAGTAGGAGTTCAAATCCTTGAATGATAAAGCCATTTAGAGTCTTATTCCAAGGTCCTGCTGACAGAGCCTGATGTCACGATTTCCATGACATCATCTTGTAACTTTGTAAAAGGCTTTTCCCTTTCCCTTCTCCTCTGTCCAGGGCTGGTGCGGATGGAAGGGTCCAGACTTTTGGAACAAGGATGCATACTATAACTTATGTCTTCCTCAGCGACCAAGTATGATTTAAAATATCTTGGAGTCAAAGACTGCAGTAGAGTGGTATTATAAATTTGTGAATAAAGAATCAGTTTAATTTCACCTTAAATCCTGGTTCTAGTTTGACGGTTTAAATTATGACCTTTTTCAAAGGTTGTAAATACTGCACGGAGAATGTATTTTTTAGACATTCCTTTAATAAAACTTAAAAGACAAAGCATACACAACCAGCATGTTATAGGCATGTAAATACATGTGTTCTTAAATGGATCTTCACTTGGAAGAAAGTTTTTCCTCCTTCTCAGAAGGAGTTTAGACACACATATGGTAAAGCCAAAAGCAGGAGCTTATAGATCTGCATGAAATGAGGGCGTTCTTCAGACTTCTTCATGACCCACGTGACATCTGTTTTTAAAAAAACATGCTGACGTTAAAAACTTTTTTTAAAAAAATGAGTTTTATCCCCAACTTCCACCATGCAGGCCCATTTTTGGTCTCTAGACTCATATAACCAATATTAAGATGTTAATGAGAATGAAACACCACTACTAGAAATGAGTGTCAATATTAAATGGAATAATAAATGCTATGCAAATGAGATCAATTGCTGAGGGAGGAAAACAGCAGCTCTGAGTTACTTACCAACACTTCCTTTTCCCACTGATATTTCCTACACTTCCAAAACTTCGTTTCTGTCTGAGCACAGGAACACGATCATTCCTGTCCGAGTGTTCACTTGGTTTCATTGTCTGCATGCATTTAATTGCTGTAAGAAACTTGGCACAGTCTGGAAATCCACATGACCAAGCGAGATCTTCAGCTGTTTGCCCGTTCTTATTACATAAACTGAAAATATGATAAAAATTGAGTTAAATGAAAAATTGAACTTAAGTCTTTTTTTAAATATCTTACAAGGGAATTTTGGGCTCATACAAATGTTGACTGCAGAACAGAAGAGGTAAAGGATGCGTAGGGAAATCGCATGTTTGGTCACTATTGTATCCTCAGCAACTAACAGAATCCAGCATAGAGTGCACATTCCAGTTCTGAATGAATGTAAGAATTATCTGATGTTTAATACAGTGTATGAGTACCCAAAGGTAGTCAATGAGAACTACAGAATGGGTTTTCCTAAACTGAAACTGAAGTAGAATACAGTCATACTGAACAAAATTGCACCTCTGATTGCTGAGGATCTGACTTTTTACTGACTCGAACAGAGTATTATTAGACAGCACCAACAACCTAAGTTAACATTTAAATGATTAACACTAAATTATCAATTAGGCAAGCATTATTTTTAAAAGCACATGTAACTAAGGTTTAGGAGTCTGATTAGTTTAATCCAAGGAAACATGAAATGTGAAGCCACTATTTTCATACTCACTCAATCTGGGCATCACTGGCTACAAGCAGGCTAAGGCACTCCAGGCTTCCAACTTTTGCTGCCTTGTGTAGTGGAGCTTCTCCTAAAACATCCTTAAGGTAAGACAGTACATTTTAGAGTCTCCCAAAAATACTTTTTGTGGAAGATGGTGAGTGACATCTAATATTAGCTATTTAAGGAAGCTAGTTAGAATTGCATTGTACTGGATGGAATCTTTTTTTTTTTTTTTTGGCAGAGAACACAAACACTTTTCGTGAGTTTATTTTGTTAATATTCATTCTCAGTTCAGGTTTTGGGTTTGTTTTCAGAAATGAGAAGTCTTAAGTCACTTTAAGATTAAGAAGTAATGTGTTTTTGATACATATAAATGTGCATCAACATCTGTTCTAATTAAAAACACTATTGATAATTGTTTACAAATGCAAGATTTCAGGAATGCAGAATTAATTTAAATAACTAGTGGATTATTATAACTTCACCATTCTAGCATATGCTCTGAAATGATTATCATTCATTCCTTTATTTAGATCTTCTAGATACTTTTAGTGATTACATTAGGGATAGCCAACTCTCTGGGCTAATTTGAAACGTAGGAATGTACTATGCTTGCATATTCATTTCAGTATGGAACCTTCTGAAAATCTCCTCCTTTGGACTGAATTTTTTACTTCAAGCTTTTCATTTTTTTTCCCTCGGTAAGCTGTAAAAGCTTATTTTTGATAACTTAGTTTGCTTTTTCATACCGTTTTCATTAATAAAAACGTGTGGCTGGGCGTGGTGGCTCACTCCTGTAATCCCAGCACTTTGGGAGGCAGGCGGATTACCTAAGGTCAGGAGTTCAAGACCAGCCTGGCCAACATGGTGAAACCCCGTCTCTAATAAAATACAAAAATTAGCCAGGCATGGTGGCGTGTGCCTGTAATCCCAGCTACTACAGAGGCTGAGGCAGGAGAAGCTCTTGAACCCAGGAGGCAGAGATTGCAGTGAGCCGAGATTGTGCCATTGCACTCCAGCCTGGGTGACAAGAGCAAAACCCCGTTTCAAAATAAATACAAACGTGTAGCCATATCCACATACATTAAAATGTAAGCAAATAAAAAGAGTTCTCCCAGAAAAGTTTACAATTTAAAATTCACCATGTTTCAATATTCAACGGAAGATGAAAACTACATTAAGAAAATTCTTTAGGAAATTAGAATGCTTGTGGACATAGCTCACAAGTATTTGAATTGCTACCGGGAGACTTAGTAGTGTAGCAATTACTTCTTTTGAAATAAACTAGATCTGTGCTGTTCAATATGAGTCAATAGCCACTTAAGGCTAGAGTATCTAAAATGTGACTAGTCTGATTGGAGATATGCTGTCACACCGGATTGTGAAGACACAGAGTAAAAGAAAATGTAAAACATCTAATCAGCAATTGCTTTATGTTGATTACATATTGAACTGATAATATTTTGGACAAATTGGGTCAAATACTAAAATTCCATATTTATTAATGTGGCTACTTAAAAACTTGAAATTTCTCATGTCCTCACATCAAGACTGGAAAAAAATTTTAAATTACATCTGTGTCTTGCATTCTATTTCTGTTGGACATCGCTGCTATAGAGCTGAAGCAACTCTCGGCGTCTGAGGAATGTTTGTTTGGATCTGGGCTGGAGGGGAGGGCTGTGCACAGCAACAATCAGTTACCTAGTTACCTGTTGGTTGAGGTCAGCGCCCGTTTGCAGCTGCCAGAGAAGAAAGCAAGCAAGGCCGCTTCCTGCGGCTAAGTGGACAGGTGACTGCTCGCAGGGATCCGGGGGTGCGTTGACCGAGGCTCCTGTCTCCAGCAAATGCTTCAGACCATCCACCTGCGGGAAGAGAACAGATCCAGCACCTCTCTCACCTTTGTCCAGTCCCGCGCCCCTCCAGGCTGGAAATCTCCTCGCCCTTCACAACCAGCTCTGACCAGGCGAGACCAGGCAGCGCCCAGTGGTCAGTCCCCGCGTTCCCGAGAAGACGCGTCTGGAAACTTGAGCCTGCAGGACGAAAGCTCACCTCGGGGTTGCAATCCAGCAACAGCATTTCCCGCCTAAGGCAGATGACAAGAATCCTCGGAAGCGCAGAGCGGTGGGACGCTCGCCGCACCGCGGCAGGTAAGAGTGCGCACGCCGGCCCCAGCACGGGAGAATTTAAAGACCGCTGGGACTTGCGGGCCGGCCCTTGGCAGCCGCGCCCCAGCTCCGGTTGCGCCCGAGCAGTCTAATCCCCAACCACCTGGACCCGGTCCAGCCCCGCGGAGGCCGCACGTACACAAACACTGGCACGTGGAGCCCGGCGCCGGGGGCAGGATGGGGCGGGGGCGGGCGCGCGAGGCCATCCGCCGATTGGCCAGCTGCGGATGCGCCAGGCCTTCCCACCTCAGGGCGGGGCCCGCGGCCGCCGCACGGAGCCTCAGCGCGCGTGCGCAGGGTAAGTCAGTGGGCGGGGACGGACAGGAGCCCGGGCGGGAGGGGTGCCGCGGCCGCCATGAGGCGCGCTGAGTTTGACACGTCTCCTGGTAGCGCGCCCGCCCTTTAATCCTTCCGGAGAAGCGGGAGTTTCGGCCGCAGGTTTTGGCTCTGCCGGCGCGCACGTAACCAGGAAACAGGGAGCCGCACGCAGCTCCCCGTCGACGCCGCGCTCAGAAGCCGCTGTGCACGGCGCTGCTGCCGCCTCGGCGCCGGGGAACGCAAGTTCCTTTATCTCGCGCGCCGTCGCCCGCCTCCCAACCCGGGGCGTGAAGGCAGGGACCGCGAGCGCGAATTCGAGGGGATGGCTGTCCCGAGCGGCAGCGGCCGAGCCCGGCCCCCGCAGGGATCCTTGTGGAGGAGCCCCCGGGGAGAGGCCGCAGCACGCTGGGGCCGTCACGCCGGGCTCTCCTCACGGGAGAGCGGCCGCGGCTGCGTGCGATTCGGACCCGCGGGGCTGGGGATGGCGCCCTCCTGCGCCGCGGGTGCTGCCGGGCGTGCGTCGCTGCTTTTGTAGAACAGACCTGACCTCCGATGGCTGCCGCTGACGTCAGAGCTGCTCCCTAGACTCTCCCTAAGCGCTTTTCCAGAAGGATCTGCGTAGACGCCAAAGCTCCAGCCTAGTGGTTTCTTTTCCCCTACACTTTTAGTGATTCCCTTGTGTTGATGCCTTTGAAAGCACGGAGGAATAAATACGTTTGTTATTGTGCTGTTAGAAGACAAGCTCATGCTTGTCCTCTAAAGATAAGTGGTCTTTTCATTCTAATTTTTGTTTTGTAGTAAGAGCCATAAAATTTGCAATCGCAAGTTTATGTTGTTAGTTACCCAAGGGGTGGTTTTAAGCATTTTTATTCATATGAATGTTTGAACATAAATGTGTGTTCATAGAATCATTCTTACATTACGTATTTTTAATACTTAAACTATTCGCAATACCTTTTAATGATGTTTAAAGAATGGCAGTGCAGAGATTACTGTCAGAGAGTTGTGAGGTGATCACGTGTCCATATTGCCAATTTCCCTTTTCTCTTGTTTAAATTCAGTAAACATTCCTTTTTAAAACACATGCATTGAAGCTTCAGGTTTGCACAGAAGTTCATTTTCAGGAATTCCCTTCAAAGAGTATCAGACACGTTCTTAGAGTTTTGAACATAAATATTGCAGTTAGCATATGTAATGGGATATTTGTGTGGTGAAAGTGCCTCCATATTTCATATCTTTTCTTTGAAACAAGATTTCTGTTCAGTATGCATTAAGTCTGGTAGTTATATTTTAACTGCTTGTTACATATGTAAATTTCATAAGGAAAGGAAATTTTGGGAGTCGTTAACAGCTTTTCTCCCTTTAATCACAGCGTACTTGTCCATAGCTCACATTGTTTTCAGAAAAAAAAGTTATATCTTAGCTGGATATCTGACATCCTTAGTAATGGGCCTAGAAACTATAAACTGAACAAAGCTTATAATGCACGAACACAGGATAAGTACATTTGGGGGATAATATCTTACTGGCAAGTGACTGGAGTTTTCACCAGGCGTGTAGCAGGTGGGATCAGTATTCTAAAGAGGAGGATGATCTAAGATGCATATTCAGTAGGTGTTCTCCTAAGCAGTGCTAACTCTGCATGTTTTAATTGCTGGTAGATGTGTTTCCAGAACGAGGATGCCATTTACAGCGAGTGTTAAAAAAAAAAAAAATGTTGGATGATGAGTAAGTGACCAAATAAATGAGAGGTGTGTGGGCCGAATCTTGAGGGTAGGAGTTTGCTAAGTAGTCCAGGAAGGGAAGAGTGTTTCTAAGAAGTGTAAAATATCTTCCAGTATTGAGAGCACTGTATGTGGTTCAGTCTGGGGGCAGTGTGTAATCCACATACAGCAGTGATGTGAAATAGAGAGAGGCTGACAAATGAGAAAGTATTAACCACTAACGTCTATTCCAGTTTGTTATATTACAAATTGACATTAATTGAGCACTTGTGCCTCAAAACTAATGCTCATAGGTATTATCTGCATTTTACAGAAGAGGAAATTGAGGCTTAGAGAGGTCCATTAACTTGTCATGTTTATTAGGAGGTAAACCAGGGATTTGAACTCAGTTTGACTCCAGACCCCACATTCTTGTCATATCTATGTGTTTTAAATAATTTTGGTCACCTCTGGTAAATTCAGGCTACTAAGATTGGTTTCTTTAATGCAAACTAAAGTGTTGTTTTTTTTTTTTTTTCTTTTCTCTCCTCTGAAACACAGTCTCGCTCTGTTGCCCAGACTGGAGTGCAGTGGCGTGATTTCAGCTCACTGCTACCTCCATCTCCCCGGGTTCAAGCGATTCTCGTGCCTCAGCCACCCAAGTAGCTGGACTTACTGCTGTGCACCACCACACCCAGCTAATTTTTGTATTTTTGGTAGAGACGGGGTTTCACTATGTTGCCCAGGCTGGTCTCAAACGCCTAACCTCCAGTGATCCACCTGCTTTGGCCTTCCAAAGTGTTGGGATTACAGGCGTGAGCCACCACGCCTGGCCACGGAAGAGTCTTCACAGAAAATCATTATAATCCATAGAAAAACAACTCTTTTATTTAATATTGACTGTTAGTGTAGCCTTGTTCCTGGCTTTGAATCTCCCACAATACTAAACCTAGTACTTCCTATTCAAGTAATTACTCTTGAGGGCCGGGCGCAGTGGTTCACGCCTGTAATCCCAGCATTTTGGGAGGCTGAGGCAGGTGGATCGCCTGAGGTCAGCAGTTCGAGACCAGCGTGGCCGACATGGTGAAACCCTGGTCTCTACTAAAAATACAAAAAATTAGCTGGGTGTGGTGGCGGGCGCCTGTAATCCCAGCTACTCAGGAGGCTAAGAGAGAATCACTTGAACCTGGGAGGCGGAGGTTGCAGTGAGCTGAGATCACAGTGAGCTGAGATCACACCACTGCACTCCAGCCTGGGTGAAAGAGCAAGACTTCATCTCAAAAAAAAAAAAGAAAAGTAATTATTCTTGAATAAGTGAATTGTGCCAGGTGAAAATTATTAAAAGTAGTTGCTGGAACCGATAAGCTAATTTTGTCTATTTCCTGCTTGCAGTGGTTTTCCTGTTAAACACTGGAAAACGTTACCAAAAGGCACAGTATTGAAAGGAGGAGTAATTGAGAATACCTAATTCCTACTTGCCACTATTTTAAAACATTAATTGGATTGTATACGTGCAGTAATGCCTTAGAAAACTTTAGCTCTAAAGCAAGGGAAATAATGTAAAGCAAAACTAAAAATCTCGCCAGATGCAGTGGCTCACGCCTGTAATCCCAACACTTTGGGAGGCTGAGGCAGGCAGATCGTTCGTGGCCAGGAATTCGAGATCAGCCTGGCCTACATGGTGAAACCGTCTCTACTAAAAATACAAAAAGTAGCCAGGTATGTGGTACGTGCCTGTAATGCCAGCTACTTGAGAGGCTGAGGTGGGAGAATCACTTGAACCCAGGAGGCAGAGGTTGCAGTGAGCCGAGATTGTGCCACTGCACTCCAGCCTGGGTGACAGAACGAGGCCTCATCTCCAAAAATACTGAAAACTAAAAATCCCAGTAGCTGGCCTGGTTTCACAAGTATTTTTTAAATCCCTTGAGAAGATCATAACTGTCGTGCGCGTCCATGTGAAGAGACCACCGGACAGGCTTTGTGTGAGCAGTGAAGCTTTGTAATCACCTGGGTGCAGGCGGGCTGAGTCCCGGGAAGAGTCAGCGAAGGGAGATGAGGGTGGGGCCGTTTTACAGGATTTGGGTAGGTAAAGGAAAATGACAGTCAAAGGGGGGTTGTTCTCTAGCAGGCGGGAGTGGGGGTCACAAGGTGCTCAGTGGGGGAGCTTTTTGAGCTAGTATGAGCCAGGAAAGGGGATTTCACAAGATAATGTCATCGCTTAAGGCAAGGACCGGCCATTTTCACTTCTTTTGTGGTGAAATGTCATCGGTTAAGGTGGGGCAGGGCATTTTCACTTCTTTTGTGATTTTTCAGTTATTTCAGGCCATCTGGGCATATCTGTGCAAGTCACAGGGGATGCGATGGCTTGGCTTGGGCTCAGAGGCCTGAGAGTAACACCAAAGCATTGAAGTAATACGCATAAAGCATTTCCGAATATGATGTCTTAATTGTTTATTGCCAGCCAGGCACCAATGGTATATCAGTGTTGACCAGTCCACTGAGTCTTAGAGGTAACAATATTTTTATTAATAATGATATGGCAATAATACTTCTATCGTTCATACACTGAAGGTGATACTATCATTCCAAATGTGACAGCTTTTCAAAGACAGAAGCTTATAGCCAGATCTGGAATTTCAATAGATTTTTATTTTAAACTTTTTTTTAAAACATCGACAGATTTAAGATGAATTAATTAATCAAATATAATTCTGTCCTTCATTGGCCACTGTCAAGAAATCCATGACCCTAATGATTGTAAAAATGGAAGGATTTCTCACAAATTCTTCTTCCTCTTTAACATAAATTCTTCCAGCCTTGATAACTCAAACTTCTTGGGGAAGGTGATAAATTGTATAGTTATTCTAAACAACTGCTGCAACAAGACATTGTGGCAAAATGAAAAGACAAAGTATAGTTATCCTCTTTTGATGATGTTTACTTTCCTGAGAGCCTGTAATCAGAAGGGATCCAGTGGTCTCAATGGTTTAAAAAAAAAAAAAAGTGTCCACTTCTTCACTGTTGTGATAAGAACTTGGACAACTTGAAAGGTATTTCATATTTTTGTTATTTCTGCTCCTGGTTATATATTCTTTCAATGAAATGTGGAAATTACATATGATAAATTTATAGAATTACATGAAGTAGAGAAAAAGGTAGAAAGTTAGTCCTTAATATTAAACCAATCGATGGAGGCAACCAGGTTTATTGTTGGAGAGGGAAGTTACAGATAAGTAGAGAAGGCTAAAATGAGCCATGTAGTAGTGCATATGTCCAAAATGTCATTAAGAATTCATAGTTAGCTTAATATAGATTCAGATGGAGAGAAGCAGAAATAATTATAGATGTGTGTGTATACATGGGTTATACATATACATATGTTCTAGCTCTGCCTGCTGTGAGAGGACCTAAAGCAGTGACACCCCAGTAAAAATGAACACACCCAGTACCCAGATCTGGGTTTCTAATGCCATTCTCTAGTAAAAGAAACCAGGGCTGCTTGCAGAAATTGCTGATTCTAGGGCTGGGGCAGGGAAAATACAAGCTGAGCCTAGAGCGTCGTGTATACCAGAACAAGGAAGAAAATACTCAAAAAGCAGAAGGATGGGGTGTGTCAACGGGACCCAGGAGCCAACCTGAAAGAGCTCCCAGTGGACAAAACTGGAACAAACTCATGTACTATTGGATTATAACTCAATAAATAGTTATCCATGAGTCTATACTGATATAAACAACTGAATGAATAAATAAGTAAATGGGAGATGGGAGACAGAAGACAATGCTTCTTTACAGAAGAATTTCAAATACTTAATGTAGATTTCAAATACTTAATTTCAAATACTTAATGAAGATGAATTCCGCCTCCAATGCCTTCTTGAATGTGGGCTACACATAATGACTTGCTTCCAAAAAGTGGAGTATGGGAAGGGGGAAAATAAACAACTTTACAATAGAGAAGCCTATTGGATGCTGCCGTGGCCAGGTAATTGTTAACATCCTCACTGGAAAGTCCTGCTGACGATGTGATGGTTGACACGATGGGATGAGAAGGCCACTTCACCTCTTTGGTATTCTTCCCCAAAACCCATAGCCTAGTCTAATCATGAGTAAAACAGATGAACGTTGATTGAGGACGTTCTATAGGATACACAGCTAGTATTCCTCAAAACTGTCAAGGTTATGAAAAACAAGGAAAGTTTAAGAAACTGCCACAGACCAGAAGAGGCTCAGGAGACATGCTGACTGGTAATAGTGTGGTGACTTGGATGGGATCCTGGCACAGCAAAAGGACTTTAATGGAGAGATCAGTAAAATCCTAATGAAGTACAGAGTTTTAGGTAACTCATGAACCAATGTTGGTTTCTTAGTTGTGGCAGACATACCATAATAATGTCATGTTGACAGTGGGGGAAATTGAGGGGACACTTGGGTGTTTTTGCAACTTTTCTGTACATCTCAAATTGTTGTAAAACATAAAGTGTACTTCAAAAAAGAGGAATTGAGGCCAGTTAAAGCTCTCACAGTGGCAGAGTTCTCATAGCTGTTTGGTCTGCTTATCCAACACACTTCATTTCCTCGTAACACATGCTGACTGCCCATCGCCCTGACCATTGGAAGGCCATAGGCATTCTCTAGAATGTCAGTCGCTTGGGCTCACACCAGTTGAACTGTGTGCTTACCAACAGTCCGTTTTTCCACACCTGGAAGGATTATTATAAAATGTAATTTAATTAAATATTTTTTCTTTTTTTGAAATGGAGTCTTGCTCTGTCACCCAGGCTGGAGTGCAGTGGCGCCATCTCAGCTCACTGTAACCTCTGCCTCCTAGGTTCAAGCAATTCTTCTGCCTCAGCCTCCCTAGTAGCTGGGACTACAGGCATGTGCCACCACGCCCAGCTAATTTTTTTGTATTTTTAGTATAGACAGGATTTCACCATGTTGGTCAGGCTGGTCTTGAACTCCTGACCTCAAATGATCCGCCTGCCTCGGCCTCTCAAAGTGCTGGGATTACAAGCATGAGCCACCCTGCCCGGCCTCAATTAAATATTATGTAACTGATGAGATATGAGTAAGACATGAGAGCTTGTTTTTAAGAAAATGAATGCTTTCAAAGTCAAGTCACTACGGAAAATTGTTTTGAAGTAGATGAGAATATTAAGTCAACTGTAAAAGATGGGGGAAAGAATTCTGTACTTGGATTGTTTATGGGCATTTTAAAATTTATACTCCATTTTAAAGAAACCTAATCTGGAATTCTTATGCCCATGATTTATGCAATACAATGCTAAATTCTCACAGTCGAACACTAGTTAAATCACTTCTGGCCCTAAATGAAAAGATTGGGAAATAACTAATTTTTTTACACATTTTGAGTATGAAGTGCACATGGCATTTTTGGACACTCTTTTATTAATCTCCACTGTCATTCTTGTGTGACCTCCTGCCACTCCCAAGAATGCTAGGTTAGAGGGCTCCGAATGTGTTTACTGTGCAGTCTGTTCCTTTCACGTAAAGAATGTAAGGACCGTAGAGGAACAGATACTAAGGTTGTCACAAATTTGTATTACCAGTTGCACCTGCATAAAATTGGATAACTAAAAATGATTTACTTGATGATTTGAGACACTCAAAAGTTTAAAACTCAGTTTTTTTTTTTTAATGAAGGTCATTTAAAGTGCCTGGAAAATGTAGAATACTAGATATATACTCTGAATAGAACTTATCTCAGCATCATATATTACATTGTTATTCACTTGTTTTAATTATTATTTTAGGCCAGCACAGTGGCTCACGCCTGTAATCCCAGCACTTTGGGAGGGTGAGGTGAGTGGATCACGAGGTCAGGAGTTCAAGACCAGTTTGGCCAACATAGTGAAACCCGTCTCTACTAAAAAATACAAAAAATTAGCCGGATGTGCTGGCGTGTGCCTGTAATCCCAGCTACTTGGGAGACTGAGATGGGAGAATCACGTGAACGTGGGAGGTGGAGGTTGCAGTGAACTGAGATTGCGCCATTGTACTCCAGCCTGGGCAACAGTGCGAGACTCCGTCTCAAGCGGGGTGGGGACCTTGTGAGGAATATGGAGCTGCTGTAGGCAAGGACAGATAGCCTTATGGCTGTCCATCTGTGGCCAGTGGTAGTACATTTATAACTTCACGACAATATTATTACAGAAATTTTGAGAAATAGAGAAGAGAAACGTACAGGTCCACAGTCTCTTACTTGCAATTCAAAAATACATGAAGGTCTGAAACGAAGTATGTTTATAATTCTTAAGGCAGGAAGATCATCTTACCTGCACACACCGGAGACTTTATTTAGTGTTTATTCCATTTTTTGTGAACAATATTACATTTTACTGCAGAAATACAATTATGGCAAAAGGGTGCAATTCTAGAGCATGCCCAGGAGGTTCTGCACGGGGGGGTACACGTGTTATATGTTATTTGTACGTTGTGTGACAATTCCAAAATCCAAACGCGTCTTCATTCGAAAACGTATCTGTTCCCAAGCTTTCAGCTAAGGCATTATACACCTGCACATAATCCACAGTTCAACACAGTGGTTTTTTGTGGGTTGGTTTGTTTTTGAGACTGAGTCTCGCTGTTGCCCAGGCTGCAGTGCAGGGGCGCAATCTCGGCTCACTGCAGTCTCTGCCCCTCGTCTCCCGCCTCAGCCTCCCGAGTAGCTGGGATTACAGGCACCCACCACTAGCCCAGCTAATTTTTGTATGTTTAGTAGAGACAGGGTTCCACCATGTTGGCCAGGCTGGTCTCGAACTCCTGACCTCAGGTGATCCGCCCACCTTGGCCTCCCAAAGTGCTGGGATTACAGGCATGAGCCACTGTGCCCGGCCAACACAATGGATTTGATGTGTTTACACATAGGGTCTTTTCTCCCCTTGCTTCTTTACTTTTATATAACAGTAAACATCATGTATGTACATGTCTCCAGGGCATCCAATTGACTCTGTCCTCAGTTCAGTGGCCTTCGTAGTGCTGGTGCCGCAGCTTGTCACCACTAGCTAGTCCTTTCAGTAAGTCCAAAGCAACTACATTTCAACTGACCCCTCCGTTGATAAGAGTCCCAGGCACTGCTGGACGGTGCGGTCTCCAAGGTCCAGGAGTCACGCTGGGGTGTACCTGTCTCCTATAGCCAAAGGTTTGCCCAGGACTAGTGAGGATGCAGCTTGTGCAAAGACTAAAACAGCATCAGGCAGCTTTTCCAAAGCACAGAAATGGCTGGAATCCACCTGCCCCTTGCCCTCAAGAGCCCTGAGGTAGGCTGGAGCCCAGCCTTTTCTCTTGTCCTCTCTGCCCACCACTTTCTGGGCCTCTGACCGATGCCTGGAGTTTTAAAATTAATATTTAAAATGTTAATGGTTTTCTGCATATAGGTCATAGACACTTATCTGAGGTGATTCCCACATATTTTATATTTTTGTGTAATGAGCATTCCTTGCCTTATGTACTTTCTCACTGGCTGTGAAAGATACGCTTTTCATTTCTGTCCGTTGATTTCACAGCCTGTCGCTTTCCTCAGCTAATCACATGAGGCAGCCTTTAAGCTGATCCCTTTGGATTTCCAGAGACCCAATCATCATGTCCAAGAAAGATAATTATGCTTCTTTTAAAAAGATATCTTGTTTGTTTTGTGTTTTATTGTTTGTCCAGAACTTCTCAAATGTTACTGCATAATAATAATGGCGATACCAGGAATCTTTGTTTTGTTTTTCCTTTCAACTAGAATACTGCATTTTCCTCTCTGAACATAACTTCTCTCTGTCTTGCTCTAAATTGAAATCTGTATCTTCCCTGAGAAAGAAACAACTTCCGCTGAAGATCAGTCTGCAGACACCTTGAGCCTCACTGTATAAGATGATGTTATTTCTGCATTTTCTCCCCCCCGAGACAGAGTCTTGCTCTGTCGCCCAGACTGGAGTGCAGTGGTGTGATCTCAGCTCACTGCAACCTCCACCTCCCGGGTTCAAGCAATTCTCCTGCCTCAGCCTCCCGAGTAGCTAGGCCTACAGGCACCCACCACCACGCCCAGCTAATTTTTGTATTTTTAGTGGAGACGGAGTTTCACCATGTTGGCCATGCTGGTCCTGAACTCCTGACCTCGTGATCCACCTGCCTCAGTCTCACAAAGTGCTGGGATTACAGGCGTGAGCCACCGCGCCCGGCGTGGGATGATGTTACCATACATGCAGTTTGTCCAGGGACATGGGGAGGTGGGGTGACAGGCAACGTTAATGGGCCTACAAAGGAATATTGTATAAAAGATTGATCTGGTTTCTGTTCAGCGTGGTTCTCATACTCTAGGACAGAGGTCAATGTAAATTTTGGTTATGACAGATCTTTTTCAGTTCTCTTTGTGACCCTGATTTTGTCCATTCTTTTTATGATTTATGCCACACTTGGATGGTGATGAGCAATTATCACATAGTTTAAGGAATTCTACTCATGTATTTTACTAGCTGACCTCGGAGGGGTATACCAGCCCAGAGTGTATTTATAGCTCTAACAGTGTCAGCTCCAGCGAGGACCCGGCAGCCGTAACTGCCAACAAGGTTTTCCCCATTGGGAACAGGACAGATAGACGTGTGGGTCCCACACAAACGGCAGGAAGGTTTTGAGCATATCAGTGTTTCTTAGCCTGTTTTATTTGATCACAGAACACATGGTAAATCCGAGAAAAATAAAATCAAAAGCTACTGGACTCTTTCATCCCGTGCTTGCCACAGCTTATCTGGTCCTAAAACACATCCTGTCTTTCCCCACTTTTCCTCTCTTCAGGGCCTGATGGTATAAATCTGCCACACCCAAAAGGAAGGGCGTGGGGAAAAAGCACTTTTGTTTTAAACACACAAATGGATGTAGCTGGACGTGGAGGGGCGGTGCGGGGAGGGCGCGGAGCGGGAAGAACAGGAAGCTACTGCCTGGATCAATATTGTCTTTTGAGATCTCAGTAATAGTTATTCTTTTCTAATTTTTCATCATATATGTGTAGATGGTGTTTCCAATTACTATATGAACACTATAGGGTTTTTAAAAACTCCTATCAGGCAATAGTACTGAAAGGAAAAATAACGGTAAACATGGGGGTTTGAGGGTTGGCCAGGGAGGCTTATTTCTCTCTGTTTTCTTGGGCACTGGGAACATGATCTAGTATGACAGGAACTTCAATGTTGAACCTCAATTTTAAAAGAACTTTAAATACAGTTATTCATTATTTCATTTCAACACTGGATTAGGCCAACTATTAAGTGTAAAAGAGCCAGTCAGAAGCATCAGCAAATACAATTCAATTAATTTAAAAAACCCAGAAACTTTAAACGCTTGGCCCACTGAAAGTTAAATGGAATGTCTAGGCTCATATTTATATGACATAGTCTAGGGTGCTGTTTTAGTCTGTTCCTCCTTCTATAACAAAATTCCTTAGATTGGGTAATTTATAAACAACCGAAATTGATTTCTCATAGTTCTGGAGGTTGGGAAGTCCAAAATCAAGGCACTGACAGTTTCAGTGTCTGGTGAGAGTTCACGGTCTGCTCTCAGGACAGTGCCTTGTTGCGTCCTCACACGGCAGAAGGCAGAATGGCAAAAGGGTGAGCTGTCTCCCTCTAACCCTTTCCTAAGGGCACAGATCCCATCCTTAAGAGCAGAGCCCTCGTGGTCCAGTCACTCTGTGGGGCTCCACCTCTTAATACCATCACCTTAGGGGGTAAAGTTTCAACATGTGAACTTTGGAGGGACACACACTCTAAGCATAGCAGGTACTGTGTCAGGATGAGGACTCAGCATGTAGTTGTACTCATGGGCAACAGTTATTACAGCAAGGGAATACACAACAAGATTAGCAACAACAACAAAGGCACAGGTGGAATCCGAAGAAACCCACGCCCAGGCTTACGTTCTCTGACTTCTGTGAGGAAGCACACAGCGCATCCGCCTGTCTCCAGTGGTGAAGAATGCAGGGACCTGTGCGCAGTGTCTGTCCCTGAGGAAGCCCAGGAGAGAGGTTTTTGTCGGGGGCAAGTCATGTGGGCGTCCTCTGCCTCGCAGCTACCACAATGACAGAATCCCACAAGGAAGGCAGATACTCACCACAGATCACATTGTTTGTGCAGCAGTTGAAACACAGCAAAACCAGTCTTACCAGTTAGGGGATGGAAGTGCCAAGTTCCTGATGTCAGCCAAATGCCAGCCTTGCCAGCATGCCCTTATAAAGATGGCAGCCTCGGGCCTGCCGTGTTCACTGTTTTCTGCATAGGTACACAACCCACATGACACTAACATACTTAAAACACATTTCACAGCAGTAGTGTGTTTTTGGAGATGGGGTCTCGCTCTGTCACCCAGGCTGGAGTGCAGTGGCACAATCATAGCTCACTGTAGCCTCAAACTCCTGGGCCCAAAGGATTGTCCCACCTCAGCCTCCTGAGTAGCTGGAACTGTAGGTGTGTACCACCACACCTGGCTAATTTTTTTATTTTTAATTTTTTTGGAAGGACAAGGCCTCACTATGTTGCCCTGCCTTGTCTTGAACTTGTGGCCTCAAGTGATCCTCCCACCTTGATCTCCCAAAGTTCTGGGACTACAGGAATGAACCACCACACCCAGCCTGAATACAATTAGAGGGTTCAGAGCACAAAGTTTAAATGCAAAGTTGCCTATAAAAGATGTAATATACATACTTCAAAACACAACTACTGAGGTGGAAGTATAACAAATGATGAGGGAAGAATGATCTTTTCAACAAACAGGCACTGGGCAAATGGATATCCACACGCAAAAGAATTAATTTGGACCTTTCCCTCATATACAGAATGAACTCAATGGATCAAAGACCTAAATGTAAGAGTAAATATAAGACTCTTAGAAGAAAACACAGGGGTTAACCTTTGTGACCTTGGATTAGGCAATGGTTTTTTTTTAGATGTGACACCTAAAACACAGGCAAGAAAAGAAAAAATAGAAAAACTGGACTGCATTAAAAATAAAAAGGTTTTCAGATCAAAAGAAACTATTAAAGAAAAAAATCCACACATTGGGAAAAAATTATAAATTATACATCTGGTATGAGACTAGTATGTAGAATATATAAAGAACTATTATAACCCAACTGGAAAATGGGCAAAGGCTTTGAATAGACATTTACAAATGCAGATGCAAAATGGGTAAGAAACACAGGAAAAGATGCTTAACATGATTTTTCATTAGAGAAATGCAAATCAAAACAATAATGAGATGGCACTTCACATCCACTCAGATGGCGATAATAAAGATGGGCAACAAAAGTGTCGGTGAGGATGTAGAACCTTATACATTGTTGATAGGGATGTGAAATGGTACAGCCCCTTTGAAATACAGATTGGCATTTTCCCAAAATGTCAAACATAGAATTACCATACGACCCAGCAATTCCACTCCTAGGTACATACCCAAGAGAATTGAAAACATACATCCTCACAAAAACTAGTACACAGATGTTTGTTGCAGCATTATTCATAACAGACCAAAGCTGGAAACAATCCAAGTGCTTATCAACTGATGAACAGATTTTTTTTAAATGTGGTATATCCATATAATGAAATGGTAATCATCCATAAAAGGAATGAAATATTGATACATGCAACAAAGGACATGAATGTTGTAAACATTATGCTAAGTGAAAGAAGCCAGACATAAAAGACCACGTGTTCTATGATTCCATTTATATAGAATATCCAAAATAGGCAAATCCGTAGAGACAGAAAGTGGATTAGCGCTTGCCAGGAATCGAAGGGATGAGGAGAATGGGGAGTGGCTGCCGATGCTACAGGGTTTCTTCTGGATGATGAAAAGGTTTTGGAATTCCATAGTGGTAATGGTTGCACAACTTTGTAATTATGTTAAAAACCCCTGAATTGTACATTTTAAAAGGGTGAATTTTATAGTATGTGAATTATATCTCAATTTGTAAAAAGTGTAACAAGTGGATTAACATAAATGTTAATTCAGGAAATCAGAAGTATAAAGATGCAGGATGAGCCATACAATAATTTCCTTACATTCTTCTGAAGAACAGACTGAAGCCCCCCAAAACAGCAGTAGTTTCCTGTCCCTCTTTGGAAATAGCCAGGACTCTTCAGCCTGAATTAGAGGCTGTCTCATACTTGTCACAGTCAGGACAACTGAAAACTTTTTACTAGGACTCCTGATAAGTCAGCCTAATTGAATGGATGCTTTATATTCAGAATTCAAATGAACCAAGCAGTCTTCCCATAAATTACTCAAACTACCAGAAATCTAAACCAGCAATTAATTTAAAAAGGGATTTTGTGCCCAATCACTTGGAAACTATTTGGCAGTATCTACAAAAGCTGACTATGCATACTCATTGATCCAGTAACTACTACTACAATGTTTATCCCCAACAAAAATATGTACAAATTTTCAGGAAAAAGCAGGCACACGAATGTTCCTAATAGTCCAAAACAGAAGCTACCCAAAGTCCATCAAGTAGAAAAGATAAATTGTGATATATTCACACCATGTAATACAACAATATGAAGGAAAAAAAATTACAACACAACAAAATGGATGAATCAAGGTCAAGGGAAAGAAGCTAGACACAAAATGTTACACACTGTATGATTCCATTTATATAGTGTAAAAAAACAAGAAAAAGTAACTTGTGCCATTACAGGTGCATATAGGATTTACACTTGAGTTCATGTAGTGACCAGAGGGGAATACAACAGGACTTCTAAAGTGCTGATAAGGATCTCTTTCTTGATCTGAGAGCTAGTTACATGGATGTGTCTGGCTTGTGAAAATTTATCAAGCTATAAACTTATATATACATTTCTGTATCTTTCATTTACTTCAGTAAACAGTTTTTAAATGGATTGCTTTAACAGCAGACTAGATGTGGCTAAAGAGAGAATTAATAAAAAGGGAGAGGTTACTGATGGAAAATCTGAAAGGCAAACTTAAGAGACATGAGGAGAAGGTCTTATCAAAACGCTGGAGAGAGAAATGAAATAGACTGGGGCCTCTGAAGAGCATGGTGGGTTGACTTGTGTTTCCAGCCAAAGATACACCTGAGTCCTAACTTCTGAAACATGTGAATGTGAACCTCTTTGGAAATAGGATATTTTACATGTAATCAAGTTAAGAGGAAGTCATGTTGGATTAGGGTGGGTGCCAACTCCAATGACTGGTGTCCTCATAAGAGGGAGGAGAGAACACACAGAGATAGAGGAGACACGAAGGGAAGGCCATGTAAACACAGAGGCAGAGGTTGAGTTGTGCAGCTACAAGCCTGGGAACATCAGACATCACCAGCAACCACTAGAAGCTGGTGGGGGATGCTTAGGATGATTTTTTCCTAGGGCCAGAGGAAGCATGGCCCTGCCAACACCTTGATTTTGGACTTCTAGGCTCCAGAACTGTGAGAGAAGAAATTTCTGTTCTTTTAAGCCACAAAGTTTTTGATATTTTGTTTTAGTAGCCCTAGGAAACTAACACAAACAAATTATCCCTGAGAATGTTTGAGAGCTAATAAAAGACACCAATCCAAGACAGGAAGCTCAAAATTCCCCAAACATAATAAATATCTAGTCAATCTAATAAATACCCAGTAAATCCATCAAAAAGGCAATACAATAAAAAATGAAATGTGAATAAGGTAGATAGAGTGAAAGTACAAAATAAGAAATAATTTCAATTCGGTGGTAATTAAAATAAATGTAAAAGAGCTAAATGTTCCGGTAATATTCAAAGATTATCAGCTTAGGTATAAACAACACATCAACATATCTAAATGCATGCGATTTATGAAACACGCCTGAAATATGAACTACAAATCAACAACATAACCCAAAGGCAAAAAGACTTAAACATTTAAGAGAAAAGATGAATGACCAAGAAACATATGCAAAAGCAGCTTGTGGGGAGGATAGGGGTGCTTGGGTAGGGGTAGCAGGTGGGAGGAATGGGTGGAAATGTGTGGAAGGAAATGGGTGGAAATCACACAGGGGTGTACAGGAGACTTAAAGATAACGTGATTTTAAAAAATTGAGCGACAGCATGATGAAACCCTGTTTCTACTAAAATACAAAAAAAACTAGCTGGGTGTGGCGGCATATGCCTGTAGTCCAGCTACTCAGGAGGCTGAGGCAGGGGAATGTGTGAACCCTGGAGGCAGAGGTTGCAGTGAGCCGAGATTGCGCCACTGCACTCCAGCCTGGGCGACAGAGCGAGACTCCATCTCTAAAAAAAGAAAGTGAGTGACAGGTACTTGGATGTTAATTGTCTAGTTGTTATTCATTCTTTATTTATATATCTGAAAATTGTTTGTATCTATTCAACATTTAATTTTGTAAACTTGAAAAGTTAAATACAAGTTTTCAACATTATGATAAGTCTTGCATAATCATTCCTCACTCGTACGCACCTCTTTTTAGTTACGAGGACCTGGTCTATTCCAAATGCTTCTCTCTTTTCCATGGGTTTTCAAGAAGTGAATCATTTCTTGATACTTCCATTCTGATTCTAATCTCTGCTCATCATAACCACAGAGGAGTCATAACTTGTCTGAATCTTTGAGGAAATAGTCATTTTCTTTCAGCCCTCAGGAGGCGGCTCTAGTCTGTAGTTCTGCTTGACCCTGCTAATTGTCAGAAAAGCAGATCTAACGTTCCTTCTCTCTATGGAATCCCTACTCTCAGGTCGTTCTTCCCTTCCTGCCACTGAGCATTTTCAATAACGTGATTCATCAATAACATTATTCAATAACAGCTAACTTTAGTCCTGTTCGCAATATCAAACATTTCACATAATGTTGCTTCTCAACTTTTTGGTCAAGATCAAGTATAATATCTGTTCTCATCAATTTAATATCTGATCCATCCTCTATCTGAAGACAAGAGATTAAATGGATTTTTGGAGCAGGGAGATGCAATAGGAGCTGGCTCCAACCCCACACATGGACATGGTATTGCAGTACCTCCTGGAACGCTGCGCCCTCCCCGCTCCAAAAACATTCACATACTAGACCATACATACCATGCACAATGTGCTCTAACATGTTATGGGAAGGAGAGTTATCCTTTATTATGCCAGCTGTAGAAAGATAAGAATAAATATATTTTCCTCCATATGTCCATTGTCTTAGGTTTACTTCCCCAGAAGCAGAGTTCCTATTGGGATTTTTGTTCACGTGTATACCAGGGGGTGGTCTCAGGAGAACAGCGCAGGAGGCATGCTGAGCAAGAATGTGGGCTCAGGTAGAAACTAACTTCATTCTGACCTCACAGAGCACAATTACACTACCAAATTTATCTCACCTTGAGGCTAAGGGGTGTCAGGACTGTACAGGGTCTGCAATTCTACCCTACTTAACAACTAACAAGCCAGCCTGTTTCATGGATGCTGGCAGAAGACACAAGACTCTTGGATTAGAAACAGATGACTTTCTTACTTATAGCAGAAGCCATAACCAGAGTGTCAGCATGATGCTTGAGCCAGTTCTCCCTGCCCCCCAGTACCCACAGAGGTGACACAGAGGGCCCATTACGGATTCCCGCACGCTCTGTGGGCTGCGTTATAACAGAGGAACACTGCGTTATAACAGAGGAACACTGCCCTTGGGGGATCCACTGCTCTTTAGAGAACCAGCCCTGCTGTTTGTCTGTGAGGAGACATTGCCTTCTTCTTCAAGATTACTTGCTGCAAACACAACCTTGAGAATGGCCCCTGTAAAGAGCAGAGCCAGCCTTGCATTCTTGACACATCCAGCAAGAATGTGCAGAGATGCTCAAGATGCGTGGCAGACGGGCTCTCCTAATCAGGGAGTGGTCTGTCTCCAAGAAAGAGGGAGCAAAGTGTCCTGGAGGAGGGGACTTGTGTGGCTGTGGACAAAGCTATGGAGAAGGAACAGCTGTGAGCTGTTTTCCTTCAACATCCACAGTAGCTGGGGATGAGGGGGTACCACCTCCGAAAGAGGATCTGAGAAGGGTGCCCTTAGCATCCATGCCACCTGCTTTTCCCTTAAAATCACAGATTTCTTTCAGATTCTATATTATCAATTACTGTCTACAATTTCTATTATAGAATTTTCTAAATTTACAACATATTATGCAAAGAGTTGTTAAGTTTCAAATAATGATTTTATACCTAATCCCAAGATTTGGCAGAGATAAATGCATCCTCTTGCTGTTTTCAGTCTTCTCTTTGTGTTCATTTTTTTCTAATTAAAAAAGTACTAAATTTTGGATTATCCTCTTACAAGAGACTTGTCATGTTAAAAGCTCATATTAGTTTTGCTTTTTGGAGAGTTTTGCTTTTTGGAAAGACAGAATAGAATAAAGAAGTGCAGCCTGGGCACGGTGACTCACTCCGGTAACCCCAGCACACTGGGAAGCTGAGACAGGAGGATTGCTGGAACCCAGGAACTTGAGACCAGCCTGCATAACATGGAGACCCCATCTCTACAAAAATTTTAAGGAATTAGCTGGATATGATGGCACATGCCTGGAGTCCCAAGTACTTGGGAGGCTGAGGTGGGTGGATCACGTGAGCCCAGAAGGTTGAGGCTGCAGTGAGAGCTATGATTGTACCACTGCACTCTAGCCTGGATGACAGAGTGAGACCCTCTCTGAGAAAGAGACAGAGAGACAGAGAGAGAGAGAGAAGTGCGCAGGTGCTGGGACATGCCAGCTGTTCTGCTTACCTGTTCTTAACTAGCCCTGTGGCCTTGGGCAAGTTACTTAACTTCCCCACTGTCCCTTGGTTTCCCCATACATTAAATGAGTCTCATAATGGACCTTATTTCATAAAATTTTGTCGGAGCTGCCTAGAAAGCCTTACAACAAAGGTCAATACTTGGCATTTAATAAGAGCTCAGAAAATCTTTGATTTTGTTTTCCAAATGTCTCCAAAACTTCTTTTAAGCTACAGCAACAAAAACCATGTGCAGTCTTCTAACCACAAAAGGCAACATGAGTTTAAACAAGGTAAGGTATTGTTTTCTGATTTGTTTCATTTCTGATGCCCTTCCTGAATATGCCCAGTTTTTTCTTAGCCTTTTTGGAGAAGTAGCATATTGAGTTAATGTCTTCGGTGAAAATAAAACTTCCATATTCAATCTCTCAGTCATAAATGAGTGCTATCTGCATCATCCCTTCTTAATACCTTACCTAATATTGCTTCCCCCTAAGTAAAGCTCATTGGGAAATTTTATATTCACTAAAGGCAGCCATAAGATTTGGGGAATTATATAATCAAGAATTGTATATATCTAAAAAGGAACATTATAAAATCCTCTAATTCAGACCACCTATAGTACAAACTAAAGATGAGGAAATTGACTCTTAAAAAGATTAAATGACTCTTCCAAAATCACAAAGATAATTCAGTGAGTTTTTTCCTCTACTAAATGTTCCTTTTTTCTGCATTTCATTCTCACTTAAGCAACTTATTGTCTCAAAGAGCATCATGTAATGATATAAAACGCAGCTTTCCAATCACACTAAGGGTCTCTCGATGTCTTCTCTTGACCACCAATCAGGAACCTTTGCTGGAAGCTTGTTTCTGATTGGTGAAAGTAAGCCGTAACAGTGGAATGCCAAGGAGTAAACACAAAAGCGTAGCAACAACTGAGTTTGCTGTCTCACTACCCTCTGCCTAGGCCAACCTGGACTCCTTCACCCCAAATGAGGTGACCTCTACATTTTATATGAAGACACTGATTTACCATTCAACTGTGATCCATCTTATAACATGGCAATCCGATACAGACAGGAAGATAAAACTGAACACAGCTAAAATAAAGTGTATTCCCAGGTAAAATAGACACGTGCTTTAATTTGAAATGGATTCGTCCGATGAGTGTCAGTTACAAGGGCACAGAAGGTACCGGTGCAGAAGAGCTGTCTCTGTGGGCAGTGTCACAGGTCCCCTAAGGGGCAATGCTTGTGCTGGGCGACATGACCCATCTTAATGTATAAACCCATAGCCAGACAGGACGTGCAAACGGGTCTCATGGTGAATGCCATGCTGTGGAAAATGACACGGAGAATGGTTGTGTCTCAGCTGGGGAGGGTCTTGGTGTCCTAGGAAAGAATGTTCACGTCCTAGAGTCGGTGGTTGGTGTTCTATCTAGGCGATGAGGGAAGGATGCTTTTCATAATGAGCGCCTGGTGGGAATAGAGTCTGTTTTTGCACTTTGCTGGAGGAAGACATTTCTACCACCTTATTTTTTGTTCTTGCTTACAGAATACACATTGTGGAAAAAGGATGAAGTTGACCAGTGAAAAGTTGCCCAAGAACCCCTTTTATGCCTCCATATCTCAATATGCTGCTAAAAACCAAAAATCCTTCCAATGGAAAAAGGAAAAGACTGGTACGAATCCTAATATTTAAGCTTCCCTTGGAAAATACTTTCACTAACAGTTCATTTTGTATGCTAGAGCAAACAAGACAAGAAATACTGTGTTTGATTGATTTCAAGGAAGTGGTTTATCATTACAGTCCTTTTGAGTTTTCCCACAAGAATCTGTGAAATTGCTCATTTATCTGGTAGCAAATCGTCAGTGAGGTCTCACAGATAGTGAGGTCTTGAGTTTACTCTCAGGACTTAAGGACATGCTTCTAGAAAACACAAGCCAGATGTCATGTTTGTTAAAGAGAACAATGCCATGCTTTACTTGCAATTATTATTTAAATACCTGATTTCCCCTATAGCCTTAAAAATATTATATTAGGGATGGGATGCTCATTTGGTTAGAGGAGCTCTCATTAAGGCTCAAATTAAGAATTTAACTCACCTCTCCAGACGGCTTTGCCCATTGAAGACAAACCAATGCATAGACTTATACCGAGCCCTGCACTGCTACGGCTCTACTTGGCCATAAGCAGGGTTAGTGCGAAACCCATCCACAAGTGTTGCTTTTTTTGTTTTTGTTTTTGAGATGGAGTTTTGCTCTTGTTGCCCAGGCTTGAGTGCAGGGATGCGATCTTGGCTCACCGCAGCCTCCGCCTGCCTGAGTCTCCCGAGTAGCTGGGATTACAGGCATGCACCACCACACCCCCCAATTTTGTAGTTTTGGTAGCGTCGGGGTTTCTCCACGTTGGTCAGACTGGTCTTGAACTCCCAACCTCAGGTGATCTGCCTGCCTTGGCCTCCCAGAGTGCTGAGATTTACAGGCGTGAGCCACTGCGCCCGGCCCGTATTGCTTCATTATACAAGGCACAGTGTTAGGTACTGTGACCATGCCCTTTTTTCAGGTAATATTTCTTCCTTGCGCTAAGGAGGCCAGCTGTAGGAATGAGTACTAGAAAGAAATATTGTCAACAGTGTTAGATGGATTTTACATGATTCATTACTTCAGGAGAGAAAATTCCTATTATGTGGTTAATGGAATTCCTTACCTTTTAAAAATCAGATCATTACAGCCATGCTAATTTGGTGGATAAGGCATTGCAGCTCTTGAAGAAAAGAATACTGAAAGGAGACACTCTGGCATATTTCCTGAGAGGTCAACTATATTTTGAAGAGGTATCATTTTTTGTTTATTTGTTTTCATTTCCTATAATTCTGTTGTTAGATCCTGAGACAAAAATTTCATGTAGAGTTTCTTACTGTGTTATACTAGGGAAATTCTGTCCAATTACATAGACTATGGCTGTGGCTTTAACAGTGGGATACAGTGCTGCTAGCTTGAGGAGTTACCTGACCTTTCTTCATAAAATCCATGTCATGAAAGCCATTTATGGGAGTCATTTTAGTATAAAATCCATTTCACACTATAGATTAAAAATCAAATTTTTATATATTTGCTCAAAATATTTAATAATACAAATTATATTATCAGGCCGGGTGCGGTGGCTCACATCTGTAATCCCAGCGCTTTGGGAGGCCGAGGCAGGTGGATCACCTGAGGTCAGGAGTTGGGAGACCAGCCTCTCCAACATAGCTAAACCCCGCCTCTACTAAAAAAAAAAAAGAAATAGCCAGGCATGGTGGTGCACATCTGTAATCCCAGCTACTTGGGAGACTGAGGCAGAGAATTGCTTGAACCCAGGAGGCAGAGGTTGCAGTGAGCCGAGATTGTGCCACTGCACTCCAGCCTGGGTGACAGAATGAGACTCCCTCTCAAAAAAAAAAATTATATTATCAGATATCTTCATATTAATAATTGAAGCCCTGATTTTTATCTAGTACTTAGAGGCGGCTTTAGTTGTTCCTGGACAGCATAGGAGGAAATCGCCCTCGTTCTCCACATCTTGTTGGGATAACCTGGGAAGTAGACTGAGGCATGGCTATGCCAGCTGTCCCCCCAACTTCAGTAATGTAGTTTCCGTTTTTCACTGATTTCCCGGGGAAGACTTGACAAGGGACAGACTGTCCTTCACCATTCGTTGACTATTTGGGCAGCTGTTCACCTATATCCCACTTACTCTCTCACTTTTCAACGGCACCTTCATCTATCCTGGCAACAAATGTTTGCTGAGGGCTCATTGTGCACCTGTCACTCTGAGGATGGCAGAGCGCCACGGCAGACAGCGTGCTTCGTCAGCATGGGGCATGGGTTCGGACGTGGCTGCACTGCTTGTTAACTGTGTGTTTAACTTGGGCAGAAACAGTTGGCCACTTGGTGCCTTTGGGATTACTTAAAGATCATAAGAAAAATAATTAAATATCTTCTGGGCGCTTCTAGGGATGGTATGAAGAAGCATTAGAACAGTTTGAAGAAATCGAGGAGAAAGACCATCAAGCAACTTACCAGCTAGGAGTGATGTACTATGATGGGCTGGGAACCATTCTAAATTCTGTAAGTTAGTGTCTTGGTCACAGTGGGTAAGATTTCATTGTCAGTGGATTGTTGGACACAATTAAAATTGTATTTTAATACTTTTTTTTTTTTCTTTGAGACAGAGTCTCGCTGTGTCACCCAGGCTGGAGTGCAGTGGCACGACCTCGGCTTACTGCAACCTCCACTTCCCGGGTTCAAGTGATTCTCCTGCCTCAGCCTTAAGAGTAACTGGGATTACAGGCACTGCCACCATGCCTGGCTAATTTTTGTATTTTTAATAGAGATGGGATTTCACCATGTTGGCCAGGGTCTACTAAAAATACAAAAATTAGCCTGGCGTGGTAGTGCATGCTTGTATTCCCAGCTACCTGGGAGGCTGCAGTAAGCCAAGATCATGCCACTGCACTCCAGCCTGGGTGACAGAGCAAGACACTGTCTCAAACAAAAATCAAAATATATTTGATTGTCCAGTATTATTTTCTTCTTTTGGGTGATGTTTGAAGGTTTGTGTCTGATGGATCTGGGGGTGGAGGGTGCAGATCTGTTCCTGCTAGTGGTTAGAATACCTTCTATGCTTTCCTTGTGACCACAAAGCAGATGTTGTATTAATGCGTAAGATTTGTATATTAGATACAAACTATGAGCACGCAGTAAAAGTATGCTTGAATGGAAGATGGTGTTTGTTAGGGGCTCACAAGTGTATTGTAAGAATTATAAATGTGAAAGAAGTTCCGGGCCATGCTTGCCTTTTAGTCAGTTCTAAGAACTGTGATGATTCAGGATAAGGGTTATTAGATGGGAGGGAGGAGAGAAAAAAGGAAGCCCATATTGAGACTTAAATCCACTCAGGCAGCTGTAAACGGAAGGAAATTTCTTATATCCCAGAGCTCCGGGGAGTGCCTGGATAGGAAACGTACTTTTAGAGATTCTTTCTGTCCTTATTGCTTGCCCGGCAGGATCCAGGACAATCGTAACTCTTGGGCACAGATTCATAGTATTACACATCATGTCAGAGGGCGGACACTTCACAGCCTTATTGGGAGAAAGAAATTCAGTTTGGGTAAAACTAAAAACTAGGGTTTTTTTGCTCTTTCTTTTGTCGAAGGAGAAAGGGGTGGACTACATGAAGAAAATTCTTGATTCTCCATGTCCCAAAGCAAGACACTTAAAATTTGCAGCTGCTTACAACCTCGGAAGAGCTTATTATGAAGGAAAAGGTGTTAAACGATCAAATGAGGAAGCCGAAAGGTAATCCTACCTGGGAACAAGATTAGGTTTGAATGGAATGCCGAAACCAAGAATAACATGCCTCGCTTTCTCGTAGACTGTGGCTTTTCGCAGCAGACAATGGAAATCCCAAAGCTAGTGTGAAGGCTCAAAGTATGCTCGGGCTGTATTACTCAACCAAGGAGCCCAAGGAGTTAGAAAAGGTGACATGCCCCTCTTTTTTAATGCCAGTGTTATATTTAGATTAATATTTGTTTCACTACTTTTTTTGAGAAAATGATGGGGAATGTTGTTTTAAATCTCTCTTATATTTCCTTAAAATGTAAAGGAAGTGTACATTTTAGGATCTCAAAGCCCTTTTATTTATAAATGTCCCCTTCCCTACCTCTATAGAAGGAAACCATGAATGTGAGAGTATTTTGTGTCCTATAGTATCAAAGCTAAAAGAAGAGAAACAGTCCTGAAATTACAGCCAAAATCCTTTTAATCATGAATAGATGAATATTAGCAGTGACTTGAGAAATAATTGATACTAATAAATAAAATATACTAAGAATTAGTTACAAATAAAGTCCATCTAAGATTTTCACAGAAATACAATCTTTCATCCATGGTTGAAACAGTTTCCAAAAAAATCCTATAGGGAGAAGGAAATGGGGGCCGAGTCCTACTTGTAAGAGAGGAGTTAATGGCAAGTTTGCAAGAGGCATATAACAAGTAAGGCCATCTTCGGATAGATGAGCAGCCACCTGGAATTTTGTAAACGAGTTCAAATTCACTGTAGCGGAGTATGAGGCAAATGTGCTTGAGGCTACATACAGCGTTTATCTGGGGTTGTCTTTGATCGCAGGAGCTGCCATCTCTAGAATCCACAGGGAGCTCGAACTCTCCCTCACCATCAGCAGTCTCCTCTCCTCCGCTGGGCCGCATGGCTTTCAGACACTTAGTTCCCATTTGGCACCTTCCTGATCCCTACTCTGGAAGGTCCCCAAATCCTGAAACCTAGGACAGCTGGTGCTTCTCTGCCATAAGCTGTCTGGACTGTGACCTCATCTGCACTGCAGAGAGACGGCAGAGGAACTCACCTCCACACAGCGTTAGGCATGTGTGCTAGTGTGAAACGCGTCCAAAGGCCTACAGCTCTTTCCTAGAGATGATTAATAGTGCTACCTAGGAGCCACAGATTTCTGTCTAGTATCCCCTTATAATTTCATCTAGTGGATCACAAATACAATGATGAAACTGTGCTTTTCTTAGGCATTTTACTGGCATTCAGAAGCGTGTGGCAATGGAAATCTGGAGTCCCAGGGTGCACTTGGTCTCATGTACTTGTACGGACAAGGCATCCGGCAGGATACGGAAGCTGCCCTGCATTGCTTAAGAGAAGCAGCAGAACGCGGAAACGTCTATGCTCAAGGGAATCTCGTGGAGTATTACTATAAGATGAAATTTTTTACAAAGTGTGTTGCATTTTCTAAAAGGTGAATGTCTTTGTCTGTTTCGTGCTGCTGTAACAGAATACCACACACTAGGTATTAAGAAACAGAAATTTATTTCCCACGGTTCCAGAGGCCAGGAAGTTCAAGATCAAGGTAGGTGTGGTTGTCTGGTGAGGGCTGCAACCTCCAGAGGGGAGGACCATCACGTCCTCACGTGACAGCGGAAAGCTACAGGAAACCTCTTTTATAAAAAGGGCTTTCGTCCTATTCATGAGGGAGGTGCTCTCATGGCCTCATCGCCTCTTGAGGGCCCCACCTCTTGATACGATCACACTAGCAACACTGGGATTTTGGAGGGAACTTTATTCAAACCCTAGCAGTAGTGTTGGAATAAACTGGATGAAAGCATTGACAAGAATGCCTAAGAATGTTCTATGCCAAACCCTTCACAGAGCTTTCTGCGGTATTAGCAATGGTAGCTACTGAGCACTTGAAATGTGTCTAATGCAACTTAGCACTAAACTTTTAAATGTTAATTAACATAAATATTCATATGGCTAGTGGTTACCATACTGGATAGCACAATTCTATGCCATTAGCCTTCAAGATTTCAGTGCTACTAGCTGAAGCAAGTTGCTTAAGGAGCAATTGCTTTATGTGTAAGAAGAGAATACCTTTATAGCAGGATCATAATAGTGTACTTAACACAGCTTGGCATATCACACCTTTATCATGTCTTCATTTCTTCCTACACTCCTCGGCCATGCAGTTCTATAACTGCACAACTAAATATAGCTCCATAAGAACTGAACATGAGAATATGGTTAAAAGACTGAGACTATATCTAATAAAATATACAAAAACGTCTTTTCCCGGAGTCTGTAAGGCTCCATGTACTTTCCTACACTTATTTACCCAGTGTATAAAAGCAGTGTGTCGGGGACATAGACCTGGGTGTACTCTGGAGTGCCCATCAGACTCTGCGTGTGCTGGTGTTTCCCAGTCACACCCTTCCCACAGCGCCAGGTCTCCCCTCTCTGCGAGCCCTAGTGCAGGGCAGTGATCTACAAGAGGATGAAGGGAGGGAGGGGCTGCTTCTACCCGCGTCCCCAGCGTCTCGGGCTCCAGGCAGCAGACCACTTACAGGAGTGATTGCCAATATCTCAAAGCAAGTGTCCGTCTTAGTTAGAACTAAAGCTTTAAATCATTCTTTAAAATCTTTGGCGTTTTCCATTATTTCCCACATTCCTACTCCATTAACATTGTGGTTAATGTGGAGGTGACTGGATCACATGCTCACATGATTCTACGTATTTGTGTCTGGGTATAAAGGATGACTTCTTTCCCTTGTCCGTTTTTAAAGACGTGCTAGTGAAAGGGTTTTCTGGTCCTATGTGGCTAATGTCCAAATTGAAGGTGGCTGTTTCCATACGTGATCCAGAGAAGTGGAAAATGCTTTCTTCTCCACGCAGTTTAAATCCACAAAGTGACATTAAACTTCCAAGAGTATATGACAAGAAAAAAGAAACATACCTTTGTTTTCTAATGGTGATTGAGCCTGCTGAGCATAATTACAGAGACGATGTAAAGTCACCACTAGGGTAAGCTCGTCTTCTCCTGGTATGAGTTGGCTATACGAACCCTTCACCACGCAGCAAACAACTTAGTTCTCAAAGCAGTAGAGAGAAATCACTTCGGGGACAAGGTCAGTTTCTAGGCACATCGTTTTACAAACACTTACGCCATAACTGATGTCCTTTTCCATTTCACCACTCTACGTCTTCTCAGGATTGCTGACTATGATGAGGTGCACGACATCCCCATGATTGCCCAGGTCACAGACTGTCTCCCGGAGTTCATCAGCAGAGGCATGGCAATGGCATCCTTCTACCACGCAAGGTGTCTCCAGCTCGGCTTGGGCATCACCAGGGATGAAGCAACGGCTAAGCACTATTATTCTAAAGTAAGCGTTAGAACAAAATATCAGTTCACCCAAAGAGAAACTGCCAGGCTTTAGTTGCAACTTGAAGGGTTTTACGGATTAGTGTTTTTTCTACTCAATTACTGTGCAGATAACCTCTGTCTACAGAGACGCTGTCAGACATGCAGATTGTTTGCAGACAATTGTCAGATTCTTATTAGCATAATTTTGCTCAAATGATTAAAAGCCCTATTTTGATGCAAATTACTCTTTCATTCTACTATCTGCAGCCTAAGGCCCAGCACTAAGACCTTAAAGCTGAACAGTTTATGTCTTTCATCTAAAAAAGTGTGAACCTATGTGTTCATTCTAGTACGGTAATGAAATACGGTCTAAAGGGTTTTTTGAGCATGACATCTACCCCACTCAGGAGGGATATTCTTGAGCTTGAGGTAGTCAGTGAAAATAAGCCTTTCATATTTTAATCCGTGTGATCAATTTATTTAGATCCCAAATGCATTTCACATCTCAAAGTAACTACTAAAAACTAAAAAGCAAGGGCTGTGGCAATTGCGGGGGTGGGGGGGCGGTAAAGGAGATCATTATGAATACTAAGTTTGGATTTTTTTTTTTTTCAAAGAAAACCCAAAAAGCTGGGCCATCATATCCATGAGTCAAAATTAGAATTACATCATAGCAGACTTGGTAGAGCAGTGTTTGTAGTGCACAGATCGCTCAGCCTGAGTGGGGAACAAGGGAAGGAACAGTCTTCTCAGTCCCTTGGCTGACTCTGATATTACCGCAGTGGTTCCCAAGCTTCTCTGCATGTTAAAATCACCCGAGGATCTTTTACAAATTCCAAAGTTCAGGCCTTATTTCAGAAAATTTCAATCATGGTCTCTAGGAGACAGAAGCATATTTGTTGAAGCTCCCCGTGGGATTCCAATGTCAGGTAAGTTTGGGAACCCTAAATTACTTTAAAATTAAAACTTCCAGAGCATCAAAGCCATATTAACACACAGACACACAGCACACAGCCAAATGCAACTGATCTTTAAGATATTTACCTCTACTCCATTCTTCGTATGAATAAACGGTTGTCTAACTTTTTTCATTTAAATGCTCTCTGTACCGGCGGGGCACAGTGGCTCATGCCTGTAATCCCAGCACTTTGGGAGGCTGAGGCGGGCAGATCATTGAGGTCAGGAGTTCGAGACCAGCCTGGCCAACATGGTGAAACCCAGTGTCTACTAAAAATACTAAATAACCCCGTCTCTACTGAAAAATAAAATTAGCCAGGTGTGGTAGTGTGTGCCTGTAATCCCAGCTACTTGGGAGGCTGAGGCAGGAGAATTGCTTGAACCTGGGAGCAGAGGTTGCAGTGAGCCAAGATCACACCACTGCACTCCAGCCTGGGACTCCGTCTCAAAAAAAAAAAAAAAAAAAAAAAAGTGCTCTCTGTACTATACCAATTTCCAAACCAAGCTGATTTCAGGTTCTATCCTATCCTTAATATCCTTAGAAAACTCTAGTCAAACATATTTTGAAATGTGGTATATAGTCATCCTGCATAAAGCAGCAAAACAAGGCCAGGTACGGTGGCTCAGGCCTGTAATCCCAGCACTTTGGGAGGCCGAGGTGGGAGGATTACCTGAGGCCAGGAGTTTGAGACCAACCTGTCCAATATGGCAAAATCCCATCTCTACTAGAAATACAAAAATTAGCCCATCATGGTAGCACGTGCCTGTGGCCCCAGCTACTCGGGAGGCTGAGGCACGAGAATCGCTTCAGCCTGCAAGGAGGAGTGTTGCAGTGAGCGGAGGTTGTGCCGCTGCACTCCAGCCTGGGCAACAGAGTGAGACTCCATCTCAAAAAAAAAAAAAGCAAAACAGATTCCAATCTGAGAATGATTTTCCATATGATGGGAGAAAATAACCCCATTACTCTGCATCTAGGATACTGTACTCTAGGACTCTAGGATACGCATCAAGGATACTGGAGTCAGTTTGGGCCATTGGGGATACTGATAAAACGGAGATAATTTAGAGGCAGTGAACCAGTGAAGGGTCTGGAATGAGGCATGATATGAGAACAGAAACCTTCTCTCTCAGAGCAAAAGGACACGAGGGATCCTGACAGTGGCCTTCACTGGACCGGCAGTGTCCCACAGGAAGGGAACAGGTGGGGAGGGAGCGGAATCAGAGCCCATGGCAGGCAGTGTGTTATGGCAGACGGTGAGGCTGTAAGATGGTAACTGGGACCTCGAGGTGGCAGACCCAGGCCTGCTCTCAGCTCTGCCACCGTCAGGCAGGGAGACTCCAACTTCCTGGAGTCTTAGGTTTCTGTGAAACCAGCATTACGTATTCTGTTAGGACCCTTCAAGGATTCTAGAGTGCATGGAGAGAAATACCAGCCTAAAATAAGGGCGAGTTTTCTAACACAACAATTCAGGAAACAAACAAAAACACAGGTTTTCTCTAAAGGTGGCAACTTCCTGCTACTGGAAGCACACAAGCAAACACCTAGTGACCAACTGTCATGGCTACTGAAGGGACAATTTCTGCACAGAGTGGGGTTTGGATGAGAGCTCTGTCCCGCATTGTTGCCAGTCTAGAAATTATGCACCTTGTCACTGTTTAGACATCGTAAGACTATTTTAGCTATATATTTTAAAGTAAGATTATTACAGATGCTGTTATTCACATACTGAGATCATAACAACTTTGAGGCCAAATGTTAATGCTTTCCATTTTACTTATCTTAATAATTCATGACATACAATGCCATCATTGGTGCTTAAGTTCCCTTGATTCTTGACACTGATAAAATGTTTTTCAAATTGATCCATTCTGCAGAGGTTAAAGTAGGACATCAGAATAGAAAGTATCTTAACAAATTTCCTTGAAATTTACTGTACTATTCTTAAAAATGAATCAAAAAAGAAAAAAAAAAAAAGAAGAAAGACCCAAACAATGAGAATGTATCTAAATATCTGACTCTCTTTGGTTTCAAGGCTTGTCGTCTGAACCCTGCACTGGCAGATGAACTTCACTCCTTACTTATTCGTCAAAGAATTTAGACCACGATGTATTTCAACAAAGACCATCCATGCTAACACCGCACAATGTGTGTATCTTTATAGTAGCTACGACTGGTTATTTTGCACATCGCAAATTACACTATCCTGGGTATTTTACAGGTGACATGTTACTTCGTTCTTGAATTTGTATGCGGTTAAGTTTTGCACCTTGAAACCTAGACACAAGGTCAAATTGCTGCAGGAGTCCTCAGAGGTCCACCTCTTACCCTACAGACTGGCCTAGACCATATCAAGTATCAAAACCATTCTACACAGCAAGTCTCTTTTTTCCTTTCTTAAATACCAAGTCTCCAAAAAGACTTAGTTTAGCTTTAGTAAGTTCAGAAGTAGAAATGATACAAACGTATTTAAAACCATCATTTGAAAGTTTAATTCTTTATATTTGTCTCTTAGTTTTGTGAATTTTGAATGTTTAAATTTTGTTTCAGTCATTTAAAATTTTTTAATGTAAATTCACAAAACTAATTAAGGGTAAAAGACATTTAAAGAATTAAACTTGAATAAGTGTGTGTAGCATTTCTACTTCTGAAGTTATTAAAGCTAAAACTGCACTAAGCCTTTTGAGACATCCTCTATTCTTAAAAAGCTCATAAATAATTGGCTAATTTATTACATATAAACTTCAAAAAAGTGGGTTATAAGACACTGCTTTGGAAACTTACCCCTCCAAATCTTCCCTCAAAGATCTTAATGTAATGAGTAAAACAACTGCTATATACATATGCAGAATGTGTAATAAAACAAAAAGCAATTGCTATTTGAAAATATTTATAAGAAAGTTAAAGCAAATTGTTTCTTTGTGCTTCAGCTCATTTTCTACATTTTTAAAACCCTGTGGTAAAAACCTGAATGAAATCATCTACAAGAACTACAACTAAATACTGTTAAATTAGCAAAAGGCTTTCCTTATATAGATGACATCTATGAAGGCAAAAGGTGACAGTAAAAACAGTAAGATCCATATGCTTAAGACTGTACAAGGCTATTCATTTGTGAAACAAATATACATATCGAAGACAGGTCTCAGAAATACCTTAACTATCCCTTTTTAAATAAACATATTAAATGATGTGGCTTTATTTTATAAATCACAACCATCCCGACAGTGGATTTAAACAAGATTTCTTTTTCGTCATGGGAAAATGCAGTTAATATGGAGGTGATAGTCACTAAACTGTTGAATGGCAGAAAAGTATTTGCTCTAGTTTTATGTTCTGGCTTGTCTGTATTGCTTGAACTTCATTTTGTCTTTGCGTAAGGGAAGAAATTTCAACAGACTCAGGTTTGAGATATCTCAAATTGTCATGTATTTCTGTCTCAAATCTCTTAATACCATCCATGTAACATTCCTTCAACCACTTGAAGATCCAAATTCCCAACCAGTATTCTCTTCTCCACACTTAATCCAGTTCCTAAAGATTCTTTTTTTTTTTTTTTTTTTTGAGACGGAGTCTATCTGTCACCCAGGCTGGAGTGCAGTGGCACGATCTTGGCTCACAGCAAGCTCCGCCTCCCGGGTTCACGCCATTCTCCTGCCTCAGCCTCCCGAGAATCTTTAGGGTCGGGCGCGGTGGCTCACGCCTGTAATCCCAGCACTTTGGGAGGCTGAGGCGGGCAGATCACCTGAGGTCAGGGGATCGAGACGAGCCTGGCCAACGTGGTGAAGCCCTTCCTCTACTGAAAATACAAAAATTAGCTGGGCGTGTAGTCCCAGCTACTCAGGAGGCTGAGGCAGGAGAATGGCTTGAAACCGAGAGGCGGAGCTTGCAGTGAGCTGAGATTGTGCAATTGCACTCCAGCCTGGGCGACAAGAGCGAAATTCCGTCTCCAGAAAAAAAAAAAAGAATCTTAAAATAGGAACATAATAAAAGATCGACCCTAACTAAAGAGCACTTTTTAAACTGCCATTAAAAGATGGGTTTCAGAAATCATACACTTTGACGTGTGCCATATGTGGTAACATGCTGTGCTCAAATGTCTTCCATAAATCCAATGCAGAATGTAAAATTTCAGTTTACTGTAGTTACCATAAAGCTGATGCTCTGGCACAAGTGAGCCCGTGCAAACTACCACTGCTGATGACAGTAGTAAACCCCTTGACCTGCGAGTGTGGTGAGTCTGTAACTCGAACTGAGGCTTCCAGATCATGACTCTTACACACACACACACACACTCCTTCTCTAAGATTCCTTATAGCTGATATCTCATGGAAAAATGACAATTTATCATAAATAAATATAGAGACAAAATAATAGTGATCTTTCTCATTTGCAATATAAACTTAACAGCTACAGTTTAAATGATAGCATAGAATTATGCCTAAAATGGACATTTCCAATAATTGTATTATGATAAGTTCTCTGGGCTTGACAACTTCACCTTGCCTCTCTTCCTTGAATGTATTTTATCTGTTTTTTTCTATATAGTCTTTTGAAGGATAATTTTTATCAATAGCCAACTTTGGGTATTTTTTTAAGTGTCAAATATCACGGTCTGAAAAAAGGATAAAAAAGCTCTAATGAAAAAATCTTAAGGATAACATTTGGTTTACTAATTTTTAATCATTTATCTTTCAGAACTTGTTTCTTATCAAGAAGTTGGCAGGTATGATACGTATATTATACATATATAAACTGGCACAGGTTACATACTGGGGCATTAGGGCAGTATCTTTCAGGGATTCAAACTGAATTTTTACCTTTTACTTGTTTGTGTTGTTTTCAATATTCTTGGGGATTAGAGAGGGGAAAGTATGTTGTTGTCACATAATAGATGGTGAAACCCAGGAAAATGAAGTACTTGTCCATGGTCCCACTATCAGTAACAGGAAGTCTGTCCTCTGGATCTCCCCTAATGCCCTTGTGGTCTAAAAGGCTCAATGATACAACCGAGCCCCTGAAGTAGCTGCCTTCCTCTTTCCACTCCCCCATCTCTGCGCTGCCCATACTCCGAGGGTCAGCTCCCATCTCTCCTCCCTAATGCCTCACTTCAAGCATTCATTTGGCTCTTTCTGCTCACTAAAAATCATATATTTTCACAGATTTATTTTGTTTCTGGAGAAGGCAGCAAACTTTTGCTTCCCTGCAGAAGTAGTTAAGTGCATAGCGTTTTCTCTAAAAAGGCATTCAATAAATATTTGAGCTGCCTGTAGAGTTTCAACCTCTTTGAAATATAAGTATCTTAAATATCATAGAGCGCTGTGATTCATTTTTATATTTTATTGCTTTGAATGCTAAAACTATGGGAAATCTTTGGTAAAAATAAAGACAATAAAATCTTCACAATAACTTTACACAAAGCATTGCACAACAATGTTCTTCAATATACATGAAATAATATAAGAAAGTTCACAATCCTCAGTGAGGAAATTAACTGTACAATATTCATAGTTCATTTTAAAACAAAATATTTTCATAAATATTTAAAATACTTCCTAGGTTCTCACATATTAACATCTGTATTTCAATCAGTATGTTGATCTTTAAAGTATTTATATTAAATAAAAATCAATAGAAGTTTTTTTCTGTTGCCTACCACAGCGTAAGTCCCGTCCTCCCCGATTCTGCTTATTTCACATAAAACTAGAGGGAGGTAACTAAAATAAAAATCAGTATGGTTCTCAGTCAAGCCCTCTGTGGAAAAGAGGAAAATGTTTCATGTCTATTATTACAGACATTTTTCTGGTGGTTTATTTGTGCAGTCTCAAACTTGGCCAGCTTTAAATTGATCTAAATGAGTTCTCAGCTCAGGACACAGTTCAATTAGCAGCAGTTCCATCAGCACCTGAACCAAGAAAGAAGGAAAAAAGTAGAAAAATGTTTTTCTCCAAGGGTTTATTCAAAATAAATACCTGCATCTAAGAGAAAAGTCTAATTTTAGGTCTGAAATAATCTCAGTAAACAAGTAACTCTCAAACAGTATTTAATATTGGTAACTATAATCAGAGAGATGACTGGGAAACAGTTGGCTTTGCTGAAATAAGAAAACCAACCAGTTAGGTGGCAATGTTATATCAAAAGTCAAGGGAGGATGGGCACGGTGGCTCCTGCCTGTATTCCCAGTACTTTGGGAGGCCGAGGCAGACAGATCACCTGAGGTCAGGAGTTAGCGATCATCCCGGCCAACATGGCGAAACCCTGTCTCTACTAAAAATACAAAAATTAGCCGGGCGTGGTGGTCCCAGCTACTCGGGAGGCTGAGGCAGGAGAATTGCTTGAACCCAGGAGGCAGAGGTTGCAGTGAGCCGAGATCACGCCACTGCACCCGAGCCTGGGGGACAAGAGCGAAACTCTGTTTCAAAAAAAAAAAAAAGTCAAGGGAAATGACTAGTCTGTGAGAATGCGAGCGTGCAGTCACTGGGGTCCATGCTTTTTCTAACTAAATGAAGAAACAGACAAAAATGAAGTAGAAAACCCCCGGGCTTTAATTTACTCACGTATAACAGATGCTTGTTGGCTCTTGCTTCTTGCAGTGCATTGAATATTTTTATTATACCATGGCGGGCATTTTGCTGTCCAACAAGGCTCTGAAGCGTATCTGAAAAATTAAGTTTATATCCTATGCTGCTATGCATAGAATATAGTGCTCAGTGCATAGCTTTGCAGTGAAGGGAATATAACATTATACACATTCAGTCAAGAAAGACATGGGGGCATGAGAAACATGAATGGTCAGTTCTCGCAAATGCTTCAGGAGAGAATTTTTCAACATAAGGCATTTATACAAATTACAGTTTTAATATGTTGCAACTACTAATTTTAATAATTAAAATGTTAATGTTTTGCTAAAAATTAAGCTCTCAAAACACTATACTTTAGCAGGATTTCCAAAACACAAAGTTTATTATCTGTTCTAAAACATTTTTCAAGTTAACATTCTCAGTATAACTTCTTAGCAAGTGACAAAAAATGGCTTAAAAGAGTATGATCCTTTTTTTTTTTTTGTAAAAAATGGTTCCTGCAAGACATAAATGAAAATCACCTCAATGGGGTTCACATTCCCCCATGATCTCTAATAGACCAGGCCTCACCTGGAATGTTTTCAAGCAGCTTTTGCTGCGCTCTCTGTTTTGTTTCCTGACTTTGCTCTTCGCTTCTGATTGTGGTCGGTGGTGCCAACTTCCCATGTGGCCAAAAAGCATCCCGGAAAATATTGATGTAGTAAACCAACATTTGTTCACTGAAAATCCAGTTGACTGTGTCCCGGATTTGTCTTTTAAGAGAAGAAGATTTCTTGGATGAGGTTTTTAAAAATTGTGTACTCGACTCTCAAAAGGCACTTATCAATGCGAAGGTTAAGATACAGCCTGATCTAAATGTTTGATGAAAAAACTAGGAATGGATTTTTTAAACTCTGGCTCTGAAAGTTATATATATTTTTAATTATTATTATTTTTTGAGATGCAGTCTTGCTTTGTCACACATGCTGGAATGCAGTGGTGCAATCTCGGCTCACTGCAACCTCCGCCTCCCAGGTTCAAGTGATTCTCCTGCCTCAGCTTCCCGAGTATCTGGGACTACAGGTACGGGCCACCACGCCCAGCTGATTTTTGCATTTTTAATAGAGATGGGGTTTCGCCATGTTGGCCAGGCTGGTCTCAAACTCCTGACCTCAGGTGATCCACCAGTCTCAGCCTCCCAAAGTGCTAGGATTACAGGTGTGAGCCACCACGGCCTGGCCAATTTTTTTATTTTGGTAATACTGCATGACCATTTATTCCTAGAGCTAGTTTTGTCATTGGCACTAACTTCTCCAAATGTTGGCTGTGTTCAGTCTATAAAGACAAGAACAGAGAGATTGAGTTGTCTGCAGACTGCAACATTTCCATGAAGTGTTATAAGGTGAAAACATAAATCCATTTAAAGACTGTTAGAAGTGGTCTGGAAAACCTCCCTGAGGTCCTGAAGGCCTGCAGGAGGAGCAGGCTTTCCATAGCTGTCTTTTAGTGTTGCTGTGGCAGAGAATGCTGGGCAGGATACTCGGATCCACATAAAGCACTTCACATGCCCATGAGGCAAGGAAAAAGACAGTCCCTTTCACAGATACACCGCTATGTGGCCAATTTCAAAATTCCACAAGAACGAAAACTGGGCAGCAGGCATTTCACTTGCACAGTTACGCATTTGAGTTGGTTACCCAGGTCTTCCACACAACCCTATTTCGTCAGTCATTAGTCAAATTATTTTTTTTTTGAGACAGTCTCGCTCTGTCCCCCAGGCTGGAGTGCAGTGGTACAATCTCAGCTCACTGCAACCTCTGCCTCCTGGGTTCAAGCGATTCTCCTCCCTCAGCCTCCCAAGTAGCTGGGACTACAGGCATGTGCCACTACACCCAGCTAATTTTTTGTATTTTTAGTAAAGACAGGGTTTCACTGTGTTAGCTAGGATGGTCTTGATATCCTGACCTTGTGATCCACCCGCCTCAGTCTCCCAAAGTGCCGGGATTACAGGCGTGAGTCACCGCACCGGGCCAGTCATTAGTCAAATTCCAACCAGTTACAGGTCCTCTGCTGTCAAGAGACAACTACACACAGTTCAAAGAGCCCAAGAGTGGTTGTGAGGTTGGGAGGAGAAAGTCTCTCCATTGAAAAGGGGGAAAGAATCATCTTAGACTATTTGTGCCAGAAAGACTTCACATTTCAAACTCAATTCATGAATAATAATATATTAAAAAGCCCTTGAAGAATCTGACTTCCAACCAGAATTTTAAATGGACAATGTAAGGTTTTCAGATAGTATCTAAAATAGATGTTTCAAGTCCAGTACTTTGCACATAGTAGTCAGTCACTATTGAATGTACATCGAAACTCCACTATGAGTCAAACTACACTGTCATCTCCATCTATAACTGCACATCTCCCAGACTCTTCTCTATATTTCTTGGAACTGTGCAATTCAAATCTAGACCATTTAAAATAAGTTTATTAATTTAACGGAATTTGTGGTTCACGAGAGCATCTGCTGACCTGCCTGCCTACCTTCCTAAAATTTCAGTTTACAACTTGAGATTAGGAAGTGACTCTTCATAAAGGTCATCATCTAAGTTATTTTCTACCGATTTAGATCTGACTTTCTATCAGCCGAAGCCCGTCCGATGCTTTTGAAGCAATTCTAGCATGTGAAATTGTAGTCTACAAGGCAAGAGACACACACTGTGCTGCTGCTTAATTTCATGATGCGTCATCATCTGCTGAAGGCAAAAATAGCAAAGAACCATGTGCTCCATGATCACTACTTGACAAAAGCCCACTGAAATCAACAGGCTGCAAATCCTCTACACGTGCCTCTTCTCCATCCCCGTGAAAATAACTGCCTGATGTTATGCACCACTCACAACCCACGGCTGCTCATTTTGTAATTAAGAGCCAATATCATAAATAGGAGCAAGGAAAGTATGCATGATTTGCTGAAACTGAAAAGGAAACTAAATTAGCAAGTCCTGAGTACTGAGAAACAGAAGGCCATCTGGGGAATTTCTTTTAATTACAGGTGCATGCACCCACCATGCCTGGCTAATTTTTGCATTTTTAGTAGAGATGGGGTTTTGCCATGTTGGCCAGGCTGATCTTGAACTCCTGACATCAAGTGATCCACCTGCTTCGGCCTCCCAAAGTGCTGGGATTACAGACGTGAGCCACCGTGCCTGGCATTTTTTGGGGAATTTCTTTATCTAAGGCTTGTCAATACAAAAGAGGTTTGTTTGCCTTAGACTAAAACAAAAAAGTAAACAGGCCATTTTTTCTGATTAGAACAAAAGCCTATGATACTTAGGTCAACTAAAGAAGCCTCTAATGAACAACTACAACTTTTTTTTTTTTTTTTGAAAAAAGGTCTTAGTCTTTCATCCAGGCTGGAATGTAGTGGCTCACGGCAGCCTTTACCTCCTGGACTCAAGCAGTCCTCCTGCCTGAGCCTCCTGAGGAGCTGGAATCACAGGCATGCGTGTACTACCACCCCTGCTAATTTTTTTATTTTCTGTAGAGACGGGGTCTTACCATGTTGCCCAGGCTGGTCTTGAACTTCTGGGCTGAAGCAATCTGCCCGCCTCAGCCTTCCAAAGTGCTGGGATTATAGGCATGAGCCACTGTGTCTAGCCAACTAAAACTATTTTTTTTTTTAACCCTAGGTAGAAGTAAACTTTTGTTTCTGACCACAAGGAAAATATATTCATTGGTAAATCAATAAAAAAAATAGCAAATGTTCTTTACAGTGTTTCCTATAAAAATTTATAAGCTTTATTTGGTAAAACTATCATATTAACCTTGTACCAATGTCTGACCACTAAATCTTTCACTTGGGAAAATCTGATAAGTTCACCTTAAAACTTATTTTGTTATATCAAAAAGTGATTTTTTTTTTTTAATTTCTAGAAGCTGACTCATATTCCTATTCTGCAGGAAATCATAATGTTTATCTTGTGAAGAATTCTGGGTATAGAGTTACTATATAAAAGATCTTGATAACAGTATTTCCAAATTCCAGGTGTAGAGATGAAGCAGGCACCAGGCCAGGGGGCCAGGTTAGGTCAGCTAACGGGTCTGGTGACTTCAGACAAGCAGTTGATCTCTTTGGTTCCACTTCTTCACCAACAAAATGAGGAGTTAGACTAATCTCTAAGACCCCCTTTCAGGCCTAAACCAATCTAAATCTATTCAACTTCTATTGGCTACGTGACTTTGCAGTTATGAAAAATTCCAATAATTTCTTAGAAACTGATAATAATTGACTGTATTAATTGAGTTCTCAATAACAAACCCAGGGCTTTCATAAATGAATGATCAAAATGTGGACTACTTTTTATGAGCAACATTAGAACACTCTGTGAAAGACCGGTATAAGTATATAATACCTTTATGTATATGGATAATATAATATAGTTTAGAATATACATATGGCTTATAACAGTGCTAGATGACAGGGCCACATATGCACCCCAGTGGATACTCAGATATTAACTAACAAGAAGAGTTAGCACTTCAGTGCTAGACAACTCTAAAAACCTTAATATATGGTCTGTATTTTCCTCTAAGTAAATGCCTGCCATGTGATGCTCATCCTACTTTCCCTCTGGCTTAGAGTCTAAACCTTAAACTGATTCTCATTATTTGACATAAAAACATTCTACCCAAGATACTCAAACTAGTTGTGGTGATCAAAGGGGAGCTTTACAGAGCACAGCCTCCTGACCCGCGCCAGTCAGAGTGCAGAAGTAGCTCAAGCTTTTCTTATCTAACTCGCCACATGCATTCTGTGGGAGAAATTCTTTCAGAAACCAATTCTCCTATCCAATCTTAGAATCATATCAGAAATGAAAAGAGAGAGAAAATAAAAGACTTTCAGTTAAATCACTGGCTGCTAGATCATAAGGTAATTTGACTGTCAAGGCAAAAGAGTACGGCATAGATCCAAATATTAATTTCATACAACTCACTTGTTGATGGTTCTTCCAAAAGTGACCTGAACGAGGGCAATTAATGTTCTTCTCACCCATTTAAACACTAAAACAAAAACCAGAGGAAAACTTTTTATCACAGGGTATCACAATTTGGGACATTTTCATAGCTGTGCAAAGCATAAATCTTACCACTTAAGATCATTTGAGTCCTGCCATCAAGTCAAGACAATGACCTCTGCAGAATTTGGGTTTAGGTTAGCAAAATTCTGCTCAGGAACACTCTTCTGACTAGCCTTTAATTTTCTACTAAGCAACTGATGAGATGAAACCAGAGTTTTTACAGTGTTTCAATGCCTCCCAACAGCTGAGCTCGCAAGTGGAAAGAGTACTTCATCTGTCCCTGGGCTACTGACGACATGTCTGTTTTCCACCAGCACACAGTGTAATTCTATTTTAGATTTCTGTCTGCTTGCTGAACCCAATTTTGAACACACTGCGGAATGAGAAACATCTGTAGTCAAGTATTTTGAAATATTAATGAACTGACGGGTCTAACTGTTCCCGTTTGAAGCAGTTTGCAGATCACTGTGTACTTTATATAGACCATGTATTTGGGAGAGGATAAGTGAACGGTGAAGAGCCAGGACCTGAATGAGAAATGAATTTGTAGTCTCCAGTGCCACCCCCCAGCAGCAGGGCACAAGTCACCTTCTCTGAACCCCAATTTCCTCCTCTGGAAAGGATGGTATTAACATGTGCCTTTCTTTGCGCGCAGATCTTTCCCCATGTGTGTGAAAAAGACTGTGAAGGGTTCTACAGATCTACACTTTTATTATTGACATAGAGACACATTTTTATAGGTATAGAAAATGAACATAAACCAACAGAAGGCAAAGAAATGCTATGAGGATATTTTAGGTTCACAAATTGGAACTTAAACCCAAATTTTCATTTATATATTCACCTCCATCTATTGAAGTGTTTGGCTACTGACATACAAGGAAATAAGAAATTCAGACTCCGTCATAATGGGGCCAGGAGTTCAGGGCTCTTGTATCCACTAAGAAAAAGTAACAATGGCAAATTCCCAGACATCTCTGTACAAGGGCAACCACACAAATAAAAATCATAGAAAACATAGACCTGGCATTAGACTTCAATATACTCTAAAGCCATTTCTAATTTTTTTAATGGATCAAAATATCCAGTTAAAGTAGTATGAATCCCTCATGTAAAGTCAAGTCTTAGAGTCGGAACCATACCTCAAAAATGTCTTAAACTTTTTGATGGAATTTGCCGGAATGCTGCCAAGCATGTAGACGTGTTCGTTTTAGGTTGGCATTGAGGCTGGGATGAGCGTCTGTCAGTGATGATAACTTCACTTTGCCTTTCTAGGGCAGGAAAGAGGTGGCTCATACCTAGAGGGTCTGAGGACAAGTGCAACTCTAGGAAGAGTGCCTGACGACCAAGGGATTATTTTTAAAAAGAAAGGGGCAGGGGTATTACTGGTCCCTTTCTGTATACTAGAGTAAAAACCAAAACTCATTTTGCTACAAATTTTCTATCACTGATAGCCCCTTACTCTATTATTTTTCCCTCACCTTCCCTAGTCCCCAGTACCCCCTGATACACACACACACACGAGCCCCATTACTCCAAAGGCTTGTTTGTTCAAAGCCACAGAGGCAGCTGCACGAGCACTAGGATTCTGCTGATGACGAATAGATCACATCTCATTATAAATGAGGTTCTATTTATTCTCTCTGAAATGCCACTAGCAAAACCAAATATGCTCCGAGCAGGCAGAGATGGAGGAAGTGCATGCTGCAGGCATGGTGAGGAGCCCTGCTCTGGCTGATACTGGCTCTGACACGCCTACCATGTCTCTTAAGCTCTGTACCAACAGCAAAGACAAAAACAATGATGAAGGCTAGGACAGGATCCTCATTCTTATCAACTCTATAGGAAACTGGGGAGATGCATGATTTAATGGGCCACATTGCACCAAAGAAGAGTCAGACTTTGGGCAGATTATTATTTGTCTATATTGAATCAAGTTAAACATCACTATGTATGTCTTAAAGCGTCCCAAATATTGAAAGGCTATTAGGTTTTTTATCTGAAAGGAGTTTTCACATGTGGATGATATGCCACCATATAGATACGTCTTCAATAAGTTAGCTTCCATTTCCAAAATTTATCTTAGTTCCAACTTTTCATTATTGTAATTATGCTAAAATATCCTTATGTGTAAATCTCTGCCTGTGCTTTAGAATTTCATTTTGTCTATCGCTTAATGTGAATTACATTTTTGGACCCCTTAATCTGAAAATTCACTGATGGCAGAATCTGCACCTGATATGTTTTTGTTTCCCTACAGATCTGTACCTAAAACATATGGTCTCAAAGTGTTTGATGACTGACATTATATATTCTCTTGGCTTTGGCTCAGAAGCTCTCAAAGTGTTTGATGATTGACATTATACCTTCTCTTAGCTTTGGCTCAGAAGGAGAAAAAGGTCAATGAGCAAAGATAGCAAAGATAATTCATTCTGGCACTTAACATTTTTCTTGCCTATTCACTCATCAGAGCATCCATCCAGGCATGTTATATTGATCACCTACCATGGATCAGGCATTGTAGGAGATACTGAGGATTAAGACACAGAAGACAAATTCAAGTTGCACTTGAAATTTGTTCATCTGTTAACAATTCTTTAAGTGACATGTTAAGGGATTTATAAATGAGAAGGGATCCACGGCCCCATTTCCTATGTAAGACCAACTGGTAGCCTACTCCTTTGCCTCAAGGGAAAAGGTGCTGATGTGAATGACAGAGCCCAGGACATTGCCGCTGCACTGTTTGGCTGGCTGGTGCCATTACTGAGCCTTACTAACCCTTGCTCTTATCATTTGCTTCCCCTTCGAGGTGGTCAGGTGTGCCCGTGGGCACCCGCCATATCTCTAGCTGGTACTGAGGCTCCAGGTATGACAAAGTCTGCTGGTGTCAAGACTTAGAGTGTTGGGAGCTGTGAACGTGTGGACGGAGAGTAGTATTAAGTCCTATTCAACGCTCAACACTAAGCCAGGGAGTCCAGTTTACCTGTCACCAAGGTGATGCTTTCGGGGAGAGGCACTTGTACAGCTCTTAAAGAAACAGAACTTTGATCCCCATTTTACAATGGTTTCTTCTACATACATCTCTCCTTGAGGAATCACTAGGGCAGGATTTCTCAACTCCAGCACTGCTGTCATTTGGAGCAGGATAACTCTGCCGTGGGGCTGTCCTGAGCACTGTAGAATGTTTAGCAGCATCCCAGACTCTACCCACGAGACGCCAGTAGCACCCCTCACTCCACGGTATGACAATCAAAAACATTTTCAGACATCACCATATGTCCCTCCCTCCCTCCATGAAGAACTACTGCTCAAGAGGAAAAAAGGTAGCTGAAAACCAGGGTAGAGGCATCCCCACGCCCTTGCCATGGAATTATCCTGACACCAAAACTCGCTCTTAACAACAGGATTCTTACTGTGCTATGCAGAATAGTTTTCTGTATAACTTTTAGTGATAAGGCAATAAAGCTACGCCAAGTCACATAAAAAGGATTCCAACCTTCTGTAGTCAGAGGAACATGGTGCAAAGTAAATGAGGATGCTACGCTACATTAGGACAGAGATGATATCTGTCTTGGGGTGGTATATGTAGCATAGTGTCTAGTTGGCTTTTTTTTTTTTGAGACAGAGTCTCGCTGTCACCCAGGCTGGAGTGCAGTGGTGTGATCTTGGCTCACTGCAACCTCTGCCTCCTAGGTTCAAGCGATTCTCCCGCCTCAGCTTCCCAAGTAGCTGGGATTACAGGCATGCGCCACCACGCCCGGCTCATTTTTGTATTTTTAGTAGAAATGGGGTTTCACCATGTTGGCCAGGATGGTCTCGATCTCTTGACCTCATGATCCACCCACCTTGGCCTCCCAAAGCGCTGGGATTACAGGCGTGAGCCACTGCGCCCGGCCTGGGTTGGCTCTTAAAAGGCTATGTTGAATGAATGGAAGCATGAATATAAATACATGTCTGATGCATTTCAGCAATAAAGGGATATTAAATGCATGTGCATGTACGATTATGTATACCGCTTAACTAGCAAATACCACTAAATAATAACAAAGAAGCTTACTTCCTCGAAGTTCAAAAATCTCCCCAATCAACATGAAACATGGTTCAGCCAAGGCGTCTTTCCTCCCATCCACATCATCGCCATAATCTGACAGGTCACTGTCCTCCTCTGTCTCCTCCTGGGAATACAGCAAAGTCACAGGAAGCAGATAACTTATCCAAGAAAATTGGCAGAGTTGTTCTCCTTTTTCAAGTGTAAATCCCAAACTATCTACTCATATTTTAGCCTTAATTTTTCAGTTTTCATGCAGAAACTATCCATTCTCAACACAGAGGACAGAATCAGAAAAGCTTAATTCTAGAGCTTTATTCAAGACTTAAAATAAGCTAATTTAAAAAAATCTGTTACTGTATTAATAATCCTTAATCGATAATGAATTAACAGATAATAAAATCGTTTTCTAACCATTTTGAATTTCAAAACTAAGGCTTTTATTTTATTTTATTTTTTTAGTGTTCTCTCCCTTAAAACAGCAGGAAGTAAATATTTCTAAATTCACTTTTTTTTTTTTACAAACATGCATTTTAAAGTAATTTGGTTATTTTTAAAGCTGTGACTTAAGCTTTTATTCTGTCCTTCGGCTAGTCCCATTTCTTCATCTGCACATCAGCAGGTTTCAGTTAAAAACTCATATGATCTACCAGGCACCAGGCTAGTGCAAATGAGTGTGAGGTGCCTTCTGGGGAGACTGACAGACACACAGGGCAGGACACAGTGCTGTCCCAGAGGTGCCGACGTTAGGTGCTGGAAGCAGCTGAGGAAGTGTACCGCAATGTCTGCGTAGAGGCAGCAGCGTAAGCGTGGGCCCAGGCAGGTCTTTGGGAGGTACTTACATCAGGCGAGCAGAGGAAGGGACGGGGAAGTCATAGAGGCTGGAGGAGTTCCCTGAAACCTCACAGCATCACAGAAGTCCAGCAACAGCAAACGCCTCAAAGAGGCTGAGAAAGGTAAAGACTGAGAGGAAGCCACTGGCAGCTTCAGGTCACTTCACAGAGTGACTGAGCCCTATGTCAACTCCAGGGGTTCAGGAGTAAAAGGGAGGTGAGACAGGTAAGCCAGCCAGGTACAGACGGACACATGAAGGAAAGAGGGGGAGACGCTTGGGGGGCCATGGGTAGACGTGTGGACCGGAGCAGGTATGGGTGTGCTCTGTGGGACGTGCTGACTTCCGCGCCAGCTGAGAATGCAGAAGAGCAGTGTGCTCCTTTTCACCATCAGTTCCTCTGTCCAAACTCGAAGCCACCTCCAATGAAGAGGCAGTGACATCTGGCAGTGGACTGAGGGGAAGCCACATTTCAGAGGTGGTCCTGTGCAATTTGCAAGAGGGCCAGGTAAGGTACCTCAGTGGTGTGCACAGGAGTGCACAGCCTACTCTGGAGAGAAGTCTGGGGTTCAGAAGATGAGATCGAAAGCTCTGCAGGCTCTATACATTCCCTTATCCACATACTACTGCCAGATCATCCTGCTTCAGTATATCCCATGCTTCTTCATGCCTGAGAATACAGCCTAAACTCTCAGCCCGGCGTGAACCTCACCCCTGCCCGCTTCTGTGCTGTACCTCATCTTCCATTAGAGCACGGCACAAAGCCGCCAGTCCAGGCCAACGACCTCCAGCCTATTCCATAAACACAACCTCCTCTATTGAACCTTCAGCATGAATCCCCCGCCCCCACCCACGACGGCCCACACTCGGCCTCCCTAGACCTGGGGACTGGCGCCCCGTGTGTAGCGGGGTTCCTGCAGAACTTCCTACTCTCCTTTCACTTACCAACTCCGAAGTGGTAAAACCACTCTGTCCTTCCCTGCGAGTCACTTGGAAGAATTAAGATACAGAAATACAAGCAGGTGCCTCAAAATGTGACAGTGATGATGGCTGAAAATGGAGGGATGTGCTTCCCCCCATGAGGAGCACGAGCTTAGTATCTGCTGAAATACGCTACAAAAGCGGTTCACCCTTTGGACGGCTCACCTCCTGGTGGGAGAAGAAGTCGCGAGGAAGTCTTTCCAAAAATGAGGATAATGAAAAGGAATTTTTTTTCCCCTGCACATCAATAACCTTGAGGTAGTCAGGAGAAGGGCTCAAGAAGGCATAAAGTGCTTCACTCTGACACAGTCTTTCATCTGACAGCAGATTCTGTGGAAGAAAGAGGGTTAATGCTCCAGTGTGGGAAACCGTCTGTGCGGCTGGGAGCTACGAGCAAAGGCAAGCAAGGCGGAGCTGTCACAAATTTACTTTCCTCAGACTTCTGAGCCTAAAACCACTTCCCCTTCCCCCTGAAACAAACTGTATAAGATCAACTCTTAATGATCTTAACGGCAAACAATCCTCTCCACGTTAACTAGTAGTGCCCAAATCACTCCGCTCATGGGAGACACCTATGCAGAAGGTAGAACTCACTCCACCCTGCACCGCCTGGTACAGCGGAAGATTCTTACTTTCCAGCTCACAGATCCCAGGTGCTGTGAAATACAACTTTCCCTCATCTGTGTTTGACCAACTTAAATTTTTGCAAATTACACATGGATACCTCTAAATTGCCTTTTATGGTTATATTCAGACTTTGTACATCAGCCGAAAAAAAGAACTTTGAGTTCTCACATGGTGGCACTACCTGCCAGGCAATAGTTTCATTTCCCCGTGCTGCCACTTTCCAGGCAGTGTGCGTTTACATAATTATGTAACAGTTTCTTTGCTTTTTTTTTGAGACGGAGTCTCACTCAGTCATCCAGGATGGAGTGCAGTGGCGCGATCTCGGCTCACCGCAACTTCCGCCTGCCAGGTTCCAGCAATTCTCCTGCCTCAGCCTCCCAAGTAGCTGGGACTACAGGCGCGTGCCCTCATGACCGGCTAATTTTTGCATTTTTTAGTAGAGATGGGGTTTCACCATATTGGCCAGGCTGGTCTCGAGCTCCTGACCTCGTGATCCGCCCGCCTCGGCCTCCCAAAGTGCAGGGATTACAGGTGTGAGCCACCGCGCCTGGCCATATATAACAGTTTCTACTGGCCCTCAAACTGGAAAGTTCTGAAAGTTCTGTATGTACTTACCTGGCCTTAGAAGAGAGTAAAGAAGAACATAAATTGAGCTTGTCTATGTACAAGCAAGTGCTACGGTAAGACGGCAGAATTAACAATGTGACCACAGAATATTTACACATCTAGTATTATAAGACGTCAGGCTTAGGAATAAGTAAACCTACAGGAACTGTCAGCCACATAGGGAGACAGAACACTCAGGAGCCAGCTATGTCTCTGATGACACAGTGTTGGGGGAGGTGGAGATTCAGTTCCAGAGGGGTTGGTCCATGATGGCAACATCCTATTTGTTGAGATGGCAAATGACCTGACAAGTGCTATGACCTTCCCTAGAAAAATCACCTCTGAGAGGGCCCAATACTGCCACGCTGGGGACAAGGGGTCCATGGAGCACCATCGGCATTCATGTACCCTGCAGAAGACTGGCCTGGAGGTGGGCAGGCCCTGCCATCGCCGTTGAGAAGGAGATTAAGGGGGATGGGCAGTGCCCCTACTGCCCTCCCTGACCTGGAACGCTGCAGTCTTTGTTTTTCAGAATTAAATGGTCAGTTCAACTTGTATGTGAAGATGGATCAGAAGGAGTGAGATATTCTCCCCCTACCTTGATGTCCTTCCCTCATCTACTCTCTAACATTTCACAAAATAGCAGGATATGATACTAATGGTAAGTCTCAAATTTAATACAAGCAGCATATTAATAGGGAAATCATTACAGATGTAAATCTTTGACCTTAAATTATATTCAATTATGAAGGAAAACAACTCAAACAATTCAACAGCAAAACACGCGTGCACACACACAATAATCCCATTAAAAAGTGGGCAAAGGACTTGAATAGAGACAAATGAAAACATAAAAATAGAAAACAGGTACATGAAAAAATGATCAACATCATGAATCAGGGAAATATAAATCAAAGCCAGGAGACACCATCTCACGCCAGACAAAAGAAGTGTTGGCAAGGATATGAAAGAAAAGGGAACCCATGTACACTGTTGGTGGGACTGGAAATTAGTACAGTCATTATGGAAAATGGTACGGAGGCTCCTCAAAAAATTAAAAATAGAGCTACCATATGATCCAACAATGTCACTACTGGATATGTATCCAAAGGAAATGAAATCAGTATGCCAAACAGATATCTGCATTCCCATGTTTAAAGCAGCACTATTCATAATAAAGAGGCAAGACATGAAATCAACTTAGGCATTCAACAGACGATTGGATAGAGAAAATGTGGTATACATACATCAAGCTTGTCCAACCCACAGCCTGTGGGCTACATGTGGCCCAATGCAAATTTGTAAACTTTCTTAAAACATTATGAGATTTTTTTGTGATTTTTTTTAAAGCTCATCAGTTATCATTAGTGTATTTTATGTGTGGCCCAAGACAATCCTTGTTCTCGCAGTGTGGCTCAGAGAAGTCAAAAGATTGAACAAGATGGAATATTATTCAGCCATAAAGAAGAATGAAATCCTGCCAACTGCAACAACGTGAATGAACCTGGAGGACCTAAGCTGAGTGAAATAAACCAGAAAGACAAACGCTGCGTGACCTCACTCATCTGTATAATCTGAAAAAAAATAGATATATTAGAAGCAGAGAGAGGTGGTTACCAGAGACTGGGGAGGTAAGGATGGCAGAGATTGGTCAATGGCTGGAAAGTTACAATTTAACAGGAGGAATAAGTTCTGGTGTTCTACTGCTCAGTTGGGTGACTATGGCTAACAGTAAGGTATTATATATCAAAAAGGAGCTAGAAGAAAGGTTTTTTAATGTTCTCGCCACAAAGAAATGATAAATGTGGCTGGGCACGGTCGCTCACACCTGTAATCCCAGCACTCTGGGAGGCCAAGGCAGATTGGTCACCTGAGGTCAGGAGTTCAAGACCTGCCTGTCCAACATGATGAAACTCCATCTCTACTAAAGATACAAAAATCAGCCAGGCGTGGTGGCATAATCCCAGCTACTTGGGGGGCTGAGGCAGGAGAACTGCTTGCTGCCTCAGCCCAGGCAGCTCCAGGTGGTGGAGGTTGCAGTGAGGTGAGATCGTGCCACTGCACTCCAGCCTGGAGACAAGAGAGCAAGAGTCCGTCTCAAAAAAATAAAGAAATGATAAATGCATGAGGTGATGGATATGCTAACTACTGTGATTTGATCATCACATATACATGTATCAAAACATCAAACTGTACCTCATAAATACGTACAAGTGCAATGTCAATTTAAAGAATTCTTTAAAGGATACAAATATGCAGAGTATTTTTTTCAGTCTCAGAATTTCTAGCTTCTACTGCATAGGCAAAACTTGTTTTATGAGGCAAAGTTCCATGCCTCTGAGAACTTCAGGGCTTTAAGAGCCAAGGTGTGATTAACAATTATACTCTGAATATAGATGGTGCAGCAAAGGAAAAAACAGTGGTTGTTACTGAGGACAGCACACCTCTGGCCTTATTATTTAAAAACAGACTGATAGAAAATAATGAAGTGTTTAAAGGAAATTAAGAAAATATCTTCAGGGCCTTGAAGTAGGCCAAGATTTCTTAATAGGCAAAAAAGGCATTAACCATAAAATAATTTTTAAAAAAATGATAAAGTGGGCTAAATTAAAATTGAGAACATCTGTACATTAAAAGAAATCATTAAGGAAAAGACAATCAATAGAAAGGGGGACAGTATTTGTAGCACATAAGATCGGACAAGGAACTCATATCCAGACTGTGGACAAACCCATAAAGCATTATGGAAAGGATGAGCAGCAGCACAATAGAAAAGTAGACACAATAAACGGCCAGGCGCAGTGGCTCACGCCCGGAGTCCCAGCACTCTGGGAGGTCCAGGTGGGCAGATCACCTGAGGTTGGGAGTTTGAGACCAACCCGACCAACATGGTGAAGCCCCATCTCTACTAAAAACACAAAAATTAGCCAGGCGTGGTGGCAGGCACCTGTAATCCCAGCTACTCGGGAGGCTGAGGCAGGAGAATCACTCAAACCCGGGAGGCAGAGGTTGCAGTGAGCCAGGATTGCGCCATTGCACTCCAGCCTGGGCAACAAGAGTGAAACTCCGTCTCAAAAAAAAAAAAAAGAAAAAACAAAAACCCCAAACACAATGAGATACCACTACACCCAAAATGGCTAAGAAGAAAAAGGCAAAAAATAACTGTTGGTGAGGATGTGGAGCAATCAGAACCCTTACACACTGCTGGGGAGGGTATAAAAACTGCTATGACCATGAAGAAGAACGGAAAAATCCTAATCTCTGGGCATCAGCCGACATATATCTGCCAAAAGACAAGTATTACATGTTTATATAAGCACTCTTGGTAAAAGCCTCAGAGTGGAAAGGAGCCAAAGGCTCGTCAACAATGGAATGACTTTGGAATGCAGTGTATTCACACAATGAAAACCTCTCACAGCAACAAAAATGAATCGTCTACAACTAAGATGACACGATGGACGAGTCCTGTGAACATAATGAGTGAAAGAAGTCAGAAACGAAGGAATCAACACTATACGGTTCCATTTATATAAAGTTCAAAGACAACTGTAACTAATCTATGGTGCTGGAAGCTGGGACAGCAGTTCCCTTTGGTGGGGGACAGTGATGGGAGGGAGCCGGGGGCTGCTGGTGAAAATCAGTTTGTTAGACTGGCTGCTACTTACCTGGGTGTGTTCAGTTTGTGAAATGGAGACAGTTACACCCCTACGTGTCTTTTTAGATGTACATTTTATTTTAATTTAAAAAAAAACACCTGGCCGGGCGCAGTGGCTCACGCCTGTAATCCCAGCACTTTGGGGGGCCGAGGCGGGCGGATCATGAGGTCAGGAGATTAAGGCCATCCTGGCTAACACGGTGAAACTCCATCTCTACTAAAAATACAAAAAATTAGCCGGGTGTGGTGGCAGGCGCCTGTAGTCCCAGCTACTCGGGAGGCTGAGACAGGAGAATGGCGTGAACCTGGGAGGCAGAGCTTGCAGTGAGCTGAGATCGGGCCACTGTGCTCCAGCCTGGGTGACAGAGCAAGACTCTGGCTCAAAAACAAACAAACAAACAAAAACCAAAAACAAACAAAAAAAACACCCAAGATTTTTTTTAGCATCTAGCATGGCTTGTGAGAACAAAAACCAAACTACCAAGCTCTTAGAATGATGACAGCTTAACCCCAAATAACTTTTTCTCTCATATCCCACATTTTTCACTTGCTTACCTGTAAAAACTTATTTAATTGATTCTTCGACTTCTCCATAAACTTTTGATCTATAGATTTGAAAGGCAGCTTGCTAAGAGAAGGCAACTGGACTTTTTTTAAAGAAGGGACGCACTGTGGGGGGAAAATGAAATGTTAGTATTTTGAAATTACATTTTAATCTTAAAAAAAGATTGAGAATAATAATAATTAGAACAAAACAAATCTTCTCCTCCTGTACTTGTTCCTCTGAGGTGAAAACCTACCCATTTTAATCAGGCTTGAAGAATGGGGAGGAATGGAAACTGATGGAAACCTACATCCTCAAACCTACAGATCCCTGGGAGCTGGGAAGTCACACGGCCAGGCTGGTACGAGGGACCTGCACACCACGTGGAGCGGCACATGATGTGACAAATGGAAACCTGGCTCACAGAAAGTTTTTCAACTAGAAGGTGTTGTGTTGATAACATCTCCATAAAAAGCTAAAGTTAACAAAAGAAAACAATGGGAACAAAGAAAACTTGGGTTGTAGCTCTATTATTGCATTTCTTTTCTTTTTTTTTGAGACAGGGTCTCACTCTGTCACCCAGGCTGAGTGTAGTGGCATGATCATGGCTCATGGCAGCCTTGATCTCCCGGGTTCAAGCCATTCTCCCACCTCGGCCTCCCAAGTAGCTGGGACTACAGGCACACACCACCATGCCTGGTTTAATTTTTAAATTTTTGATAGAGGCAAGGTCTATGTTGTCCAGGCCAGTCTCAAACTCCTGGATACAAGCGATCCTCCTGCCTCGGCCTCCCAAAGTGCTGGGATTACAGGCGTGAGCCACCACTCCCGGCCTTATTACTGCCTCTCAGTGGCAAACTGTAGATGGTAAGTATATTAATAAAATATATTCATAGTATGAAGAGAGCACCCTTTGTGGATTAAGTCCTCCCTTCTACCAGACGCTGTGCTAGAAGCATGGCATGTGTTATGTCATCCTTACAACAACTCTGTGAAATTTTAGAGAAATGAAACAGGCAGTGAGAGCTGGAAGGGAAGACTAGAATCACAAAGTACCCAAAAAGGTGCTTCCTGTCACAGCTGCCGACAGGAAGCGTTCTCACAACAGGAAAACTCACACTGTAGGAAAGGGCCGGGGTAAGAGAACAGCCCAGCCATCAGTCCACAGATGAGGAAAGAGGACACAGGACGGGCATGGACTTCCATGTTTGTTTCTTTTAATGCTTCCATGTAATTGTTTTGATTGTCTAAGTAAATTTCACTTTCTGAAAACATTTCAAAATTTTCCCTCTTTTTCCTCCTGCTTTGATACTAAACTTTGGTTTCACAATAGTTTTTCACAGAGAAAACACCACATTTTTTTCTGTAGTATCAATTTTACTCAACAACTTTGGGGAAAATTCATTGTTATACTGAGACAAGTTTTTGCTTTCCACACTGCTAAGGTGACCAAAGGTCGTCTGAGAAATGTAGCATGCGTGACATTCAGTTTTGGTCACTGTCCTTAAAAAGCAGTTGAAGAAATTATAGTATGTAGTGATGAAAACAGGTTAAAAAACCACTCTGGGGACAAGGTTAAAGAACAGAGACACATTTCATTCACAGAAGAGGAGTCTGAGAGGTCTCGTGAGGTTTTGTAAAGGAGCAGCGTGGCTTCAAACCGCGTTTTAAAACTTTGTTTTCCTTCCTCCTTTCTCCTTAATCTCAAGATGTAACTTTGAGACAGGCTGCGTATGTGTCTCCTTTCATTTTGAAGTGCAGCCTGGGAATGTGCTGTGAACCTCCACTCCCTTTCTTTCCCCATCCCATGCTTCCATGCTTTATGCACACTGATGTACCCACATGCTTGTTAAGCACACACCACGCTCCTTATCTGGTCATCTCTTTCCTTAGAAGCTTCAAGGGCCAGATCCTGATACGGACCAGACACCTCCGGCCACAGTGGCGCCGGCTGCTTCACTGGATGGAACAATTCAAGACGAGCCATCAGGGCAGGTCACGCCACCTGACAACTCCTAGTCCCACTGCCTCTTCTGCATTCCAAACCCTCTTTTAAAAATCCCCTGGGTTCCCTCCACAATTGAAGGGTGGAAATTTTTATTTTTATTTTTGAGATGGAATCTCACTCTGTCGCCAAGGCTGGAGTGGAGTGGTATGATCTTGACTCACTGTAACCTCCGCCTCCCAGGTTCAAGTGATTCTTTTGCCTCAGCCTCTTGAGAAACCGAGACTACAAGTGTGCACCACCACACCCAACTAATTTTTTGTATTTTTAGTAGAGATGGGGATTTCACCATGTCGGCCTGGCTGGTCTTGAACTCCTGACCTCAAGGGATCTGCCCACATCAGCCTCCCAAAGTGCTGGGATTACAGGCGTGAGCCAACATGCCTGGCTGAGGGTGGAAAGTTTTAGTAAGAATTCTGCCCACTCCTTCCCTTGCTAGCATGGATAATAAAATCTCACTCTCTTTTTGTCACACCTCACTCTTGTTATTATGATGATGGCTTCTTTCTACAAGCAGCGAGCAGCTGGACCCTGTGACAGTTACAGTTTGACCAGCATCAGTGCACACTGAGGAAGAGAAAAATGGACCTAAATTCAAGTAGAAATAATTGAAGAACTGTTCACTGCTGGGGAAGAAAGGCAATGACCCGTAGCAGAAGGAGAATTAGAGAAGACAGCAATTCCTGAGGACAAGTAGGAAGAATAATCTAAAAGTAAGATTCTATTAATAATCTTGATTTAGCCATTATGTACATGTCCTATGACAAGTCAGTTAAGCTCTGGGATCAGTTTCCCTCATTTCTCAAATAAAAGAATTAACCTAGATTAGTGGCTTTCAGACATTTTACATTGCAATCCAAAATGCACGTACATATACACATATACATAAGTAAAACCGAAACCAAAGGTCTGTGAAACAGTGCTCATTACTACTGCTGCTACTACCAAAAAACACAATGATGTTTACCATGTGCCACACATTCTTCTAAATGCTTTACATACACATATTCCCTTAATTCTCATAACAACCCCATAAGGTAGGCACTATTAGTATTCGTTTTCACTGATAAGGAAAGAGAGATAAAAAGCAAGTGAGTGATAAATCCCAGGTCAGGCCGAGCACCATGGTTCACATCTATAATCCCAGCACTTTGGAAGGCCGAGGTGAGTGGATCACCTGAGGTCAGGAGTTCCAGACCAGCCTGGCCAACATGGTGAAACCCTGTCTCTACTAAAAATACAAAAATTAGCTGGGCGTGGTGGCACATGCCTGTAATTCCAGCTACTCGGGAGGCTGAGGCAGGAGAATCGCTTGAACCTGGCAGGCGGAGGTTGCAGTGAGCTGAGATTGTGCCATTGGATTCCAGCCTGGGTGACAGAGCAAGACTCCATCTCTCTCTCTCTCTCTCTCTCTCTCTCTCTCTCTATATATATATATATATATATATAAAAGGATAAGTAAATAAATAAATCCCAGGTCACACAGCCATGAAGAGCAGAGCTGAGCTTCAGAGCTGAGCAGTCTGGTTCTAGAGGCTGTGCTCCAAGCACTGCACCTTACTGCCTCCCTTGTATATGTGAGAGAATCCAGTGCAGTTCGTTCTTTCTACTGCTGCAACTCGTAACTGATGTCGCTACCATCAATGAATCACAATCGGCCACTGCCAGGTGTGAGAGACGTAGATGACGCTCAGGTCTCTTCCAGCTCTAGGGTTCTCTGGCAATTTACAATGAAAATCAGACAATTATCTGTCCTGATGGAATTAGGCTAGACTAGATGGTTTGATCTATGAGTAAATTTCCAAATGTCAGGATGAAAATGCCACTGTGCCAGTATCAACAGCAAAGGATGAAGATTAATCAGTTTTCTTATGTGTAAAAATTGAAACGAGCTCTTGTGCAGTAATTCTAGAATCTTGCATTCATGAGTATTCATACCTCACTGAGTTTCCGGTGTAAATTCTGAAACTCGCTGAGCCTTCTGGGGACTGTCCAGTTCTTAGTTTCAACTCCTCCAACTTCTTGTAGGCTTACCGTGACAAAGTAACACGGCAATTGCTCACCATTCTCTTCTGTAACCTTGGGGAAAACATCAAAATCGATACTTAACAAAAAGAATGGTGAACGGATGCAGCAGCAAGATTTGTAAGTGTCCTCCTAAGGAGATTTCCCTCCTCATTGTGTACCCTGCAGGATCCCTGGAACTGTGAATATTACAGATTTTATTCTAGCAAGTAAGTTACATTATATGGCATAGTAGACCTTAAAATAGGGGGATTTCCTAGGTGGGCCTAACCTAAAAGCAAAGAGTTTTTGCTAGCCAGTAATACGAAAGGAAGTCAGAAAGATTCAAATTCCAAGAAGGAAGCCAGCAAGAGAACAGAGATCTCAGTTCTATGACCAAAGGAACTCAATTCTGCCAACACTCTGAATAAGCTTGGAAGTGGGTTTTACTGGGTCTTCAGACAAGACCTTAGTCTGGGAAACATACTGACTTCAGCCTGTGATCCAGCCGGCAGGGAGCCAAGGCATCCTGAGCTGGACTCCAGACCGACAGAGGTGTGACCAATAAATGGGTGTTGCTTTAAGCATGAAATGTGTTACACAGCAAAAGAAAACTAATACAGCAGGCTCATCCTGTGTTACTTTGAAAATAAATTAATAGCAAGCAAACAGGCATCAAATACATCAGAGCCTCTCTCAGAGAAGGATGAGGGCACTTCCAGTTTAATTTCAGGATCCAACAAGCCCTGATTTCTATTCTTATTAAATTTTACACTGCGAGATAAAATTTCCTTTACCTCCCAACTGAGATATTGTGTGTGTCTGTGTGTGTGTGAGCACGCGCGCACACACACACACAAAATAATCCAGAATAGGCCACTACTATACTTAACATAAGAAGATAAAAGAAAAAAATGTAAAATGCATTGAATTTGAGCTTGAATTAGCATCATAAATTGAATTAGAGTCAGTAAGAAAGGCGAGGGAAAGAGATGAGAGGTTCACTGAGTACCCACCCTGTGAGGCAGGATTATCACCCCACTGTAAGGATAGGGAAGTAGAGGTACAGACAGGGTACCTGACTTTCCTAAGACCACACTTCTGATGAGTCAGCTAGTACAGAATACAGGCATGTCTGGCTTGATGAAAATGCATCTTCCACATCTTCCTGGGACTGCTTTGTGAGCTCCAGACGTCAGGTACCCCTTTCCCATTTCCACTATCTTTTCCCCGGCCAGAGTACCTCAGCAAGCTCCTTAGCAGCAACTGACTGCCAGGGCACAGAGCCCTGTGATGGTTTCCGTTCCTTCCTTCCCTTTCTGCCTCCCCTAATATTTGCCTTTGGAAGATGATTTTAATACACTGTGAAGTGTCAGGGCCAGCTCTAAGCAAAACTTAGGAGATAACAGAATTTGTATTCTGTCCTCCAGCAGCCTCTTGTAGCAGCTTTTGCCATTACATTCCCCTGAGCCCATTACCTTCCTACACTTCCACCCAAACAATAACTACCTGCAGTTACTGAGGGTTTCTATGTGGGAGTCCGAGCTTGGGCATGACCTTCCCTGATCCACTGTTCCCTACCTTCCATGGAGAAATGTGTATTGTTCAGCAGCTTAGCTTAATGGGAGCACCAGCAAGTGCCAAGGACATGCAGCAGGCACCTGGTTAGGCTCTCATGTACTGTGTGTCCCTTCAGGGTAGGTCTTGGAGAACATGCTTTGTTTTGCTATCCAACCTAGAGATAAATTTAAGGTTGTGAATTGACCCTCTCCCAACCCCTGTAAGAGTGTCAAGCCACTGGCTTGATGGAAAGGCAGGGAAGAACAAAGATAAGTCATATGAAATACCATTGAGGACCAAAAAAGCACTCTCTTGCTCAGGACCTTGATATTTGCATATAATGTGGTTATGCAAACGACCACATTCTATGACTTTCATCTCCAGGTTTCCACTTGACAGACGGTAGGGCAGGGGAGAAGGAAGTTGTCAACAGTAATGACGTAAACTCCTATAAGCATCTTTCCTCCTAAATGAAATTATTTTTATAGACAAATGAAAAGGGATACAGTATATTCTACAAACTCTTATCTCATATCCCTCAAAAAAAAAAAAACAGCAAAACAATTCAAAAAATATATTCATTGAAGATTTTAGAGATACTGAAATTTAAGCAATTGAAGTCAGTAGGATGAAACAATCAGATGCACTTACATTTTTAGTTTTTCATCTCCAAGATTCATTTCAACCCTCAATGGAAAAATAAACGGCTAACTCAAGGACATTAAAGTTGCTTTCAATTCCAGTGAACAGGAAAAACGTGCTGTTTGAAGTGGAGTGAGATCAGATCTACACCACGCAGCCTTGTATAGTTCCCAGTCATGAGGGAACCAGAGTGAAAATTATGGGGGAAGGAAGGTAGGACAAATATGGTCTAAAAGAATGAGCATAAGTCTTCTACCCTCAATCTTCATTCTTGAGGATAAAATCTTTTTTAATAAAGTCAAACTTTTAAAATAAATTAAGAGGAAAAGCACTCAAACCTACCTCTCCACTGGTGATGGAGGCTTTCCACATGCCAAGGTTTTCACACCACCAATCTGTTCTTGCCATGTGCAGCTGAAGGTCTGTGCGTTCTTTCTCTATTAGGATTATTTCATCCCTCAACTTGGAAACAATCTGCCACAGGGAAAATATCCTGGGAGTTATGAAAACACTTAAAACTACGCAATTTGGCGAAGTAGCAGGATTCAAAGTCTACACAGAATAATCAGCTGTGTTTCAATACACTAACAGTGAATAATCCAAAAACAAAATTAGGAAAAAAATTCCACTTACAATAGCATTAAGAAAAATTCTTAGGAATTAATGTAAACAAGGAGGTGAAATAATTCTACAATGAAAACTATAAAACACTGATGAAAGAAACTAAAGAAAACAAATATCTCTAAAGGCATCCCATGTTCACGGATTGGAAGAATTAATATTGCTGTCAGTACTACCCCAAGCAATCTACAGGTTCAATGCAATCCCCAACAAAATTTCAGTAACAGTTTTTTGCAGAAATAAAAAAAAAAAAACTCATCCCAAAATTCATATAAAATCTCAAGAGACCCCAAATAGCCAAAACAATTTTGAAAGAGAACAAAGTTGGAGGACTCAATACTTCTTGACTTCAAAACTTACTACAAAGCTACAATAATCAAAACAGTGTGGTACTGGCATAAAGACAAACATATAGACCCAGGGAATATAGCCCAGAAATAATATATGGTCAAATGATTTTCAACAAGGGTGTCAAGACCATTCAATGGGGGAAAGAACAGTGTTTTCAACAAATCATGCTGGGAAGACTGGATACTCACATGCAAAAGAAAGAAGCTGGACCCTTGCCACCTAACCCTATATACAACAATTAACTCAAAGTAGATTAAAGATCTAAACAAAAGAGCTAAAAATCATAAAATGCATAAAAGAGAATATAGGGGGCCGGGTACAGGGCACAGTGGCTCACACCTGTAATACTAGCACTTTGGGAGGCTGAGGCGGGTGGATCACCTGAGGTCAGGAGTTGGAGACCAGCCTGGCCAACATGACAAAACCCTGTCTCTACTAAAAATACAAAAATTAGCCAGGTTGGTAGGGGGGTGCCTATAATCCCAGCTACTCAGGAGGCTAAGGCAGGAGAATTGCTTGAACCTGGGGGTTGGAGGTTGCAGGGAGCTGAGATTGTGCTGCTTCACTGCAGCCTGGAGTGAAGACAGAGCGAGACTCCATCTCAAACAAAACAAAACAAAACAAAATAAAACAAAAACAAAAACAGAATATAGGGGAAAAGCTTCATCACATTGGCTTTGGCTATGATTTACTAGTTATGATACTTTAAAAGCACAGGCAACAAAAGAAGAAATAGACAAACTGGAATTCATCAAAATTTAAAACTGTGCATCAAAGAACACTACTGATATAGTAAAAATGCAAACCACAAAATATAAGAAAATATTTGCAAATCACCTCTCTGACAGAGTTTCCATCTCCAGAATATAGAAAACTCCTAAACCTCAACAAAACCCACAAACAACCCAATTTAAAAACGCACAAAGGATTGGAACAGACATTTTCCAGAGACACAAATGGCCAATAAGGACATGAAAGGATACTCAACATAACTAATCATTAGAGAAATGCAAATCAGAATCAAAATAAGATGCCAACTGATAACCATTAGGATGACTACTATAAAATAAGAAAATAACGAGTGTTGGCAGGGAGGACATGGAGAGATCGGAACCCTTGTGCACTGGTAGTGGGAATGTAAAATGGTATAGATGTTGTGGTAGAGAGTTTAATGATTCCTCAAAAAATTAAAAACAGAATTAGTATAGAACCCAGCAATTCTACTTCTGGGTATATACCAAAAGAACTGGAAGCAAGATCTTTTTAAGAGGTATTTGTATAACCACTTTCACTGTAACATTACTAACAATAGCCAAGAAGTGGAAGTAAACCAAGTGTCTATTGCTGGATAGTTAGCAAAACAAAATGTGGTATAAACATGCAATGAAATATGATTCAGCCTTAAAAAGCAATGAAATTCTAACACACACTACCACATGGATGAAGCCTGAAGACATTACTCTAAGTGAAAAACGCCAGTCACAGAAGGACAAATGTTGCTTGATTCCACTAACATCAGGTAGTTGGAGTAGCTAAATTCATAGAGATAAAAAATAGAATGATGATTTTTCCAGAGCAGGAGAGAGGGAAAAATGGGGAACTACTGTTTCATAGATACAAAATTTCAGTTTTTCATGATGAGAAAAGTTCTGGTGATGGTTGCAAAATACTAAAAAGCTTCTGCACAGAAAAATAATTAGCAGAAATAACAGACAACCCACAGAGTGGGAAAAAAATCTTCACAATCTATACATCCAACAAAGGACTAATATCTAGAATCTACAAAAAACTCAAACGAATTCGCAAGAAAAAAAACAAACAATCCCATCAAAAAGTGAGCTAAGTACACGAATAGACAATTCTGAAAAGAAGATGTACAAACGGCCAACAAGCATATAAAAAAAATGCTCAACATCAGGAATTATCAGGGCAATGCAAATCAAAACCACAATGTGATACCACCTTACTCCTGCAAGCATGTCCATAATAATTTAAAAAAAAATACAACAATAGTAGATGTTGGAGTAGATGTGGTAAAAACGGAACATTTTTACACGGTTGGGGGGAATGTAAACTAGTACAACCACTATGGAAAACAGTATGGAGATTCCTTAAAGAACTAAAAGTACATCTACTGTTTGATCCAGCAATTCCACTACTAGGCATCTACTCAGAGGAAAAGAAGTCATTATACAAAAAAGATACTTGCACAGGCATGTTTATAGCATCACAATTTGCAATTTCAAAAATACGGAACCAGCCCAAATGCCCATCAATCAACAAGTGGATAAAGAAAATGTGGTCTGTATGGAGCATAGACTACTACTCAGCCATAAAAAGAAATGAAATAATGGCCTTCACAGCAACCCGGATGGACTTGGAGACTATTATTCCAAGTGGAGTAGCTCAGGAATGGAAAACCAAATATCATATGTTCTCACTCATAAGTGGAAGCTAAGCTATGAGGAGGCAAAAGCATGACAATGATACATTGGACTTCGGGGATTCGGGAGAGGGTTGGAGCAGGGATGAGGGATAAAAGATTACAACTGAGTACAGTGTACACTGCTTAGGTGATGGGTGCAACAAAAATCTCAGAAAGCACCACTAAAGAATTTATTCATGTAACCAAATACCACCAGCTCCCTAAAAATGTACTGAAATAAAAAATAAAAATTTAAAAATAGCTAAAATGGTAAATGTTATATATATTTTCCCAGAATTTACAAAAATAAATAATATTTTTTAAATGCCACACTCACCATCTCTTCAGATCTCTTTTATGAGAAAGCCTATAAAGTTATATAACTCTGTAGTTTGAGGACAGCAGCTTTGCTCCAAAACTCTCCTGAATATGCAGTGTTCAAGGGCTCTTTCCTTCCTCAGAAAGCCTATAGGAAGCACACCTTGCCTATGCCATTGTCCTGCATTTTATCATCAATAAGTACTGTGATCATTTTATTTTCATGTCTGTTTTAATTCCATAACCAGAATATTTGCTCCTTGAGGGCAGGCGTCAGACTCTATGTTACACTGAGTCTTCAGTGACTAGCACAGCACCATGCATTTACTCATCACTTGTGTTACTGAGATTCTTCACGGTTAATGGTTTACTCCCAGCATTACCCTAGAATTGGACAGTTTGCTCCAGACTCACAAAATCTCTGTAAAGGAAAAAAACAAAAAAACCGGCCGGGTGTGAGCACCACGCCAATCTCAGTTATTCTCAGGCCGAGATGGTGGATCATTTGTCGATCGAGACTATCCTGATAATACGGTGAACCCCGCTTCCTACTAAAAATAAACAATTAAGTCGGGCGTAGGTGGCGGCTACTCTGTAACCTAGCTACACCGAGGCTGGGAGGCAGAATGGCGTGAACTCCAGGAGGGAGCCTGCAGTGAGCCTGCAGATCGGGCCACTGCACTCCAGCCTGGGCAATAGAGCCAGGACTCCGGCTCCCAACAACAAAGACAAATAAATAAAACAAAACAAAACCCTAGCAGTAAATTCCCAGGGAATCAAACTAAAAGTACAATAGCTTTAATGCATCTGGCGGCTAATTACACTGCCAGTACAGAGGGTCTGTGGAGAGAAGGAGGTTTTTGAGACAGAGTCTCGCTTGTGTCACCCAGGCTGGAGTGCAGTGGGCGCTGATCTCGCCTACTGCAGCTCCTCAGCCCCAGGTTCAGGCCATTCTCCTGCCTCAGCCTCCGAGTAGCTGGGACTACAGGGCGCTCACCACCACTCGCTAGTTTTTGTATTTTTAGTAGAGACGGGTTTCACCATGTTAGCTAGGATGGCCTCTGATCTCCTGACCGTGATCCGCTCACTGCCTCCCAAAGTGCTGGGATTACAGGCTTGAGCCACCGCGCCCGGCCTGAGAGAAGGAGGGTTAAGCAAACCACTGGCATTCTGTATTGAGGAGAAGTCTGCACCACTGTATACTTACAGGAAAATGATCTGATTAATAATTAGATATTTAATCCAGAAAAGTCTTACTATTACAAGATATTGGGGGTAGAGTGTGTTAATTGCTAGATTGCCAAAACCGTTTTCAACATCAATCTTAGGGTTTTTTTTTTTTTTTTTGAGACTGAGTTTCACTCTGTTGCCCAGTCTGGAGTGCAATGGTGTGATCTCGGCTCATTGCCACCTCCACCTCCCAGGTTCAAGCGATTCTAGTGTCTCAGCCTCCCGAGTAGCTGGGATTACAGGTGCCCGCCACCATGACTGGCTAATTATTGTAGTTTTAGTAGAGGGGGGGTTTCACCACGTTGGCCAGGCTGGTCTCAAACTTCTGACCTCAGGTGATCCGCCTGCCTTGGCCTCCCAAAGTGCTGGGATTACAGGCATGAGCCACCACGCCCGGCCAATCTTAAGATTTTTAAAAAATTAATTATTGATTTTTTTACCAACATGAGTAAAACACAAAAGGAGGACTATGTCTCCTTCTGGAGAGAAGGATCAGCTGCCTTCCATCCTCGGGGCCCTTTCTGTCCCGTGCGCAAATGCCAGAAGCAGAGTGCTCCGTGAGCAGCCTGTGGACAATCTGATTACATAGCAAACGTAGATTAGAGAGTAGAGCTCAAACTAAGCCATAGGACCAGTGAACTGCTCCACGTTTCCTGACAATTCTTTCATATAATATCTATGAAATATAATAGAGCTAAGAATGTTTATTCCATGGTTATCAAAAGTTATTTTAAGAAGGGCTGAAGAATGTCTTTCAAACAAACCAAGCAGAAAATAATTGAATGGACATTCTCTAGCTCGTCTTTCATACTGTTATCCATAGATGCATTTTAATTTATAATGAGATGAATCCAGAATAAATAAGACAGCTGTTCTTAAAGAACATGCCACATTGCAGATACTGATTATCTGCCATGCCAGCAAATTCTGTGGATCATCTCAGACATGTTCTTGTCACTGGGAAGACGATCAGGCTTTTGAGTTCTGTATGTAGTAACTGGGAATGACTCCCTGTAAGGGGGAAAATGAACTATTTCTTATGACAATCCAGGAAACCTGGCCATTTGTTTCCGTTTCAGAGTACGATTAATATTGACTGATTGATTGTTTGATGGAGTCTTGCTGTGTTGTCCAGGCTGGTGTGCAGTGGAATGATCTTGGCTGACTGCAACTTCTGTCTCCTGGGTTCAAGAGATTCTCCTGCCTCAGCCTCCTGCATAGCTGGGATTACAGGCACCTGCCACCACGCAGGGCTAATTTTTGTATTTTTAGTAGAGACGGGGTTTCACGATGTTCTGAAGCCTCCTAAAGTGCTGGGATTACAGGCGTGAGTCATTGCACCTGGCCACGGGTTTTTGTTGTTGTTGTTGTTGTTGTTGAGACTATTGCCCAGTCTGGAGTGCAGTAACGTGATCACGGCTCAGTGCAGCCTTGACTTTCCAGACTCAAGAGATCCTCCTGTCTCAGCCTGCCTAGAGCTGGGGACTAGAGGCATGCACTACCATGCTGGGCTAATTTTTTTTTTAATTTTTACTAGAAATGGGGTCTCCCTATGTTGCCCAGGCTGGTCTCAGACTCCTGGGCTCAAGCGATCCATCCATCTCAGCTTCCCAAAGGGCTGAGATTACAGGCATGTAATCTCATTGTGCAGCCAGCCCATCACCAATGATTATGAATGTGACACTCTCATTAAACTTCTTCCTACGTAATTTTGTAAAAATATTACTACTAACCAAGATGACACACCTTTGCAGGTCTTTCTTCCTTCTCTTTTGCTTTTTCTTTGTTGAAGAAAACTCACTGTTTAACTAGACAGTAACTGGATTATAGATTAATAGATATTTTAATTGTAAATTGCTGACAGGCTCATGATACCAGTTTTTCTTACACCTTGTCTCAGGAATATTCTCCTACTACAAAAGCATTTGAATGTCTACAAAAAGAGTACTAAAGAAGGCTCAATAGGATTGGGCACATGCTCACAGAAAACCCACTGTGACTCACTGAAATTGTTTTATTTTAAGTTGCTCTCATGTTGACCACTTGAAATCCTCAAACACACATTCAGAAAGTGCCAGAGACCAATCTGGCAGACCAAAGTGCATCAGCCATATCTATATTAGAGAAACCTCCTGTTTAATTCTAAGGAGCAAAACACAAAGCAAAAAGCCACACCACAGCTTGGGTTTGAGAAAGGTCAATTAGTGAGATGCTGTACATTTTTAAACTTTCAAATTGTTGTTTTCTAGCAAAACAATTTATTTCCTGTACAATACTGTAAAGTTCCCTAAATTGCACTTGCAGCAGTTAAAAGAAAACATTTTTTTTTCAAAAGATTGTCCTCGAGTATTTAATTAACTTCCAGAAATGACCCTGGCACAAGAGAAAGCTTAGCCTGTTCCCCAAAGGCCCTGTAGGCAAAGCAGATGCAAAGAACAGAGTTACTCACAGCTGAAACTGAGAAAGAACTCCAAACCATAAGAGATTAACAACAAATGGTTTCTAGTTCTATCCTAGAAGCAAAAAAATAACAATGGAACTTGCGCATAGTTAAAATTATTTTAAAAGAAACTGACACTTCTCAACCTCAACTGAAAACTACCAAATTAGACAAATGTAAACTTTCAAAGACAACCTTGAAAGCAAAGAGTTACCTTCTTGTCAGGTTTTGGTGCATTTTGAATAGAATTTAGAGCTTGCCTTTTATATTCAAGTTTCTCATTTAGTTCTCGCAGTTTGTTTACAGCAAAACTGGCTTGTTCATTGATCCGATTGGTACTGTCATCCGCGGCTTCCTCACCAGCCTCATCTCTTGGGCCCTGGAGGGGAGAGTCACATACCACCATATCTTATAATGATAGAAAATTCAGTAATTATTATCTGTCACGATACCCTGTTGCAAAATACTACATTTCAGGAAGGAAAGAATACCAAAGTAGAAAATTCAGACTGCTTTTTCTCAGTAAAGAGAAAAATCAAAGTCTTTGGAACCAAAGTAAATGGTGTTCAGAATTGCAAAAAGGAAACATTTTATAGCCTAAAAAAAGGGGGGGAAATCCCATGCCATTATTTCCCAAGTGGTACGTCTAAGGAAATCTGCATAGAACAAGGGACGGCAACTCAGTTTTCTTCCCAACCCGACCTGATATTCTGTACCTAATCTTCAACCAAGACGCTGACTTTTGGCTTCTTTCCAGTCTCCTAAGTATATTATTAAAAACTCATGCAATAAAAGAAAATTACCATATTCCCATGAGTGAAAGTATTTTCAGTACATACTTTGTTCAGTCCTTCTCTTGATATATTCTACAAATCAATAGGTATATTATTTTACAAGTAAAATAGCATTTGAAAGTGACTTAATAGTCATAAGAACTCTGTAACTTGGAAACGTCTGGCTAGATTACCCAACAGCACAGGAATTAGATTCATGAGCAGCAACAGCATGCAGGGCACTGCAAAGAACTGCTGAGATCCAGCTTCCAGTTTATCCTTAACTTTCTTCCAGGTTTTCTTGTTCTAACTTTCAGTAATCGTAACAAACAGTAAATTAAAAGTTTTTCAAGGAAGAATAAAGTACCAATGGTCATAGAAAAACAGGCTGTTTGCATGTGTGTGTGTTTTTTTTTTTTTTGAGACAGAGTCTTACTCTGTTGCTCACATTGGAGTGCAGTGACGTGATCTCAGCTCACTGCAACCTCTGCCTCCCGGGTCCAAGCCATTCTCCTGACTCAGCCTCCCGAGTAGTTGGTACTACAGGTGCTCACCACTATGTCCAGCTAATTTTTGTATTTTTAGTAGAGACAGGGTTTCACCATGTTGGCCAGGCTGGTCTTGAACTCCTGACCTCAAGTGATCCACCTGCCTCAGCCTACCAAAGTGCTGGAATTACAGATGTGAGCCACTGCACCCAGCCCATATGTTCTTTTAATTGGTTGTCTATAAATATATATATAAATGATATATAATTTCATACTTTGTATTTATTTGAATGGGTATTCTGCCTTCTTCACATAACACACAATGCTGGGTATTGAGAGTATTATCATCTTCAAAATTATCATTTTTAAGTCAGCCTTGTATGAGAATAATTAGAATAACAATGGCATTGAGAATTTATGAGGCACATTCCTAACGATGCTCCTGTTATGGGTTGATTCTGCTTTATTGCTGTCCCAGATGCACAAAAACAAACACGTAAACTTTTTTCTACATTTTAATTATTTTCCTAGGATAAATATCCTAAAGTTCCCACTTGTAGAGATTACTGGAACAAAGAGTTGGAGTTCTCGAAAGGTCAGTTATGTATCAGTCCTCTTTGAATCCTAGGTGAAAGGAGACACTTTTTCCTATTTGTTTACTGTCACCTCACATCAAATGTCAGTTCACATCCTTATTCAATGTATCTGCTGAGTATAGATGTTTTAATTAATTTGAATAGCCTCTTTTACAGCATTTGCTGTAAAATTAACCATCTTAATTTCTGAAGTAGAGAGATAACATAGATACAACAAACTGTGACCTATCAAAAATAAAATGCAATAAATAGTGAATTTTGGACTAATCAGCTCAGTGATTTTACATGTAAAGGACCAAGTAACAAAACTTAAAAAAAAGAATGTATATGAAGTTTAGACAACCAACAGTTCGGAGACCCCAAGATGACTTCTAATACCATCAAGAGCAAGCACTTGAGTCCTCAGGGCTGGAGATAGTGAACTGGGCAGAAAGAAAAAATCCAAGACAAATCATAATCTTTCTATGTAAGATGACTATAAAACAATTTGTTTCTTTTCGCACAAACCTTAAAACTCATAGGGGTCACTAACAGTAAATAAGAGGTGGCAACTGGAGCTATCCAAAATAATTGCGTACGCTATAAGAAAACTAGACTTAACGTGTGGTTTAGCTGACAGAGTAGGAGCATCGCCATCTTGGACAAGCAGCACCATTTAAAAGTTTCCCTTGACCAAAAACTGCCTAAATCCAAAGGGCATCAGCCTAATGGCTAAGGTCAGCAAGACCATAAACCACAAATGCCATCTCCAACCAGAAACATTCCAACCCTAAGATAAATCCCTCCCTGACCAGAGACATGCCAGCCCTGAGATAACCCTCCAGCCAGAGAGATGTCAGCCCCAAGATAACCTTCCCTCTGACCAGAGACATTCCAACCCTGCAATAAACTTCTTCTCCACACAGAAACATTCCAAGCCTGTGATAAGCTCTATCACCCTAAAAACCAATAACTACTCTTCGTCTGTAAGAGAGAGTGCTCCTGAATGAAATCGGCCAGAAGCCCCTCTCGGGTTTATTCTCCCAAATAAACCTGTCTTTGACTGTTAAGCCACTTTTCATGTTTCTTTCCTTTCTTTAACTCTTACATTTGATGCTGAAACCTAGGATGGGTGTTGGGGATAGAGACTCTCTTGCAACTCAGGCAGCAGCAGCCCGTCCTGTTGGATCCTGAGTCTCTGGTCACCCACCCTGTCTTGTCTCTCACTTCACTTTTCGAGTGATTTGTGTGAGGAGGACAACTAACCTGAAGTGAACTGTGAGGCTCAGGCTGGGGCTACTCACAGGTGGGTTCTTAAAACCCTCAGGTCTCAGGAATCCACCTCCAACCGCCCGCAACACGTATTTAGCTCTCTAATCTTTGTCCCCTCCTCCTCCCTCATCCTCCCTTCTCTCTCTCTCTCTCTCTCTCTCTCTCTCTCTCTCTGTCTTCCTTATGCGGCTCCAGTCAGAGGCCCTTTGCTGATTCCAACCGGAACATCCAACATCAGACACTAATCCAGCCAACTGGTAAAATCTGCCTTCCCTAGGCTTTCTCACAGTACCCAGGAAAGTCAGGTCTGCCGTCCTGATCCTCAGAGGACCAGTGGGACTAAACTAGAAGAAATCTTGGGGACACCCAATTTCTTCTTAGCTTAACCGTCCTCTTTTGGAAAGAGGACTCTGGGTCTCTGTCTTTTGTCTGGGGATGCCTGGAACAAAATAACAGACACCCTTAGCCTCTTCTCACTCGTCCACATGGGTGCCAAACAATCCCACATTCCTACATCCTTCACAACTTCTCCAAACTTGGCTTATAAGAAGCATAAAGCCAAAGCGTTTGGTTTTTCATTTCAATACAGCCTGGCCCCAATATAAATTAGATAATGACAACTGATGGCCCAAAAACGGCACCTTTGACTTTCAAATTCTCAGGGACCTTGACAATTTTATAACCACAAATAGCAAATGGCAAGTGGTTCTCTATATTCAGGCTTTCTTCTACCTTAGATCCCAACCCTCCCTATGTCAAGCTCGCACCCCTCATGAAATCCTTCTTCTTAAGGAAAACCCTCCCTGGGTCTCTCCTTCCTCCAAAACTCCCTCCTTGGAAACCCCTTTTGAACCTGCAGATGGATCTCCTCTGTACTCTTATTCCCCTGCATCTGCTCCTCGCCTGTTCAAACCTCCACCCCAGTGGCCCCTCCTGCCCCCAAGCCTTCAGTCCCAAATCCTGCTCCTCCTCCTTCTCCACCTGTTACCTGTTCAAAAACTACTCCAACCAGTCAATCTGCCATTCTCCCCCTCCGGGAAGCAGCTGGGGTTGAAGGCACTGCTTGCATTCATGTCCCTTTCTCCATGTTTGATTTGTCACAGATCAAACAGCATCTGGGATCTTTTTCTGAAAATCCCTCTCATTATCACTGGGAATTCCTACACATAACTCAATTCTTTAATTTAACTTGGCATGACATTTATGTAACTCTAACCTCCACCCTCACCCCGATAAGAGCACTCAACTTAATTAAAATGAATATCCAAGCTATGAGTATATTTAAAAGGCCTTTATGTTTTCCTCTTCATAAATCTTGTTTTCCTGGAAAAGGCTTTTTCCCAGTCAACTGAATTACTTTTCTCCACTCTGTCTTGCCACTCTTGGTGCATGTATGAAAGATCCTAAAATGACATCTGGTGGCCTGGGGCTCCTTGGGAAAACCAAAAAAGTGCCACAAATCCCATTCTGGGAAAAAATCTCTGTTTCCCTTATGGAACCCTGGAATTAGAGGTGAATAAGTACCTTTCAAAATCTGTCTTTGTCTTCCAGCTACACTTGTTTATTAGGCCATGGAAATTGTTTTCCTAGCCTTTGTTCTTAAAGGGCCTCACCCAAAGGCCAATAATCCAATTGGGAAATTAGAAAAAAAAATGTTATAACTACTGGATTTTCTTCTGGGTGTCTGTGTGGCTATACATGTGTTGTGTGCAATGTCTACTAAAAGAGCTCTAATTAATTGGCCTAATAAAAATCAGTGCTTAAATCAAATATTTTTACGGGAAAAGTAAAAGCTATGCAATCTTTCAGTTCATGAGACTTTACTACGTACTGGCACAGTAAGATCAGAAATGTCTTAAGAACTGCCTGCATACATTTTTGCTTTCATTTATTGATCAAGCAGTTTCATACTTATCTCTGCCAAATACTGTAAGGTGTCAAAATCTAGCATACAGGCTACAAAATTATAACTCAGCCCAGACAGAATAATCTTTGCTTGTGTAATTTTTTAATAAATGAAACATTAATATTGGTCTAATAAAGTTAGCTGCATCTTGAACTATTTAGTGAAATACCCTAACTTCTAATCTTGTGGCTTTAGGCAGTCTAGTCCACAGACATAAAGGAAGTTTGTTTTGGGAAAGGATTGTTACTATCTTTGTTTCAAAGCTACACTGTAAACTAAGTTAATACATAAAAATAGATAAGGCCTGGGGACATGTGAAATTAGCCATACCCCCTAGCTATGCAAATGATATTAAAGAAAAGATAATTTATATAAAAAAGTATCTTATATGGTAAATTCTTGTCCTAAGGTAAATTAACTGATTGTTTAAAGAGAGGGATGTTTACAACAAATCAGAAAGTCGAGGCATGTCAGAGATTGTCTGTGTAAGTTGTGAAAAATTTTATAAAAGGGAATTCATATAAGAAATGTTGTACAATTTAAAAGTGATTAAGCCTCCTGAATGCTTTATAAAATGCTACTATAACTCTTAGCTGTACAACCTGCCTGCTTCACAGCTAGAGAAGGCCCAGGCCACACAGAGTCAAATGCTGGAATAAGTCAGACCTTATCTGCACTTCTGTCCAGGTCCTCAGCTCTCCACCTGGTACATAATTAAAATCCCAAACTTACCAACAAAAGTAAAGGTTGCTAAAAGTTAACAGTGTAATATGTATTTAAGACTATTGAAAAAACATTTTACATATACTTTTAGTAAAAAGATTATAAGGAGGCATAGGAATGTGGATTTTTACCTAGATTAAAAGGTTAAAGAATTGTTTTAAGTTGAATAAAATAAAAAAGAAGGTTTACGCAAGTTTTGGAAGGTTAATTGTAAAGGAAATTCTGTGTGTAAACATATTGGCTAAAGTTGAGGGAGTATCATCCAGTTTTTCTGTAAACTGAGCATTAAAATAAAAGCACAACGGGTTTTTCTTAAAGCACTAACCTGCTCCTTAACAAAAATTATAAAGGGTTAAAAAGGGTCTATAAAAATCTTACCTTATGGTCAAACATTAAAATTGGGTAAATGTGTCTACCAGGTTTATTAAAAATTGAGTTTAACATTAATAGCACACTAATATAAAAGTAAAATTTGGCTTATTTGGTATAAAATCATATAGGAAGCATTGTCAAATCCAATGCTTGTTCGGCTTTCTTTGGGCTATGTTTGCATAAATAAGTTATTGGTATATGTTCCAATGTTATGGGAGACTCCTATAATTCTGATATATCTTAATGTAGGTTATCAGTAGTAATTATAATTGTTGTGTTAAAATTACTTTGTGCCACAGAGGTAACAGATTTCCTTGTCCATTGTGTCTTTAACGATGGCTACCCTAAAACTTTTGGTCCTCCATAAACAATTGTTGTCTTGTTTTGGTCCTCTTTAGAAGGTGGTTTTATAATCAGCTATAAGGCTCTAACAGGTGCTCTTAAATGCAGGTTTCTGATAACTTTGGAGATTGTGACATCAGAATAGAAGAAAAATGTTCAGGACTCTTGAATAGCTAAAACGTTCGTTAATGTCAAGCAGGACAGGAATTAACTGCATGAATGGAACTAACAGGGAACTGGAGTGATCTTTCTAACGTTTTGCTTAAAATATTGCTAATCCTTTGTTTTGCTTTTCAAAGTCAAAGTAACTTTTCTTTTGAGCTACTGACAGCTTTTAGCAATATAGTATACTCCCATGAACAAAATTTGAAGCATACTTGTTTCTCTCTACCTGATTTTCTTTAGAATTTGGAAACTATCTCTGAGTATTCTTAAGTTATGGCAATATAGTTATTTGCATAAGTGCAATAAGAATTTGTTTTCTTTTGTAACAGGGCACAGTTGGAAAAAGTGGTTATTTTACCAAGGCTTTGACTGGAATGGTGTGCTTTCCTTTAAGGAATCAAACTTGACTTATGAAGCCAATAAAGCCCTCAGAAAACTGGCCTCATATACTGTGTACACAGTTCCTGTACAGGGTTTCTGAACTGTGGTAAGTAAAGAAGGTCACTTTCTGACAGGCCAGGAACCCCAAGTTATCCTGGAACCTCAAGAGGAGAAACATCACCCAACTCATAGGTATCTGACGGTAAAAATCCATGACTGGGCTTGGGTTTAAAAAGGTCTTATCTCAGATTCCTTCTACGGAACAAAGTTTCATCAAAGCCAATTTAAAAGTCCTATTTAACAAATAATTCTTCTTACTGTGCTGTATGCAAATAATTAAACCAAGTATAATACAGCAAATCAGTCCTACCATGATGTGTCTTTTTTTTTTTTTTTTTTTTTTTGAGATGGAGTCTCACATTGTCGCTCAGGCTGGAGTGTAGTGGCACGATCTTGGCTCACTGCAACCTCCGCCTCCTGGGTTCAAGTGATTCTTCTGCCTTAGCCTCCCAAGTAGCTGGGACTACAGGCGCGTGCTATCACATCCAGCTATTTTTTTGTATTTTTAGTAGAGACGAGGTTTCACTGTGTTGGCCAGGATGGTCTCAAACGCCTGACCTCATGATCCACCCGCCTCAGTCTCTGAGATTACAGAGTGAGCTGGGATTGCAGGCATGAGCCACCACACCCGGCGATTTGTCTTTTACTAACGGTTACTTACAGAAAATTACACATGGACCTTTCCAAACAAGCGCCTCTGTCTCTCATTGGGTGAGGAATGTTGTTTCTATCTCAATCAATTGGGCCTAGTAAGAGACAAACTGCTGAAAAACTTAAAGAAAGGGCTAAAAAGCTAAGGGAATACCAAAATAACCAAACGGATTCTTGGTTTGGAAACAAAATCATAGCATGGGTGATCCCATTCCTGGGCCCTCTCCTAATAATATGCCTAGGACTAATGTTCTTACCCTGCCTAATTAACCTTTTTCAAAAATTTTTAAATGACAGGATTATGGCTATTTCACAGATAACTACCCAAAAACATCTACAGATGGCATTACTCCTACAGTCAATTTAAGACCAGAAAATTCTCCGTCCCCTCATCAGCAGGAAGTAGCCAGAAAGAACACGCCACCCCTTGTCCTTTTTATAACTACAGGGTCTGGAGTGACAGAGCAGGAACATCGCCATCTTGGACAAGCACTGCCATTCTAAAGATCCCCTTGATCAAAAACCACCTAAATACAAAGGGCATCAGCCTAATAGTTAAGGTCAGTAAGACCACAAACCACAAATGACATCTCCAACTAGAAACATTCCAACCCTAAGATAAACCCCTCCCCGATCAGAGACATGCCAGCCCCGAGATAACCTTCCCTCTGGCCAGAGACATGTCAGCCCCAAGATAACCTCCCCTCTGGCCAGAAATATTCCAACCCTGCAATAAACTTCTCCTCCACACAGAAACATTCCAAGCCTGTCATAAGCTCTCTCACCCTAAAACCCTTAAATACTCTTAGTCTGTAAGAGGGAGTGCTCCTGATCAAAAAAAAATCTGCCAGAAGCCCCTCTCAGGTTTATTCTCCAAAATAAGTCTGTCTTTGACTGTTGAGCTGCTTTTTGTGTTTCTTTCCTCTTTATTTAACTCTTACATTAGCAAGTTTTCTTTTGGAGCATTTTAATTTCTTCTGACTTCTTTAAACTCCAAAATATTTCCTTTAACCCCTCCTGCATTCCCTACCTCTCCTCATTTTTTCCCCATCTCTTCTCTCTTCTAGGGCTATAGTTCTACTGGTTTTCTTAACTGGTCTAACCCATAAATGTCCCACCCTACAGACTTTCTGTCTTCGCTTTTTAGGAGTCAGACCAGAGATGTGTCTAAAACAGACAGAGGGCAGGAGGTCTCTGACTCAATGCCAGCAGGAGGGAACATGTAGGTCAGAGGATAAAAGGGCAAGAAGAAATACATACAACCACAGACAAGGTTATTCACGTTTACTTTTTATTCTATTTAAGGTCTTGTATATTAAAAGATGTTACTTTTATTCTATTTAAGGTCCTGTATATTAAAAGATAAAGATGTGCATCAAATTTGGCTCACATAATATGCACCCACCTAAACATATTTAAAAGCTTATCCAATAAAAAGGAGCAGAAAGTTAAATGTGACTCACCGTCTCATCCTTGTTGGAAATCATCTGTGAGGCATGTTTCTCTTCCTCTTTTATCAACAATTTCTCATACAGGTCACTGACAATAAATGAAGGGTAATACCTATCCTTTAGGATCTCATAAACATCTCCCTGGATTTTGTAGAATACTTCAATACCTTTATTTCCTACAAGACACTGCTGAATTTCTTTGTAAAGTGATTTTTCCACAGATATTTCTTTGCTCTCCACAAAGAAATTCTGATAAATTTCACCAACTAATTGTGGAATTTCATTCTGAAAAGACAGGAAGATAAAGAAAAGTAAGACATATCTCTGAGAAAAATTATTTTTCTCTGAATTCTCTGCATTTGAAAGTCAGAAGAAAGACACTTAAGGTGCACCCTGGTATGTAGAATTTTGTGTCCATATTCAGGATCCAGGGGCAAATGTCAGATCCTAAAAAAAAAAAAAAAAAAAAAAAAAAACTGGTTCTTTAAATGAACATGTTAAACAGTCAACACCTGCAATTTCTTTTAACCACTGGAGGCGGGAAAAACAGAATAACAGTTCTCCTCCTGTAATAGATTCCTTTTCATAAATCTGAATTCCGCAAGAAAAAAATGTGTTAGCTAATATCAATTTAACTTTTTACCTAATATTACCCAATATAAGTAACTAGAAGTGCCATTTCTCATCCCAGAAAGAAGTCAATATAATAACTGTGTAACTCAGAAAAACACTCTTCAGAATGACTACTTCAGAATGATTATGTCCTCGTCAAGCTTATATTAGACAGCTTTGTCTTCAGCAATGAGCCTGGGTCATCACCAGCCTACTTCAGAAATGCAAAACCTCTCTTCAGATTAACATAATCTTTATAGTTCCTCTAAAGGCATTGCATTAACTCTAGGAATGTTATGCAAAGTTTTCGACAACAGTAAAGAGCAAAAGCATACAACTTAATGAACATAACTAATTTAACATACATCCCAGAATGTCCAAATCAATGTTGCTAGATCAAAAAAATAAGGCTATTTCAAGGAAGCTATATGCTCTTATTCCATTGAAAAATTTCAAATTCTCTTCCATAGTTTAGGAAAAACTTTTTAGATTGCTCTTTACAATATTCCTTTGAGAACAACCAGAAGTTATTTGTAGTCAAAACTGGTGATTAAAATGAGTAACAGAGTTAGCAAATACAATATTGGATAAAATTAGGTAATTTGGGGCTTGTAAATTAACAATAAAAGGCATTCCTAAGAAGATTTAAAGACTGGATTTAGTTCCTTAACAAATATAGTTTATGATTTACGATATATTTTAAACTGGCAGTCTATTCTAGCAACATTCATATGCGAATGAGTAATTCAATGTACAAAATGCTCTTGGTGTTTCCCCCTGCCTTCCCCAAAACCAAATCTTGTTCTGTTGCCCAGGCTGGAGTGATCTTGGCTCACTGCAACCTCTGCCTTCCTAGGTTCAAGCAATTCTCCTGCCTCAGCCTGCCAGGTGGCTGGGATTACAGGCGTGCACCACCATGCCTGGCTAACTTTTGTATTTTTAGTAGAGTCGGGGTTTCACCATGTTGGCCAGGCTGGTCTTGAACTCCTGACCTTGTGATCTGCCCACCTTGGCCTCCCAAAGTGCTGGGATTATAGGCGTGAGCCAACGCGTCCGGCCTCTTCGTACTTATTTTAATAAACCTCTCACAATAGTATATACTGATCACATATGTCACGTTATAGATATTGTGTATGTTTATAGACATATACATACATATACAGTTGTACCTTGGGATCTATGGAAGATAGGTTCTAAGATCTCCTGAAGATACCAAAATCCGAGGACATTCAAGTCCCTGATATAAAATGGTGCAGTGTTTTCACATATAACCATGTACATTCTCTCGTGTACTTTAAATCCTCTCTAGATTACTTATACCTAATAACATGTAAATGCTCCGTAAATGATTGTGATTTTGTAGTTTTAGGAAATAATGACAAGGAAAAGGGTCTGTACATATTCAGTACAGATGCAGTTTTTTCCCCCCAAATATTTTCAGTCCATGGTTGGTTGAGTCTACAGATATAGAACCCACAGATAAGGAAGGCTGACTGTATACATAAAGACTGTGTACACATAATTCTTAAATATATATTGCCAAATGCAAAGCACAATGCTGATTATTGGGATCTTCATTGCAAGATGTATGTGTACCCAAAAACATTTTTGTTTTCCTTTATTCATATTTAAATTGAAATAAAAGCTACGTGTGGTGGCTCATGTCTGTAATCCCAGTACTTTGGGAGGCCCACACAGACAGATCACCTGAAGTTAGGAGTTTGTGACTAGCCTGGCCAACATGGTAAAACCCTGTCTCTATTAAAAATACAAAAATTAGCTGGGTGAGGTAGCATGTGCCTGTAGTCCCAGCTACTTGGGAGTGTGAGGAAGGAGAATTGCTTGAATCTGGGAGGTGGAGGTTGCAATGAGCCGAGATGGCCCCACTGCACTCCAGCCTGGGTAAAAGACTGAGACTCCATCTCAAAAAAAAAAAAAAAAAAAAAAAAAAAATTGAAATAAAAGGCAAAGTATGAAACATGCACATTATGATATTATAAATGGCAAGATTATGAGACTGAAGTGTAGGTGAGGGGACCAAATTCATTATAATAGCAATGTGGATATGTATATGCCTTTTTATAATGTGTAAAAAAAAATACTCAAAACTAAATTCAGTCTCTTGGTACATTTATAAAACCTTTTTTCCCTTGACTACACATTCAAAAGCATCTTCTGCAAAAACATAATGTAATTTTATTTGCCATTATGGGCTAGAACACAATGTCAATATTGTATTTGGTTTAAAAGATTCTTTTAATGTATACTTATCTTGAGAAAAACAGATACACTGTCTCACATGCCAAGTTTACATCAGCTAGTGATTAATATTCCTTTCAGCCTACACATACTACCTTGTTAGCATTCTTTAAATGTTCCACAGATTCCCAAAAACTAATCAGAGCTCTCTTGTCCATCCTTTCCATGTACATTCCAAAGTGCTCTCTGTAGAAAGTATTGGCCAAGATATCTTCAAACTGAAGAATCTATGGAGAGAATTTAAGGACACGTTTTTAAAAATCAAATTTTAAACATCAGTTAGCTTTAACTTCCAATGGACTAATTTCTACAATTAGGGTAAAAATGCATTTTTTTAAAGGAATAAAGTAAAATTTTATTGTAGTAATTCACAACGTATTTAAGTAAACGCACAGGTTCGTTACATAAGCATGCGTGTGCCAGGGCGTTTTGCTGTATCTATTGACCAGTCCTCTAGGTTCTCTCCCCTTGTCCGCCCACCCCACAATAGGCCCTGGTGTGTGCTGTTCCCCTCCCTGTGTCCATGTGTTCTCATTGTTCAGCTCCCACTTATGAGTGAGAACGTGTGATTTTGGTTTTCTGTTCCTGTGTTAGTTTGCTGAGGATGATGGCTTCTGGCTTCATCCATGTCCCTGCAAAGGACATGATCTCACTCCTTTTTATGGCTGCGTAGTATTCTGTGGTATATATGTACCACATTTTCTTTATCTAGTCTATCACTGATGGGCATTTGGGCTGCTTCCATGACTTTGCTATTGTAAATAGTGCTGTAATAAACATGTATGTGCATGTGTCTTTATAGCAGAACGATCTATATTCCCTTGTGTACATACGCAGTAATGGTATTGCTGGGTCAAATGGTATTTCTGGTTCTAGATCCTCAAGGAACTGTCATACTGTCTTCCAAAATGGTTGAAGTAATTTACATTCCCACCAACAGTGTAAAAGTGTTCCTATTTCTCCACAGCCTCGTCAGCATCTGTTGTTTCTCGACTTTTTAATAATTGCCATTCTGACTGGTGTAAGATGGTATCTCATTGTGGTTTTGATTTACATATCTCTAACAATCAGTGATGTTGAGCTGAAAACATGCATTTTTTAAAGTCAGAGTGGATGTAACATAGTACTGGTAAACTGAAATATCTCTTACTACATTTTAAATGGAATAAAGCTTACTGAATATTCGAAATGCACATACTGAAAAAATAGCAATTTCCTATTACCCATTCACTCATTCAACAAAGATTTATTTGGCATTGCAAATAAGAAAGTGTCCGAGACAGGTCTCCATCAGTTTAGAAGTTTATTTTGCCAAGATTAAGGACATGTCTGGAAGAAATAAACATGGAGTCACAGAAAGTCTGTGGTCTGTGCCTTTCTCCAAAGATGACTTTGAGTGCTTCAATATTTAAAGGGGAAAAGTGGGCTGGAGGGGAAAGGAGAGTATGGTAATCCACACGTTCCAAGCAAAAAGGAGCAGGCAGGGCAATAGTCAATTGCGTAATCCTCTGACGCTCAGTAAATCGGCACTTTACACAAGATAAGATGAACACAGAGTAGCTACCTGTGGAGATATCAAACCTTCTATCTGTAGCTTCTGCTTAGGAACAAAAGGAAAAGCAGCTTCCTGCATGACTCAGCTTTCAGCTTAATTTTTTTCATATCCTTTGCCCACTTTTTGGTGGGGTTGTTTTTTTCTTGTAAGTTTGTTTAAGTTCTTTGTAGATTCTGGATATTAGACCTTTATCAGATGGGCAGATTGCAAAAATTTTCTCCCATTCTATAGGCTGCCGGGGCAGGCATTTTCTAACAGCTCCTAGTAACTAACTTAAGGACATGGATATCCCTTGCTACAGACCATTAATAATTCATTTCTATAAATATTTCAGACCAATAATATTTAGTTAGTTTACTAGCTGTGGAACACTAGAACATGTGTCTTTATGTAAAGTCTACCAGTGAAGCATTTTGAAGCACAAAATCCTAACTGTACATGCTCCAAAGGAGTTTAAAGGAACCCGTATCAATTTGGCTAGGGAAGATGGGCCAACAATTCCAGCATCAACAGAAAGGGCCAGGAAACCCTTTCACACTCAAGTCAAGTTCTGGGCTGCATTCGACAGTGTTCATTTTGGATTGGCCTTGGATCAAATAAGGAAAATGATACGCAGATTGGCATAAGGATCTGCCATTTATTGCTGCTGATTTCCAAACTCCATGTACTCCTATTTCCATTTCCTCTTCAACCCTATGTTAACTCTTCCTTCTATCTTTCCATTTTGGGGCCACTGGTGGTTGCAAAAAAAATAAGGCAACACAGACTTTTTGTTTTCAAAACAAAGCAAGACAGGAAGGCAACACTGTGAAGTTAAAGTTGCTCAGGCTTTGGAAGTAGATATACTGAGGTTTGAATCCTGACTCCACTACTTTCCAGTTCTGTGAGCTCTATGTTACTCCATCACTCTGAGTCTCAGTTTTTTCACCCATAAAATGTGAATGATACCACCTACTTTCCAGGTTGTTCTGAGACTTACTAATAATAACTGTTCTGAACCAACAAAGACAACAACAAAAACTAATCAGGAAGAGCCTGAACCAGGAGAAAGAGAAGGCAAAATAATAAGTGCCAAAAATCAGAATAGTTAAGAGGTCACTTTCTAGTTATATAAATATGGATAAAAGGATTAGCAGTGATTCTCAACTGGGATCCAAAGAGAAATTACAAAGGACACAAAAAAGTTTTGTGGGTGATGGATATGTTTATTATCTTGATTGTGGCAATGGTTTAATTGAATATATGTGTATGTCAAAACTTACCAAATTGTACACTTTAAATATGAGCAGTACACTGCATGTCACCATACCTTAATTAAGCTGTTTTAAAAACAAATATTCCATTAAGCCTTAATAATAGCATTGCAAAGAAACGAAGTAGACAATGATTATACTAAGGACCCACTGTCAGGAGAACATATACTGACATTATCTTTGTGAGTTACAGATTGCTGGATCTGATTTCCCAGTATTTTTGTTAAGGACTTTTCTGTCTAGGGTCATGAGGGACACCATTCTGTAGTTTTTTTCCTCTGGTTTGGTATCAGTTACGCTAGCCTCCTCCTAGGATGAGATGAAGTGCTCCCTTCTCCGTTTTTTGAAAGAATATGGTTAAGATTGGTATTATCTCTTCCTTACTTGTTTTATAGAATTTACCAGTGAGGCCGGGCACAGTGGCTCATGCCTGTAATCTGAGCACTTTGGAAGGCCAAAGAGGGCGGATCACCTGAGGTCAGAAGATGGAGACCAGCCTGGCCACCACAGTGAAGCCCTGTCTCTACTAAAAATACAAACGTCAGCTGGGTATGGTGCTGCACGCCTGTAATTCCAGCTATTCAGGAGGCTGAGGGAGGAGAATCGCTTGAATCTGGGAGGCAGAGGGTGCAGTGAGCTGAGATCGCACCACTGGCACTCCAGCCTGGGCAACAGAGGAAGACTCCATCTCAAAAAAAAAGAAAAAGAAAAAAGAAAATCACCAGTGAAATGATCTGAGTCTGGAGTTTTGTGAGAAGCTTTTAAATTATTATCATATTCTTCAATAAACTGTGGGTTATTCTGAGTTTCTATTTCTTTTTGTCTTTTTTTTTTTTTTTTTTTTTGAGATGGAGTCTCACTGTCACTCAGGCTGGAGTGCAATGGCGTGATCTCGGCTCACTGCAACCTCCACCTCCTGGGTTCAAGTGAATCTCCTGCTTCAGCCTCCTGAGAAGCTGGGATTACAGACGCCCACCACCATGCCCGGCTAATTTTTGTACTTTTAGTAGACACAGGGTTTCACCAAGTTGGCCAGGATGGTCTCGATTTCTTGACCTCAAGATCCACCCACCTCAGCCCCCAAAGTGTTGGGATTCCAGGCGTGAACCACTGCGTCCGGCCTCTATTTCTTTTTGAATCAGTTTTGGTAATTTGTGTCTTCCAGGGAATTTGTCTATTTCATTTAAATTGTCAAATTTATTGGCTTGAAGTTGTTCACATTATTCCCTTAGCATCCTTTGAATGTATGTGGCATCTGTAGTGATGTCCTATTTCATTTCTAATATTTGTAATTCACATCTTCTGGCTTTCCTTCCTTCTAGTTATTTTGGTTTTTATTTATAGCTTCTTTAAAAAATTTTTTTAAAGTTTTCTTTTTTTTTTGGTAGAGAGGGGAGTCTTGTTATGTTGCCCAGGCTGGTCTCTAACTCCTGGCCTCAAGCAATCCTCCTGTCTTCGCCTGCCACAGTGCTGGGATTACAGGCATGAGCCCCCTCACTGGGCCAATTCATAGCTTCTTAGAAGATTAGATCACTGATTTCATACCCTTCTTCTCTTCTGCTGTAAGCATTAAAAAGTACAGTTGACCCTTGAGCAACATGAGTTTGAGCTGCACAGGTCCACTTGTACAAGATTTTCTTCCACATCTGCCGCCCCGAGACAGCAAGACTAACCCCTCTTCTTCCTCCTCCTCTGCCTAGACAATGTGAAGATGATGCGGATGAAAATCCCTGTGATGATCCACTTCCAGTGAGTAGTAAAAATAACTTCTCTTCCTTATGATTTTCTTAGTAACATTTTCATTTTCTTCATAGCCTACTTTATTGTAACAGTACAGTATATAATACATATACAAGATCTGTGTTAACTGACTGTTATTGGTAAGGCTTCCGGTTAATAGTAGGATATGGGTAAACTTTTGGAGACTCTATAGTTATATGTGAATTTTTGCTCAGAGGAGGGTCAGCACTCCTAACCCCCACATTGTTCAAGGCCAACTGTAAATAATTCCTCTAAGTGCTGCTTTAACTGCACAATATATCCCACAATATATATATCATAATATATCCCACAAATAATTGATATATTGCATATTCACTCCATTGAAAATAGTTTCTAATTTTCCTTAGAATTTCTTCTTTGATGAAAGCCTTATTTAGATACGCTACTAATATTTCCAAATATTTGGGAATTTTCCACATCTTCCTATTACTGATATTACTGAGGGGGAATGTTAACATTTCCAACTGTACTTGTGAAATTTTTTCTCATTTTTGTCAGGTTTTGCTTCATGTACACTCTCAAGGTCTCCCTACTGATTAAGAACATCTGATTATTATATCTTCCTAATGAACTGACTCCTTTATCATAATGAAATGTTCTTCATCTCTGGTTCTACTCCTTGTTCTGAAGTCTGACATTCACAATAGCTACTCTAGAGTTCTTCTGCTTAGTATTCACATGTCTTCTTCCCTCTTACTTCCAACCTATCTGTGCCTTTAGGTTTAGTTTCTTGTAAGCAACATATAACTGTCTTGCCTTTTTAAAAATTCACTCTGAATCTTTATTTTAATTGGAGGATTAACCTGATTTGGAAGTCGAAATTCTGAAATAAAGTTAATGGTAATTCTTCTGGATCAGATATGATGAGGTCATAGCAAAAGTTTTCTTCCCACTCATGAAGACATCAGAATGGCCCCAAACTAACCAAAGTCTTACCTTTCAAATAGCAAATGACTATAACTATTGGAATTCTGTCTCATCTTAGCCTTCCATCCTGAAGATTAGAGGAAATGATTTTACTCTGAGGATGAATTACTGCAACAGAAATGAGTTTCTCTTTTCCTGAATGTCTGGAAAGAACGAATCAAAAATGGATCTGGCACTCTGGATTAAGTCTACTTCTAGTAGACACTGCCGGACAGACAACCTGCACTGAAATCACATTTAATTCTCCTAAAACGAGTTTCCATTATCTTTCTTGAGATCTTCCTGTACCACACATCTAAAAGCGTATCATCTTTTGACTAGGTAGCAAGCCATTATGCACTTCTCCTAGGTATTTATCTCATATTTCTACTGGATCACTTACCTTTTTATTTTATAATTACATGGGACTCTTTGAGAGCAGGGATTCTGTCTTATTTATTTTTAATCCTAGTACCTAGCACTGTAACTGAGGTATTGTGGGCCCTCAATAAACGTCTGTTGAATGAATGAATGGGACATAAGACAAAGATCTCATCTATGATAAATGTGGCTAGAAATTAATCTAAGAGCCCCAAAACAAAAAGCTAATAAGGAGGAGGAAGGGAGCAACATTCAACCTGTCAAATCTATCATCTCTCTGATTCACCAAAATGTTACGTTTCCATCTAGAACACAGAGCCAGTATCTCAAAAAATTTTATTTTATTTTATTTTGCTAATAGCAAAATCAACAGACTTCCTGTGGCTAGAGGATCTCTCTATAAAAACAAGAGCTCCTTGGAGCTGCACTCGCACCACTTGTGTAAGGTGCTGCAGAACTTCGGCCTGCAAGTGGGCTGGCCCCTGCCTGCAGAGGCCTCGCACCACTCTGTGTAAGACACTGCAGAACCCTGCCCAAAAGTGGGCTGGCCCTGCCTGCAGAGGCCTCGCACCACTTGTGTAAGACGCTGACCAACCCGGACGGCGTGGGCTGGCCCTGCCTGCAGAGGCTCTCGCACCACTTGTGTAAGATGCTGCAGAACCCTGGCCCGTGCGGGGCTGGCCCTGCCCGCAGAGGCTCTAGCCGAGACTGGCCAGAAACAAGAAGAAAGCCAAGGCTTATCAGCGGAATAGGGAGGCAGGGGAACATCACAGATGAGTAGCTGAAGTAGAACCGAGAGCTACACAGGAAAGAATCAAGAGACTGAAAACCACAACAAGTGAGGTTAGAGGCTGTGGTGTGAGTAACATTACACCAATGTTGGCCTCTCTGTAGCTAAAGGACACACGACAGGAGAGGAGTCTGGCATCTGCTTTGAGGTCCTGTTCTTTCCATGGCACAGCTAAGCTCCTGGGCGGGTCATGGGGCTGCTTCCTTCTATCTTAGCATGCTCCAGGTCTTGGAAGACAAGTCTGGTCCTTCAGAGTCAGGACAGGCACTGAGGTAGGGCTAAAACACTTCCCTGAGCTCCGTGATTTGGTTGGTATTGACAGACAGCCTGAAGTCTGACAGGACAAAAACCGTCAGAGAGATGGTATGTTTCAGTGAGAAAGCACTCAGATTTGCAAACCAACCAGATCTGGGCTTTTATCTAGTTCTACCTTTTCCTATCTATGTGGTTTTAGGTAAGATACGTAAATTCACCATTTCATCACCTGAAAAATGAAGATATCAAGTAGAAATTTCATAATATTGTGGCAAGAGTTAAGTAAAATAATTGGAAGATGCCTCCTACTTCATAGGTGGTTATTTCTCAACAACTGATAATGGGAAACTTGACTGGACTCTTGTAAATATAAATATGCTCTTCTGGGTCCTCTGGGCAGGACAAAGGGGAGGTGGAAAAATATACACACATGCGCACACACACGCACACACCCGATGCCTATCTGTCATACCTGTTACCACCCACAGAAGTCAAGGACACCAAGGAATATAGCTCCTTGACTCATAAAGCAAATATGTAAGTGTGTAGTTATGGCACACATGTCTAAGTTCAATACTAAAAAGGTGAAAGTCTTTATATGTAGTTCTATCAGCATTTATAATAAACTTGGTAGGGTCAAAACAAGAAACTATAAAGTTCTACCTTCTGGCTTTGAGGCCCTTCCCCCTCCTCCAGGGCCCCATCCTCTTGCTGGTCATAGGCAGGGCCTCCTAGGATTCGGATTCTCTTCTCACACTGCTTCTTTGCCACAGTCAGTTGGTTGATGTACCTCTTCATGTTCCTGGCCCTCAGGAGATCAGCTTTCATTGCCGCAGTTTCTTTACCTTGAATAGGAGTGAGGAACAGTACCTGGTCAGAGGACAAGGCATGAAAGGACAGAGCGATTCAGAACCAGATCGGTGTCTGCTGTGGGCATTCTGAACCAAGTGGATACTAAACAAAATAACAGAACAGAATCCACAATAAATACATACACACACTCCCAAATACAAATGCCAACCATTTCTAAATCTAATTTCCAAATATACCACTGACAAATCTCACCCAAGGGTAAAACATTTTTTTTAAAAAACCTCGGTACAAATGCACTCACACATCTGTGTGTGGATTCTTTAACATATTTATATGAATGTGTACGTACAAACACTCATTCATAAGCATGTACTGAGTGCTAGTTATGTGTCAAGACACTTGCTAGGCTTTTGAGATTGAAGACCAATTGTTGGCCCTCATGGACCTTTCAGAGTCTAGCAAGTAAGAAATCCAAAGAGAGGAATCCACGCACCTATAACACAGGCTATGAAGAAAATATGCAGATACCATGAACTGTTTAACAGAAGATTCTAACTCAGGCTTCTTTGAGGAAATTAAATTTAAACAAACATGAATAATCAGTAGAGTATGGCAGACAGAAAGAATAGCGAATGTGAAAGTGAGAAATAGGCAGGAAAGAGAACAGAGCTTTCGAGGAACTGAAAGAAGGCCGTTAGAGCAGGTGCAAAAGGAGCCAGAAGATCCAAAATAACTCTGATGCTGGCAGGAGCCACGAGGTGCACAGCCTTTCAGGCCAGAGAAAGGACTTTGATCTCTAGCCCAAGAGTACTGAGAAGCCTTAATGGGTTTTAAGCAGGAGTGTGCCATAAATGGATTTGTATCTTTAACGATTACACAGGAAGCAGGATAAAAGATAGGTTGGAAGAAGAAAGACTGCTAGGAGGAGGACAAGCTGGAAGACCATTGCCGTCCAACTGAGGAGGGAGATAATGATGGCCTACACCAGGGTTACGGCAGGCCAGTAGAGAGGACAAGAGGATGTCAGGACCCAGTGACTGGCTGGGCAGGGTAGAGGGCAGGTTGCTGAGAAATTAAAAGGTATCAAATATGGCTCCTAGGTTTCCAACATGAGCAGCCAGGGGGATGGTGGGGCCAAGTACTAAGCTAGAAACACTGGAGAAAAAGGTTTGTGGAAGATGCTAACGCAACTCTGGACAATGTGGCAGGTGGTATTTTTCAAAAACGCCTGCAATGTCTTCCATCTCACATGCTCTTTTTACAATGTCCCTCTAACAATCTCCCTCTGGCAAGTAGAATATATGTTTCCTTTTGTTGAATCTGGTTGGGGTCATGATTATGATGGAAGGGATGCTATGACTTCCAAGACGAGATCATAAAAGACCAAGGACTTGGAGCTCTGGGTCACTATGTGTGGCTCACCTGTCCTGAGGCTTCCATGCTTTGAGGAAGCCTCAACCATCAGTCCTTGGAGAGATCTATATAGAGAGGAACCAGGGCTCCCTGGACCACAGCTCTGGCTGAGATCTCAAGCTCATATTCAGAACCAATGAGGCACCGTGTGAGCACACCATCCTGAAAGTAAACTGTCCCACCCCAGTCAAGCCACTCCAGCTGACGTCACGTGATACAGTCATTACTTCCAAACCCTGCCCAGATTGCAGCTTCATGAGCAAAATAAGTGACTGTTGTTAAAGACACTATGTTTTAGGGTAGTTTGTTACACAGTAAAAGACAACCAAACAGGCAAAATGAGTCTGCGGGCTTCTGAGTACCTAAGTGGAGAGACAAGGTCTAGAGTTCAGAAACATTCAGCTTTGGGACAGTAAATGACATCATGGGAGTGTGTGAGACAACCCAGGAGGAAACAAATAATCCTAGACACAACTGAGATACACCTTACCCTTAAGAGTAAGGGGAAAGAGAAGCTGACAAGGGAGATTGTAAATATATCCTCATAAAAGTAGGTGTTTATCTCTTTATACACTGCTATATCCCCAGCACCTACAACAGTGCCTGGCAGCACAGGAGATACTCATTAATCAGAAGTTGAATGGATCAATGAACTCTCAAATGCTACATTTTGCTAATATGTATCAGGTATTGTGTTATTTCTAGAATTTGGGGCTGAGGAGGAAAGAAAGAGGGTGAGCATCCTCAACTCCTACTCTTCAAGGACTCCCATCTGGCTTCTAACCCTCCCTCCACCAAATCTGCTGTTGCCAAGATCACTAGGGACCCCCAGGTCAAATCCAGTGGAGAGCTTTCAGAAGAGTCTGCAATCAGAGTTAGGTTAGAATCCTGGCTCTGTTACTTACAAGTTATGCCACCTCAAGCAAATATTTTTTTAAATTTAAAACCAGTAACAATGGTTTGTTTCCTTAAGTTGACATATCATTTAAAGCAAAAGCAAAATACTCATACAAGATTAATTTTTAAAAAAATGACTAAACATTGAGCACTACACCTTGCGGAGAACAGGCTGGCTGTGTATATATACCTAAAGGCAAGGGCTGGGGTGAGGGAAGGATGTTTTTGTTTTAAGTGAGACAGAATTGAGCTGGTTTTAATGCTGATGAGAAGAAATCAGTAAAAAGTAAAGAGAGGTGTGGCCAGGCATGGTGGCTCTCACCTGTAATCCCAGCACTTTGGGAGGCTGAGGCAGCAGGGTCACTTGAGGGCAGGTGCTTGGGACCAGCCTGGGCAAAATAACAAAACCCCATCTCCACAAAAAGTTTTTAAAAAACTTAGCTAGGTGTGGCAGTGCATGTCTGTAGTCTCAGATACTCAGGAGGCTGAGGAGGGAGGTTCACTTGAGTCCAGGAATTTGAGGCTGCAGTGAGTGATGATCCTGTACTCCAGCTTGAGCAGCAGAGCAAAATAAATAAATAAATAGAAGTTGAGAAAGGTGACAGACAAGGAATGGTATCCAGAAGACAGGTGAAGAGATCAGAGACCAGCTTTGGAGAAAGGCCACCTCCTCCCCTGCAGTAACATGGAAGGCAGAGCAGGTGGACATTGGATATGAGGAAGTCTGCAGACACGGCTAGATGCCAGAGCAGTTCCCTTCATACGGATTTAGTTTTGTGCAAGTAGAGAGCAAGGTCGTCTGTGTGGAGTGAGGGGGTGAGACTGAGTGATCAGAGGCCTGAGGAAAGGGGGCAAGTGTGGAATCTCCCATGCAAAGCAGAGGCGCTCAGCAGGACTGCCAGGAACGCTCAGGGCCCAGAGGACCGCTAGAGAAACAGAATGTTTCTCCCTAGGCATGGTAACTACATATCTGGGCAGGTGAAAGCATCCTCTCTGGAGGTGAGTCAGCACATACCTCGCCTAGATTTGAAACTACCAATGATAAAAGAGCATTTGCGTTTTGTCTCTTGGTTTCCCTGAGAGCAGTCTAAGTAATGGTTTGCACATCCTCCCAGCTGGAGACCTCCATCCGGTTCCCTAGGATGGTCATTACCTCTCTCAAGTCCCACTTAGTCAAATGTGCAAATGCATAACATAGTACTCAGGGAGGCTGCACAAATTAGCTGAAAAAACTTAAGACACGGTACCATAAAACAGTTTTATCAGAAGCAGCTTTTCTTGTACTGAACACAAAGGGCCACAGGCAGGCCTCAGGTTAATACATGGCCTTGTTCAAGGTGATCTGTCAGGTATTATCAGACATCTTTTCATCCCCTTTTCATTTACTTCAATAATGGTTTCTGAACTTGTGTTATGCTTGGCCAACAGACAGGACCTGCCTAAATACTCACTAATTTAGCATTTATCTCAACAGGAAAAAAATAGTATTTCAGAGACTCCTTTGTGGGAGGATGAAGGTAAATGTAGTTTGCCCCAAAATTAGTCTATTGCAAAGTAAGTTGTTTCGTGGGTGTATCCAAGGAAATACATGCTTGGAAGACTTAATTTTTCAGCAAAACTTCACTTTTTAAATATATACCCTTAAACTTCATAGTTTGTATATAATGTTTAAGTTACTCTAAAAATCCCGGGGCTCAAGTTGCCTCTTATTTATAAAACAAACCTAGACCTCAATTTTAATTTGGGATTAAAACATGTTAATAAAGAGAGAGAGAGAGAGAGAGAGATACAGGAGGAAACTGCCACCCATTTATCAACCTCACATTCTTTTACCCAAAGCTTAAAAAGCCTCTCTAAAAGGACAAAACCCAGAAGAAAATTCCAAAGACAAGTAAGAAAGAGAAAAACCTTTCCCTAAAACCCAGCTGCAAGGCTGGGAAGAATGTTCTGGTGCTCTGCTTGAATGTGGCTTGCTCACGGGAATGCGCTCTGTTTGCTGATGGGCAACACAATGCCATTGTCTCATCACAAAGCTTGTAGCTAACAAATGCAACAGCAGCTTGTTGCTTAGACGGTTCTGTTTATTTTTGCCACATTCAGAGCCAAAGGACTAACGTGGAGCTCATGCATCCCATGCTGCTGGCATGCCAAAATCCTTGTAAATCCAGTGATGCAGATGAATACATTTCTTTGTGGCCTTAAAGCCCATTCATCCAAGAAATATTCACGTCAAGAAAAGTATAGGCGAGCGGGTGTGTGACAACACCCTGTGACCCAGCTCACGCCAGTGTTATGTGGCTGTTTCTCTGTAAAGTCTTAAGTAGTAACACTGTGCATTGTTAGAAACTGGGTTAATCACACAACATTTAATCCAGCTTTAAAAAGAAGTGGCCAGCGAAACACCGGATGGCAGTGGGTCTTTAAACTGGTGCCAAGATGAACACACACATGATGTTAGGTTGGTGCAAAAGCAATCACGGGCTCCGCCATTACTTTTAATGGCAAAAAACGCGATTACTTTTGCACTAACCTGTAATATTCCAAAGCAATTAGTTCAAACATTTACTGTTTTTCCTTCTAGATAGTCTAGGTTCTACCGAGATCAGAGCAAAAGGAAATGGGTGAATTTGGGTTCATTTAATGAAAAAGACATTTAGATTAGACATTAGATAAACTCTTTTGGCTACAAAGACATTACAACAGACTTATGAATAACATCACAGAAATGCTTTTCGCTATAAATCCCCTGCCCATGATATAATTCTTCCTTAAGCAAGTGAAGTGGCTTGCAGTAAAACAAAGACACCAACATCTAACAAGTGTTAGATGCGATTTCTAATAAGGCAGCAGACAGCAAAGTAACTTGAAGTGCAAACTGATGACTCCAGAAATAGTACAACTGGATTAAAATGGCACCACTGTGGTTTTCAGGTATCAAAAAAGGAAAACACCAACAGTAGAATATTTTCCTTCCCTCATAACATGCTATCATGTTCCAGGGCATATCATAATGGCAGCATCCTCAGCAGACTCACTGAGGGATTGAATGGATAATACAGGGCAGAGTTTCTAACCTCGGCACTACTGACATTTTGGGCAGGATAGTTCTTAGCTGTGGGGGGCTAACCTGTGTATTGCAGGATGTTTAACAGCATCCCTGGCCCCTACCACTAGATGCCAGTAGCATCCCTTCCCCCAGAGATGACAACCAAAAATGTCTCCAGACTACTGTCATGTGTCCCCTGGGGAGCAAAACTGCCACCTCCTACCCTCCACCTGGCCCCACTTAGTAGTGCTGATACAGAGGTACAGCCTGCTGCTCTAACAAGGAGGTTAGAGCAAACAGAGGACAAGGCCACACCCTCCTTCCCCTTCCCTCTCTCCTCAACATGGGCTCTCTTCTCTCCTCTGCCCAGGATGCTCAGGTCTCCCCGTGAAATGCAGGCAATTGAGGTGTGGAACAGAGACTTCCTCCGTAGAAAATGTTGGTTCTCCAATCCTCAACTGTATGTGCACTGACAGATTAACCTGCTTTTGAATCTTTCTTGTACATTCAAATAAAAGTTTTAGGCTGGATGTGGTGGCTCATGCCTGTAATACCAGCACTGTGCAGGGCTGAAGTGGGAGGATGGCTTGAGGACAGGAGTTTAAAACCTGCCTGGGCAACACAGCAAGACTCTGTCTCTCTAAAAAAAAAAAAAATTAGGCCAGATGTGGTGGCTCATGCCTGTAATCCCAGCACTTCGGGAGGCCGAGGTGGGCAGATCACCTGAGGTCGGGTGTTGGAGACCAGCCTGACCAACATGGAGAAACCCCTTCTCTACTAAAAATACAAAATTAGCCAGGCGTGGTGGTGCATGCCTGTAATTCCAGCTACTCAGGAGGCTGAGGTGGGAGAATAGCTTGAACCTGGGAGGCGGAGGTTGCAGTGAGCCGAGATCGCGCCACTGCACTCCAGTCTGGGCGACAACAGCAAAATTCCATCTCAAAAAAAAAAAAGGTTAAAAATTAGCCAGGCTTGGTGGCACGCACCTGTAGTCCTAGCTACTCAGGAGGCTGAGGCAGAAGGATCACTTGAGCCCAGGAGGCTGAGGCTGCAGTGAGCCGTGATCACTAAAGCCAGGAGTTTGAAGTCACAGTGAGCTATGATCACATCTCTATGTTCCAGCCTGGGCGACGGAGTGAGACTATGTCTCTAAAATATAAATAAGTAAATAGAAGTTTTACTAAATCCTCTTGACAGAAGGGTTCAAGAAACAGGTACATATTTACTTAGGGACTAGTTAAGATTCGAAGTGAGAAATGGTACTTGACCTCTTAACACAAAGCTGGCAGCAATTCTCAGTAGTTACCAATCATCACAAACTTCTTCAAAATTATCTAGAAATCACCTCAATAGTTGCTAAGGAACTCAAAAAAATATTTGCCTTACTTTTCCACCTGAGGCTGGTATGTCCTTTTTTGAAAGAACAAATGGGCTTCTCTTATCACACTAAACACCTGAGATTTCATAGTCTAACGTGTCACTCCGCTTCAGTGGAGAGTATATTTGAGGAATAGCAGAAATCGTACAGGAGTTGATGGCGGAACCACTCACTTTATGATGGAGAAGAGTACAGAGACATACGGACTTTGTGCAGCCCGACCAGGGTGTGCCCACTGCGTGCCCTGCCTTGCCTTCCTTTAATGTCTCGGTGCTGGAACTCCTAGCACTCCCGTTGGTTTAAGGCCCTCCAACAGGCTTGCAATATGTTTTTAAAGGAATAATATATCAATTAAACCCACATATAAAATTACAAGCAGAACCCTGTTCCCAAATCGGCACTGTGAGTTGAGCAGATTTGAGAACTCAGATCTGACCCCATACAATGTTTGTTGTGAGCAGGAGCCCAGGATGAAACTCAGGAGACTTGGGCTCAAGTTCTTGATTTGTGTCGGATTCGTGTGTGACTAACTAGTTCTATTCAAACCAGGTAAGTTGTTTAACATCCCTGGATGTCGGCTTTATTTGTATAAAATGCAGGTGTTAGAGTGTATGAGGACTGACGTTCTCCTGGGGGAGAGAGGGCGAATAGAGTTGGTTATAAACTCATGAGACTATAGTGAGCACAACGGAAGTGCCCGAGCCCGTAGTCCTTCAGGCAGGGAATGGGTGGGGACCAGGTGATGACAGTGGGGAAGGGACAGCAGGCACTGGAGGTAGTGCTGGAGGTTCAAGGACTGGGCAGGGAGGAACCCTTGCAACAGCCCTTGGGGCAATGGCAGGGAAACAGCCTGAGAGCTGGTCGTAGTCCACTCAGTCGGCTCTAACAGAACACCACAGACTGTGTGGCATATGAACAACAGACATTTACTCCGCACAGCTCTGGAGGCTGGAAGTCCACGAGAAGGTGCTGGCAGAGTCGGCGTCCCCGCACCACATCCTCACATGGCGAAAGGTGCAAGGCAGTCTCTGAGGCCTCTTTCATAAGGGCACTGCAAGGAAAAACCAACCCCAACTGCATTTTTCCTTTGCTCTCACACCACAACAATCAATACCAAAGACTTCTGTGACCAAACGTGTGGAGGTTTTCTCCCCAAACCCCAAGCTAGTGCTGGGTGTCCTCTAATTCAATTCCGGTGTTCTCCATTTAAAGACAGTGTCAGATTCCGCAGGCAGATGGTTCAGTCCACAAGACTGCCCTGCTACAAGGCACTAGTTGCAAGTCTAGACCTCCAGAACTTCTGATCAACCAGCTTCAGGTCAGGGTTCCCACAGCCCCCTCTTTGAGTTTGATTAATTCATTACCACAGCTCACAGAACTCAGGGAAACTCTTACTTGCATTTACCAGTTTATTATAAAAAGTCTGATGTAATCCCAGCACTTTGGGAGGACGAGGCAGGTGGATCACCTGAGGTCTGGAGTTTTAGACCAGTCTAACCAACACAGTGAAACCCTGTCTCTACTAAAAAAAAAAAAGAAAAAAAATACACAAATTAGCTGGGTGTGGTGATGGGCACCTGTAATTCCAGCTACCCGGGATTACAGAAGAATCGCTGGAACCCAGGAGGCAGAGTTTGCAGTGAGCCAAGATCATACTGATGGACTCCAGCCTGGGTGACAGAGCAAGACTCCGTCTCAAAAAATAAAAATAAAAAAGTGTGACTAAGGGCCAGGCATGGTGGCTCACGCCTGTAATCCCAGCACTTTGGAAGGCTGAGGCGGGCAGATCACTTGATGTCAGGAGTTTGAGATCAGTCTGGGCAACATAGTGAAACCCTGTCTCTACTAAAACTACAAAAATTAGCCAAGCATGGTGGTACATGCCTGTGGTCCCAGCTACTCAGGAGTCTGAGGCACAAGAATCATTTGAACCCAGGAGGTTGCAGTGAGCCTAGATCGTGCCACTGCACTCCAGCCTGGGCAACAGAGCGAGACTCCGTCTCAAAAAAGAAAAAAAAAGTAATAAAAAGTCTGACTAAGGATACAGATGAAGAGACACACAATGCAGGCGTCTGTAATCCCAGCTACTCAGAAGAATAGGGCAGGAGAATCACTGGAACCTGGAAGGCAGAGGTTGTTGCAGTGTGCTGAGATTGCACCACTGCACTCCAGCATGGGCAACAGAGAGAGACTCTGTTTCCAAAAAAAAAAAAGGTTGACTAAGGATACAGATGAAGAGATGCACAAGGCAAGGTATGGGGGAAGGGGCGCAGAGCTTCCATGACCTTGCTGGGTGTGTCACCCTCCGGGAACCTCCTTGAACACGGTCATTAGGCCTTTTATGGAGGCTTCGGTGGATAGGCATGACTGAAGACAACTGTGTTGAAATGTGATTGGACAAAAGGGGTGTGATCTAATACTAACAGACTGAGGGGGACACCCAGCAAGGCCCACCTGTTTAGATTCTTCTTGGCCTCTTCTGTGTAGCATTTCTTCTTTCGCGGTATGGGGCAGGACCCTCTTTGGAATGAGGGTCTTTTGACCCATAACCAGATGACAGTACTGCCTTGGGCAGGTGAAAGGAGGGTAGGAAAAGGTCAGAGAGAGAGATTTTGTTTCCTGAGGTCTGCTTCTGAGGCCTAAAGTGCCCCAACATTACAATAAAGCACTACAAGGGCTGTGTGAGTTACGAGCCAGGAACCATGGAAGAAAACCTCTGTGTGTGTGTGTGTGTGTGTGTGTGTGTGTGTGTGTGTGTGTGTGTATCACAATAATCATAATACCACAGGCATTAATACCATGCACGAAGGTGAAACCCTCATGATCTAATCACCCCCCAAAAGTCCCACTTTGTAATACCATCACCTTGGTGATTAGGTTTCAACATACGAATTTTGGGGGACATAAATATTCAAACCATAGCAGGATATTCTATGAGTTTAGGTCATTCATAAATGTGGAATAGTTTATATCACTTCACTGCAATGCTAGAAAATCAGATCACATCAAAACATTAGAAAAGACCCTGAGAAGTCCACAAGAGTCCATAGATTAGCTAGCTCTCTTCTTTCAGGCAGGGAAACCTTTAAATTCTAAAATGGACCAAGAAGCTACATAATATCATTAAAAAAAGAATTCCTGGCCGGGCATAGTGGCTCACACCTGTAATCCCAGCACTTTGGGAGGCTGAGGTGGGTGGATGACTTGAGGTCGGGAGTTTGAGACCAATTTGGCCAGCAGGGTGAAACCCCATCTCTACTAAAAATACAAAAAAAAAAAAAAAAAAAAAATTAGCTGGGCATGGTGGCAGGTGCCTGTAATCCCAGCTACTTGGAAGAATGAGGCAGGAGAAGCACTGGAACCCTGGAGGCAGAGGTGGCAGCAAGCTGAGATCGTGCCATTGCACTCCAGCCTGGGTGACAGAGGCTCTGTCTCAAAAAAAAAAAAAAAGAAATTCCTAATGGAAATCATTATGATTCTTATCAGCAAGTAACAGAGTCTATGTGTTTGTGTATGTACACATACATATTCAACATATTCTACAGTTCTAATTGATATATTAAATTGTGAAACTGTTTAGTTACATGCTTTAAAAACTTTAATTACACTTGGGTAAGATGTATAATTTTAAAAAATGAGTAACAAGGCACACCCTCCTGATCTGTGCCCTGAGTGTTTCACTCCCCAGTGTGTACTATTTACACACAGCAGTGTCCAGTGCACTCAAATCAACCTCATGTTCTTCGCTGTAGTAAGCTGAATGAACATGACTCTTGAATCACCTTATATACGCTTGATAACATTTCAGGATTCAGAACAGCAGAGAAGAAAGCTTTAAAGGGAGACGTGCTGGGCTCATTCACATCAAACTGCGGGGGAAACTTGGTTTATGTCCCATAACTACTAGAATTCCTACACTTGGCCAGCTTATTTTAAAAGACCATTTCTCAACTACTCTAGCTGTTCTGTCTAGTTCTAAATAAAAAGCTAGGTAGTTGGGTACTAAAAGGCAAATATGAATCTATCAGCGGCTCGCTATCATCTGCAGCAGTGGTTCTCAGTGTGATTCCCGCACAGGCAGCACAAGTATCATCAGGGAACCAGTCGGTAATGCAAACTCTGGGGCGCACTCGAGATCGACAGAATCAGAAGCTTTTGGTAGGGGTTGGGGGTTAGCAATCTGTGCTTTAACAAGCTCTCCAGTGAGGCTGATGCCACCACAGCTTGAGAACCACTGCTCTACAGGATTACGCCCAGACTTTCAAGGATAACTCTGAGGCCCTTTAGGCCTTGTCTATTAATCTCATCTCTCCACTGCATACCAAGCACGAGCACATGATCTCACCTGACATATCTACATGCACAAGGCTGCTTCACGCCTCTCTTTTTCTATGTACATGTGCCGCCATCCACCCATATCCCCTGAGAAGCCCAGAGGGAATGAGAGCCTCTCGCCTTTATGACTCAACTCATGTTCCTCTGAAAAAGAAGCCCTTCTTGACCTCTGCTCCAGGTAGGGCAGACCACTCCACACATCTGTGCCACTGCTAAATCCTGAACACGCAATTCTCATTGCATTTATCAAGCTGCATTGTCGTTTTGTATGTGTGTTGACCATGATCTTAGTGCATTGCTGTACCTAATACACAATGGCACTCAAAAAAGGTTGAGTAACTGAAAACCCACTTCTGGTGAATAAGATACCCTCCAGAGTACATTCTCTACTGCCATAAGGAGTCCTAACAGAACTCAAGAGCTCTTGTTTATCCAGGATCCAGGGAGGTGGGGCCGTGAACAATGAAGAAAGAGACATTAGATATAAACTGTAATGAATAAGGAGGAGTTATCTAGACAGAATGATATCGAGAGTAGGGTAGCACTTCAAGAAGAAATAGAATGTGCAAAAAATACAAGGTACGAGGAATCAGGGTAAGTTCAGGAAACAGAAAAGTGAATGCGGCTGGAATGCAGACAGACAGGGTGGAAGGGCAGGAGATAAAACTGAAAATAGAGCCAGGGACCAGAGGAAGCAAGACCTTGTAGATCATGTCAAGGAGTCTTCATTATAAGGAAAATGGGAAGACAATGATGAGTTTTAAACATGAAGGTGACATGATAAACTATGTATTTTTTTTTTTAAAAATCACTGTGACTTCAGTATGAAAAATATATTACTTTTTCATAGACAGAAATTATGCTAGGAGGCCAATTAAGAAGTTACTATAGGCCAGGTGTGGTGACTCACACTTGTAATCCGAAAACTTTGGGAGGCCGAGGCAGGTGAGTCACCTGAGGTTAGGAGTTTGAGACCAGCCTGGCCAACATGGCGAACCCTCGTCTTTACTAAAAACAGAAAAATTAGCCAGGTGTGGTAGTACCTGCCTATAATCTCAGCTAGTTAAAGAGGCTGAGGCAGGAGAATTGCTTGAACCCGGGAGGCGGACGTTGCAGTGAGCCGAGATTGCACCATTGCACTCTAGCTTGGGTGACAGAGTAAGACTCAGTCTCAAAAAAAAAAAGAAGTTACCATAATAGTTCAAGAGGGTGACTGGTGGTAGAGGATGGTGATGCACAGAAAGGGAACAGAGTTGAGCTATATGTAGGTGGTCCATCTGCATAATAATGGCCCGGATAAAGTATACAAGGGAGAAGGAATCAAGAAGGTGGACTCAGGTTTGTGACTTGTGTGAATAGATGGTGTTATGGACTGAATGTGTTCCTCTAAAATTTATCTGCTGAAATGTTAACTTCCAATAAGACAGTATTAGGAGGTAGGGACTTTGAAACACTTAGATGAGATGATGAAGGTAGAAGCCCTGTGATGGAATTAGGGGCCTTATGCAAAGAGAAAGAGACTAGAATTCTCCTTCTTCTCCCTCCACCCTACCATATGAGGATACAGCAAGGAGGCCATCTGCAAACCAGCAAGAGGGCCCTCATCAGACACCAGATCTGCCAGTACCTTGATCTTGGACCTCCCAGCCTCTAGCCTGTAAGAAATACACGTTGTTTAAGCCACCCAGTCGGTGGCATTATGTGACAGCAGCCTGAACTGACTAAGACAGATGATGATGCCATTCACTGAGGCAAGAAACTGCAGAAGGTGCCCAGCTCTGTGAGGCTTTATGTGAACATTTTCATTTGGAGCCACTTTTGAGATATCCAAACAAAACTGTTGAGATGGCAGAGGTTAAGTAGAAAGGTACAGGATCTCCATAGACAGAAATTTGGAGTCTTCAGCATACAGATAAGGGAAAGGATCAGAGCAGGGCAGTGCTACCCAACATAACCTCTGCAATGATGGAAATATTCATAACTCACTATCCAATATAGTAGCCACACGTGGTTACTGAGTACTTAAAAGGTGGTTGATGTAACTGGGGAGCCGAATTTATACTTACTTTTAATTAATTTAAATTTAAATAGTAACACGTAGCCCATGGCAATTATATTAGGCAGCACAGATATAAAATAATTAGGTATAAAAGAGTTAGGAAAAAACCCTGAAGAACTCCAACATTTAAAAGCTGAATGGAGTAAAGAAAATAAGCAGAAAAACAAACCAACAAAGAAGTAGAATAAGACAGGGAGCGTTAGCCCAGGCAAGTGGAATTTCAAGAAGACTGAGTAGTCGACAATATCAGATGCTGCAGAAAGGTCAAAGAAGATGAACACTGAAAAAAGTTCATTGAAATTAGCCGGTTAGACTCACTAAGCTCCCCAAATTTTATGACCAACAGGCAGCTGATGTAATCAGTGGGTAACTTTTAGGCCTCAGTCAAAACACGTGGCCAGGTTTGAATGATAAAATAAGGGCAGGGAAACGAAAATTTTATGAGCAAACTAAAACTGCAGAGACTAATTGTTTCAAACTGTTTAGTACTTGTTAAGTTTTCTGTAAAAAGCTTTCCCTCTAATTACACCTAAAGTAATTTTGTTGCCCATAGGACAAAGACCTGACTTTGCTGGTCTCAAAAAAATTTTTTTTTTTAGTTCTATGATTTCATTTATTTTCCCCAGAATTAATTGTACTAAAATTAAACTAGCTGAGGCACCAAAGATTTTTTAAATCATACTTCATTTCTTTAAAAGACCGAAATTCCAAAAGAAAAAGGCCATCAAGAAAAAAATCAAATAAAAATTTCCACCTTGTTAAGGAGAGTAATGTTTCTCTCTCTAAGTCAAACCAATCTACTGTGAACCTAAAACGTGCAGTTTTGGGTGGATTTTCTGGAGTGTGCTGAAGCCTCAAAAGCCTTATTTTGAACTGTCCTAAATATACAAAGTAAAGAGCTCTACAGTTTGTCTTATGTCATCCTGAAAAAAAGCATTACAGAGTTAGCTGGTGCTGTGGTTTGAATGTTTGCGTCCCCTCCAAAATTCATGTTGAAACTCACTCCCCACAGAATTATCAGGTGGGGCCTATAGGAGATGACAAGGCCAGGATGAAATGAAATTGGTGCCTTATAAAAGGGCTGAGAGAACTAGCTAGGCCCTTATGTCCCTCCATCACGCGAGGACACAGCAAGCATTTGTCCCCTCCAGGAAATGCAATAAGAAGGTGCCATTTTGGAAATGGAACGCAGCCCTCACCAGCCACTGAATGCCACGGCCTTGATCCTGGATTCCCAAACTCCAGATAAGTAAGAAATAAATTTCTCTTCTTTATAACAAACACCCAGTTTGTGGTATTTTGTTATAGCAGCAGGAATGGAGTGAGACAGTGGTTAACCTCTTAAGGTTTCAGAGGGTACACAATCAGGTAATGTCTCCCAATCTGTTATATGGCATTTTTTCTTTAAATCCTCAAAGTATTTTCACAATTGCATATCATCTCTTACATCACAATATCAATTATAATTCAAAAAGACTTGTCAGGCCAGGTGTGGTGGCTCAGATTAATTACAGCACTTTGAGAGGCTGAGGTGGGCAGATCGATTGAGCCCACGAGTTTGAGACCAGCCTGAGTAATGTGGTGAAACACCATCTCCACAAAAATACAAAAACTAGCTGGACGCGGTGGTGTGTACCTGTCATCCCAGCTACTCGGGAAGCTGAGGTGGGAGGATCGCTTGAATCCGGAGGTGAAGGCTGCAGTGCACTGTGATTGCACCACTGCACTTCAGTGTGGGTGACAAAGCCAGACCCTGTCTCAAATAAAAAGACTCACCAGAAACATCTTTATATGGAACAAAACCATATTTATATTGTGTGTGTATTAATATACACTACATTCACAAAGAGAGTTCCCATCTCTAGGTACAATACTAAACATTCCTAGGATCGTCCATCTGTTCATTCTTCTTTTAAACTTCCTCAGTTTCCCACTTATAAAAAAGAATGCAGCAATAAGGAGAAAGGACATTGGAAACAAAATTACTTACGACTTACTTTTCTCTGGTTCTTTGTCTGATTTTCACTAGATCACACTACCTCCAAGATGCAAAGATCTCCAAAAACAACTCAAAAATTATATTTTGGGGAGATTTTTTAATGCTAAAAATTTACCTTTCTTTAATGACTTTCATGGGAGGGGGGAAACACATTCTTATTGAAATAAATTAAAGGGAAGGTCAATCTGAGAAACAATGACATAGCTATTTTTAATGCAGCTGTCTAGAAGCATTCTATAAATTAGACTTTTGTTTGCCAGCCATACATCAAAACTCCAAAGATCACAGAAATACAAGAATGACTTCCCGTAACATCCAATAAGTTACTCATACTGAGTTAAAAGAAAAACGACAAGGAGGAATGCTAAATTTGTTCTTATTTTTTCTTAAAAAAAAAGTATCTGCACTTAAATTATAACTTAATTATTTAAAATTGAAAGCACCTACATATGAATTTTAATGGGGAGACAACAGATGGTGTAATGAGTTAGCGGAAGTCACTTCAGATTGTGAAGTGATTGTTCTGCTCTAATAACGCAGCAGCATCAGCTTTACTGATACTTGACTTGGAAAGCGCAGAAACAGAAGACTATTAACTACTGTCTCCATAATGGTAACTTCCAAATATTTGTCTTCAGGGTTGTTCTCTCTCCACAGCATGAATCCCAGCTTAGAAATGCCAAATGAGGACTTTCCTATGCCCCTCTTGCCCCAAATCCAGGATGTCCGAGACCAAACCCCTACGTAACCCCTGACTCTTTCAATATCTTCACTGAGAATCCTTTATGATTATCTAGAGGACTCAATCTAAAGATGAAAAAAATTGAGTCCTGGAGAAATAAAATGACTTGTGCAGATTCCATCAGGAAGCTAGCAGCACAAGTGAACTTGAACCAAGGCCCCCAAATTCCTGTGCTAGGGCTTTTTCTTTTACACCCCAAACTTGATCTCATCAACCTGCAGGAATGGGACACATTGACTAGAAGGGATGACCTCGCTGAGCAAAGTGTTTTGAGCTGCATTTATGCGTGCTTGATGCTTACTCCTTTTGGTCAAAGTGATTTAGACTGACGGCTGTTCCCTCCTCTGTAAAGTCAGCAGATCGCACTGGCACTATCTTTGTCTTGGATCCTTCGTTCCATCTTCCGCGAGTCGCTAAGCATGCTGTTGTCCTTCATGATCTTCCTTATCAATCCCTTCCTTTTCACTAGCATTATCCAGGTCCTAGATTTCAATACCTTATTCCTACTTGGTGCATCAGCCTCCTAGTTGGAATACTCCAAAGATATTTTTTAAAGTCTTCATCATTTGTCTATTTTTTCATTTTCTGTTTATAAACAGTTGTGTTTTACATTGTTTTTCTAACTCTGTTAGTGCTGCAATCCCTCATAGCACTATTTTGAAATGTTTTCATTACTATAAAATTATGAATATGGGCCAGGCGCGGTGGCTCACGTCTGTAATCCCAGCACTTTGGGAGGCCAAGGTGGGTGGATCACGAGGTCAGAAGATCGAGACCATCCTGGCTAACACAACGAAACCCCGTCTCTACTAAAAATAAAAAAAAATTAGCCAGGTGTAGTGGCAAGCACCTGTAGTCCCAGCTACTGGGGAGGCTGAGGCAGGAGAATAGTGTGAACCCGGGAGGTAGAGCTTGCAGTGAGCCGAGATCGCGCCACTGCACTCCAGCCTGGGCTACAGAGTAAGACTCTGTCTCAAAAAATAAATAAATAAAAATATAATGTAAATATTACATTAAAACATCTTAGCAACATACACTGGAAAGTGACCTGCTTTCTGTCTATAGATTTGCCTATTCTGGACATTTCATATAAATGAAATCATGCAATATGTGCCCTATTGCTTCTGGTTTCTTTCACTTGGCATAAGGTTTTCAAAGTTTATTCCTTTTTATTGTTGAATAATACTCCATTGTCTAGACATACCACATTTTGTTTATCCATTGTTGATGGTGACTTGGTTGTTTCCAATTTTTGTCTATTATAAATTATGCTACTATAAACATTCCAGTTTTTTGTGGAGATACAAATTCATTCTCTTGGGTATACACCTAGGAGTAGAAATGCTAGGTCACATGGTAATTTTATGTTTAAAATTTTGAGGAACTGCCAAATTGTCTTCTATTTTCCATTTCCAACAGCAATGTGAAAGGTTTCCAATTTCTCCATATTCTTACCAACAGTTCTTATCTCTTTCATTTTAGCTACCCTAGAAGGTACGAAGTTATGTCTTGTGTTAGTTTCAACTGGGTTATCGCTCTTTTGTTTACTGAGTTATGAGTTCTTTATATATTATAGATACAACCTCTTTATCAGATACATGATTTACAGATATTTTTCCTCCATTCTGTGAGCTGTCTTTTCATTTTCTTGATAATGCCCCTTGACAAACATAAGTTTTTCATTTATTTCTTATTTTTGAGATGGGGTCTGGCTGTGTCACCCAGGCTGGAGTACAGTGGGATGATCACAGTTCATTGTAGCCTTGACCGCCTGGGCTCAAGCAATCCTCCCAGCTTAACCTCCCAAGTAAGTGGGCCTGCAGGTGTGCACCACTATGCCTGGATAATTTTAAAAAATTTTTTTGTAGAGACAAGGTCTTTCTGTGTTGCCCAGGCTGGCCTCAAAACTCCTGTCCATGTCCGGGCACGGTGGCTCACGCCTGTAATCCCAGCACTTTGGGAGGTGGAGGTAAGTGGATCGCCTGAGGTCAGGAGTTCAAAACCAGCCTGGCCAACATGGTGAAACCCCACCTCTACTACAAATACAAAAAAATTAGCCGGGCATGGTGGTGGGTGCCTGTAATCCCAGCTACTTGGGAGGCTGAGGCAGGAGAATCGCTTGAACCTGGGAGGTGGAGATTGCAGTGAGCCGAGACTGCATCATTGTACTCCAGCCTGGGTGACAAGAGGGAAACTCTGTCTGAAACAAACAAACAAACTCCTGTCCTCTAGTAATCCTCCCTCCTTGGTCCCCACAAAGTGCTGGGATCATAGAAGAGTCACTACACTCAGCCAAGTTCTTCATTTTTAAAGAAGTCCAATTTACTTTTTCCCCCTCGTCACTGTGCTTCCCTTCTTTCTTACTAGACCCGCACCATTTGCCAGAGCACTGACTCCATGGAGCCTGTCTTGTTCTGGACACGAAGGCACGCGGTGGCTGGAATTACCTATACAGTTCCAGCTAGTCTACTTTTTGCCAAAGCATGTTTTCCTAACTTTGAACCCTATTATAGTCATAAAAGAGACTAATGTAGAAAAAGCTAAATACTGATACCAGAATTAACCCAAAAGGAGAAAAGGCAGAAATTCTTAATGTGGTCAGAAAGCTTGCTAAAAAGAAATATTTCCAGCATTTTCACACACAAAAAAGGGAACTAAATGCTATACTTAAACTTGCCAGTTAAAATGCAGCGGGTTGAATTGTGCTCCCAAAAAGGTATGTTGAAGTCCTAACCCCCCCGCCCATACCTACTAAAGCGATTTTATTCGGAAATGGGGTCTTTGCCGATGTGATCAAGTTAAGATAAAGTCATGCTTAATCAGGGTGGGCCCCGATCCAATATGACTAGCGCCCCTTTTAAGAAAACAGAGACACAAAAACCAGAGAAAAATATCACGTGACGACTGAGGCAGGGATTGCAGTGATACATCTCCAGGCCGGGGAACACCAAGGATTGCCAGCACCATGGAAAGCTAACACACAGACATGGAAGACTCCCACAGCGTGCTCAGAAGCAGCGTGGCCCTGCCACAGCCTTGGTTTTAGACTTCTTGCCTCCAAAACGGTGAGAGAATACATTTTTGTTGTTTGTGCCAGACAGTTTGTGGTACTTTGCCATGGCAGCTCTAGGAATTGAGACAGAAGAACCTTTTAAATATTGTATGATTCTACTTATACAATACATAGACTTGTCAAATTCAGAGAGACAGAGAGTAGAATGGTGGTTGCCATGGGCTGAGGGGAGTGGGGAAGGTGAAGTTATTGTTTAACGGGTATGAAGTTTCAGTTTGGGAAGATGAAAAGTTCTGGAGATGGGTGGTAATGATGGCTACAGAACAGTATGGAAGTAATTAATGCCACAGAACTGTACACTTAAAAATGGTCAATTTTGTTACGTTTATTTCGCCACAATTAACCCTCTTCTCCCCAAAAGAAAAACGTTTTTTCTAAGGAATGTGAGCTCCTTTAAATGACCAGGGCCAGAAAGGCATTTAGAATGTAACAGAGGTCATGTCGCACTTCCCCATGAGCTAAATAATTACTTCTTGAAGCCACTTCTGTTCAGGCTCTAGCCTAACGCCAAGCAGTCATAAAATGTCATACACATTCCAGTTTAACTATGTACGGCCAAGCACTAACCAATGTTATTTCTGTAAACCCACGAGAATTCCTGACAACATTTGTAACTGCCCCCTTTCCTGATTTGTGTTTTCTCTTTAACAACGTGAGCCTCTCTTTTGTTCTATGCAGCACTCAAGGCAACCTGGCAGTGTGTCCCTGTCTGTAGCCTTCAACTTCTGAACTTGAATACATTCTCTTTAAACTACATTCTGACCTTTTTGATCATTTTGGGCAGAGAGAAACTAATACTTACAATAAACCAAACGCTTCAATTATAATTAAAATTCAACCAGAATATACCATATTAAGACTAAATTCTTGCCAGTCACTTTGTCCTTATATATAAACATGTACACACATTCTCACGCTAAAATTTTGTATTAAGCACAAAGCAAGTAAGAGTTTATCTAAGCAGTTTAACTGTGCAAAAAGCAGGAAGATTAAAGTCACTGCAGCATTATACTATGCGGACACAGAGGCCGGAGGTGACAATCACTGCTAACCAGTAACCTCAGAGAAGCAATGAAACCAGTATTCAATGTTTTCTGTCCCAGGCAAAATGGCTCCAAGGCCCCAAGAGTGCTCAGTTTGTCTTTTCCTCAGTGCTTAAATCACAGAAGGAAGCCAGGATACCCAAAAGAGTTGCAAGGACAGCTTAAACGGAAAACACAGACACAAAAGAATCAAGCATCACTGAGAATGTCTATAACATAACTGTTACAGGCTGAATCGTGTCCTTCCCGCACTCCCAAAATAAATTCAGATACCGAAGTACTAACGTCAAGTACCTTAGGATGTGACCTTATTTGGAGACAAAGTCTTTGCCGAGTCAATCAAGTTAAAATGCAGTCATTAGGTGGGCCCCAATGCAATATGACTGGTATCCTTGTAAGAACAGAAAATGTAGACATGAAGGAAAGACAAGTACAAAAGAAGGACAATGTGAAGACACAGGGAGAAGATGGCCATCTGCAGACAGGGAGAGGCCTGGAGCAGGTCCTTCCTCACTGCTCTCAGAAGGAACTACCTTGCTGACACCTTGGTCTTGGGATTCCAGCCTCCAAAACTGTGAGAAAATTAATTTCTGTTGTTAAAACCACCCAGCTTGCACTTTTTAATGGCAGCCCTAGCGAACTAACGGAATAACAAAATAAGAAAGGTATTTTGCTGACTGAACTCAAAGAGGGGCACTAAAGAAGATTACAGTGGCAAGAAGGCATGCCTCTGCAGTGTTCTCTTTCAAACAGTTACCCATCTGTCTGGAAGTGAAGCATCTTCTCTGCAAGAACAATGATAAAAAGGAGAGGAACAGAGTCCACGCTCTTGTAGCAATTCATCAGATCAAGTCTCCTCAGCTCAAAAGCCCATTTAAAGACGTCCTCATTTAGAGTAAAATCCCAGGTCCCCGCAGTACCAGTCAGGCCCTTGTGACTGGGTTCCCTGCCACCTCTCTGAGCTCGTGTTTGGCTTCTCTCCCTTTCTTCAGCCCCATCAGTTTCCATAAACCCTGCAAGTTTCTGCATCAGGATTTGGCACCTGCCCTTCTCCAGATACCCCAAGGCTTCCAGATCACTGCTCAAAGCCCACCATCTGAGTGAGGTCTTCCCCAACTCACTAACTGAATGCAGAATTAGCCTCCCCTGCAGCAGAACCAGCGCTTCCTACCAGGGCTCCCCACATCCCAACTTTGTTTTTCTCCAAGGAACCTGTGACCATCTGAAATCACCACATGTTTTCTGGTGATTGTCTAACTTCCTCCCGGCCTAGTTTGGGGAATCAGAATGCAGAGGTTTGGCTTTGTTTACTAGCGTATCATTACCACTCAGTAGGTGCTCAGTAAACACTGCTGAATGGACATACTTGCACAGGCTTCCTTACAGGCTGAGCTGAGGAATCAGTGCCTCTTCATAGTCTATACCTGTATTTGCTTTCTACTTGCTCCTACCTTCTGTCAGGCTCAGGGAGCGAGTCCAGGTCCAAGTCCCCAGCCCGAGCTTCCTTTGCTTCTGTGTGCTGATGAGAAACCTGAAAGCATGCTTTAATGTCTTTGGCCCAACTCTTCCCCGTTCTTTCAGCACTCTACTTCCTCTCCTTGGCAGAGACTGGAGCAGGCCTGGAGGTTTTTGTGGAATGTCTGTTCTTCCAGGCGGAAGCCGTGTTGGCTGCCCCTCAGCTGCAAAGCAAGACCTGCTCTGCACTCTAGATTTTACACATTCTCTACCTTTGTATATGCAAGGGGGAATATTCTAGCATCAGGCAAACTACAAGGGAGTTGAGAGCCATCCTCACACCTTAATCATTCTTCGGTATCCTGCCTGGGAAAGAATCTTACTTCACTGGAAGAGAAACAAACAGGAAGAAAAAGATAGAGCAATACATATATATATGTGTGTGTGTGTGTGTGTGTGTGTGCACATATATATATATGTGTGTGTGTGTGTGTGTGTGTGCGCACATATGCCACCCTCCCCGCCCCCCAACAAAACTACAACACAAGAGTGGAAAGACAGAAAAAGCTATTAGCAATCCGACGCTTAAATAAAGGAAAAAGACTTTATAATTCCTTTAAAACATGCTTAAAAAGGAAAATAAAGGAAAAGATTAAGTAAATTATGAAACCTCAACTTATTGGAGTCATTTAAATGACCATCAAGATTATGTTTCAAGATAGAAATATTAAATTTCAATATGTGAAAAAGAATTATGTAATCATGTTTCATTTAAAAACAGAACAGAAACATTACATACTGAATGATTCTAACCTTCTAAAAATTATGACTGCAGCTGAATAAAGTTTATACAGGAATATAGAAGTACAAACAAAAGTTTTTGTTACGATGAAATTATATTTACTTCTCAAATACTGTAATAGTATTGTTCTAATAAATTGAAATATTTAAATGTGAGCCAGAAAAGCTCCTATTTGCCAAAGACCTGACAGGAGGGAGAAGCCCGGGGCTCAGGCTGCCCTTTCAGATGCGGAACTGAAGAAAACAAACCCGCTCTTACCTTTGTGCCTCTTCAGTTGGGGAAAACTGCTGATTGTAGTCGCTTGGATTATTTCCACTACAATTTGGTACCTGATTTTTAAAAAGAGAAAAGGAAAAAAGATTTAAGAGGAAGAAAATACTATTTTCAGAAATAACTTTAGACTGTCTTTATACTAAACAAATATCACACGGGAGCTGAATCCTGCCCACGGCTCATTAAAATAATTGACAGGGACTGAGCATCTGCAATAGGCCGGGCCCCACGCCACGTGCTAGTCACTTCTGAGGCCCTCATGTAATCACCACGAGCCTTCCCACCCCCACTCTGTTCCCTATACCAGAAGCATAACTGCTGTAGAAACTCTGAGGTTATGCTCAGCCTCCCTCTCCTCCACACTCCCACGTGAGCAGAGCTAGCCGATTCCACTTCTTACATTTGCGCTGTCCAATAAGGTGATCACGAGCTACAGGTGGCTATCCAATTAAACAAACAAACGTTTAGTTCCTCAATCACACCAGCCACATTTCCAATGATCCACAGTACCTGTGACTTGTGGACCACGCTGGGCGGTGCGAGTAGAACATTTTCTTCACTGCAGAAAGTTCTACTGGATGGTGCCGTCTTCAATCGTTCTCAAAGCTGTCCTCTCCCGGGCAGCCCCACTGCCCCACCTGAGTGCACTGCCTCATTGCTTCTCATTTAGAAGACAGTCCCTAGCCCAACAGAATCAAAATATCTGCACCAGGACTCGCATCAATATTTTTAAAGCTCCCCTGGCAATTCTAAGGCACACGGAGAGCTGAGAAGCATGAGATTAGAGCACCAGCTATATATATGTGTGTCTAAGAAGACCTCCAAGTCAGGAAAAATAAATAAAATTCTACATTTTAAGTGCTGAGTACAACCCTGGAGTTGTAGCTATTTTAAGCATAAACTCAATGCTTTTACAAATCCAAATTCTTAAGTGCCCTTTAATGATTACTAAGTATTGCCCTAATCAAACTGGCTTATCCTGAGTGTTTCCTAGCCCTTAATTATATGAATTAATTTCATCTGCTGGTAATAAAATTATTTAACATTAATTCTTACTTTGAACACAAGCCGTGCAGTGTTCTAAGATTTAATGTTATATATGGCTGGCTTTTAGAGCACACAATTACATACATTCTTTTGCTTTCAACTAAAACCCAGAGGAGAGACAAATTTATCTTAGTCATAGCTACTCACGGACTCCTCACAAATTTGCATCTTATTTTTTCATTAGGATAATAAAACATCAGTGCTTGACTCTCATGACCTCAGAGCAGGCTGTCAGGATCAGTATTGGCATGCCAGCCAGAGATGGTGGCAGACACTGCCGGCTGCCTGTCCAACGTCCAGTCTCCCTTCCTTCCTTGCTAAGTGACCTACAGTTTTATCAGGGAAAGTAACACACCTAGCTAAAAAGGCTAGCTCTCTCCCCAGCAGTCAGAGATGGCCAGGTGATATCATTCTAGCCTTGGCGATAGGCAAAAGTCACTGGGCAGGGATTCCAGGAAAGTGGGCTAAAAGCAGCCTCCACAGAAAAGCCCTTTCCAACTTTAGTCCTCATCTTTCCCTCATTTTTCTGTGTAAAACAAGGATGCAATTGGCTAAAGGCACAGCAGTACCTTACAATCATGAGGGTAAAAGCCACAGGCTAGGCCGGGCACAGTGGCTCACACTTGCAATCCCAACGTTTTAGGAGGCTGAGGCAGGAGGACTGCTTGAGGCCAGGAGTTCAAGAGCCTAGGCAGTATAGTGAGATCTCATCTCTACAAAAAATTAAAAAGTTGGCTGGGAGTGGTGATGCATGCCGGTAGTCCTAGCTACTCTGGAGGATGAGGCAGAAGGATCCATTGGACCCAAGAGTTCAAAGTCACAGTGAGCTATGATTGTGCCACTGCACTCCAGCCTGGATGACAGCAAGACCCTGTTTCTTCAAAAAACAAAACAAACCCCAAAACAGAAAAAGGCCAGGTGTAGTGGCTCATGCCAATAATCCTAATACTTAGGGAGGCTGAGGTGGGAGGATTGTTTGAGCCCAGGAGTTTGAGACCAGCCTGGGAAACAAAGGGAGACCTTGTCTCTACTAAAAATAAAAAAAAAATTAGCTGGGCATGGTGGTGCACACCTGTAGTACCAGCTACTCAGGAGCCTGAAGCAGGAGGATCACTTGAGCCTGGGTGGTTGAGGTTGCAGTGAGCTATGATCGTGTTACTGCACTTCAGCATGGGCAACAGAGCAAGACCCTGTCTCAAAGACACAAAAACAAAAACTACAAGCTAAGGATGATGCAATAAGAAGACAGGAGGAGTTCAGGGTTCCAATGACATAATGAACCATCAAAACAGCCCCCACCTACCAATCTCAGGACATGTGGCGACATGGGAAAAATAAACACCTGCTTCATGTAAGTTGCTGCATGTCACGTTGTCTTGTGGCCAAATGCCACTCCAACAGATAGAGAGCTTTCTGAGGAAGACTTAACGTGCTTCCACACAGCAATTCCAATTTCAAGAATTTATCATAAGGTAACAGTTTAACAAAAGAAGAAAACAAAAATAAAAACCCAAAGCCCAAACTATCATATACATGTTTGTTGTAGAAAGTTCTACAAAGAAACACATGAAAATACTCATGGTCAATAATGAGTACGGCCAATAATGCTTTCATTAAACAAATGCTTCTTAATCTTTTCTTATGTTCTACACAGACAGAAATGAACACCACCAATATGGTCCTTGCTTTCAGGACATATCAGATTAAACAGAAAGCATCCAGCCAGTAATACTTATAATAATAAACACTACAGGAAAATAGATGTTTATGACAGATTAATTTTTAAAATGCAAAATGGCACATACATTTATGATGGCAGATATGTATCTTTGTGTATATATGAGCCAGAAGTACGAGACAAAATAGAGATGAAATGAAGGGCAGTTGTGTTAAAATGGTAGACTTATAAGTCATTTTTAACTTTTTCTAAGCTGTTTTATCTATTTACCTATGTACCTAAGCCTACTCAAGCTGAACTAGCCTTCTTTCTTCCATAGTAAGGTTTCCTTACCTCTCCATTTCTCTACTAGTACCATCATCCTTCTCAAAATCATCTTAGGTATCTACACTACCAATAAACACCAGTTTCAAAGCCCTGTGGATGGTCCTTTGAATGCCTTTAAACAAGCTCCTTGCTTACTCTACCTTCGGCTACCACCATTTCAGGCTGCCTTCTTTCCTGAGTGGGTCACTGCAATGGCTAAATGGTCTGTCTCCCTGACTTCAGTCCTCTCTCCCATCCAAACCATCCTGGGTACCTGTCAACACACCCTCCTACGGGACCACTCTCCTCATCTCTCCCTTGTTCAATACCCCCTGCACCTCCCCAAGTGAATAACCCCACATTCCTGCCTGCATTCCCTTCACAACTGGCACTAGCTCTATTATCCAACAACTTCCTTTGTTTTTTTTTCTATGAATGTGAACCTAATTAAGCCTGGCTGGTTTCTATATTGCCCTCTCAAAACTACAGTCTTACGCTTTGTTTCCTGCTGGAAGGCAGTCTTCCTACTTGTCCACCTACCTAGATCTTACATATATTACTTCTTCCCTCAAGTCTTCTCCATCCCTATAATGCACACCAATATCTGTCTTCTCTGAAATCCTGAATTACTTCTGCTCTATAGTAGTATCTATTTACTCTTTCATATTGCTGTTTTAGAGTCACACTTCCACAAAGAATGCTGTGAACAAAGAAAATGGTGTGCCCAGTCATTTCAAGGCCTAATACACCTTCAAAGAATGTTGACACACTTTTGAGCCTAAGAATGTAGGCTGAAAACTACAAAACCATAGTTTTATGTATAATAAAGATACACTACTTTTTTCTCCCCAACTAGATCAAGAGCCTCTTAAACACAGGAGTTCTGTCTTATATTCTCCTGTAGTATATAGCTTGGCACTAAACATATGGTAGGCACTCAATAGATATTAATGAGCTAAATTAACAAGAGTCAACATTTCTAACACTTAACAGGTACAAATAATATTTTGAACAATTTATTCTTTTGATATTCTTAGTGATTCATGCTTTGGAACAAATGAGTCATCAAGGATACCAAAGAAAATACACACCATCCGAGTAAAGAGTTAAAGATTTGTTTTAGGGAAACCACAAAATTATAATGTAATACCAGCTAGCATTCATAGATTGTACTGGGTACCTGTTTCGATATTTTAATTTACATTATCTCACTTAACCCTCATAATAAGGTGCTATAGTTACATCCACATTACAGAGAAGGAAATTAGAATTCTATGAGATCTATGAGATCTCCTATGAGATCTATACAAGGTCCCATTGCTTTTCAGTCCTAGAGACGGAATGACAATCCAGGGCTGCCTGGCTTCTAAAGCTCATGCTCCTAACCATTTTCCTGCGACTCTAAAATTCAATAGAGGTTAATACTTACCTTCTCTATGGTTATTCTAAGTATGGCCAACGCCAGATCATCCTTCCAGCTTTACTGCCTTCTGTATCCCTCCTGCATACTGTTTCCGCCAAACCAGACCAAATGTGATAGCATGAACACACTCCAGGTCTTTCCTGACTCCCTTCTCATTAATAGTTCTCCTTCTTCTTAACAGTACTCCTGTTTCTTCCTGCACACCATCACTTCCCCTTATCTGCTGAAATCCTATTAACTCTTATTCAACACTCCATTCATGTTTCTTCCTGCACACCATCACTTCCCCTTATCTACTGAAATCCCGTTAACTCTTATTCAACACTCCATTCATGGCCATTCCTCTCTGAAGCTTTCTTAAGATTTCCCTGCTGTAGAATAAAATATTTGTTCCTACCCACTTCCGTGGTGCTTTACACTCCACTTCCAGTCTTAGGATCTTGCTTCCTACTTAGCTACTTATAGTCACATGGGTCTCTTGTGCTGGACTGCAAACACTTGAGGGCAAGGGGTGGAATCCAAGGAGTGTAACCAGTTCATCTTAGTACTCACCAGACCTTCTGCACACAGCACTTTGCACATAGTGGGTATCTGAAGATGATTATTGAATTTGTTTAATTCACTGTTACTGGATATCAAGAGGAAATGATTGACTTTTTCATTCTTGTTTTTTTCTCAACAAAACTATACAATATATACATCCAAACATATCCAAATGCTGGCTATCCTTGAGCACACGGGCTTCCAGAATTACCTGGCACTCACTTGGCTTTCTTTCTCCAGAGGAGGATACGACTTTACAAGTGCTGAGTTCGGTTCAAGAATCAGGAGGGTGGATATTTGTATACTTTCCCTTGATCAAAGTGCACAGATTGTTGGTATATATTTTGCAAAATAATGTAAAGTCAAGTATTAGGGAGGAGGGGCATAACAAGAATTCAGCTGTTTTCCAACTCTGGCAAGATCCTACCTACAGTATCCTTTGTCCCAGTGATAAGGAAAAGCCTGACAAAGATAACTGCCATCTGCTCCCCAGAGCGGCCACCTCATCTCTCTTTGGTATTTTACAACTGGCTAAATAAAAAGAGCAAGTTTGTGTTTCTGAACGCTTCCCAACAATCTCAAACTCACTGAAATGCTACACAGCAATTCAAAGTGATCACCTTAAATATTCATAGATTCGAGGCCAGGCGGGGTGGCTCATGCCTGTAATCCCAGCACTTTGGGAGGCTGAGGCGGGTAGATCACTTGAGGTCAGGAGTTCAAGACCAGCCTGGCCAACATGGTGAAACTCTGTTTTTACTAAAATACAAAAAAAAAAAAAAAAAATTAGCCGGGCATAGTGGCCGGCACCTGCAGTCCCAGCTACTCAGGAGGCTGAGGCAGGAGAATCACTTGAACCTGGGAGGTAGAGGTTGCGGTGAGCTGAGATTGCACCATTACCCTCCAGCCTGTCCGGACATGCACATGCTGTAATTTCATGGGAGAGTCAAAGGCTGGCCAAACCTTAGTCTCAGGTATGCAATGTGATAAATGGTTTAAAACAATGTTTTATAAAAATTAGCAAGATTATGGAGTAGAATACCATACATATTACAAGTGCCTATGAAAAACCAAAGAATTTTTATTTATATTTAGAGACAGAGTCTCGCTCTGTTGCCCAAACTGGAGTGCAGTGGTGCAATCTCGACTCACTGCAACTTCCACCTCCCAGGTTCAAGCGATTCTCGTGTCTCAGCCTCTGGAATGCTGGGATTACAGGTGTGTGCGACCATGCCTGGCTAATTTTTGTATTTTTTGCAGAGATGGGGTTTCACCATGTTGTCCAGGCTGGTCTTGAACTCCTGGCCTCAAGTGATCTACCCGCCTTGGCCTCCCAAAGTGCTGGGATTTCAGGCGTGAACCACCACACCTGGCCTTAAGAATTTTATAATAATGTTTTCAGAGTTGCCACAGGCTAGGAATGTTTCTGTTAGAGGGACTTCAGTTAAAGAATGTGTGAATAAATAAAGCCATGATGCTTTTAGTCAGTTAAGCTGAAGTTTTTTCCTATCCATGGCACTACGAAAAGGGACTGCTGGATAAGTGAGAAAGTGTATCAGAGTAGTGAAGAATGTGAGCTCTCACACTGGATGGCCTGTGTTCAAATCCTGTTTCTAACACACACTATGTCATCCTGGGAAAATGATTTAAGCCTTCTAAAACTAAAGCATTGTCATTTATAAAAAAGAGTAATAACAGTAAGTTTTCCTCAAAGGGTTGTTATACACCTTAAATTAGATAATACCCTTAAAAATCTTAAAACACAGCCTGCCCCGCGGTGAGAGTTCAATCAATGTTCATTATTATTCTTCCTTAATACAGTTACTGAGTCTTTAGATATGTACTATCTGGGGAAATGGTACGTGTATATGTTTGTTAAATATGTATAAATTTGAAGCAGCCTTACTTTTTCCTGATTACAGAAGCATTTTAGCCCAGTCAACCTGAGACCACCAGGATCACTCTAGTCCAGCAAACTCAGGTCAGTTGACCCCCACGAAGAGCAAGAGACAGTGTAGTAGTGGAACCTGTGGGGCGTCTCCAAACGAGGGAAAACATAACATTACTATGGGATTCTAGGGAACAGTGGAGTGAAGGTGAAGTTTAAATGAAGCAGCATTTTGATAGGCTCAAGGCAGGGCTGTGTAAAGGGGTCAACGTTGGGGGGATCCAGGGTTTCACTTCCTGAAAGCTGTCAGATAGACGTACTGAGTCCAGAAACCCCGGAACTGCAGCTCTGCTTCTGGGTCGTAAATCGAAGCTGCTTCTTTGTGTCAAGCTGACTTAGATCATCCAGGCAAAAGCAGAATCTGTCATGCTTACTGATACAATTCCAAACAGGAAGTGGCAGCTGAAGATTTTTGAAAACAAAGTTTCTCAGTGAATACGAAAGCACCAAGAAGGGGATCATCACCACACTTTACTGCCATGGCAGGTACTTAGGGGAAATACTGTTTCCTGTTTACTTTCTAGGTGGCTTTAGTGTCTGTTACACCAGTCTGATAAATGACCGGGCAGATGTGACTTTCTCAGTCTGCACCAGTTTTTACTTTCTCTAAAGTAGCATATGTTCATTGAAGAAAATGAGAAAATATACAAAGCACAACATTCAAAGTTAACCACTATTAACATCTGAACTATCTTTATAACCTTTTTCTATGCAAACATAATTTTTTTGTTTTATAAAACTAGGTTTATGCTATACATATTGCCTTAGAGCCTTTTCATTAATTTATAATTAATGTTTTCCAGCACAATTAAATATTCTAATGCTACACCATGACCAATATATGGTATTCCATTGTATAGATACACCAAAAATCTTTTTAACCAAACCTTTTTTGTTAGGCATTTTGGTTATTATCAGCTTTTCTCTATTTAAAAAAAATTGCAGCCTGGCGTGGTAGCTCACATCTGTAATTCCAACACTTTGGGAGGCCAAGGTTGGTGGATAGTTTGAGGCCAGAAGTTTGAGACCCAGCCTGGGCAACATAATGACACCTCATCTCCACAGAAAATACAAAAATTATCCCGGCACAGTGGCCTCCCTCCCTTTCCCAGGATCCCATAGATAATAAACAACAGCCATATTTAAGACTAGCCTGGCCAATATGGTGAAATCCTGTCTCTACCAAAATACAAAAATTAGCCTGGCGTGGTGGGGCATGCCTGTAGTCCCAGCTACTCGGGAGGCTGAGGCAGAAGAATCATTTGAACCTGGGAGGTGGAGGTTGCAGTTAGCTGAGATCGCGCCACTGCATTCCAGCCTGGGTGACAGAGCGAGACTCTGTCTCCAAAAAAAAGACAGCCAGTGTATAACCTCTGTCATCTTTTTTCCTTGCCTTCATCCTGCTTGCTGGAATTAGGATATGATGGGTGAAATTCTAGAATCCACCCTGGACCATGAAAACTCTGGACAATACTCTCTGGATGGCAGGGCAGTGAGCTGGAAGGAGACTGGGTCCTTGAGAAGGATGGAGCCCCCATACCACAAGTCCTGGGCTGCCTGCTTTACTATTCAGCCTTAACAAAGATGGAAACCCTGCCATTGGCAACAATGTGGGTGAACCTGGAGGACACTGTGCTAAATAAAATAAGCCAAATACTGCATCGTCTCACATACATGTAGAATCTGAAACAGTCCAGCTCCTAAAAGCAGAGAGTAGAATGGTGGTTACCAGGGGCTGAAGGTGGTAGGGAGACTGGAAGATGCTGGTTAAAGGGTACAAAGGTGAGTAACTCCTGGAGAGCTAACACACAGCGTGGTGACTATAGTTGGTAATACCGTATGATATACTTGAAATCTGCTAAGAGTTGATCCTAGGTGTTCTCACCACACACACAAAAAGGTAACCATGTGAGGTAATTGATATGTTAATTAGCTTGATTGCGGTAACTACTCCACAATGTGTACATACATCAAATATCAGCCAGGCATGGTGGCTCACCCCTGTAATCCCAGCACTTTGGGAGGCTGAGGCAGGAGGGAGGATCCCTTGAGCCCAGAAGGTCAAGGCTGCAGTGAGCTGTGATTGCACCACTGCACTCCAGCCTGGGTAACAGAGCGAGAACCTGTCTCTAAATAAATAAATGATGCTGTACACCTTAAATATACAGAATTTTTATTGGTCACGTGCACCTCAATCAATCTGGGGAAAAAGCTGCTATACTTTGGATGCCATCATTATTTGGGAGGTTTTTGGTAACCTTCAGCTGAATTGGATCCTAAGTAATTTAAGTACCTCCAATCTATTCATGCGTTGAAGCCAGTGGTTCTCAACCAGGAGCAGCTTTTCCCCCTAAGATACTCGGCAATGTCTGGAAGCATTTTTGTTTGTCGCAACTGTAGGGGTACAGCGGAATACCGCTGGCATTCAGTGGGCAGGGGCAAGGCACACTGCTAAAAATTCTACAATAAACAGAACAACCTCCCACAATAAAGAATTATCTAGCCCCAAATGTCAATTTTACCAAGATCGAGAAACCTTAGGTTAAAAATGTCTCGCAGGAAGGTCAGTGAGAAAACACCCTTTGTTCATTGCAATAAACGTGGTTAAAAAATGAGGTGTCCACTTCAGTCGATATTCTCCTCAACAGAGTTTCCATGAATCTCAAATAGTACAACCAGTTTTCAAATAATTAGAGTGCGATGAATTACACAACAGGATGTCTAGTCAAGACTTCAGATGGGAAGCAGGTGGAAGAATACTCCATTTACAAGAGAATCTCAATACTAGTTGCATGTTACAATCACCCGGGGAGATTTTTAAAAATCCTGATGCCCGGAGTCCCCTCCAGACCAATTAGATAAAAATTCCTAGGGGTGAAGCCGAGGCACCTACTTGTGGAAGAGCAAACCATTTTCATTAGCACACAGTTTACAATGCACTGCAGGATTATACAATGCAGGCAGCACCGGATGCTTTCCTGGGCCACAAGCCACCCGCGCCTTTATAAGAGGTTCTGAAAGGACAGACCTTTAATTTCTACTGTAATGTTTGCTTTGACCCCACTTTATCTTCAAAACAAGGGAACACTCAGTCTTTTCTCTAGTATAATGGCACTTGTGAGTTTCACTAATAGATGCACCTTCATTCTGAGCTCTGGTTTGCCTTCCTTGACTGTGGCATCCCTCACCACCCCCACCAACCGTGGGAAACCTCTCCAGCTGCCCTTTAATATCCTGAACCAGGATGGCATTCACATTTTTGGCTCTTGTGCTGTTAGCAGAGTCGGTCACTGCTCTTACCAGAAAACAATGGAAAATTCAAAATATCACACAAGTATAACCACCACATCTTCACTTCAACACCCCGCATCCAGAGAAGAAGAAAAAGGAAAGCTACAAAAGCTAGTGGGACACACAACTTACTTTTTAAAGAGGTCTCCGTGGTTCTAACATACAGTCAAGGTTAAAACCACTAATTTAGTATATTTGAAAGATGCATTTCTAGTTCTACTGTGAAAGCACTTCATGCTGATTCAGAAAATAACCAAACTATTCCAGGACTACAAACATCACCTTCAAGGTTTCTTGTGTTTGTTTTTAGTGCATTCTGCCCTAACAGAGTTGAAGGACTTTATTTCCTTTAGAAAATATGCATCTCTCAAATACGTAAAAAATAAAAGTGGATAGGTACATCAACTGCTTAGTCTAAATAAAACACATTACCTGCCTCAGGCAGCCTATCCCAAAATCGTACTGAGAGCAATCTGAAGCTAGTAACATAAAACACCAATAAAGTCAGATAGCAGAGTACTACCATTGTACCAGAAAAACAACAGAATAGCTCAGTCTATGAATTAAGAAAACAGCTCCAGTCAGGCACGGTGGCTCACACCTGTAATTACAGCACTTTGGGAGACTGAGGCAGGCGGATCACTTGAAGCCAGGAGTTCAAGACCAGCCTGGCCAACATGGGAAAAACTAGTCAGGCGTGGGGGCGTGTGCCTGTTGTCCCAGCTACTCGGGAGGCTGAGGTGGGAGGATCGCTTAAACCCGTGAGGCAGAGGTTGCAGTGAGCTGAGATCCCTTGTAAAAGGACCCAACCTAATTAAATCTGAGAATGGATTCCTTTTGTCTCTAACAGACTAGTCACCCCTGACAAGCTCGATTATCTAATCCAAATACCTCCAAGTGCCCTTCCCACTGACTCTGCAAACTCTGCTGGAAACGCAAAGCCTAGTAATAAGGTGGAAGACAGAGGAACATACAACACACAGAACGGGAATAGTGCACAAAAGGAATGTACCTTCCTGGTGCCTGTGTCCCATCACTCCTTGGTGGCGGTGGGTACGCCGTGGCAGGAGGCCATACTAGAAAGAGGTTAGGAACTGCAACATTTTATTTCACTCTCACTTATCAACAGTCACTGACAATGTCACTGAAGATGCTCAACGGTCACTCAAAAGGCATCCTTTAAATGTCGGACGATCCAGCTTGCCCATGGACTAGTGAAAGGATGAACCGAATGTGCTATATTCACACCATGGAATATTATTCAGCCAAAAAAAGGAATAGAGCATTGATATGCTATACAATGCAAATGAACCTTGAAAACACAATGAATGAAAGCAACCAGACACAAAAGGCCACATACTACATGATTCCATTTATATGAAATGTCCAGACTAGGCGAATCCATAGAGACAGAAAGCAGACTGGTGGCTGCCAAGGGCTGCAGGGAGGGAGGGAATGGGGAGTGACTGCTAGTGGGCACAGGGTTTCTTTTTAGGGTGATGAAAATATTCTGAAATTACATAGTAGTGACAGTCACAGAGTCTTTGAATATACTAAAACCACTGAATTATACACTTAAAGGTGGTGAATTCTATGGTATGTGAATCATATCTCATTTTTTTAAAGGCATTCTTCAGTTTAGCACTTCTACTGCCTCTTAAGTCCCTCAGTGCTCAAGACCAAAGGGCCTGATTCTCAGGGCACCTAGGGCGCTATCCCTTTAATCTTGCCCTATTTATGATGTCAAGAGGAAGTGATCTTTGAGAAGGAGTTAAGGGCTCACACTATTTTTGTTTCATCACATATCAGAAGGGAAAGGAAAAACGTAAAACCAGAACTTCGGTGTAATCTTTGGTCAACTGAGTTAAGGCAATCCATGATGTTCCTACTGCAACAGAAGTAAGCTATTCAATCATCCTGGAGCAGCGTACACCATAGTTCTATTGTTTTTTTATTGTAGAGATGGGGTTTTGCCATGTTCCCTGGGCTGGTCTTGAACTGCCAGGGTCAAGCAATCTGCCCTCCTCAGCTTCCCAAAGTGCTAGGATTTTTTTTTGAGCTACTTCTTTATCTACCAGATGATGAACTGTATATAGTATTTAAATAGTTCTGAATCTTTGGCTGGTACATTTTGAAGAAGATAAACCATTCATTTTTATCAAGATTCATTCATCTTACAATACAGGAACTGTGTTAAGATGCAAAATAACAGATGGTGCTAGAGAACCAGTAGTAGATCATTCAAAATAATTAGTTCTGATTTTTAAAAAATCAGGAGCTCGCCTGTAGTGCCAGCTACTTGGAAGGCTGAGGGAGGAGGACTGTTTGAGCCTAAGAGTTTGTCCAGCGTGGGCAACACCACAGGACCTTGTCTCTTAAAAAAAAAAAAAAAAATCTCATGCCTTTCTGTTTCCTCCATTAACTATTAAATACATCCCTATGTGCAGTGCTGGAATCTTCAGTTTGGCACACAAAATAGAACACTCACCCACAAGTCTGTAAGAACAAGGAATACCGATTTTCTTAATCTGCCACCGTTGACTCTCGATTGTTATCTTAAACTCGCTTGGGGTTACCAAATAGTCCACATCTGCCTTTACTGTGGAAAGACTATTTGGTTAAAGAAAAATGCTCAGGAATTCAATGAAGCCACAAATTATCAACATGAATTATGTGTTCATAAACAATGTCTTAGGAAGAAATTACAATGTTGTGGGGCATAGTCATCATGCTACCTTGTCACACCAGGCACAGCAAATCCGGGAACGGCAGGCATGAAAGCACCAGGTGGATGAGTATTCGAGTATAGGTTTGAATAGCATCCCTACATCTAGAGTTTGGGGTGTGTGTGTGTGCAGTTTTAGGGAGAGGAGAGGCAACAAGGGTGTTCCACCACTGTAAGCTCTTTCACTTTTATAGAATGACGCTTTAAAAGGAATCAAAGGATGCTGGGATAAGGATGACTTGAGTGGATGTAACCTGTAAGCCTCACATAACAAACCTGGAATACCGGCTCTTGGGTTCTAGCTCAAGTGTCACACTTACAAAAAAGAAATGTCTAGACTCAGACATAAATAAAAACAAATCTATAAAGAATATCATGTAGCCTATTCAAAATTATGCATGGCAAGAGAAACATAAAATCTCCAGATATTATATCAGATATATATTACATCAAAATTAAATTACTTGTAAACAAATCCATTTACATTGAACCCGTCATTATGTATTTGAGGTATATATTTGTAAATTGAACCCGTCATTATGTATCTGTGACACCTAGATTAATATATGACACCATATATAAGAACACAGTGGCATCTACAAGGTATGTCTCCTTAGATGGCGTTTTATTCGAATCAGAAAATTAAACAGCATGAGTCATCTTAACGTTAACCCCAGTTCACAAGTGAATGTCACAAGTTTAAAAACCTCAACTAATTCAAACACCCAATTTCAACCAATATTTTACTTTTCCATGAGGGATTTACCAAAACTATTAATGAAAAACAAAATGAACATATAAGAGTTTTCTTTCTTTCCCATGTATTATCATTTGGGAACATTAAAAAGAAGGGTAGAGAAACAGAAGCCTACAAAATTTACAAACTAGATAATACTATATAATAACACTAAATGTGTATATACTATTAAAAAAACACAAAAATAAACACCTCTAAAATATCTCAGGTCTAACAAGGGACATTGCGCTCCCCTATAAAGATACTCCTATGTTATTTTCAAATGTGTTTTCTCAAAATAATTAATCTAGAACCTCTTATTCCCAAACCCAAGCCTCTGTACTGTCCAAGACAAACAAAAACCAACACAATGTTCTACTCTGTAATTTAAAAACACATCATCTCCTTCTGATGTCCTTCCAAGTCCTTCCAAAGCTTTTCTAAGGTAGTCATCTGAGCAGCTAAGCAGGTACTCCTGACATCTGAAGAGCTTTCAATCTATTATAGCCTCATTACAGCTGACTCTTGAAAAACATAGGTTTGAACTGCATGAGTCCACTTACACAGGATTTTGTTCTGCCTCTGCCACCTGAGACAGCAAGACAAATCCCTCCTTATTCTCCTCCTCCTCAGCGTACTTCCATGTGAAGAGATGAGGATGAAGACCTTTATGATGATCTGCTTCCACTTACTGCATAGTAAATATATTTTCTCTTTCTGATTTTCATAACATTTTCTTTTCTCTAGCTTACTTTATTGTAAGAATATAATACATAATACATATAACATACAAGGTAGGTGCTAATAACTTTATGTTATTGGTAAGGCTTTGGGCAACAGTAAGGTATTTAGTAGTTAAGTATACGGAGAGTCATTTTTTATTTTTATTGTTTTTATTGTTTTTTGAGACGGAATCTCGCTCTCTCACCCAGGCTGGAGTGCAGTGGCATGATCTCAGCTCACGGCAACCTCCATCCCCCAGGTTCAAGCGATTCTCATACATCAGCCTCCTGAGTAGCTGGAACTACAGGCATGTGCCACCACACCTAGCTGATTTTTGTATTTTTAGTAGAGACGGGGTTTCACCGTGTTGGCCAGGCTGGTCTTGAACTCCTGACCTCAAGTGATCTGCCCACCTCGGCCTCCCAAAGCGCTGGGATTACAGGTGTGAGCCACTGTGCTAGGCCCAAGTCAAATGTTATATGTGATTTCTGACTGGGGGTGGGGGCGATGGGGATTGTGGGTGCCCCCAACTTCCAAACTGTTCAAGAGTCAACTGTATTTGAAAAACCTAATACTTTGAAAAAATTCATTCTAAGTACACTGTTAAGGTGATGCTGGATAAATTTAGCTGTCACAAAATAGTAAGATTTATAGACTTGTTTTATTTCTGCTTCCCTGCCTACTTTGGTTTTTTTTTAAACCTAACTAGGCAGTGGATGATAATCAGTAGTTGTTGCTGTGCTATAATTGAAGACCAAATACCTTAGTTGCTTCAAGAACTCCACATCAGAGTTGCTGTTAATGAGCTTGATGAAGTCCTCATAAGAGGGGGCATAGGTGTAGGCTCTCTTGTGATGCTCATTCACCTGCTCTCTGTACTCCAGCTGGGCAAGCAGCATTTGGTTAATGTAGTCTGGATTACTCAGTAACTCCACTACCGGCTTCAAGACTACAGGAAGAAGAACAAATCGCTACTGAGAAAGGTATTCTTCTTTAAGGGAATTGTTTATACATCACATAATTGAAACCACATTTGGAAAACATTTTCCAAGTAGCCAAACAGAGGAATATCTATATAATACAATAAACAATCCAAAAATGTATACACGCGTACACATACCGCTGCCTATCCCTCCAAATATGTTATCATCTGTGGCTATAATCAAGTTGTCATTTTAATAAATAAGTGAAATGTAAAGGAATAATGAAGGGAAGTCATTTGGAACTCAAGTTGCTAACAAAACTATCAAAATTAAAGCTGGGCGCGATGGCTCATGCCTGTAATCCCAACACTTTGGGAGGCTGAGACAGGTGGATCACTTGAGGTCAGGAGTTCGAGACCAGCCTGGTTAACATGGTGAAATCCTGTCTCTACTAAAAATACAAAAATTAGCCAGGCATGGTGGCACACATCTGTAATCCCAGCTACTCCAGTGGCTGAGACAGGAGAATTGCTTGAACCCAGGAGGTGGAGGTTGCAGTGAGCCGAGATCGCGCCATTGCACTCCAGCCTTGGCGACAGAGTGAGGCTCCGTCTCAAAAAACAACAACAACAAAAAAAACCAAAAAAAATTAGGTACACTGATTTTTTCTTTTATTTATTTATATTACTTATAAGTTTCAATATGTTTTGGCAAACTTAGTCTGACAAAGGATGCAAGTCAACATTCTCCCCAAGTGGTTAAAACAGACCTTAGAGAGGAAGTTAAAAAGTCAATGACACTATTACAAAGCCATCCTTTAACTTTAGATTTGAAACTTCCTCTTTGCTCTGTGGTTGGTTATAATAGCTGATGGGCACAGCTGGCTTATCCTGAGATAGTAAATGAGATAATCACTGCATCTCAAACGCAAAGCTATTTGTCTGAGACTGAGATGAGGGAAAGTTTCTCTTATCCTGACTAAGCATTTCCTTGGATACAGTTAACTTTTTTCGAGTAATCACATTATATTGTGCCACAGTTCCTTTTTATTTATTCCAAGTTCACAAAATTATGTACAGTCATGCACCACATAATGACATTCTGGTCAACAACAGACCGAATATATGACAGTCGCCCCCATAAGATTATAATGAAGCTGAAAATTTTCTAGCATTTAATGATGTCAAGCTGGTGTGAACAAACCTACTGCACTGTCAACAGTATAAAAATACAGCATATACAATTATGTACAGTACATAATACTTGATAATATGATAAATGACTATAATTACAAGAGTCAAAAAGTTAAAAAAATTAATAGTTCATAAAGTAAAAAAGTTATAGTAAGCTAATGTTAATTTATTGAAGAAAATAAAATTTTAAATAAATTTAGTGTAGCCTAAGTGTACAGTGTTTATGAAGTTTGCAGTGGTGCACAGTCATGTCCTAGGCCTTCACAGTCACTCCCCACTCACTCAGACTCACTCAGAGCAACATCCAGTCCTGCAAGCTCCATTCATGGTAAGTCTCCTATATAGGTGTACTATTTTTTATCTTGTATACCGTATTTTTATTGTACTTTTGCTATATTTAGATACACAAATACCATTGTATTACAATTGCCTACAGTATTCAGCAGAGTAATATGGTGTACAGGTTTACAGTCTAGGAGCAATAGGCTACACCATATTGCCTCCGTGTGTAGTGGGCTATCCCATGTAGGTGTGTAAGTACACTCTATGGTATGTGCACAATGACATTATCTAATGACACATTTCTTGAGACATATCCCTGTTGTTAATCAATGCATTACTATATAGGCATTACCAATAAATCATATAGCAAAGATATTTTAAGTAAATATACTAATCAGAATTTGACTGTGGTCAAGCATGGTTGCTCCCACCTGTAATCTCAGCACTTTGGGAGGCCTAAGCGGGAGGATCACTTGAACCCAGGAGTTCAAGACTTGCCTGGGCAACATAGTAAGACCCCCACCCCTATTTAAAAAAAAAAGAATTTGAATACACACACACACACGTACGTAATATATAAACATACACACTATGGATATTATATAGCTATTATACACACACGTATGTAATATGTAAACATACATACTATGGATATTATATAGCTATTACACACACACGTAATATATAAACATACACACTATGGATATTATATAGCTATTACACACACACACGCATACTTTCATTAATGTACATATTATTGGCCTAGATAACTCAAAAGCTATCCCAAATGAATGCTTCCCTGTGGAGAGCATAAGAACTGGTTTTCTGTGTCAAAACATACAACATAATGGACCGTGTATCTGGCAATATGTCATATTAAAAATGTAAGTTTATCCTGTGTGGCCAAATACTTTGAGAGACATAACAACAAAATTTTGAAAATACTTCAAATCCCGTATGTTCAACAGTAAACAAGGTCTGCATAGGTGTCATACAAATTATTTTCACATTAGTATGTAGCACATTAGTTTGCACACTTATTGAATTAGTAAAATCAACTGTACAAGTCTACCTTTTGTTGTGAGAATTTCTGCAAGCATTATACGTAAGCTGAGAGACTGCACATCCTTTGAGGGGAGGAGACAAAACACCAGAACCCGAGAACACGTCTGTAGAAATCTTACTTCATCATCTGAGTTCCTCAAGCATGCGTGCAACACAAAAGGCCTCGGCTGCTCCTCATGTCTAAACAAAGAGAGTGAAAAAGAAGGAGAGAAATTTCTAGAAACAATTATGTACTAGTAGGTAAAAAATATTTCAAATGGGAAACGCATTGGTTATAGTAACTCTGCCATCTCCTCAACAATCAAATTTCCTCAACCATCAACTAACCTGGAAAACTTTTGCTAGAATACATGCAAACACATGGCCTTTCTGGATTTCAAATGAAATCATAACGACTAGCTTCAGTAGCATCAAAGGGTACATAGATAATTCCAAAATCATAGCAACAATCTAAAAAGGTACGAGTATTTATTTAGGTAATTTTTAAGTCTTCTAGATGTTTTCTTAAGTGTGACCTCCAGCTTCATTTTTCAAAAAAACCTAACAAAGCATAAACCAAGATCGCCAGCCTACTTTCTGACTGGGAGATCACAGGATAAAAAGCTTACTGGTATTTCTAGTGAGCCAGAGGGTCTATAAACTCCACATTATCTAACTTGTTGGCAAATTGCTTTCTGTGAGGCTCCCAAGTATTTTTCAGCCAGTCTTGACAACTTTGGTTGTGCACCTCCCTGTCAGTACTGACTCCATCCCAGGACCATTAATTTGGAAGATCTGAGTGAAGAGGACTGGAAAACAGAACTTTCTATACTTCCCTTCCCAAAGTATCTTGATAGTGATTCAGGAAAGCCTGTGATGCTGCTTTTTCTAATGTCTTCTAGATAAGGAGACAAAGTCTAAGAGATTCTTACAGTAACTAGTAGGTAACACTGAGGAAAAACATGAAACAGAGGGAGAGAAACATACCAGGTACTGCACAGGAAATGAAGGTAGTGCATATTAGTGCCTTTATGACTCGTGCCTCTCAGGTGTTAACTGAAATTTAGTTTTGCACTGGAGACTGAAGACTAGTTTCTAGAGCGTATCTCGCTAGAAAAGAAAGGTTTCCTCTGTCTTGTACGACCTGGAGGAATTCTATCCTAACGTGTAAAGCCAACGACATGAAAAGAAATTTTTAGAAGAAGCCTTTTGCATATACTGATATGCTGACTTTTTAAAAAAGGCATCTTCAATTATTTTAAACTCTAGCTTTGCTGCCAGCTAGGTTGATATTTTATTATAGTAAGGTTAAGATGCTACTCCTTTATCATGTCAAGCACTTTTAAAGGTAATTCTTTTTTAAAATATCTATTTAGTTAATAAGCACTGGAGGAAGTTGGGGAAAAAAATCCACTTTTACTAGAGAAGCTTATTTAAATAATATCAAAATCCCTCTCAAAGAGCACACAGTGCCTTCTATGTATCAGTGGAAGGCAGACAACAAAGGAGCCTGGTGCTCAGACTGCCACAAGTTCCTCTCCCTCCTACAGCTAAGTTAGGGAAAATCCTTCTGACTGAGCCAAAGGCCAGAGGGCTGGCCAGAACAGCTTGATCTACGGTAAAAGGAAAGGCAGATCTCTCCCTGGAATCCCTCCACTAACTCCGAGCAGGATATTCCTAAGACGTGCTCTAGAAAGCGGACATCAAGTATTGCTTCAAAGCCAAGAAAGCATCATGAGGGGTGAGGCTGCTTCTGTGGCAGGAGACATCTACTAGCCTTCTGGTGGGTTGTAGCCATCAGTCTTTGCAGCATCCTTATTGTGTTTCGTGTGGATCAATCATTTGTTTGTGTAATTCCTACTACTTACCTCTGGGTTCTCATTCCTTGAGTAAGCAAAAGGACTTTAATATTTATTAAAAAGTTTCAAATGTACAATGACTTAATCCTCCTACCTACACCAAAAAGTAGACATCATCACTTGTATTCTATAGATGAGAAAATTAAGATCTGAATGATTATGTGAACAGTCAACATCACAGAGGTAATAAGCGGTAGAAATAACCCTCTCAAGTCCTGCTCTGTTTCAATCTCAAGTCCCAACTCTACATTACACCACAATCAGAAATTACAAAGATAAAAAAGAACATTTCAGAGATAAAGAAGGAAAACATGAAAAAAAAAACACTCTTTTTTTCCCTCAAACTGCATGCCAGTACCTGACCAGCAAAGAAGAAAACTATGAAATTAAAGATGCTATTGAAATAATAGTATAAAAGCAATCATTTTTAGATTTTCCCAAAACATGCTGGAGCAAGACAGATGGGACAAAGGAAGAGGAAGCAGAGGCAAGAATTAAATGTGATCTAGATTGGCTTAAAGCGGCAATAGAATGATGTTCTAGAAATAAATACAGGCTGACCGGAAAGCTGCCTTTAGGAACAATTGCCCACCAGTCAACAAAACGATGTGTTGTTTTATTAAGGCAATTTATTATTGTTTGTCTGATAGTGGCCAATTCAATTGGGTGCTACCCAGGCTACCAAAGTCATTCTGCAGCCAATAGACATCTGCACACTACTGGAGATTTCTAGGACAAGAGCACTGTGGACCTGGGGCAGGCAGATACAGCTATTTGCCATTAAACCTGGACTCACTGTCTGCCGGTCTGATTGTATGGTTTGTATAAGATGCTACACGGACAATATTAGTTCTCCAGGACACAATCATCTATATGAAAAATGCCAGTGACCTACTGGTACTTTTTCAAATATCCATAATCCATGAGAAATGTGGTAGAATTTTTTTTTCTTTATTTTGTTCTTTATTCTTTATCATCAACTAGAGCTTCTAGGCATAGCCCAGATGCCAGTGAAATAAATCTACCCTTGGCATAAGAAAACTAGAAGCCCAAAGAGAAGGAGCTTCTAATATTAAATCACTTTCTGTTTCTATTATTCTGATGCTTTATCCAATATATTTATATTATCCACAAAAGCAGTAATCTCAAAAGCTAGTAAACGTCTGGATGAAAAATATATTCTCATGTTGAAATTAGATAATCATAAAACCACTGAATTTTTCTAACCACTTGCTCTTCTCCCAAATCTAAACCCATCAGTTTTCTAACTGGAATAAACATTGATTTAAAATACTGTCCTCAAGTCGGCACAGTAGCTCACTGTAATCCCAGTACCTTGGCAGGCTGAGGCAGGTGGATCACTTGAGGTCAGAAGTTCAAGACCAGACTGGCCAACATGGTGAAACCCTATCTCTACTAAAAATACAAAATGTAGCTGGGTGTGGTAGCACATGCCTATAATGCCAGCCACTCGGGGGGCTAAGGCACAAGAATTCTTGAACTCGAGAGGCAGACGTTGCAGTGAGCCGAGATCACACCACTGCACTTTAGCCTGGGCAAAGAGTGAGACTGTCTGAAAGAAAAAAAATAAAATAAAAAATAATACATATATATGGAGAGAGAGATAGAATACTGTCCTCTATTGGACCATCATTTACATACTTTCAAATGAGCTTTCACTGAATTCAAACAAGTCTTTCACAGTATTTGTCAAGAGGGACTATGGAACACTTGAAATAATGGATACCACAGCAAATTAGCAGATGCTTGCAGAGGTTGGTGAACACTTCGAAAGCAGAGGCTGAAGCTTTTGAGACTCTAGGAGGTAACCCAAGAGCCCTATTTCTCTCACTTTCCTTACTGATTCACACCCCTCCCCGCTTACTGGAAGTTACTTTCTCTATAAGCAGCAGTTTTCAAACAGAGGTCCAGAGACTCCTGGGTGTCCCCAAGATCCTTGCAGGGGATCTGGGATGTTAAAACTGTAGTAATATAAAAAGGTCATTTGTCTTTTTCATTCTCATTCTTCCAAGCATAGTAGTTTCCACAGGCTACATGATGTGAGATGACATCATCATTCTTATGGCTAAGGAAAAGTGTACCATGTACTCTTGCACTTTAAAAATTCCTAGTTTTTAAATATCAAATATGGTAAATATCAATAGATACGATGAGTTGTGAAATGGTAAATGTTGGCTCTCCTGAGAAAAAAAATGCTCTGATTTGGATCATTTGCCCATTCCATGGTGTAAATACCCTCACCACGGCCCATTTCAAGCTACCAATCTGGTATAACTGAACCAAAAGTTGGGAAGACCTGTGCACAGTTCACTCCTGCATGCCCGTACAAGCCAGTTCCAGCACGCCACTAGATAGAACCCACAGAAATGAGCTCCTTGAGGTTCTCAGAAACTTTTAAGAATGTAGAGAAATCCTGGGAACAAAAAGTCTGAGAATCACTGCTTTACAGTAACGGTTTTCAAACCATAGTTTGTGACTTTTAAGTAAGAAAATAAAATTGAGTTGGTCTTAAACATTAATTTTTTAAAATGTTAAAAAAAAGTGTCAAAGTTATTAGAGGTAATAAAAGTACTGTTTTATGAAACTGGGTCATAATATCAAGTGAATTTCTCACAGTGGGTCATAGTTTTAAAAAAAAGTTCGCAAAACACAGGGGTGGCAAGCTGGAAAACAGTGGGCATGTCACGGCTCTGTGGATTTTGGCCTCATAAATCTGAGGGAAGGAAGAAGAGTCACAGGAAGGGGCAAGACAGCTGGGAATGGAGACCTGCTGCACAGCCGCATTCAGCAGCAAGGTCGCCTACAGGAACAGCATCACAGGGCAGAAGGGTGACGTCATCTAAATACTTTACCTCTTCCCTGAAGGCGAGAATAGGCCACATTAACTATTCCCATTCCTGTTCCAACCGTGTCCATATCCACACAGGCAGAAGGCTACTCATTTCAGTTGGACAGCTTTTTATGTACAATTGTTAGGTACATAACAATACAAAGGGCTAACAAGCCTAAATATTAGCTACTTTCATAATGAAATTTCTCTAATCAAAGCCTACAAGCTCCAATATGTACAACTGTTATGTGACAATACAAAGGGCTAATAAGCCTAAATATTAGCTACTTTCATAATGAAATTTCTCTAGTTAAAGCCCAGAAGCTCCAATATTAAGTACCTTTGAAAATCAGTTTTCAGGATATTGTGATGCAACAGAGTTCAACACAGGACTCACAAAAAGAAACATGAACCATATTTAAATTTGTCTAAATACTGTAAACTCATTCACTGTGCTCATGCTAGAAAACACTATATTTAAATTTTTTATGTCTAGGTACTCATAATACTATAAGATCATCACAGTGCTGGCTCAGTAAAATTCATTTTACTGTTTATTTATAGAATTAATTGTATTTATAAGTGGTTTTCCAGCAGAAAGTGAAAAACAAAACTACTCTATCAGAACACAATAATTATTCCCCCTTAATAAATCTACATTTTCAAGCAAGTGCCAGCAATAGGCAGAATAGTCTAGAGTTTTATCTTGACTTTGACCCCTTACTCAATTAAAAAAAAAAAATGTAATGCAAAAAAAGGGGGTAAGTTGCTTATAACAGTTACCTGGCATTAGCAGCTTTCAGGTCACAGAAATGAGTGAGTAAAGTCCTCACAACATCATTGCAGACAACTTTAACCACATCCACGTGACTCAGTCTGTGGTGCAGCTGTCTGGCAATTTCCCAAAAGTCTTCCAAGAGCAGATGGTAAAGTTGTCCCTCATCTCTGCTGAGGTTTCCATACCAGGACAGAATGTAATCTCTATAACTGTAGTCGAACACTACCAGGAATAAACAGAGCAATGAGTAAAACAAATGAAAGAAGCAAACACCAAGACCGCATTTCTACTGGAAACTGGCCACCTAACTATTAATATTCACTGTTTAAAATTAAAGAGAGGAGAAAACAGAACTCATGAGAATTCCTAAGTCTTTTAAAATGGAAGATTCTCATCTAACTAGAATGTTTAGGTATGGTGACCACGTCCTAAATTTTCCTACAGAGCCCCATTTTAAAATATTCCATCTTGGTGCCAAACTACCTAAATGTATTAAAAAATCGGAGCAATACACTTATGAAGTGCACCCATTATCAATCTATGGCCTCTCCGCTCCGAATTCAGCCTTTTTGTCCCGCTCTATGATCCTGGAGCTGGGCCCTGCAAACACCATCAGTTTCTTTGCCCACTGGCATAACGTTAAGTCTATCAGTAGCACATGCTGGAGGGCAACTGGAGGAGGAAGGGGCTGCTCTCCCCAGTTCCTGTGTGTTCTTCTCTGTTCCTGCCACATTTAGCAGCACGCATGGCACCCGAGGGTGTTTACCCCAATAGCGAGTTCCAGTGCCATCCACAGGGCAGTTTCCGAGAGAATTCTGCTGGCATTCTATAGGTGGCTCCCCCTCGCCTGTGGTATCTGCTCAACCTTCTTCACCATCAAGTGGGCCAAGGTTGTGCCTTCTCCAAGGCCTGGATCTCAATTCCAAGGTAAAGAAGGAAACTTCCTCCAAATTTATTCTGCCCTAAGGTGCTCTGCCTCAGCCCTAGCGGGAATGGCTGCTCCCAATATCTGCTCTTTCTATATTCTTTAGTGTCTCTTTACTCCTTAGTACTTAATCCCATGTTGTACATTAATAATTCTTTATATTTAACTCTCCCTGTTCAATTACATTGTGCTTTCTGTCTCGTAACAAAACCTCAACTAACATAGGAAGAATCCCATAAACTAGTCTTGGATATCACACTAGGCTCAGCCTCTGTGGCCAATCGCCTTCTTTGGAAGATTTCTAGTGCCTATGTTCTTAATTCTGTGCTTCGGAATTAGGAAAGCCTAGCCATAGACCAGTGCTATCTAATATGAATATGAGAGCCACATATGTAAGTTTTAAGTTTTCTAGAAGACACATTAAAAAAGTAAAAAGATACCACAACAAGAAGCTCATAAAAAATAAGATAAACAATAAAAAAGTATAAAGAAACAGGTAAAATTCACTTTAATAATATATTCATTTAACAAAATATATTCATTTAACAAAATATATTCATTTAACAAAATATATTCACAATATTATTTCAACATGTAATCAATATTTAAAACCTTTTTTAAAATAAAATACTTTGCTTTTTTTCATACCAAGCTCTGTAATCTGGTATATATTTTATTCTTTCAGCAATCTCAATTTGAACCAGCCACATTTGGGGTGCTCTACTGTGTTGGACAGCACTATTTCTAAAGCCTATATAGAAAGAAGCTGAAGCCAGCGTGATGTCTGCAAGAAGCTACGTCTTTTCAAAAATAAAATATTGGTGGGCTTGGTGGTGACTCCCCACAGGGCCCCAAGAGAGAAAAACATTTAGCTACACAATCCTGCTCCACCTCAAGGGTACCGAGGTCATTTTTTATCACTTGTTTCTCAGAGTTTTTTTTTTTTTAACTTTTCAAACTCTATTTGATTGGGCTTAATTACAGATGTGACTATACATCATTTCAGATAAATAATTTATCCTCCTGCTTTTCTTTGCTTGTCTGCACGCTACTTTATCCCCGGGAATCCTACACGAACCAGATCTACTTCACAATTCCCTATGAACAACTAACCTATAATTGTCAAACAAGTTTTTAGCTTAGAATTTGGGGTTCATTTTATGCATCTTGGCCACTACACGCCAATTTAGAAGCTTAAGAATAATAAATTGGCTGGGAGCAGTGGCTCACGGCTGTAATCCCAGAACTTTGGAAGCCCAAGGTGGGAGGAACACTTGAGCCCAGGAGCTTGAGACCAGCCTGGGCAACATGGCAAAACCCCATCTCTACAAAAAATACAAAAATTCGCCGGATGTGGTGGCGCACGCCTATATTCCCAGCTACCTGGGGCTCAGGCGGGAGGATCATTTGAGCCTGGGAGGTGGAGGCTGCAGTGAGTCAAGACAGCGCCACTACATTCCAGCCCGGGTGAGCGAGCAAAACCCTGACTCAAAGAAAGAAAAAAAAAAAAGAAAAAAGAAAGAAATTTAGGTGAGCTTCTGGGGGGAGGGATTGTATGGTGGGGAGAGGGAGTCAATTTTCTTAGAAAACTGAATCACAATGGAATCACATATTTGCAAGTGCCTGCAGGTCAAAGGAAGCACAATTTTTGTACTAATATTCTATGATGGCTTTTTCCATGGCTGAATATCAACCATGGACGTACATTCAAGGTTTTTTCACATTTCCAGTATTCTTGCGATTCAGCTTTATAATAATTTATAAAACAGCATTTTAAATCCCATAACTCAAAAATATGCCACAGCATTAAGATTTTTGTTCACAAACAATGATACAAAGGTTTAGATAAATTTTCAGAGTGATTCCAGTGGCCTCAGTTGTAGGGATAAGATAACTGTGCCTTCCAGCTGAGAACAATTAATTGCCAAAGACAGAAAAAAAGATACTACCTCGATCTTTTACTACTCAGCAAATACAATTTATAGAGGGCTTCTAGTATGTAAGGTGGAATCAATATCCGTATCACTAAGCACTGGACACAAAAGGGAAGGTAAAACAAAAGCAAAACCAGAAAACAAGGCATCTGAAACTCAGTCATTTTCTGCTCATTTTCAGATATTAATTTGAATATATGGCTGTTATGTTTTCTAGATCTTGCAAAAGGTAGCTACATCTCATCCCTAAATTGTATGATTCCATTAAGGAAAAACAGCGGAAATGGTTTCTGACCCAGATGAAACTGCAAAAACAGGAATGGGTTCATGCTATCATCTCATTTATTGGCAATAAGCATATAGACCGTGGTTCCTACACAGGGAGTGAGTTTCATCCCTTCAGGAAATTGAGGCTCAAAGAAGTGAAGTAACTTGCTCAAAGAGGTGGCAAAGCCAAGTCTCCTACCTGCCAGTCACTCTTTCTACTCAGCACACTGTAGTCCTGCACATAGGTGAACAAGATAGCTGCATGAGTAAAAGACAGGCAAAACCTAAAATAGCATCCTCGTCCACTGGATATCCAGTTTGTTTAAAACACATTTACATGAAAAAATATATGTAAAAGGCTGTACTTTGTAAAACTGCTGTACAAGACACAAAGAACCAACAGGTGAGGCCAGGCGCAGTGGCTCAGGCTTGTAATCCCAGCAACGATGCTTCTCTTCAAACTAAGTATCATAAAACTATACATAACTTAAATATAAAAAGTACAGGCTTGGCGCGGTGGCTCACATCTGTAATCCCAGCACTTCGGGAGGCTGAGGCAGGCAGATCACCTGAGGTCAGGAGTTCCAGACCAGCCTGGCCAACGTGGTGAAACTCTGTCTACTAAAAATACAAAAATTAGCTGTGCATGGTGGTGGGCGCCCGTAATCTCAGGTACTCCACAGGCTGAGCCGGGAGAATCACTTGAACCTGGGAGGCGTAGGTTGCAGTGAGCCAAGACTGCGCCACTGCACTCCAGCCTGGGTGACAAAGCGAGACTGTCTCAAAAAAAAAAAAAAAAAAAAGAAGAAGAAAACAAAGCCATGATTCTAAATATAAATTATATAACCACATAAACTAATTTACACAAGTACACATATGAACAAAATGAAACATACCCTATGGGTCAATTTAAGGAGACAGAGAAATTCATAACCATAAAATTATTTCATGGCTTTTATTAAGAAATAAACATTCAAGATCAAGATGCCAACTAAAGAAAAAAAAAGAAATACACAGAAACAATATAATTAATCACAATGAGAAATGAAAGAACACTTATCCCCACTGCCAGGCAAAAAAATCTTCCTTCTAAAGCCATGATAACACCCAACACAAATTCAGGTGCTATTGTCATTCAAGTATATCTAGTTTTAGAACTGCTCTCAAAGAAATGAGTTGGTAAAAAGGAGGCCACTGGAGATTATAAAGAATGATGTAACATGATGGAAACTTTAGTTTTAGTTAGGTTAAACTGAAAACAGGATTTAGGAAAACAAAGTAGAGAAAAACTATAGATGAGGACACAAGTTAAAAGGCTCCCACGTTAGTCTAGACAACAGGATGTTAGGTAATTGCTACCCACAAATTTTCAGAAAAGGAATGAGCTAAGTAAACAGTATAAGAAAGAGAGCTTCAAGAGGGCCATTTTTTCTACCCTTGCCTTTTCCCCTGAGCAATTCAGAAATACAATTCAGAGATACATGTCCTGCCCATGAGGTAGAGCCCCATGGGTCATAAAAGTCCAGGGCGTGGGTCTCTTAGAACAAAGAGACAGTCCTCATTCAACCAGAAACTTGTCTGACAATGACAATGATAAACAACAACAACAATTCTATTGTTCATTTAGATGGTGTTTTATGGTTTGTAAAGTTTTAAAACGCAATGGAAAGTCATCTTCTGGAAAGATTTGGGGTTATTAGTTTATGTGATTGATAGAGCTATTTACTTATCCAAAAAAAAAAGTACACATATTTCATGTCACTGGGAGAAGAGCACGAACTAGAACTTGATGAGTTGAGCTTTCTAAAGGGTGGGAGAAGTCACGCGAGCCTGGCTTCCTCCGTGCCACCATCTAATTCCGAGACAGCCAGACACCTGGAACAGCCATACGGCGGGCCTTGGAAAAAAGACTACCACATAAGGTTTGCCTTATCCAGGACCTGTTCCAAAGCTGTTAAAAGTTCTATACACAAGTTCTGTTCTCCATAAAACTTCTGTTATACTTTGACAATGACCTTGCAGTATCTTCTGCTGTCATGATTGTTTTCAAGTTATGATCCTGTGTATAACCATTACTATAGGCATATTTACCACTGAAACTCAGAAAAGCATTAAGAGCCAATCAAAACTAGCTGAAGTGTACTCACCTTGAAAAGTATATGTGGGCTGGGCATGGTGGCTCACGCCTGTAATCCCAGTACTTTGGGAGGCCAAGGCGGGTGGATCACCTGAGGTCAGGAGTTCAAGACCAGCCTGGCCAACATGGTGAAACCCCGTCTCTACTAAAAATACAAAAGTTAGCCGAGCTTGGTAGCTCATCCCTGTAGTCCCAAGCTACTTGGGAGGCTGAGGCACGAGAATCACTTGAACCCGGGAGGCGGAGGTTACAGTGAGCTGAGATCATGCCACTGCACTCCAGCCTGGGCAACAGAGTGAGACTTGGTCTCCAAAAAAAAAAAAAAAAGTCTGTAACATTAATTGCAAAAAATGAGGGTCATGGCCTTTAATTCTAAGATATTCAGACAGTGAGTTTTTTTTGTATGTGGCGTTTGGGTTTTTGTTTTTCAGAGTATTTTGTGTGGCAGACAGTGTCTTTTATAAGACAGTCTGAGGTCAGCATCCCCAAGGTCTTGAAAAAGATACAATCTCATGAAGAATTATATTTTCAATTCAAGAACTTTCAATTTAACATTCAACACACCACTGAACAAATAACATATACTCAATAATTATACAATTAAATTATCTGGTCCACACTGGAGATAGTTCAAGGTAGGCTAGTGAAAATTAGGCAATAGAGCTGTTGAGATTTAATAGTAAGTCAAAAAGATTTTTAGAAGTCTTTTTTTTTCTATTTTCTGTCAGTTTTCTGATAAATGTAGCTTTTGGAGAAATTTCTGAAGTTATCTGGTACAGAAGGGTAACTGTTCTGACTTCTCAAGAGTTCATTCATATTAGATCTGAAGCCCTAAAATATAGTTTTACATTTTAAACTGGCTAGCAAAACAGAGCAGTCATATGCTTCGATCACTTTCCTCAAGTGTGCCATTTCACTCACAGCATTTGTAGCTTTCGTATTTCTTATGGTTCCATAGAAACCTGGAGTATATTATTTTGCTCTGCATTTTTGACTATTACTTCTTTCTTCTTTGTAATTCAATCTGTAAAGACTTAAATCCTAACATACTGAGCTACAACACAAGCACAAATTTAGTCATAATATCTACTCACAAACATGTAGAACATGTATACCTGCAGACACATATGCATGCCTTATATGGTACTTAACTCTTTAAATGTTTTTAAATTACACACTCTAAAAACAATAAAATAGATACATAAAGATAAAATAGTACCATAATGTTCTCTAGTTTAAATTAGCTTCCAAGGAGGAGATTTTTAGATAAATATTTCATAAGCATTTAATATAACTGAACTCAAATTACTTCAGCCTTAACAAGTATATTATTTAATGTTTTGCAAATGTACGAGACCCTCAATTTGATTAATATTAAATCTATTATAGCTAGTTAATAACATTCTGAATTCCAATTAAATATATTGGTGTCGGGTTTAGAAATGTAAATCAAACCACTCCCGAGATACAAATTATAACCACTAAAGATTTTCTACATGCTGATGAAACCTCTTAGCCTTCTCAACATACATTTCTAGATTCTAATTCTCCATAAAATTAACTGGTCAAATTTTTCTTGGAAGGTGATTCTAGTTTTGTTTGTTGTTGCTGTTGAATAACTACTGCCAAATGCATGAATTTTACTCCCAATAACTAACTTTCTAGCAGCTACTAGCTCTCCTTCTGTTAAGATTATATAATGCGCAACTTCAGCAGCTTTTCCCTGAAAACCGCTTTAAAGCAAAGGACAGGTAAAAAAAAAAAAATTTGAACATTAAGAATGTGGTTTAAAAACAAATGGCGAAGTATAATAAACTAAAACGCTTACCCAAAGGTTTTGGAAAACATTTTCCTTTCAGAAGAAACCAACGAATACAAATTAGCTTGAGGATAATGTTTTTGCCAACTAAGCCTCAACCCTTATCCTGTCTTTTTTTTTTTCCCCCACAAGTACTTCTGAAACAAACTGGTCTAAAATAAAGGTCACGTCTAAATACAGATAAATCTCTAAGTCTTCAAAAATTAAAGAGACACTCATGTTCATAGCAGCATCATTTACAATAGCCAAAAGGTGGACAGCAACCCAAGCATCCACTGACGAGTGAATGGATAAACAAAATGTGGCACACATATACACACACACACACACACACACACACACGCAATGGAATATCATTCAGCCTGAAAACAGAAGGAAATCCTGTCACATGCTACAACATGGATGAAACTTGAGGACATCAAGTAAAACAAGCCAAACACAAAAAGACAAATACTATATGATTCCACTTAGGTAAGATACTTAGAGTAGCCAAACTCACAGGGACAAAAAGTAGAACAGTGGTTACCGGGGCTGGAGGAAGAGAAAGGGGTTGTCACTTAACAAGTAAAGAGTTTCAGTTTTGCAAGATGAAAACAGTTCTAGAGATTGGTTGCATGATAATGTGGATGTACTTAACACTACTGAACTAAGGCCAGGCGCGGTGGCTCACGCCTATGATCCCAACACTTTGGGAGGCTAAGGCAGGCAGATCACTTGAGGTCAGGAGTTCGAGACCAGCCTAACCAACATGGTGAAACACTATCTCTACTAAAAATACAAAAATTAGCTGGGCATGGTGGTGTGTGCCTATGATGTCAGCTACTTGGGAGGCTGAGGCACAAGAATTGCTTGAACCCAGGAGGCGGAGGTTGCAGTGAGCCGCGATCATGCCACTGCACTTCAGCCTGGGCAACAGAGCAAGACTCCATCTCACACACACACACACACACACACACACACACACACACAACACATTATTGAACTATATACTTAAAATGGTTATAATGATAAATTTTATGTCTATTTTAACACAATTAAAAAATTTTTTAATATTAAGGGCAGAGTTCTAATTCCAGGGGTGGTAGAATAGCTTATATCAGACTAACCTTCCTATAGAAAATAATTTGGAAATCTGGAAAAAATATTAAAAAACTACAGATGTTCCTCACCTTATGATGGAGTTGCATCCTAATAACACCTCCATCCCACTCCACAAAAGTAAAAAAATCATAATCTGAACTATCATAAATCAGGAACCATCTGTACATAAAAGCACTGAGAGCAACCAAACTTAGCAATTAGAAGGGAATCTATTATTGAAAGAAAGGAATGGCACTAGGTAAGATCCATGTTTACACACAGCTTTTCCCTACAGGCAACAGCAGTCTTAGAGGTACAGGCAGTAAACTGGAAGAGAAGGTCTTTTTTTTTTTTTTTTTTTTTTAAATATATCAGGAAACAGATTTAAGAGTTGCCAGGGCTGCTGAAAATAAAGCCAAGAAATAAACGCCATGAAATCTAAGTACAGATTCTCAAACTCATTGCCAACTGTGAACTACACATGTATAATTGTCAACTGTGAACTACACACGTAAAATTGTCAACTGTGAACTACACATGTATAGGGGTAAGACGACAGGAGACCAGTGGAAAGCAACAGCCGGAAGACTCAAAGACCTGAGCAGATACTCCAGCTACTGTCCACCAGGGAGACAGAGTTTGGAGCTAGAATTCCACTAATGGTGTTGGGCTTTTCATTGCAATTGTGGACAGGCCATGAACCAGAGGAGTTAAGTCTATGTCCCCAGACTGAGGGATTCACTTTAGATTAAGGACAAAATCCAAACACACCCATCCTAAGAAAATGTATAAAAAACCAAGTATCTTCAAGGTGATCAACCATTAATTAAACTGTATACTAAAAAACTCTTCAGAGGAAGATAACAGAATCTAGAATGTCTAAAAAGCAGCATCCACATTGTCCAGTATACAATAAAAAACAACTAGACATCAGAAGAAACCCCCAAAAAGTGACATCTAGTCAAGAGAAAAAGCCATTAACAGAAACCAACATCAAGATAGCCCGGATGTTGGAATTAGCATAAAAGAACTTTAAAGCAGCTACTACAAAATATGTTCAAGAAAGTAAAAATAAAAATGTCATAATAATTGACAGATGAGAGAATCTCAGCAGAGAAGCAAAAATTACAGAAACAACAACAAGAAAAAAGAACCAAATGGAAATTCTAGACATGAAAAGCACAAAGTGTGCAATAAAAATTTCACTGGATGCACTTAACTACAGATTGGAGATAAGACAGAAAAAAAAACTGGTGAACTTGAAAAAAAATAATCATCATCCTATCTATCTAAAGAACAGACAGGAAGAAAAGACTGGTAAATTGGACTTTATCAAAATTGAAAACATCCACTCAAAGATAGCATTAAGAAAACAAAAGGCAATTTACAAACTAGGAGATAAATTCTCTCTATCTGTATCTAACAAAAGACATGAATCCAGATATTTTAAAAACTATAAATAAATTTAAGTTTAAAAAAGAAAGACTCGAATAGACACATCACAAATACAAATCTGAAAATTGTCAATAACACATGAAAAGGTGTTTAATATCATAGTCAGTACGGATACATAATTTAAGGCCACAGTAAGATACACCCATCAGAATGGCTAAAAGAGGAACAAAACAACAGCAAATGTTGGTGGTAATATGAAACAACCGGAACTCTCATAAATTGTTCGTGAGAGTCTAAAAAGATACAATCATTTTGGAATACTGTTTGGTAATTTATTATAAAGTTAAACATACAACTATCGTATGGCTCAGCAATTCTACTGCTAGATATTTATCCAAGAGAAATAAAAATGTATGTCCACTGAAATACTTGTTGATAGCAACTATTGACTAACTTTCCAAAACTTAGAAATAACCCAAATGTCCAACAGGAGAAAGGGTAAACATATTGTGATAGCTGGATCAGTGTAATGGAATACCACCCACCCAAAAGTAACAAAGAATAAACTGATACACACAATATGGGTGAATCTCGAAAACATTATGCTGAGTGAAAGAAGCCAGGCATAAAAGAATACACACTGTATGGTTCCATTTCCATAAACTTTTAGAAGAGGCAAAACGAAGTGATACCAAGAAGGGTCGGTGTTGATCAAAGGGGAGCATGAGGCAAATTTTCTAGAATGATGGAAATGTACTCTATTTGAATGAGGTGGTTATACAGTTATGCACATTTATGAAAATTACTGAATTGTATAATTAAGATTTGTACATTTCAAAGTATGTAAATTTTACCTCAATAAAAGCAATTAACAATAAATCCTGCACATTTTTTTTGAGATGCGGTCTCATTGTGTTACCCAGACTGGAGTGCAGTGGTGCAATCCAGGCTCACTGCAAATCTCTGCCTTTTGGGCTCAAGCAGTCCTCCCACTTCAGCCTTCCAAGTAGCTAGGACTGCAGGCATGTGCCAACATTCCTAGTTAATATTTATATTTTTTGTAGAGACTGAGTTTCACCATGTTACCAGGCTGGACTCCTGGGCTCAAGCAATTCACCCACCTCAGTCTCCCGAAATGCTAGGATTACAGGCATGAGCCACCACATCCAGCCAATCCTATACTCTAAAATCGTGATTATGAGATTATGAATAATAGCTAAATTTTAAATCCAGTAAGTTTTATATGTCATTGTACTTTAACTACTAATAGAAATATTTTTAAAAATTTAATTATGTCCCCAAAGGTCTAAAATTATATGAATCCACACAATTTCAAACTGTTTCTGTACTGATATAGTACTCTCATTTTCAGATTTTGATATGGTGATTTTTGTGAACTATGATGAGTAAAACTTATGTATGTACCTATCACTTATTCAGTTCTCTTAACGTCATGTCTAACATCATGTATTCACCTGAAAAACTCATGGCTTGTTTTCTGAAAATTAACTAAAACTGTCACTGTTTTTAGAAATTTGATATTTAAAATCTTTCTTAAACCTTAATTTGATCCTCAAAATATATTATCTTTTAAAATTTTAATATTTAAAAGCACACTTATTTATTCCCACTTTCAGACATAGCCATATTTTACCTTCCACCACCCGGCTTCTGCCTTCTTCAATACAAGCTTCATTGCATGTTCATTCCTCTGAAAGACTACTATCACTTAGTTGGGTTTAACTGGTTTGTCTGTGAGTGAGCCTGAGTCTGTCTATCCCCAAAATGCTGTCTCTAGGTTATAACTAGAAGAAAAAAAAATTCTTAAAACCCATTTTAGAAAAGAGAGAAGAGATTTGTGCTTCATATGATGGAACTAGCTCTACATGGCTGGCTAGTTTCATATGATCTGGAAATTCCTACTCAACAAATATGTAAATCCCTTACATGCAGACAAAACATGGATGTATTTAGTCACCAAATATAAACTCATGAAGAAAAAATTCCTAATGCTACATGCAGACAAGAAGAATAAATTTGCTGGAGATTATTATTTTCCTTTTAGAACATAATGAATTGCTTTACATGGTAATTACATACTCTCATTTAATCCTTACCTTCTTTCAGAGCTTTATCCATATTATGAGAAATTACTACCCTTCTAGACTGAGCTGATTCATGCCAGTTTCCATACACAGGACTCTGAAACAAAAAGAAAAAAATACAAAGCAGATTACTGAATGAATAAATCACATATAAAAACAAAATCAAAGGTATGAAATGCCATCTAAACAAGCATTAAGATAAGGCTTAACGAATAATAGAAGTTTTTCCACAAAAGTAAATAAATGCTTAAGGTTAAAATTTTTTGGAAAAAAAAATTAAGGAAGGATTTTCCCTACCAGATATCAAAACAGTATAGTGACTGTATAGGAATAAATAAATCAACACAATGGTAGAGAGTACACAAACTGATGTAGCTATATATGTGCAAATTAAGAACATAATTTTCTTTAAAAAACTGAAATTAATGATAAAAATCACACACTATTCAGTAAATGATGTTGGAATAATTTGATATTCACATGGGAATAAAAGGTTACGGTCTTACACTTTGCATATAAATAACTCCAAAAAGATTAAGCAGCTAAACATGTTTTAAACTAAAAAAGAATTAAGAGGAAATAAGGGAGCAGCTTTTTATAATCTTGGAATGGAAAAGGCTTCTCTAAAATAAAACACAAAATCCAAATGGTATGAAAGGGGAAAAAAAAACGACAAATCTGACTACCTAAAATACAAAATTCTTGTTTCACAAAAGATGATGCAAACGAAATATAAATGATAGACTAGGAGACAATATCTATAACATGTGTAACAAAGAAATATTATTACATACAGACTCCAAAAATAAGAAAAATAACTCAAAAGAAAACCAAGCAAAGAAGTTGAAAGGAAAATCATAAAAGATAAACAATGACCAATAAATGTATGACAAAAAAATGCAATCCCCTTTTTTATTAGAGGAATGCAAATTAGAGCAACGAGACACCATCAGACTGCCAAGGCAGAGGAAAGGACTCATGTATCTAATGTTGACAAGGACACAGGGAAATGGTTGTTTTCATATATTGTTGGGGGAAATATCTATTTCTACAAGCTTTTAAGAAGGCAACTGAGCCACATATGTCAAAATTTTAAAGGACTTTTTTGAGTCTCACATGTTGCCCAGGCTGGAGTACAGTGGTGCTCATTGCAACCACTCAGCTCACTGCAACCTCCGCCTCCCAGATTCAAGCACTTCTCCTTAGCCTCCAGAGTAGCTGGGACTTCGGGCGCATGACACCACACCCAGCTAATTTTTTATTTCTAGTAGAGATGGGTTTTCGCCATGTTGGCCAGGCTGGTCGGGAACTCCTGACCTCATGTGATCACCTGCCTCGGCCTCCCAAAGTGCTGGGATTATAGGCGTGAGCCACCGCACCCGGCCTAAAGGACTTTCTATTCTGCATTGCCACTCCTAGGACTCTGCCCAACAGAAATATGAAAAAGTATAAGGAATTTTACTGCTATATTAATTATAGGGGCAAAAAAATTGGAAGTAACGCAAGTTTTTATATATATGTCAATAGACAAAGAGTTAAATAAATTATGGTATACCATTAAAAAGGTATATATATACCTTCATGGAAAGTTTTCTATGATGGGAAAATGTCTGCAAGCACAAACACTTTTAAAAGTGGTTTCCTCTAGGCCAGAGGTACAGAATTTTAAGTCTATGTGTGTCTGTATAACAGCAAGTGATGTTAAAAAAATAAATAAATAACTGTATAAAGATACTACTTTGGGCTGGGTACAGTGGCTCACACTTATAATCCTAGCACTTTGGGAGAAGGCTGGCAGATCACTTGAGGTCAGGAGTTTGAGTCCGCCTGGCCAACACAGTGAGACCTCGTCTCTACTAAAAATACAAAAATTAGCTGGGCGTGGTGGCGGGCACCTGTAATCCCAGCTACTCGGCAGGCTGAGGCATGAGAAGAGCTTGAACCCAGGAGATGTAGGTTGTAGTGAGGTGAGATCTCGCCACTGCACTCCAGCCCAAGTGAGAGAGCAAGACTCTGCCGGGGTGGGGGGGGGGGGGGGAGGGAAGATACTGTTTGGCATTTTTTTTCTTTTTTTTCTTAAAGGAGAGACTATAGAATTAAAACCCCACTATCTGTCTAGTGAGACTACATTAAAAAGAAGATTTTTTTACTTGATCACATATCACAGTAATCAAAAGCATGTATAACATAATTGGGGTCTACTTATTGATTTGGAAGGAAAAAATTGCAGAACATTTTTTTTTCAGGTGAGAAATATTACAAGTTCTTGACCAGCACTGCCACATGACTTGGAGATCTAAAAGGCTAATGCTACTGTCACCCTCACCCTACAAACCAGTGTGCAGAACCACTTTGTTCTCAAGCAGAGGCCAGACCAGCACAGATGCAATCAATCCCACAGCCCCAGGCCACCCAACTGAGAGTGGAGAATTCCCAGTCCTTGATTAGTCTCATGCTATCTACAATCAAGTGCCAAGGATGTCATCCCTGTTCGTGCTTGCTGTTATTAAAAACAAACAAAAGTCTTCTGGTGACCTTATAAAAAAAGAGGAAAAAAAGACAGATTCAAGATTTCTTAGTGGAATTTTTTTTTTTTAAACCGTAAGATGTACATGTTGCACCCAAGAAAGAAAAGACGTTCCTTTATGCTCAAATTAACATATAGCATTCAATATTTTCCCAAGGAATTTTTTAAAAATCTTAATCATAATCACATATAGACAGACATTTAATGCATAAAAGAAAATCATGTGACCTTTTAAAACTATTTTCTAGTTTCTGGGTAGCTCTCTATGAAATTAAATACATAGTCTAGATTTTATTGAAATTTTAACATTTTTCATTTGGTTCACAGAAGAAAAAAAATGGAGGAAATGAGGAATTTTCAAATTCTACTGCTTTTAAAACATCAGGCAGATATTTAAATAACTTACGAATTTTGGGGGTAATATTTAATTGAGTTAAATGCTTTCAGAGGTCTACACTGCTAAATAATTTTAATCACAACTTCTCAATGCTTTGGCAAATAGTTAAATGAACAATACTGATCAAATGACAAAACCAAAGCCAAAAAACTTTTTAAAGAAGTTCCTGGCTGGTGGCAGTGGCTCACACCTATAATCCTAGCACTTTGGGAGGCAGAGGCAGATGGATTACTCGAGGTCAGGAGTTTGAGGCCAGCCTGGCTAACATGGTGAAACCCCAACTAAAACTTAAAAAATTAGCTGGGCTTGGTGGCAGGCACCTGTAGTCCCAGTTACTCAGGAGGCTGAGGAAGGAGGTCTGACTAAGCCCAGGAGATGAAGGCTGCAGTAACCCATGACTGTACCACTGCATCCAGCCTGGGCAATATAGCAAGACACTGTCTCAAACAAACAAACAAACAAACAAGAGTTGTTCCTGAACTTGAGTTCTTAAAATGGAAACAGCCTGTAAGGGCTGGGTATGAATATGACTGACATGCATATCTGAAGCATATTCTTTGGATATGTGTCTATCTTTATAACTTCCTTCAAAAATTTTTATTTTTTATTCTTATTTTTTATCTTCCTAGTTACGGATCTACTACCTCTTGCCATGTGTCTGTTTATTTCTTTTATCTCTCTACTTCATACTTACATGTAACCTACAAACATGTTTGTCACTACTGACTACATCTGAATAAGGCCTTTCGTCTATTTAATGATAAAACGATGGTTTCTCTAAGAGCTAGGGGAAGGGGGGAATGGTGAGTTAATGTTTAAAGGGTATAGAGTTTCAGTTTGGTGGGGGGGTTGTTTTTTGATAAGGTCTCACTCTGTTACCCAGGCTGGAGTGCAGTGGTGCAATCTTGACTCACTGTAGCCTCGATCTCCTGGCTCAAGCAATCCTTCCACCTCAGCCTTCTGAGTAGCCAGAACTACAAGTGTGTGTCTCTGTGTGTTTCGCTATGTTTTAAGCTTTTTGTAAAGATGGGAGTTTCACCATGTTGCCCAGGTTGGTCATGAACTCCTGGCCTCAAGCGATCCTCCCACCTAGGCCTCCCAAAGTGCTGGGATTACAGGCACGAGTCACCGTGCCTAGCAGAGGTTCAGTTTTACAAGATGAAAACAGTTATGGAGATAGATGGTAGCAATGGTTGCATAACATTGTAAATGTATTTAATATCACTGAACTGTATACTCAAAAATGGTTTAGATAGCACATTTTATAAGTATTTTACCACAATAAAAATCAAATTGCAGGGAAGATGGGTTTATGAGAATAATGTTTTCTATTTCAACTCTATTTAAGCAAAACCCCTACCTATTATTCTTTCAATCTGATTTTCCAATCTGGTTCTGAAGTTCCCACACCCTACCCGCTAGGAGTCACCGGCCCTTACTAGAAAGAAAACAGTTCTTTGTTCCTATCCCATCCCCATAGCCTGATGGAGAATCTGTAAGCCAGGAGAACAGGAAAGAGGAAAAAAACACCTCATGGGCCAAAAATAACTGGGTTACTATGTGCAATGTTGTGATACGTATCGGGTTTCATCCAGGGTTCCTGGCTCCTAACTCCCACAGCCAGTCTTTTGTTTCAGGCTTTTGTTATAATGTTGGGTGTGTCTGGCCTCGAGGCCTCTGACCTTTTTCTGTCCTCCTTCCACTCTCAGGGTCCCTTGCCTCTCTGGCTGTGGGTCTTAAGACCTTCCCATCAGAGAGTCCCACTCTATACTCTGGAGGAAGGCAAGCTCCAGAGGAGGGCTCAGTGAGTTTCAGGACAGCTGAACATGTGAGGTTCCTGCAGGGTGGTGCCCAGGGAGGGCATGAAAGCTCCGCACCCTTCCCCCATCCCTCACCATAGCATTTCTTCATCTGTATCCTTTGCAATATCTTTTACAAAAAAACAGTAAATGTAAGTAAGCGTTTCCCTGAGTTCTGTGAGCTGTTCCAGCAAATTAACTGAACCCAAAAGGGGGTCATGGGCACCTCAAATTGAAGCTGGTTGGTCAGAAGTTCCAGAGGCCCAGACTTACAGACCGATGTTGGGGGTGGGGGGTTGAGGGCTCTTGGGGACCGAGCCTCGCTTAACCTATGGGCTCTGACACTGTCTCCAGGTAGACGGTGCTGGAACAATTAGAGGGCACCCTGCTGGTGTCTGCTGCTTGGTGTGTGGGGAAAAAACACCCACACATTTTGTCACAAAAATCTTCTATGTTTATGTTTGCTGTGGTACAAAAGTAGAGGAAAAACAGTTTTCTGTACACATTCTGCATGGAAATTCCTTTTTACGGATTTACTATTTATAAAGCCAGAATCTCCTCATGTCTGAATGAGTAGCCACTACATACTCTATTTCTTTCAGGTCAAAAGGGTAGAATCCACTAATCATTTTCCCCAAGATGAAATTTCAGAAAAAAAGAGAAAGAAGGTAATGAAAATTCAACAAATTTAAAACATGAATAAATTCCTGTGGCTCTGAGGACAACCAAGCAATAATTGTCTTCATTCTCCTATTTATAGGTTTGAAAAAAAGGAACTTCACAAGGCACATTTCCCCAAAGACTTGTTCTATTATGCTAGCATAGGCCTCAGGTGAAGACAACCTCTTCCTGACAATCATCTTCCTAAAATGCCTGTTTTAGGAAAGAGGAAAGAAAACACATGTTCAAAATACACTCACAAAGGATAACTGATAATCTTCAGTATCCCAGTCCAAAATTAGGACTGGGTACTCTACTCTTGCTTTAAGTTTTCAGTATCCATATCACAATATTAACTCATAAAAGCTCTTGGTGAAACAGACCACTGTCCTGTAAAATATACACCTTATTTTCTATTTAAATAAATAAACAACACACAAAAAATAAAAAATAAAAAAAAAGAAAGCGAAAGATAAAAAAGATTTAAAAAACAACAACAAAAATAAAGTTTGTCTTCATTTTAAGATTTAAACCTATTTGAAAACAACGTATCAAGATCGTTTTTAATTACCCAGTGAGTTTTTCTGGAGACAGAGAACATTTTAAGAACATTTTTAGAGTATTTTTCTAAGGACAGAGCAAAACTTGAAAGCTTTTCTTTTTTTTCCTTTTGAGATGGAGTCTTGCTCTGTCACCCAGGCTGGAGTGCAGTGGTGTGATCTTGGCTCACTGCAACCTCCGCCTCCTGGATTCAAGCAATTCTCCTGCCTCAACCTCCTAAGTAGCTGGGACTACAGGCGCCCGCCACCATGCCCGACTAATTTTTGTATTTTTAGCAGAGATGGAGTTTCACCGTGTTAGCCAGGATGGTCTCGATCTCTTGACCTTGTGATCCGCCCGCCTCGGCCTCCCAAAGTGCTGGGATTACAGGCGTGAGCCACTGCACTTGGCCGAAACCTTTTCTTTAATATATGTGACAATGCACATACGTTTTATCAATAAACCCTTTTCTGAATATATGTCAGCTTTCTATTTACTCCGGAGTACCAGCCATAATGTGCTCAAACTATCTTTGTGTCAAGGCTACAGAAACCCTCTTATGAGGAAGCAACATCCAGAGAGAAGCCAGGCAGAGAAACCTGAGTACTCAGACACCAGGAGCAACTGAACAACCAGGAACTCCCTGGAATCCAGCCAATATACACACCTCATTGTCCGCTGTTTTTAAGTAGGACACTGCTCACTGGCAGCCAGAACAGCCAACCTGTAACTCGCAATTTTTTTCATGCCTATTACCTGGTCTTCTCAAATAAACAAGTGCTCTTGCCTCCACTACATACAGTTAAAAGTTTACTGTATTTTTGGTGTTATTTTGTAAAGGGAAACAGCTGTACAGAGTTCAAGGGGTGACAAGTGTAATATCCTATAAAGCTACTGAAATGGTTCATCTTATAAAAGCAAACACAAACTCCCCAAAAATCATCATTAACCACATGGAGCCGTCACATGGCTGAATCTCTCCAAGTATACTCAGCATCTGACGATCCACTGGGATCTCATGACTGATACTCTCATTCTTAAACTATGATATTCTCAAAACCAGGACCTCTTTCAAAACAACGATATTCTGCCTCAGCCTCAAAGACTAATTTATTCCAAACCAAAGAAATGAAGAAAATAGGCATATCCCTCCTCAGAAGGATGAGAAGGGACTAAGAAACTTGAAAGGTCAGCTACACCTAATATGACTAAGATTCTGACAAAAGATCGTCACGTGAGCCATAGTGTCATTCCCCACCTGGAAGGCAAGCAGTCATGTTAAGAGGAAGAACACAGGCTCCCACGGCAGGCGGGCTCCGCTCTGCCATTTACTAATGTGGGTCCTTGACCCAGCCACTCTCCTCTCTAGCTTGCTTTTTATGTGGGCTAATATGCCTCAAGATGATCAAATAAATAATATCAGGGATCTAAAAAAAGATGATAGGGGCCTGAAAAGAACTCTAAATGTGTAAAGGGGATTGCAACAACTGTGCTGCTAGGTGCTCTAAATTTTTTTTTTTTTGAGACGGAGTCTCTCTCTGTAGCCCAGGCTGCAGTGCAGTGGCATGATCTCGGCTCACTGCGACCTCCACCTCCTGAGTTCAAGTGATTCTCCTGCCTCAGCCTCCTGAGTAGATGGGACTACAGGTACGTGCCACCATGCCCAGCTAATTTTTGTATTTATAGTAGAGTCGGGGTTTCTCCATGTTGGCCAGGCTGGTCTTGAACTCCTGACCTCAGGTGATCCGTCCACCTTGGCCTCCCAAAGTGCTGGGAGTACAGGCAAGAGCCACCAAATCCGGCCTAATTTTTTTTTCCCCAACAACAACAAAAAATGAAAGTTATGAATTTTGGATGATATCTTCAACTAATTCAATGTTATTACAAACTCTGCAGGCTGCCACTGTTTGGGCTAAACTTCGAGCCATGTTCAAGCCGTGGGTGTCTAGTCTGTAATGGCTGCTCTCACAAAGCTCTTAGCAGAGCACCCACCAGACGGTATCACAAATACAACTCAAAATGTTACCAACTTTCAACAAATCCAAAGTTGGTTGACAGATGGGTTTTCTAAAGGCACAGGAATGGCAGAAATAAAGGGAAGGAGAGGTTGAAAAGTTAAGCAACCAGGAAGACACAGCATAACAGAGCACATAATTCTTGAAGTACTTTTTGCCTTTGAGGATATGCTTTACAGAGAAGAAAGTGCACATTTCCTGGAGATGTTTTGCTATGATGTAAAGCATTTAAATATCCGAACAAAACCTGGTTTGACAGTTTCCTGAGTTGCGCTTTTATTATGCTGAACCATAAACTAAAGAATATCTTACTTTCCTTATCAAAAAAACCCAGAACATTGTTAACATGATACTGAGAGGTTATCATTTAGGGAGATTGTATTAATAGAAAATAGTGGATTTGTGTCTTTTTTCCCCTCTTAATCAAGCACAATTTCTACTTTAGATATAGGAAGGAGCAGCTATTCTTTAAAATTCAACCTACAAGTTTTCTCATATTACTGTTTTTCTGAATTTCAAAGATGCTATAATTTCTTTTTAAACTGTTATTTCCAATTATATAAACAGCAGAGATACATTCTCTGTTATAGATGTAAGGAATTAAACTGACTCATAATGATCCAGATGATCACTAATACCATTTTGGTATATTTCCTTCTTCTCAGTGATTCCAACACTTACTATGTAACCTTGGGCAAGTTACTTTTCCATAGCTCACTTTCCTCATATGTAAAATAGAGATAACAATAGTACCTATCTCACAAAATTGATATGAGCGTTAACACACACCAAGTACTGTAACAATGTCTGACCACAATAAATTATTGGTAACTTTTTCATTTGTACACTTTTTAAAAGAAATTGGGATCATGGTATATACACAACTTTGTATCTGGCTTTTTACACTCAGTACTTTATCATGAATATCTTTTATAATAATAAAAGACTCAGACAATGTTTTGAATAGCTTATACCATAATTTATTCTCTTACTCTATATTCAGTTTGTCTCCACCTTTTTTTTTCTATTTCAAACAAAAAATGTTGCCACTGTTATGCTACTGGTACCACCAAAAATGTTCTAAAACATACTAAAAGCATCTATAAAATATATAGCTGGATTTGGACTCTGACTTCATTCAAAAGATTAAATGCCTCAAGAATTTTCTTTTGTTTCACAGGGGAGTCTTTTTTTCCTTCCAGTCAGGGTCTCACTCTGTTGCCCAGGCTGGATGGAGTACAGTGGCACAGTCATGGCTCACTACAGCCTCAAACTCCTGGCTACTATAGGGGATCGGTCAGGGTGGTAGAAAAAGTTATAAAAAGTTATAGGGAAAGATGCAAACCTTCTTGGAAGGCCAGGAGGTTTTGCAAAGCTGAAGGCAGCTAATTCTCTTACCCTGAGGCAGAAGGTGAGAAGTAGATGCAAGGGAATGGAGGGGAATTTATCTAGGTAAGTTTATTTACTTATGTTGTCCGGAAGCTGACCTTAGATTGTCTGCACACAAGACTGCTCCCTGCAAGGGGGGACAACAATGTTAATTACCCACAGATTATGTTGGCTCCAGGCCTTTGTCATTAAATCTGTACTGAATATATACAAGCAGCTTTGGCTTATCAGGACTGCACGGTCTTTTCGGCCCCTAGTGCCAGCAGTACCCTAGCCACACTCACGCAAAATACCTGCATCTGCATATTCATTTCATCTGGCTCGGCCAGGGTCTGCAGGACAGACTCAGCAGGGCTCAAGCAATCCTCCCACCTCAACCTCTCAAAGAGCTGTGACTACAGGCGTGTACACCAATCCCAGCTAATTTTTTATTTTTATTTTTTTTGTAGACACAGGGGTCTCACTATGTTGCCCAAGCTGGTCTTGAACTTGTGTCCTCAAGCAATCTTCCCACCTTGACTTCCCAAAATGTTGGGATTATAGTTGTGAGCCACTGCAACTGGCCAAAAGGGGAGTCTTCTATCAGCTGAGAAGAAACTGAAGGAACAAAGGAGAGAATGGGGTCGGGGGTGAGGTACTCTGAGCTTTTCTGGCCTTGAAGCACAAATTATGCATAGGTGAACTGGAAAAATCCCTTTTCAGGGATTTTTTTGAATCCCTGAAAAGGGATTTTGGCCAACCTAAACCATGTCTTTTAGGTTTGGCCAACCCTAAACCATGTCCCTTGAAAGCCCAGGTCCTCTGAGCAGGGCACCTCCAGAAGGAGAACTGAGTAATGAACAAGAGAGGCCGTGTGAAGGCACAGGTCAGGGCCTTCTATCCCCGAGGGGTACTTAGTAAGATCAACACAGCTTCCAAAAGCCTACATCTGTATCCTGATTTTACTTCACATGAACATAGAGGAAGATGAATGTCAGATTAGATCAGAAGCTTCTGTAGCTTATTACACCATGTATCAAAGTATGTTTTGCGTCCAGGCCAAAGGCCAACCATGCCTATATGCATCAAATGTATGATTCAGGTTCTGTTTATACTTCCATAATGAAAGACAATTATGTGTTAAGATAGATCCAGAGACTACATCCTATGAAGGGATATGAAACCATTAGATCTTTTCTCTGAACAAATACGAAATTAAAATGTGCTTCCCACTGGGGCATAATCCCCTTCTTATTACTATGACAAAAGCATATTCCATCACATTAGAGTGGCAAAAGCACTCAGCTAAAACCCAGAATAAATGAGACTGCAGTTGCTTCTTCCCCATTAACTTGCTGGACTATAATGAACATGTCCACCTTTCTGAAAGTCACGTCAATGTAAAATAATAATGCCTGCACTATTTACATTAATGAATTATTATGCATTTGAAGAAGGATAATATGCATGTAGAAGTGCTTTAACAATTATAAAGCAGTTCACAGATACAGGTTCCTATTATGGTTCCAAAAGTCATAGTCTAAACTTTTTAACAATGTTAATTACCTTTCTGAAAAATGATTATAGTTATAGTTATATTACATGAGATTGATGTTATGACCTCCCATGCTGTCATATTTTACTTTCATAGCAAATTCCTTTCGTAATGTGTCCTGCTGATTAACCTGCTTTCTTTTTTTTTTTTTTTTTTGGAGACGGAGTCTCGCTCTGTCGCCCAGGCTGGAGTGCAGTGGCCGGATCTCAGCTCACTGCAAGCTCCGCCTCCTGGGTTTACGCCATTCTCCTGCCTCAGCCTCCCGAGTAGCTGGGACTATAGGTGCCCGCCACCTCGCCCGGCTAGTTTTTTGTATTTTTTAGTAGAGATGGGGTTTCACCGTGTTAGCCAGGATGGTCTCGATCTCCTGACCTCATGATCCGCCCCTCTCGGCCTCCCAAAGTGCTAGGATTACAGGCTTGAGCCACCGCGCCCGGCCAACCTGCTTTCTAAAAGAAAAATAAGTATTAACACAAAGGCAAAATCTTTATTAACTGATCAATAGAAGTAGATTTTGAGGTCGGTTAATAATACTTAGGCTGTTTTTGGGCCCGGTGGCTCACGCCTGTAATCCCAGCACTTTGGGAGGCCAAGGCAGGCAGATTACGAGGTCAGGAGATGGAAACCATCCTGGCTGACATGGTGAAACCCCATCTCTATTAAAAATACAAAAAAATTAGCCAGGCATGGTGGCGGGCTGAGGCATGGTGTGAACCCGGGAGGCGGAGCTTGCAGTGAGCCGAGATCACGCCACTGCACTCCAGCCTGGGCAACAGAGCCAGACTCAGTCTAAAAAAAATAATAATAATACTTAAGTTGTTTTTCCATTCAATTGGAAGAATTAGATTCATGGGGAGAAAAAAGAGCTTTATCTTTAATTTCTAAGATTCAAATCTGAAGATCTTTACAAAACATACTCCATTTGATTACAAGAGAAATTTAAGTATACTTCAAATCAGACAAACACTTGAAAATTGAAATCAGAACATGTACTTGAAAACATACAGGCAGATAGCGGTTTGACTAAATTGGCAAGTAGAGAACGAATAGAGGCTAGAAATAATGAATGAAGAAAAGCAAACTGGCTTAGAAAAACGTAACTGAAAATCCTGACAATAATTTTTGCATTCCTAAAAAAGTTTGTATGATAAAAAAAATTCTGTAACTATTTTATCACTGGCTTCTATTGTAATTTTGAGTTCATAAGAGAAATCATAGGTTTCTATGATATGAATCATGTTTCCATCAATTTATTCAATCATCTAACATTTACTAAGGACTCACTCTGTGTGCCTGGCACTTAGCTGGGTACTGGAGAGGGAACGGTAAACAAATTATGTTCTCTGTACTCACAGGGCTTCATTTATTTTATTTTATTTTTTTTCAGACAAAGTCTCACTCTGTCACTGGAGTGCAATGGCGCGATCTCGGCTCACTGCAACCTCTGCCTCCCAGGTTCAAGTGATTCTCCTGCCTCAGCCTCCCGAGTAGCTGGGACTACAGGCATGTACCACCGTGCCCAGCTTACTTTTTATTTTTAGTAGAGATGGGGTTTCACCATGTTGGCCAGGCAGGTCTCGAACTCCTGACCTCAGGTGATCCACCCGCCTCAGCCTCCCAAAGTGCTGGCATTACAGGTGTGAGCCACCACCACCAGCCTTGGCTTTATTTTTGATGGAAACTCATAATCGGGTAGCTAATGAGCCATAGCACCATGGAAGGCTGGGCTTGGGAATTCCAATATTCTTCCTGTTCTGGCGTGCTCTCTCCATTTCACTTTCTAGCCCAGGCCACAAAAGAAAAATTACTCAAGTATACAATCAATCTAAGAGAATTTCGAAGTTCATACATATTGAAGTATATTGCAAAAATAATTCTCATGTCATCATAGTTCTCACTGACAGCACTGAACATCAATGATGAGGAAGCCAGAATGGCTGCCCCTCTTTAAAGCTGTCCTGTAACTCAACAACTGAATGAGTCACACAGAATTGCCTTTTTCACAGAGGTCTTTAGTCACGAAAGCAATCACTGTTTTGTACTCCATTCCTGTCCTGGAATACCATAATTCCATTATCTTAGTTAATTTGCCAACTATGAGGAAACATTTTAAATGGTCCATTTTCGAGGCGTGATCATCTAAGTACTGGTATCCAGCCTGTAGACACGACAAACTGCAAGGCTCGTGCACCTAGAAAGTCATGATAAGCAAACAGGATGTAGAGGACGGGTCAGCCCATAAAAGGGAAGAAAATTTCGTTATTGGGAAATTGAAACTTAAGCGAGGAAGGAGATGGGGTACAACCTTATAAGGGGGATAATAAAACTCAGGCGACATCCGAGAAGATTGTAACCCCATAGTACTTGACCAATGAGGAACTGGGGAGGGGACTTGCATGCTAGGAGATAAATTACCTGCTGAAACTGCCCCCGGTGTGCCTGCCTACCAGACACCCCATCTTGCAAGACCACCATTAAAAGTCTCACTTCTGCTCTTCTTCGTGTCTCTGAGTTCATTCTTTGGGTTTAGACGGGTGAGTGTGTTGTTCACCTTAACTAGCTTTTAAATAAAAACTGGTGATAAAATACTTAGAAAAAAATATTACATTGGTAATTTGATTCAATGGGACCTTGACTTCCATAGTTCCTTTGAAGTGAAAAGTTGGACCCCACACCCAGCAGCCCAGATAGCATAAATGTATCATATTAAGAAGTGGAATGAATTACTGCCATAAAAGACTAGCTGCATAAAGACAAAAATACAATGCAATTAAATCTACTCAAAGAGGCAGACTTTTATATCCCTTTTAATTGATGACTAAAACTTATTTACTGCAGTCCAGATCTAGATCATACAAATTGCTTCTTCTGCTTCTATCTAAAATAAATGTGTTAACATTCAAAGAATAAATTCTGCTTTTTTTTTGGGGGGAAGATGGAGTCCTGCTCTGTCGTCTAGGCTGGAGTGCAGTGGCGCCATCTTAGCTTACTGCAACCTCCACCTCCCAGGTTCAAGCCATTCTCCCACTTCAGCCTCCCGAGTAGCTGGGATTACAGGCGCCCACCACCACGCCCGGCTAACTTTTTGTATTTTTAGTAGAGATGGGGTTTCGCAATGTTGGCCAGGCTGGTCTTGAACTCCTGACCTCAAGTGATCCACCTGCTTCACCCTCCCAAAGTGCTGGGATTACATGTATGAGCCACTGCGTCTGGCCAATCCTGCTCTTAAAAAAAAAGTTATTGGCCGGGTGTGGTGGCTCACACCTGTAATCCCAGCACTTTGGGTGGTCAAGGCGGGCAGATCACAAGGTCAGCAGATCGAGACCATCCTGGTTAACATGGTGAAACCCCGTCTCTACTAAAAATACAAAAAAATTAGCCAGGCGTGGTGGTGGGCACCTGTAGTCCCAGCTACTCGGGAGGCTGAGGCAGGAGAATGGCATGAACCCAGGAGGTAGAGCTTGCAGTGAGCCGAGATTGCACCACTGCACTCCAGCCTGGTGACAGAGCAAGACTCCGTCTCCAAAAAAAAAAAAAAGAAACATGTTATTAAGACAGGCCTTTGTGCAACAGCCATTCCACTAAGTAGAGAGGACTGAGCAATGCAGCCTTGTGCACGTGGATACATAACCATGCTAATATTAGATGTGACTTAGTTTCCTTGGGCCTTGTTGACATCAGGAAGCCCCTATCTGTAACTTGAAAACATTCTAAATCAGTTTTCCTCAAGAATCACTTGGGGAATTTGTTCAAATGCAGATTTTTAGACACTATCCCCTTACATTCTTAATTCACGAAGTTTAGGATATGTCTTTAGAGTAAGTATAGTATTTTTAACAACATTTCCTAAATTATTTCTGTGACCCTCAGACCACACTTTAGGAAACACTGCTAACTGGTCCTGATGATAAAAATTATGATCCCTGGGCCAGGCACAGTGGCACACGCTTGTAATCCCAGCACTTTGGGAGGCTGAGGCCGGTAGATCACCTGAGGTTGGGAGTTCAAGACCAGCCTGACCAACATGGAGAAACTCCACCTCTACTAAAAAAAAAAAAAAATACAAAATTAGCCAGGTGTGGTGGTGCCTGCCTGTAATACCAGCTACCTGGGAGGCTGAGGCAGGAAAATCACTTGAACCCGGGAGTCGGAGATTGCGGTGAGCCGAGATTGCGCCATTGCACTCCAGCCTGGGCAACAAGAGCAAAACTCTGTCTCAAAAAAAAAAAAAAAAAAAAATTATGATCCCTGAAAAAAACAGAAGTGTTTAATTATTAGGAAAAACAGAAAGGTTTGTTTATAATGTAGAGTCATTCATAACTTGGACTTTAGGTTAACTAAAATGATAATTATAATATTTCATTTGTATGTTCATAAAGAGGCAGATAGTAACAAGCCATTAATCACTTTAAAAGGCAAGGAAAATCAGTTAAATGCATGAGAGGTAGTTTTAAATACAGTGCTTAGGCCAGGCACAGTGGCTCATGCCAATAATCCCAGCATTTTGGAAGGCTAAGGTGCACCCATGACTTGAGCCAGGAATTCAAAGCCCAGCCTCGGCAACACGGCGAAACCTCATTTCTACTAAAAAATTTAAAAACTGGCCAGGCGTGGTGGCATGTGCCTGTAGTCCCAGCTCCTCAGGAGGCTGAGGTGGGAGGATCACCTGAGCTCAGGAAGTCGAAGCTGCAGCGAGCCATAATTGCGTCACTGCACTCCAGCCTGGGTGACAGGAGTGAGACCCTGTCTCTAAATAAATAAAAATATAAAAATAAATAAATATCGTGCTTGAATCAAAAATCATTTATTTTACACTGTGTAGAGGCAATAAATAAACCCATTCCTGGAAATTTAACATGGTTAAAACATACTCCTCTAAAGAAGAAACAGTTCTTCCCAATACCTGCCTTGTGTGCCATGTAGTCAGTAAAACTGTGCCTGAGCACAGTCACAAGAGAATGGCCTGAATGACACGGGTACACCCAGAGACAGCCGTGGGCAAAATAATCAACAGATGGCAACCCCCATTCTCCCCACCCTCAGCCTCCTCATCCCTCTGATTTAATAATGGATCATGCAATCTTCCTTCAACATTTCACCAGAGAACTTCCGGGGGCAATTCCTTCAGTCAAAGAGAAAAAAGCCAACAGACATAGAACATTCCACCCACGCGGCAACTGGGCCTCCTCGCCTCCAGCAACCCTCATCCGCACTCCCCGGAGCTTGCCCATTCCCACGGCCACACGGAAGGCTTTTGCATGACAGCAGATAGGAGGCCTCGCAGGCCTCCGACCCTTCCGTTGTCTCCAAGCTCTCAGCGTCCTCCGGGCCTCAGCTCCTCCCTTGGCTTGATGAGGCCTGGGGGGCTCTCATTAAACATTCTTGTGCCCTGGCCCTCCGTCACACCAAGCCCACGGACATCTCCACTGCTTCACTCCAGGAGTTTGTTAGCGTTCCACCTACAAAAGTTTCACAACCACACGGCAGGCGGCGCTAGTCTTTCATGGCCTCCAGCTTCACATCTTGGCCCTTAACTCCTCAGCACTCAGCCCACGCACCTTTGCCATGCTGCTTCTCCCTGATGAGACAGCAGAGCACAGAGATCAAGAGGGCTGGCTCTCCTGTCAAAGAAAGCCTGGCACCATCCTAGCAAGCTCTGTCACCTTCGGCTAGTCACCCCATCTCTCTAAACCCGCTTCCTGACCCATACGATGGGAAGAGCAGAAACTTTCTCATAGGATAACTGTGAGGGCTCAATGAGAATGTAAAGTGCCTAGTGAAATGCCTGGTACACAATAAGGGCTCAATAAATGGTTCTGCTGTTATTCTTTCCAATGATGTTTTTTCCAAACCTTTTACCGCCTCTCTTAAAATTACCCTGTACAGGCACAGGCTCACACCTATAATTGTGGCACTCTGGGAGGCTGAGGCAGGAGGACTGCTTCAGGTCAAGAGGTAAAGGCTGCAATGAGCTACAATCTTCCTCTACACTCTAGCCTGGGCTACAGAGCAAGACGCTGTCTAAAATAAAATAAAATAAAAATAAAAATAAATCCTCTACACATATCATAGTTCTATCAGTAATTAATTTTGTCTCCCGCTTACCAAAACATTTGAGACTATCCAGCTTGAAATACCTTAATTCCCTGCCAATCTCCATCAAGTTCTCTCCATGTGCCCCCATTTTTATCTCCTACTAAAGTCGAACCCCCCCACCTATGCTCTGATCCTGCCCCCCTGGGCATGGCTCCATCAATTGCCATCTGTCTCTGAGATGTTCAGGCCCTTCCTCTCTACTTTCCCATCTTTCCCTTAACCTAAAAACGTGCTTAAATGTCTCTCCCCGACAACAAAAATCCCGTAACACACACTCTACTCGAGGGGCCACTTTCTCTTCTGGCTTTCTCAGCCAGGCTTCTACAGAGCACAGGCCGCACACTGTGAACCTCTCCACTCCCACCCCCAAACCACACTGGCAAGGACTTCCAAAGGCCCCCCAGTTGCCAAGTCCAGGGCACACCCTCGGTCCTCCCTCTGGACCTCTCTGCCCCACCGGACACTGTTGACCATCTGCTCCCTCTTGCTCTCTGAGTTTCTCTCTCCATCTCACAGCCTCTAAATGCTCTTTCTCTCCTCGGTGGGCTGCTCCTCCCTTGCCTACACTTGGACTCGCTGCTTCTCAGCCATCCTATTGCTCTGGGCAGTCTCATTCCCTGTAGTCTTAACTGTCAGGTATACACTGACCACCAACAAATCGACCTGCTTAACCCTGATCTCTCCTGCAAACTGCACACCTGCAGACCTAACCGCCAGCTGGACAGATCCACAGGCATTTCAAAATCTACATGGCCAAAATGTACCACATCCTTAGACCCCACCGTCCCAAACCTACACAAAGGGCACTTGTACCCATTCAACCTCCAAGCCGGAAACCTGGAATTACCTAGATCTCTCCCTCTCCTGCCCGCAATAAATGCATGCTTACCGAGCAGAAATGAAGAGCATGATGAAGCCGCCTGGGTGGAAGGGCAATTGATTCAGACCTTCAACAACAAGTGGAGCTGAACCTACAAAAATGCAGGCGAAGGCCTTCCCGGGGGCACGCACACCCGCCCAACGGTAAACTCGGGAACAGCAAGCGGTTCGGCTTGAAGAAGAGGAATACGAATGAAGGCTACAAAGGCAGGGCAGCCCTACAAAGGCAGGGCAGCCCTGTCATGAAGACCTTGACACGAGGCCAAGCGTTGTGGACCCACAACCTCCCTCCTCTCTAAGTGACTGGCCTAGTTCTACACAATGACGTAAGGGAAACAAAACAAAAAAGATAAATGACTGGCCTCGGCCCATCACAGAAATCCTGTCCCCCATGCCAACAACAGGTAAGAAACGGGCACCTGCCTAAACCTGGCCAGTAAGATGTGAGAGGAACACTGCCAGGAGCATTTCTAAGCACATTTTCCTTGTTCCAAAAAGGGACTCTCTTCCTCTGGGTAGCATCCTGCATGGCCGTGGTGCCTGAAACAGATACAGTCACCCGGACAACAGCCCGAAAGCTCTTCCGACGCACAGGGCTAAGAAACACAGAGAAACGGTCCTGGAGGCTCAGTGGTCTCCACGTGGAGCCTGCCCTAGCCCTGAGCTTGTCCTCTCTCTGGACTGTGTATTCTTTCTTAAGAGAATACATCTCCTTATTGTTTAAAAATAAAAGGAAGGAGATACAGGGATCAGTCATGTTTAGAGAACATTGGATCAAAAAGCTAAACAGATTTCTTTATAGTAGGAGTTCTTACAATGTTCATTTAATCACACACATTGTAAAGCTTTAAGAATTTAGTTTTTCCAAGGCCCAGTGTGGTGGCTCATGCCTGTAATCCCAGCACTTTGGGAGGCCAAGGTAGGAGGATCACTTGAGCCCAGGAGTTCAAGACCAGCCTGGGCAACACAGTGAGACCTTGTCTCTACAAAAAATTTAAAAAGTAGCTGGGTGTGGTGGCACATGCCTATAATCCTATCTACTTGGGAGGCTGAGGTGGGAGGACTGCTTTAGTCCAGGAGGTCAAGGCTACAGTGAGCTATAATTGTGCCACTGCGCCCCAGCCTGGGCAACACAGTGAGACCCTGTCTCAAACAAACAACAAAAAAAATTTTAGTTTTCTCAGACTTATTTGACCAGCAAACTAGCCTCCCGTGCTTCCTCTTCTTTGTTTTTGCAGTGTACCTAAAAGCATCTCCCAGAACTAAGTGTTAATGAATCATAGTTTGGGAAACACTGATTTTTACCAGAAGAGACTAAAAAAGTATCTGCCTGGCTGTTATAATACAGTGATGACACAGTAATATAGGCACAGAAAAAGTGATCACAGAATCCAAAAGGCACCACTGCCATTCTACTAAGTTCTCACTCAAAATGCCAGATGGGTTTCATGCTATGTGCCAACTGCATGAATTTTTAGTGGCTGCCTGGAATGCTGTATTGAGAGGGATTCTGCAGTCACATCCTGGTGCCTTACTTGATTAGTAAAGATTCTCATGAGCACAGAAGGGACAGCTGTGACATCATTCAAGTTCATTCTGAGACCTCTGAAGTGACATTAAGTCCTAAGCAGATCCTAGAATCATCCCAAAGCTTCCCAAGTTGTTTTAATTCTAAGTCAGGCCAGACAAATTTTTAATAATTAAAAAGGCAATAAAGTGGTTAAGTGTGTAGACTCCAGAGTTAATAAAGAGAGACATGGGTTTAACTCAGTTCTTTCACTGATTATGTAGCCTGGGCGCATCACTTAACCTCACTAAATCTCAGTTTTCCCATCTGCAAAATGAGAATAACAGTCGTTACCTCCCATGATAGATGTAAGAATTAAACTGGGTAACGTAATGCAGCGAATACATCTGCAAACAGCCAGTGCAAGAGATGTTAAGTTTAGCTCTACCAATTACTAAGGCATTCACTTCATGACGTTCACATTATATAACTCCTGTAATACATGTATTTGTCCACTGTATTCATAGTCATAGATGATGGTGAAATAAGTCAAACTGGGGCCACAGGAATGATTTCCCTGAACCCGTTAACAATGCCAACATATGCCATGCTAAGCAAATGACATAGAGGATTATAAAGCACAGTTCAAAGTGACTGTCACTGGCCTTTAAGAAGACATAGACATACTGGCCGGGAGCGGTGGCTCACGCCTATAATCCCAGCACTTTGGGAGACCGAGGGGGGTGGATCACGAGGTCAGGAGCTAGAGATCATACTGGTTCACACGGTGAAATATGGTGAAATATGGTGAAACCCCGTCTCTACTAAAAATACAAAAATCAGCCGGGCAAGGTGGCGGGCATCTGTAGTCCCAGCTACTCGGGAGGCTGAGGCAGGAGAATGGCGTGAACCCGGGAGGCGGAGCTTGCAGTGAGGCAAGATCATGCCACTGCACTCCAGCCTGGGTGACAGAGCGAGATTCCGTCTCAAAAAAAAAAAAAAAAAAAAAAAGACATAGAATATACAAATCTAACTACTGGGTGATTGTTTTCTGCAATACACAGATCTCATATGTATTTTTTTCAGATCCTTCCATAGAGGAAGTCAAGAAACAATGACCAGTCCAATAGTAATAAGCCTCCCTGACGCTCAGAACAAGTTATTGAAATGCCATTTACCACTTTAAAAAAACAAACAGGGCTCATCCTGGAGAAACGGTTAATTTCAGGTATAAGCAGAAGACATTCAAAACGAGCCTGAAACATTTTGTTATACCACATAGCAAGAAAACACTCAAAGACCACAAGGGTTATGTCCAAAGGATGCAAGAGTCAACTAACAAGGGCTCCCACTGGCCAAAGATGGGATAATATAGGCTTCAAAAAATATATTAATCACAACTTATTGAAACCCATCAAATATGGTCAAATCCATGAATTCATTTTACATACATATATAGAGAGAGAGAGAGAAAGAGACGGAGTTTTGCTCTTGTTGCCCAGGCTAGAGTGCAGTGGTGTGATCTCAGCTCACTACAACCTCCGCCTCCCGGGTTCAAGCAATTGTCCTACCTCAGCCTCCCGAGTAGCTGGGATTACAGGCATCCGCCACCACACCCAACTAATTTTTTGTATTTCTAGTAGAGACGGGTTTCACCACGTTGTATAGGCTGGTCTCCAACTCCTAACCTCAGTGACCCACCTGCCTCAGCCTCCCAAAGTGCTGGGATTACAGGCGTGAGCCACCACGCCCAGCAGAATTCATAATAATACTTTTTAAAAAACACACAATGGGGGAATTGGTCACCTTCAGAGGATAAGGAACTAACTCATTGTGGAAACTGATAAAGTGAAGAATCAAGGTTTCATCCAGCTTTTCTACTGAACTGTACCTTTATGTAACCAAAGAGCAGACAAGGGACAAGAGACAATACTCTTCTAAAAGTATTTAAGTCAATAACTGAAAAATGACAAAATATCACCATCTTGTCACTCCTAATAAATTAATGGATCTAGGTATTAAGTGTCAATAGCTACTAATATCACAAAGGGAAAGAGAACCAGGTACAACATGACTTCTAATAAAAGAGCACACCACTAGCTAAAGTCTTGCCAAAGGAATCAAACAAGAGTTTGAGCAGGCCTCTGGACCCACTGTCAATTTGCAGGACACAGAGCACACAGAGGAGCACATTGAACTGCATCACTGATGTGCAATCAGCAAAATCCAGACACAGGACACTCTACAGGACAAATCCTCTAGGTTCTTCAGTAGATAAACTAAAGAAAATAAAAGGATAGAAGGGAAACTTTTTTTTTTTAAGAGACAAGACTAAACTATTATGTCCACTGATGCACACCAGAGTGATAAAACTATAATGACACGCAAGGAAGTGATTCCTATAAAGTCAAGATGAGGTTGCTAAGGTGGGAGAGAAGGTGCTGACATTGGGGTGGAGATACAAAGGGGTGTATCTCCAGGGAATTCTCTCTATAATCATCCATCCATCTATACATTTGTTTGGTGGGATTTTCTGAATCTGCATTTTTTATTTTATAATAAAAAGGTTTGTAAAAAATAAGTGTAAAAGCTACCACTTAACATCTTCCATATCCAAAGCATGATAATCTTTATTTTACAAATGCTATCACATTGTTCCAAAGAACCTTTGAAAGTATTTACTATATCCTTTTTTCAGATGGAGAGACTTCTCTCTTAAGCAAGCTGCCCACTGTCACAGTTATTAGGGGAGAGCCCAGATTCAAATCCAGACCAATGACAAACTCCAAATCCATTCTCTTCATGCCTATGCTTTACTGATTCCCAGTTATTCATTCTTTTAAATATGTATCGCTTACCTACTAAATCATCCGACTAGGCCTTAAAGACACAGAGGGAAGTTTCTGCCTTCATATGGAGTTCAATAACTAATGAAGAGGAAACACGAGGAGCCATCCGAATGAGTATAAAATTACAACTGTGACAACTACCGTGAAGGAGCGGTATACGGCACTATATTCCTACCGTGAAGGAGGGGTACAGATCTACTGTGAAGGAGCGGTATATGGCGCTATATACCTACCGTGAAGGAGGAGTATACGGCGCTATATATCTACCATGAAGGAGCAGTTTATGGGCGCTATATACCTACTGTGAAGGAGGGGTATACGGCGCTATATTCCTACCGTGAAGGAGGGGTATACGGCACTATAATCCATACGGCGCTATATACCTACTGTGAAGGAGGGGTATACGGCGCTATATTCCTACCATGAAGGAGCAGTATATGGGCGCTATATACCTATGGTGAAGGAGGGGTATATGGTGCTACATACCTACTGTGAAGGAGGAGTATATGGTGCTATATATATGGTGCTATATACCCACAGTGAAGGAGAGATATTATGGCACTATAAGAATATGTAAGTTGAAAGATAGGAAAAGCTTCCCTGCAAAACTGATGACTGAGGTCTAAAGGAAGAGAAGTTAACTAGGTACAGGGGGCAGCGGAGTGCTCAAGGCAGGGGAAACAATATATAAAGTCCCTACAGACAGAAAAAGCCGGGCCCTATGAGGACTGAGGGTGGAGCATGAGGAGTGACCAGTAATTATGACTGGAGGTTAGGCTAGAGAGCTAGGAAGAACAATAAGTTACTGAAAGTTTTAAACAAACATGTTGCTAAAGAGGAATTTGATTAGGCTTGCATTTTTAAAAGAATCAATGGAAGGGGGAGCCAACATGGAGGCAGAGACCAATGGAAAGGTTGTTACAGTTATCTAGGTGGGACATGATGGTAGCTGAGACCAAGCAGGAAAGACTGAAAGAAGTGGATGAATGCAAGATACTCAAGAGATAAGGGCAGGCACCCCTGTAATCCAACATTCTGAGAGGTCAAGGCAGGAGGATGGCTTGAGTCCAGGAGTTTGAGACCTGCGTGGGCAACACAGAGACCCCATCTCTAGAAAAAACTTTTTTAATTAGCGTGGGTCAGGCACAGTGGCTCACACCTTTAATCCTAGCACTTTGGGAGGCCAAAGCAGATGAATGGCTTGAGCTCACGAGTTCAAGATCAGCCTGGGCAACATGGTGAAACCCGTCTCTACAAAAAATACAAAAACTAGTCAAGGGCGGTGGCACGCACCCTTAGACCTAGCTACTTGAAAGGCTGAAGTGGGAGGAAGCCAAGATCATGCCACTGCACTCCAGCCTGGGCAACAGAGCCAGATCCTGTCTCAGAAAAATAAAAATTAAAAAAATTAGCTGGGTGTGGTGGTACCCACCTGTAGTCCCAGCTATTGTGGGGGTGAGGCATGGAGGATCACAAGAGCCCAGGAGGCCGATGCTGAAGTGCGCCATGACTGTGCCACTGCACTCCAGCCTGGGCAACAGAGTGACACCCTGTCTCAAAAATAAATAAATGAATAAAAAAATAAAATTAACAAAAGAGGTAAAAGGACAGGACTTGATGGAGTGCCTATGGGGTATGAGGAGAAGGAGATGTCAAGAAGGACTCAGTTAAGCCGGGCGCGGTGGCTCACACCTGTAATCCCAGCACTTTGGGAGACTGAGGCGGGTAGATCACGAGGTCAGGAGATCGAGACCATCCTGGGTAACATGGTGAAACCCCGTCTCTACTAAAAATATAAAAATTTAGCCAGGCGTGGTGGTGGGCGCCTGTAATCCCAGCTACTCGGGAGGCTGAGGCAGGAGAATTGCTTGAACCTGGCAGGCAGAAGTTGCAGTGAGCCGAGATCGCGCCACTGCACTCCAGCCTAGGAGACAGAACGAGACTCCGTCTCAAAAAAAAAAAAAGGACTCAGTTGTGGGACCTGACTTTCGGAGGTGCTATTCACTGACACAGGAACAAGAGGAACAGAGACAGACATCAGTCATAAGATGTCATGGACTCAAGCTTCGGGTACCACTGGGACTGCCAGGTGGAAATGTCAAGTTAAGCAGTTGAATAAATAAGTCTGAGGCCCAAAACTAGATCTGAAACTCAGGAATAAATCTCTTAAGTCCTCAATGTCGACAGGGATGATTATTGTAGGAGGCCAAAGTTGAGACTGCCCTAAACTAAGAGAATAAAGAATGAGACCTCAAGAATGACCCAAATGCAAATCTGGGAAACATCCAACTTTCTGAGCTATCTAGGGGTTGCAATTTCAGAAAAAAAGAAAGATTCAGTGAAATGGGAAAAAAATCAGAAAAAAAAAAAAGAGATTAACAACTCTGCTTCAGGAAAAACACACGGAAATTTCTGGAACAGTTGAGATGTAGATTTCATGTATAACAAATTGGCAGCCTGCAAGCAGCCCTCAGGTATATATTTTCATGAGTTGATTTACATAAGAGGAAGAGGCCTTGTGGGAGGTGGCTTATGTGTAGGGACTCAGGGTTGGGGACTAGAGAAGGCCCTGGCTTGATCCCAGCAGTCAGTCTGAGCCAGATGGAGAGAAGCCACAAGAAAAAAGAAGACGCTGTCTTCACAGGAGATGCAAGGAGGGGCATAAGTTCCTTAGCTTCCGTAAGAAGAAAACATTTTTTCTTTCTTTTTTTTTTTTTTTAAGACAGAGTCTCGCTCTGTAGGCCCAGGCTGGAGTGCAGTGGCACGATCTTGGCTCACTGCAACCTCCACCTCCAGGGTTCAAGTGATTCTCCTGCCTCAGCCTCCTGAGTAGCTGGTACTACAGGCACGTGCTTACCACGCCGGCTACTTTTTTGTAGTTTTAGTAGAGACAGGGTTTCACCGTGTTAGCCAGGATGGTCCTAATCTTCTGACCTTGTGATCTGCCCACCTCGGCCTCCCAAAGTGCTGGGATTACAGGTGTGAGCCACCATGCCTGGCCCAAAAACATTTTTTAAAAACAAGCCTGAGTGAGAGAAACAGGGCTAACCTCCCAGCTTCTATAAAGCATACATGGGGCCTTGGCTTAGATAAACCCCGAAGGACAGACCAAGCCCCTCCAGACACGCAGCTCTGGAGGACTGAGACAGTAGCACCCTGGCAGGGAACATCTTTCTCACAGACTGGCAGTGGCGCTATAGCACAGGGACCTCTCTCCAGTGCTTTGCAGGCAAGAATGGAAGAATGGAAGTTGAAATTATCCCCAAATACATGGGACACTGTCTGTGGCTCCCAGAAATGCTGATGGGGTGGTAGAGCAAGGACGTAGGAGTACTGCAAGAGGATGAGGTTCTGTATGCGATCAGAAGCTCATTAAAAAAACTTTAAAATTAGTTTAATTTATGTAAACTCCCCCATATATACAGGTGGGTGAGAACTACAGAAATTCAGGTTACTTTAGAAATGAGTATTTGTAAAATATTTATCTAATTTTCCAAGAGATATATTCCACACTAAAATAGAAAGTCTATTGAATAGATCCTAGTAGCCTAATAAACAAGTTCATGTGTCTTATCCTAAAGATGCACAATCCCTTGCTCCCCTCTTGGCTTCAGAAGCATTTTACTTACAGTTAAACCATATTCATTTTTCTTTACATCCAGCTTGTGGCTACTCATACCTAGAAACCCTGGGCTGACAAACAGCAGGACTGGTAAGTGCTTACAGTAGCTGCTGAGTGCTGGCTAGCTGCAGGGGCAAAGCAGGCATACCTCACACACCTAGCTGCCTTCTCCCAAAGCAGCACCTGGGCTGAGAGGCCCACCAACATACATGCAAACCTGCTGGGATTTCTGGAAAGTTCCACCATACTTACAAAAACTACAGAAGCAGGCCAGGAGTGGTGGCTCATGCCTGTAATCCCAGCACTTTCTGTGGCCGAGGGGCACGGATTGCCTGAGGTCAGGAGTTCGAGACCAGACTGGCCAACATGGCAAAACCCTGCCTCTACTAAAACTACAAAAATTAGCCGGGCGTGATGGCGGGCGCCTGTAGTGTCAGCTAGTTGGGAGGCTGAAGCAGGAGAATCACTTGAACCTGGGAGGCGGAGGTTGCAGTGAGCCAAGAATGCGCCACCGCACTCCAGCGTGGGTGACAGAGCCAGACTCCCTCTCAAAACACTATAGAAGCACACACTCCTAGACTAAAGCAGGGTGTGACTTAGACCTAAATCCTCAGGCTATCCAGGAGAGCCCCTGCGAAGGGCTGCCTACCTACCTGTCATCCCCATTCAACCAAACAACCTAGGTGGGATAGGTGACCTACAGCTGTGAAGGATAAAAATACAGGTTCTGAGTTTGCAATTTTTTCTTTCAAAAGTACAGCTGCAATGTTAAAAATGCTGGCAAGGTGGTGTGCAATTGTTTCAGTACTAACAGCCTTCCACAGACACTGTTCATTTTCTGTGTCCTGAACCCTTGGCACCGAACTTGCTGCGTCACCTTTCTAGCACAACCATGTGTACCATTCTGACTATAAAGAATTCTACATTTTAAGGAATCTAGGGCACTTCCCATCCCCAAAATGATATGGTTGGGAAACGAAGCCTAAGATATTTTTAGGAAGGCAACAGTCAATTACCATGACCAATGTGACATAGTGTGCTTCAAAAACAAAAGCAGCTTAAGACTCAGGACTGCGAAATAAATCCCCTGGGAACGGCCAGAATTAAGAAGGCTCCAAGTAGAATATTCAACTTGGGAGACGTTCCTAGGATACATCTGCTGTTATATACTGTGGGATCCTTTGGTTTGGGGTTGAATTTATTGTTTAAAAGAAATGTTAGGGCCCTCCTGAGAATATTCTTGAACCTATCTGTAATGATAACTAATGAAAATCGTATCAAAGTCTCACTCACTCCTGAAGGTACTGCCTGTTGTCTCCGTTCACAAAAACACAGCTGCATTAACGCTCACTTTTCATCCTTTCATCATTGCAGCTACACCGTATTTCTCTCTCTCTCTCTCTCTCTCTCTCTCTCTCTCTTTTTCAAGACAGAGTCTTACTCTATCACCCAGGCTGGAGTGCAGTGGCGTGATCTTGGCTCACTGCAACCTCCATCTCCTGGGTTTGAACAATTCTCCTGCCTTGGCCTCCCAAAGTGCTGGGATTACAGGCATGAGCCACTGCACTCGGCCCAGCATTTCTCCTTTTAAGTCCATCCCAATCACATAGCCATTCAATGTTTCAAAGCACAGCTCTGATGCTATCACTCCTGGGCTCAGAAAATGCCAACAGTCACCACGCCTGAAGACTAAAATTCAGTTCTATTCCCCGGCATTTCCACGGCCTGGCCAACACTACCTTTCCAATCCTAGCTCCTATGAGTCATCTCATATACTCACTGGTAACTCAAATCACAAGTGGTACATGTACTCTGGACCCATTTTGTTGTTTTTTAAAAATTAGAAGAACACATATTGCTTCCTTTAGACGATTTTGCTAAATTCAAATACAAACTTGTTGGCCGGGGGAGGTGGCTCACGCCTGTAATCCCAGCACTTTGAGAGGCCGAGGCGGGTGGATCACCTGAAGTCAGGAGTTCAAGACCCGCCTGGCTAACATGGTGAAACCCCATCTCTACTAAAAATTATAAAAATTAGCCGGGTGTGGTGGCGGGTGCCTATAATCCCAGCGACTCCAGAGGCTGACGCAGGAGAATCGCTTGAACCCACGAGGCAGAAGTTGCAGTGAGCCAAGACCGTGCCACTGCACTCCAGCCTGGGCAACAAGAGCAACACTCCATCTCAAAAAAACAAACAACAAACAAACAAACACACATTTTTGTCATTTCCTAGGTACACTTGATTAGCACTGTTTTCTGTCCCAGGCCTAATTATGTATTGTACCTTCACACTTTGAAGTTATCACTATTCATCTACAACTTCATCTTATGCTGACTAATCTTAATAGTTCCATCATGACAGATGATACAGAAAATAATTTTCCTTTATGTGTAATCACTGTTCACATACCAAGATTATATGTATCAAAAACTTCTCCTTTTGAATACATGTGTGTATGTGCCTATATGTGTGTCAAATATATCTGGAATAGACACAAACTATCAATAGTGGCTGCCTAGAGGGAAGATGTTTTTTCACTGTATACCTTTCTGCATGCTTTTTTAAAATCATATGATTGTGCAACCTATGGAAAAAATTAAATTAAAAAATAATTAATTTAAGTCAGGCGAGGTGACTCACACCTGTAATCCCAGCACTTTGGGAGGCCAAGATGGGTGGATAACTTGAGCTCAGAAGTTCAAGACCAGCCTGGGCAACATAGCGAAACCCCATCTCTACCGAAAATACAAAAATTAGCTGGGTGTGGTGGTGCACACCTGTGGTCCCAGCTACTCAGGAAGCTGAGGCGGGAGGTGGGAGGATGGCTTGAGCCAGGGAGGAGGAGATTGCAGTGAGCCAAGATGGCACCACTGCCCTCCAATCTGGGCGAAAGAGCCAGATCTTGTATGAATTTAAATGAAAAATATTTAATTTAAATGAAAATGAAAATTTTTCATTTTTAATTTAAATGAAATTTAATGAAATGCAATTTAATGAAATGAAATGAATTTAAATGAAAAAAATGAATTTAATGTAAAACAACGCTTATACCACAGAGAGGATTTAAAGTTTTCAAAAAGCCACCTTCCTCAAAAGTATTTTTCTCAGTGGCCGCCATGACTTAAATTCCCCAGTTAAAATACAAAAGAATATTCTGAAGACAGTAAATATATTACATGCCATTATCCATAATCAAATGACTGAGGATTAGTTTATCACATTAGCACAAGAAAGGAAAAAGTCACAAAGAGGCTGTATGTAGTCTCCCTAATTCCCGTTTCTTTTCCTTTTCCCCTCGAGTAACTAAATGAGTTTGTTTTACTCAAAGAACATTTGTATTAGTAAAAGAACTCATTTAGGAATCCTAGTCGTCTGACCCAAGCGAACTGGAGCAGTAGATTGCTCTGTGAATGTGTTTACTGTCTGTCTCTACAAACATCTGGTCTCCCATCCAGGCCTCCCTGTGGGTTGAATCTACTGGGCTGGAGAGGGCAGGGAAGGGAGTACTCTTGTGCATCTTGGAATCCTCCCCAACACCCAAAACAGTGCCATGTGCTTACGGAAAGCATTATTCCAGTTCTTAATGCCACCTATTGCAAAGCTCTGACCCTTCTCTAGGAAACTGTGGTTGAAATTTCAGACCTAAAAATGTCAGTTGGATACTTAAAATTGTTCTTCTAAAAATCCATCTATTGAGCACACACTTTGTGTCTGACACTGGCACTCAGCAACTAACTAGACAACAAAATTACCTCACAAGGTCAGAATATGAGGTAGGTGGCAGACATTCAGTAAATGCTTATTAATCCGATTTGATGAACTTGTTAAACTACTTTCTGGCTAAACTTTTAAGTCTTTCATTAATGGTTTCTTCACATGGCAGTGGCCTTTAGTTTCCAATATTCTACTAAGCACTCAACTTTTTATTTTTATTTTTTTAAGGTACAAGGTCTCACTCTATATGGCGGTGTGATCATGGCTCACTGCAGCCTCAAACTCCTGGGCTCAAGCGATCCTCCCGTCTCAGTCTCCCAACTAGCTGGGGACTGCAGATGTGCACCACCACTCCCAGCTAATTTTTTTTCTTTGTCATTTTTTTTGGTAGAGATGGAGTTTTTCTATGTTGACCAGGCTGATCTCCAACTCCTGGCATCAAACATTCCTCCCATTTTGGTCTCCCAAGGCACTGGGATTAAAAGTGTGTGTCACCACACCCAGCACACCCAACTTCTGTGGACTTCTTGTATCAGCCCTCCAATCCTCATTAGCAACTGCCTATTTATTTTTGAACTCAGGGGACATAAAGAAAGACGTCTCTAAGGGCTGGGCATGTTGGCAGGTAGATGAACTTGCCCTACAGGGAGAGTCTGCTAAAGGGGAGGTAACAGGCTATATTTGCATTTCTAAAGGGGAAGTGGGGAACTGGGGGAAAAAGAAGAGAGAGAAAAATAATTAAACCATCTCTTAGGAAAGTGGGGGTACTCGGTTAAACTATGGTCAGGTCACTGCACTGCAGCCTGAGCAATAGAGCGAAACCTTGTCTTAAAAAAAAAAAAAGATCTAATAAACCACAGAGTAAAAGAGAAAAATCTGCATTAGACTACACCACAGAAAAACTGACAGTTACTCTCTTTTACCTTCCTACCATCAAAACCTAAGAAATGGTGTCCTCTTTTCCATTATGAGAAGATACACTTCGAACTGCTGATCTTGTGATGATAACAAGTTTTTCTGAACTATGGATTCATTCTTGCCCTATTTCTCTTGCTGTTGTTTTGGCTGGATCAAGTGCTGAGGTCAAATAACTGTGGCTAGTAAACATGAGGTTCAGACCCAGGTGAGTTAACTGGCCTGGCAGAAAATCAAACAACCTTGGACACGGGACACCACACTGCGACAGCCCACACAACAAAGCTGGACTCACAACTGTCAACACCAAGAGCAGGCTGGCCCTAGAGCATCACAGTTCCACGCTGCTCACCTGTAACAAAAGTCCAGGTTTTTCTAAACTGGGGTCCAGATATCATCTGTCAAGACTTTAGCATCAACCTTCTTGACCTTCATAAAAGCTTCTGTGCTATCTGAAAGTACCACGGAAGTCTGGGATGAAATTCCTGAGATGAAAATTATTTTTAGAACTTTAATCGACAGTGATTCTCATCCAAGTAAATCAAAATCCATGCACACAGGAGATGCTCAATAGATACAAGATCAACTGGAAGGGAAAAGCACTAAGTTAGTGACCACAAATGGACGTAACTTTCGTCATCATCATCAGCGAACACTTCTTGAGCTCCTACTAGGTATAAGCGATAACAAAAGGTGTCAATCACAGGTCCTAACCACAGGCAGTTTACAATGGATAACTATTACCCTATGAAGTATACAGAAGCATTTGAAAACCTCTAGACATAAAATCACCTTTCCCTTTTCAGTGAGGCTTCCCTAGTTACCTATGTTTAACAGTGTATGCATTTTTTTCCTCTACCAAAAGAAGTCAAGAAGAAAAAACAAGGGAAGGAAGGGATACAGAGCTAGAAGGACTGATCCCAGTGTCTGACATGTATAGCTCACACTAGGAGAACTCAAAATATGTAAGAATAAATGAGGATTCTCTTCTTCACGCTGAATCCAAATTTGTACAGTAGTCACCGTTATTCTAAGGAGCTCCATTTGGTTCACTGCTAAACAGCCTCCCCCTCCACATATGTTAGCTGACCTGTGTGGTCCAGCTCGCACAGCACTGACTGTAGATATTTTATACTACACCACATGCTTCTGCTTCCCACTCTTCCATTCATAAAGAAGAGAACATTTAAAAAGCACACACAGCCAAGCACGGTGGCTCATGCCTATAATTCTAGCCCTTTGGGAGGCTGAGGCAGGAGGATCACTTGAGGACCCTGTCTCTACAAAAAATTAGCCGGGCATGGTGGCTTGCACAACAGAGCAGACCCTGTCTCAAAGCAAAAAAAAAAAAAAAAAAAAAAAAGCACACAAATTACACAAATTATTGGAAATACAGCACTAGAGGCTTGAGTAAACAGTACCAGTACTACAAAGAAAATAGAATTTCATGTGAATGACATGTATTTCAGTTCTAAGCAATACATAACTTAAAATGTAATTTCCTAATGCACTTAAAATTTTCTTTTAGTTTTTTTTTTTTTTTAAGAGACAGGGTTAGGCCAGGCACAGTGGCTATTGCCTGTAATCCTAACACTTTCGGAGGCTGAGGAGGGAGAATCATTTGAGCTCAGGAGTTCAACACCAGCCTAGGCAACATGGTGAACCTGTGCCTGGCTCCCAACGCACTTAATTTCTTATTTAAGGCTATTTTAGGAATTCAAGGACAAAAATGATTACCAATATTCCTTTTCCTTATATTATACTTCACCTCTTCTATTACCTGAAATCTTCGGGTAGTGTTCATGAGAGATTTATACATGCTGCTTCATTTTCTCTGCCACCTTTAAAATACTATTTTCTCCAACTCCTCTACTAAACAATCTTTCTAGATGATAATCCACGTTTTACCTACCCAGAGGTGCCAGTGAGCTGGGAGATCTGGGGGAATGCATTTTCCAGGAAACAGACTGCTAACCCACAACAGGAGGCTTTCAATGCCCTGGGAGATGGACTGTAATACCAGGACTTTTATCTTGACCTAATCTTCTAAACTTCTTCCCCCACCTGCTAGTCCCTCTTGTCTCTTAACTCTTAATCACTGTTTGCTTCAGAAGCATTTATCACTATCCCACAGTATTTATTTGCTGCCTGCTCCCCCATAAGATCTCCAGAGAGCAGGATATTTACGTGTCTTGTTGATTCAACCTCAGCTTCCAAAACAGTACCTGGCTCACACAAGAAACTCAATAAATATTTACTGAATCAATTATAACATCTTACAATACTCAAGAATTAAGTCATATTTTACTGATCAACAAATCAACTAGTAAAATCTTACTTGTCATTGCAGAAAAAAAAGCGAGAGGAGAGACACATCTGCTCCCCAACTCCTGCTAAATGAGATATGAAAAACGGATGGCTAAGTGGAGATTTTGTAAGAGAAACAAACGTTACTAATTTCTGAGACCACTTCTAAAAACAGGAGATGTCTGTTCCTTAATATACTGCCTTGTTTATCAGCTTCTGAGTGAAATGTCTGTTACCTACTACAGCCTTCCGCCATTATCTCAGTGCTGCAATCTGAACTAACACACTGAGAGTAGTTTGGTGGAGTGTGATGCTTTCTTTTAAAATAAAGGAGTGAGCAGGTCATGTGATAAGCAAAATACAAACCCTGGGGACAATGATCATTAACAAATATTCTTATGAAGTTGAGCCACTGCCATTTCTCTTACCCCAAAGCGCTTGGGCATTTTCAGTGGAATGATGGTATCACTCTGTCGAGCAGTGAATTTTTAAGCTGGGATAGAATAAAGTTCCCTTTAAAGGCTTATGAGAAGGAATGTGAAAGAAAGATAGGGCAGTGGGTTTGGCAACTGAGGATGAGAAGCGCTCATTTAAAATGCTGTGCTTTCCTACATTCCCTAGCCCCAGCCCTAATGTCCCACAGCACGCTGAGGATGGCTTTCTTTTCGGTGCAAACCAGTGATTTCTGGCATCCCCCTTCCAAATCACAGAAGCCGGCGGGGACTGCACTACTCCAATACTTATCAGCATGGTGGAAGGCAGGATGGGGTGGTGAGAAGCGTACGCGGGCTTGAGAGGTGAGGTGCGGGGCCAGTGACCGAAGCAACTTTCCTCATCAGCAAACGGTCATAAAGTTGCCTCCCACCGAGAACGGCCAGAAGAACCAAGTGGATGGCCAGGACCGCGCGCAGAGCCTGCGCGGAGCGAACGCCGTGATTGCCTTCTTACCCTCCCACGGCAAGCGACGCCGAAGGTCTGGGGAGACCGTCAGGGCTGTGACTGAGGATGGCTGTCGAGTGACCACAGAGCCTAGTCAATAACGCGTATCTCCTCCAGCACCGCGGAGCGCGAGCCCGGAGCCCGCCGCACGCGGGGCGCCGGGGCCGCAGCCCAGCCCCACGGCTCCGGGCTTCCCGCTTCGAGAAGGGCACACCGCGGCCCCCCGGGGCTCGGGGCGCTGGCGCTGGCACCGGAAGCGGGAAGGGCCGGCGGAGCCAGGTGGCCAGGAGTCGGGTACTTACCCACGGCGGGCGGCGGGCGGCTGAGGTCGCGGCCAGCCGGCTCCAGGCGGCGGCGAAGTCGGGCGGCGGGGCGCGCGGGCTCCGGCAGACTAGGGCGAACAGGGTCCCCAGCAGGAAGGCGGCCGCAGCGCAGCTCAGGTACAGGCTGAGCCTGAGCAGGACGGAGCTCAGCCCCACGGCCCCCGCAGCCTCCCCGCCGCCGGGCCCCAGGAAGGAGAGGGCCACGGCGGCGAGTGCGGCCACCGCCACGGGCCCCCACCAGCTCCGGCCGCCCGGGCCCCCCGGCACCGCCGCTGCTGCCTCCGCGTCCCCCGGGGACTCCGGCCGCCGTTCGTCCCTGAAGCCCGGGGCAGGACGGCCGCCGGCGCCTGCGGCCCGCGCGGGGCTGAGGCCAGCGCCGCCACTGTCGGTCGCATCGGGGTGCATGCTGCTTCCTGGGCCGCTAAGGACAGGCACATCTCCTGCCCCGCGGTCCCCCGCCGGCGCTCCGGAGGCAGGGGGAGCCCGCGCTCATGCCTCGCCCGCGGTCCACCGAGGGAGCGGCCCCCGCAGACGCCGCCGGGCCCCTCTCGGCGACCCCTCAGCGCCGCCCCCAGGCGCTGGGCCCGTAGCTGCCGGGCCGGGCGCAGCCAGGGAGCCCCACCGTGTTGTGACTGAAGCCTGGCCAGCCTGACGCGGGCGGGGCGGGGCCGCCCTGAAGTGCGTGTCGGGCGGGGCCCGGAGCCACCGCGGCAGCTGAGTGACAGCCAGGAGGCGCCCACCCACAGCGCGGGGGCGGGGTCCGGGACGGGGCCCCACGGGGAGGGGGCGCGACCCAGCGCGGCGCACACCGCTCTTTCCCACGCTCCCCTCCGCCTCCACAGGATGCCGTCTGTTCGTGGAAAATTTTGCTGCAGGTGTCAGCGGCGCTGGTAATTCCCCAGCTCAGGTGAGCCCGTAATTCTCCCTCTCCGCTCATCACCAGCAGTAACCTCTTCTCTTTGCTTGCAGCCTGCAACATTTCTGCCTGGTCTTCACTCGCTATTTAAATAGGCAGCTGTTCCCAAGCCTGCCTGTCACAGTTTCTAAAGACCTTCCCTTTCCCACCCTGCCGCCTTAAGCAAGGAATCAGACACGTGCGGTGGAGTAAGTGAAGCCTGCAATTCCTAGCTATGGAAAGGTCCACAGAAGTCTGCCTGGTGTAACAGGGTGCAGGTAGCTGCCCATCATCACTTTGGCTCCAATTCTGTTTCCCCCCCCCCCCACCCCGGCCAACTATTCAGTACAAATGCTATCAGCCACGCAAAAGAACGTGGTCCAAATAATTTTTAGAGTATGTATTTGCCTTTTCTTCTGTCATAGTCCCAGCCAGTAATATACAGGTAACGCTTGCTAATTAGATGCCAATATGCTACTTAAACACTGGCAATTACTGCTAAGACTAATAAAGTAGCAGATGTAGCTTTTACTTTTAGTATTAATTGGTATTCATGGGCATTTCATTCTTTCTTTTTTCTTTTTTTTTCTTTTTTTGAGACGGAGTCTCTGTTGCCCAGGCTGGAGTGCAGTGGGGCGATCTCTGCTCACTACAATCTCCACCTCCCGGGTTCAAGTCATTCTCCTGGCTCAGCCTCCCGAGTAGCTGGGACTACAGGCGTCCACCACCACACCCAGCTAATTTTTGTATTTTCAGTAGAGACAGGGTTTCACCATGTTGGCCAGGATGGTCTCGATCTCCTGACCTCGTGATCCGCCCGCGTCAGCCTCCGAAAGTGCTGGGATTACAAGCATAAGCCACAGCGCCCGGCCTCACTTCATTCTTTCTTAAACCTTCTAAGTCAGAAATGAAGAGTGCCTCATGCTAGATGTGACTTTGCCATGCCAAGGCGATGATCAAAAGAAGTTACCAGCTTCCTTTACTCCTCCTTTTTTAAGAAAATAGGGGCGGGCACAGTGGCTCACACCTGTAATCCCAGCACTTTAGGAGGCTGAGGCAGGCAGATCACGAAGTTAGGAGTTCAAGACTACCTGGCATAGTGAAACTTGAACCCAGGAGGTGGAGGTTGCAGTGAGCTGACATCGTGCCATTGCACTCCAGCTTGGGCAACAGAGAGAGACTTCGTCTCAAAAAAATAAAATAAATAAAGCAGTATAATTAATTTTGAAGAAGCCCTTTTGCCTCTAAAATAGTTGTTAATTTTCAGGCAACTGGAGCCCCTCAAAGTGTACCCTACAAACCCAAATTATTCAAATAAAGCAAAGCAGCTTGTTATCACCAACAACCAAATCTATGTTTTTTGATCATTTACATGCCAAGGACTGAAGGCTTCATGATAAATTTAAATTAATTTTTCAATTTTAGCGCTAGCTCACCATAATAGTAACTAACAGCACTTACCGTGTGCCAGATACTATTCTAAGGACCACACATACTTCATTTAATCTTCACAACAACCCCGACGGATATCTCCATCTACACAGTGGGGAACTGAAGCACAGGAGGTAAGATAACATGCTCAACATCGTAAAGCTAATAAATAACAGAACTAGGATTTAGTTGTTACTCCATGTGGTCTAGCTTCAGAGCTTGTGCATTGAATCGCTATGCCATGATGCTTCCTAAGAATTCTGTGATTTAGTCATCTCATATTACGGAAGAGAAAAAAAAAAAGTTAAATTCTTGATCCTGATCTGTATTCCATGCTTCAAAGTGGATAGTTTTGGGCCTGGCATGGTGGCTCATGCCTGTAATCCCAGCACTTTGGGAGGCCGAGGTGGCTGGATTACCTGAGGTCAGGAGTTTGAGACCAGCCTGATCAACATGGCAAAACCCTGTCTGTACTAAAAATACAAAAATTAGCCATGCGTGATGGCGTGCGCCTGTAATCCCAGCTACTTAGGAGGCTGAGGCAGGAGAATCGCTTGAACCTGAGATACAAGTTGCAGTGAGCCCAGATGGCGTCAGCACATCAGCCTGGGGAAGAGAGCAGGACACTGTCTCCAAAAAAAAAAAAAAGTGGATAGTTTTGTAGCTTTGTGAGAATAGCAGCAACTTAGCCTCCTAACAAACGCTAAGTGATTATAACTTGAACCAACTGGTCTGAAACTTATTGACAGGCCAGGCCTGTAACTCTTAAGACCCTGATCTTTCCAATACACCCACATATGTTATACCCAGGAGTAATGCAGATATGAATAAATGTAAGCCTGGGGTCAGAAAACTTCCTCACAGCACATTTGTATATATTTTTTGGAGAAATGTATTGCGGCTAAATCAGCATTGACACTTTGACATTTGTTTAACAAATGGTAGTCCAGCCTCCACCCTGTGTGGTTTGAGGAACATTGAGAAGTGAGGTAAGGTAAGTGTGACAATGGTTAATTTTAGGTGTCAACTTGACTGGATTGGGATTACCTGGAAAACTAACAAAGGATTATTTCTGGGTGTGTCTATGAGGGTGTTTCCCAAGAAGATTGCCCCTGGGTTAGTGGATTGAGTGGGGAAGATCCACCCTTATGTGGGCAACCATCCAATCAGCTGTGGCCCAGAAAGAACAAAAAGGTGGTTTCCTCTGTGCCCTGGAGCTGGGATACACTCCTCTCCCATGCCTGGACAGCAGAACTCCAGGCTTTCTGGCGTTGAGACTCCAGGTTACACTAGCAGCCTCCTGTGTTCTCAGGCCTACCGCCTCAGAGTTATGCCATCCGATTCCCTGGTTCTGAGGCCTTCAGAGTTGAACTGAGCCATACTACCAGCTTTTCCAGGCTCTCCAGCTGGCGAAGGGTGTATGTATCATCAGAGTTCTCAGCCTCCATAATCACGTAAGCCAATTTCTCCAATACATTCCTTCTCATATATCTATCTATATCCTTTTGGTTCTGTCTCTCTGGAGAACATTAATACATCTTCCTTTTTTTTTTTTTTTTTTTTTTTGAGACAGAGTTTCGCTCTCGTTGCTGGAATGCAATGGTGTGATCTTGGCTCACCGCAACCTCCGCCTCCCAGGTTCAAGAGGAGCTCCTACTTCAACCTCCCAAGTAGCTGGGATTACAGGCATGCACCACCATGCCTGGCTAATTTTTTGTATTTTTAGTAGAGATGGGGTTTCTGCTTGTTGGTCAAGCTGGTCTCAATCCCCCAACCTCGGGTGATCCATCCACCTCGGCCTCCCAAAGTGCTGGGATTACAGGTGTGAGCCACCACGCCTGGCATACATCTTCCATTCTGTCTGTCCTGCAGCACATCTTAATGTTGTAACTTGGACCAGAGGCACACAGGTCATGGGCTGAATAATACATTCCATTTTATGTATCTACTACATTCTTCATCTGTCTGTTGATGAACAAACACTTGAGGTTTTTTTCCACCTTTTGGCTATACTGCTATGAACATGGGTGCATAAGTATCTGTTTGAGACCCTGCTTTCACTTATTTTTAGTATATGTCCAGAAGGAAATTGCTGGGTCATATAATTCTATGTTCAAGTTTTTTAAAACATGCCATACCATTTTCCACAGTGGCTGAGTATTCTACATTCCCACAAGCAATGCATAAGGGTTTCAATCTTTCCACATTCTTGCCAATCCTTATTTTCTGGGTTTTTTTTGACTAAAGCCATCCTGGTGGCTGTGACCTGGTATCTCATTGTGTTTTTGACTTGCATTTCCCTAATTAATGGTGTTGAGTATCTTTTCATGTGCTTATTGGCCATTTCTTTGGAGAAATATCTACTTAAGGCCTTTGTAAGATAAACTTTTGACCACAGTTTGTTTGTTTATTTATTTATTTATTTAGAGAGGGGCTCGCTCTGTTACCCAGGCTGGAGTGCAATGGTGCGATCTCAGCACACTGCAACCTCTGCCTCCCGGGTTCAAGTGATTCTTGTGTGTCAGCCTCCCGAGTAGCTGGGGTTACAGATGTGCACCACCACACCTGGCTAATTTTTGTATTTTTAGTAGAGACAGAGTTTCACCATGTTGGCCAGGCTGGTCTGGAACTCCTGACCTCAGGTGATCCGCCCACCTCAGCCTCTCAAAGTACAGGGGATTATAGTGCGAGCCACCGTGCCGGCCGACCACAGTTTAACAACTATCCCTGGAAAGTGGTGCCAACACAGTTTTATTAAGCACTTTAAAAGAAAGTGAAATGCTTTTTTTTTTTTTTTTTTTGGAGACACGGTCTCATTCTGTTGCCTAGGCTGGAGTGCAGTGGCACAATCTCGGCTCACTGCATGCTCCACCTCCTGAGTTCAAGCGATTCTCCTGTCTCAGCCTCCAGAGTAGCTGGGACTACAGGCTCACGCCACCATGCCCAGCTAATTTTTGTATTTTTAGTACAGACGGGGTTTCACCATATTAGTCAGGCTGGTCTTGAACCCATCTCAGGTGGCCCACCCGCTTCAGCCTCCCAAAGTGCTGGGATTACAGGCGTGAGCCACCACGCCCAACCAATGCTTTCTTTTAGGCAACAAAAAGAGAATTAATTATACTTTTGGTAATTAAGACCAACAAGTACAAAATGCACTGTGAAGGATGAAAATAGACAATCCTTACTGGAACTCCCCGGGACAGGGTAAGACCCATATTTCCTACCCTTCTTTGTGCTTAGGTATGAGCAATATTTATTGAGTACCTACTGGATTGGGTACCATTGCTGCTATAACAAATTACTACACATTTAGTAGTTAAAACAACACAAGTGTATCGTCTTACAGTGCTGAAGGTCTTAAGTCTAAAATCAAAATTTGCGGGCTCGGGTTCCTTGCGAAGGTTTAAGGAGAGAATCCGTTTCCTCCTTTTGCCGCTCCTACCTGCACTCCTTGGCTCACTACCTCTTTCTGACATCACTCCAACCTCTAGCTTCTGTGCTCACAGCTCCCACTACTGACTTTGAACTTCTTGTCTCCCTCTTATAAGGACCTTTGTGATTCCGTTGGGTCCACTGGATAATCCAAGTTAATCTTCCCATTTTGATCCTTAATCACATCAGCTAAGTCCTGTCTGCTACATAAGGTGACATATTCACGTGTTGTGGGGATTAGGAGGTACACATTTTTGGGGTGCCATCATCCTACCATACCTGAGAGTTCAACGAGAAGTTATTGCATTCAATATATTCTGCAGAGATCATTTTTACCTTAGATTGTTTTAACTACCCAGCTCGTTGACCCCTCGGCAAAGGTCTTTCCATTCTGCTACCAGCCTCTGGTCCACAGAACGAACTAGTGGTATGAACTGAACTTTGCTGATAGAAAATATCACAAACACACAGCCGCCGTCCTTTTTTATTCTTGTTTTGGTAGAGAATTACAAGATAATCAAGGCAGCTTTCCCTATTAACTCACGATAACAACGGGGCCTACCCGCGTCGCCCTAGGCAGCCGGGAGCAGCAGTAACGCCTCTAGGGCGCCCTGGCAACCACGCGGGCTGGACCGCCTTCTTCCGCGGCTCTTCTCGTGTGCGCGTCCCTGGCCCGGCCTCCAGCTCCGCCCGCGTGGAGCCCGGGCCTGGCCGCCTGCCCGCCGCGCTCTGTGACGCCCGCCGCGAGGGCCGCGCGAGGCCCGGCGTGCGCCCCCGCCTCTCCCGAAGCGCAGAGCCCCGCGCCGCCCCTCCTTTCCCTTTCCGCTCTCTCCGCCTCCGGAAGCGCGGGCGCGCGGCGCCAGGAGCCCGTTCAGGGTCGCGGGAGTGCGCCAGCGCCGCGCGTGGGGCTGTGGCGGCCGCGGCTCTCAGGTGAGGGGCGCGTGAGCGGGTCCTGCCTCCCTGCTCGCGGGGTGCCCGACACGCTCCCTTTCCGTTCGAATCCGTTTCCCCGCTCCGGAGCCCAGGCGGCGGCGAGTACTCGGGGTGGGTTTAACGAAGCCTGCGTGGGCGGTGGGAGGCCGCGCCCCCACGACAGAGGCGCCTGTGGCGGCGGGTCCCGGCGCCGCCGCACCCCGTTCCCCGGCGAGAACGGTGGGTCCCGCCCTCTCACGCGTTCCGGGTGGCGTTGAGGGTCGGGATCATCCCTAAATTGAGATTGGGCCGCGACCACATGCAGGGCCCTGACGACTGCCTCCTACCTCCAGGGACTCGAACCTATCCCACGAGGCCCGAGGGGCTATTTGCCTTCCGGGGACGGTAGGGGGTGTGGACAAGAGCCTAGAGTTCCTGGAAACAGGTGTTTAATTTGGACCGGGATTTTCATGTACCCAATTGGGTATCTTGTTGGAGGCCTATTGTACTATTTAACTACAGAAATGTCACAGTAACAAGATGACAGTTTAAAAAGTGTCCGGTGCTTTTCTGTGTATTTTCCTGATGTTTGGTGAAAGCACTAGTCGGGTTACTGCTGACTGTAGGACCTGGCAAGTGGGGCGTGTCCAGTGACTCCCAGGCAGCTTTGGTGAAAACTTACTTCTGTCTCTATTTTTGTTTTTTGAGACAAGGTCTCGCTCTGTGGCCCAGGGTGGAGTGCACGATCATGTCTCACTGCAGCCTCCCAAGTCCTGGGCTCAAGCCATCCTCCTGTCTCGGCCTCCCAAAGTGCCATGATTACAGGCGTGAGCCACGCCCCTCCTGGCAAAACTCTGTCTTGATTGAGCACCAGAGGGTTGTTATGGTCTGATGAAGTATCCTTTAATTTTACCCTTTCCTAGTCTGTTATGAAGAGAATCTTAACTACTTTATTAAGTCATTTTTCTTATTTATTCTCTATGGTAAATTGAATCACTTAGTAGTAAATGTTATCAAAAGAATTGCTTAGTGGATGGGATTGTTGGGTAAATTTTCCTGTAAATTAAGTCACATGAGTGTTTAAATCTTTACAATAACGCTGTTGGATGTTATTAACCGAAATTTAAATCTGAAAAGTCTCACAGGCACCGGACTACGCACCACGGCGTGTGAACTGTGGCCACTTAGGGAGGCAGCTGGCTTCCAGCTCTTGGGGACTGTATGACCTTACCATGGGTGCAGATAAAGGCATAGTTCTGGTGTGTGTATCTGGAGGGGTGGGGGAAGAGGACAGGAAACTATCAAGGAAACTAGGCTGAAACACGGTGATTTCTTTTTTTTTTTTTTTTTTGAGATAGGATCTCACTCTGTTGCCTAGGCTGGAGTGCAGTGGCCCGATCTCGGCTCACTGCAGCCTCAGCTCCCAGGTTCCAGCGATTCTTCCACCTCACCCTCTGGAGCAGCTGGGACAACAGGCGAGAGCTATAATGCCCGGCTAATTTTTGTATTTTGTGTAGAGGTGGGGTTTGGCCATGTTGGCCAGGCTGGTCTCAAACTCCTGGGCTCCAGTGGTCTGCCTGCCTGGGCCTGCCAAAGTTACAGGTATGAGCCTATAACATAAGCCACCACGCCCAGCCACACACATACAAGGCGATTTTTCTGCCCTTGTGGGTAGCAAAGAGCACGGCGGCTCAATCTTAAATCTCCTAACTCTAAACTCCTTTGCAGGATAAGCAGTCTTTGAATGACTAAATTCGTCAGGTTCTCCTTCGGGTACTGGGGATACAAAGATGAGGAAGTGACGAGGAGCTCCCCAGTCTGGCAAGGAGACAAGTGTAGGGGACGGGGGAGGGAAAAACAAAAACGTTTTTCCTGCAGCTGGGGTTCCGGAAGTTAAACTTACCAGACAGGGGAAAAGGCATATGTATTTTATTTTATGTTAATTTTCACAATGACACAGGGCTTTCCTAGAAAAGAAGTGGATAGGCCAGAAAGTTTCTATACAGTGTTTAAAAGATGATAAACTGTGGAGATATGACATGAGGAGATCTTAAAACCGGGTGGAGGGTTAGATTTCTAGGGGTTTAAACCATGTGAGTAAATAAAGGCATACCTTGGAGATATTTTAATTGGTTGCAGACCACTACGATAAAATAAATCTCGCAATAAAGCAAGTCACATGAATTTTTTGGTTTCCCAGTGCATATAAAAGTTATGTTTACACTGTGGTCTGTTAAGGGTATAATGGTATTATGCTTAAGAAATGTACATACCTTATCTAAAAAATAATTTATGGCTAAAAAATGCTATCAATCATTTGAGCCTTCAGGGAGTTGTAACTTTTTTTGCTGGTGGGGGGTCTTGCCTCACTGTTGATGGCGGCTGACTAACCAGGGTGCTGAGTGCTGAGGGTTGGGATGGCTGTGGCAGTTTCTGAAAATAAGACAATAATTAACTTTGCTTTATTGACTTCTTTTCACAAAAGATTTCTGTAGTTTGTAATGCAGCTTGACAGCATTTTATCCACAGTAGAACTTTTTTTTTTTGAGACGGAGTCTTGCTCTGTCACCTGGGCTGGAGTGCAGAGGTGGGATCTGGGCTCACTGCAACCTCCGCTTCCTGGGTTCAAGCAGTCCTCCTGCCTCAGCCTCCCAAGTAGCTGGAATTACAGACATGGACCACCACGCCTGGCTGATTTTTATGTATTTGTAGTAGAGATGAGGTTTCACCATGTTGGTGAGACTGGTCTCGAACTCCGGACCTCAAGTGATCCACCCACCTCGGCCTCCCAAAGTGTTGGGATTACAGGCGTGAGCCACAGCACCCAGCCTCACAGTAGAACTTTAAAACGAGGTCAGTCTTCTCAAACCCTGCCGTTGCTTTATTAGCTAAGTATACGGAGTATTCTAAATCATTTGTTGTCATTTCAACAATGTTCACAGCGTCTTCGCCAGGAGTAAATTCCATCTCAAGAAACTTTCTTTGCTCATCCAGAAGAAGCAAGTCCTCATCTGTTCAAGTTTTGTTATGAGATTGCAGCAATTCAGTTACATCTTGAGGCACTGCTTATTTTTTCTTTTTTTTGAGACAGGGTCTTGTTCTGTCACCTAGGCTGCAGTGCACTGGCATGATCACAGGTCATTACAGCCTCAACCTCCCCAGCCCAAGTGATCCTCCTGCCTCAGCCTCTACAGGCACGTGCCACCACACCCAGCTTTTTTTTTTTTGAGACAGAATGTCACTCTGTCACCCAGGCTGGAGTGTGGTGACACGAGCTCGGTTCACTGCTGCGACCTCTACCTCCCAGGTTCAAGTGATTCCCATGCCTCAGCCTCCCAAAAGTAGCTGGGATTACAGGCATGTGCCACCACACCTAGCTAATTTTTAGTAGAGACAGAGTTTCACCGTGTTGCCCAGGCTGGTCTCGAACTACTGTCGTCAAGTCATTTGCCTGCCACAGCCTCCCGAAGTGCTGGGATTATAGGTTATAGGTGTGAGCCACCGTGCCCAGCTAATTTTGTAGTTTAGTTTTTTCTTTTAAGAAACGGGATCTCACTGTGTTGTCCAGGCTGATATAAAACTTCTGGGCTCAATTGGTCCTCCTGCCTTGACCCTCCAAAATACCAGGCTCCACTTCTAATTCTAGTTCCCTTGCCATTCCTACCACAGCTGCAGTTCCTTCCTCCACTTAAGTCTTGAATCCCTTAAAGTTATCCATAAGGGTTAGAATCAGCTTCTTCCAAACTCTTGTTGATGTTGATATTTTGACCTCCTATGAATCATAAGTGTTCTTAATGGGGAAAGTTTTCAATTTATTTTGCTTAGATCCGTCAGAGGAATTATTATCTATAACAAATACAGCCTTACAAAATACATTTCTTGAAAAGTAAGACTTGAAAGTTGACTTACTCCTTGATCCATGGGCTGCGGAATGGATGTTGTTAGCAGGGGTGAAAACAACGTTAATCTTGCACATCTTCATTAGAGCTATTGGGTGACCAGGTACATTGTCAATGAGCAGTAATATTTTGAATTTTTTTTGTCTGAGCGGTCAATCTCAACAGTGGGCTTAAAACATTCAGTGAATTATGGCTGTAAATAGGTGTGCTGTCATTTGGGCTTTTTGGCTTTTTGTTTTATATACAGACCACCGGCAGAGTAGATTTAGCATAATTCTTAGGTCCCTTAAGATTTTTTTCTTTTTCTTTTCTTTTTTTTTTTGACAGAGTCTTGCTGCCTCGCCCAGGCTAAAATGCACTGCCACAATCTTGGCTCACTGCAACCTCTGCCTCCCGGTTTCAAGTGATTCTTGTGCCTCAGCCTCCCAAGTAGCTGAGACTATTAATATAAAAATTAGCCCGGCTAATTTTTGTTATTTTTAGTAGAGACGGGGTTTCACCATATTGGCCAGGCTGGTCTCAAACTCCTGACCTCAGGTGATCTGCCTGCCTTGGCCTCTGAAAGTGCCTGGATTATAGGTGTGAGGCACCATACCCAGAATGTTTTTTTTTTTTTTGAGACGGAATCTTGCTCTGTCACCCAGGCTGTAGTGCAGTGGCCCGATCTCAGCTCACTGCAACCTGCCTCCTGGGTTCAACCTATTCCCCAGCCTCAGCTTCCCAAGTAGCTGGGATTACAGGTACATGCCACTACGCCTGGCTAATTTTTCTATTTTTTGTAGAGACGGGGTTTCACCATGTTGCTCAGGCTGGTCTCCATCTCCTGGCCTCAAGTGATCCGCCCATCTCAGCCTCCCAAAGTGCTGGAATGACAAGCGGGAGCCACTGTACCCAGCCTAAGGGCCCTAATATTTATGAAATGGTAAATGAGCATGGGCTTCATTTTAAAGTCACCAGCTCCATTAGCCCTTAACAAGAGTCAGCCTGTTCTTTGAAGTGTTGAGAACAGGCATTGACTTCTTCCTCTAGCTATGAAAATCCTAGATGGTTAGCATCCTTTTCCAATAGAAGACTGTTTCATCTACACTGGAAATCTGATGTTTATTGTAGCCACATTCAGCATTTCTCTTAGCTAGATCTTCTGCAGCTTCTCCATCAGCACTTGCTGTTTTACCTTGTACTGTTTTTTTTTTTTTTTTTTTTTGAGACGGAGTTTTCGCTCTTGTTGCCCAGGCTGGAGTGCAATGATGCGATCTTGGCTCACTGCAACCTCCGCCTCCTGCCTTCAAGCGATTCTCCTGCCTCAGCCTACCAAGTAGCTGGGATTACAGGCATGTGCCACCACACCCGACTAATTTTGTATTTTTAGTAGAGACAGGGTTTCACCATTTTGGTCAGGTTAGTCTTGAACTCCTGACCTCAGGTGATCTGCCCATCTCAGCCTCCCAAAATGCTGGGATTACAGGCATGAGCCACCATCCCTGGCTTACCTTGTGCTTTTATGTTACAGAGAAGACTTCTTTTCCTTCCTTCCTTCCTTCCTTATTTTTTTTTTTTTAAGACAGAGTCTGTGTCACCCAGGCTGGAGTGTGGTGATGCAATCTTGGTTCACTGCAGCTTCTGCCTTCCCAGATCAAAGGATTCTCATGCCTCAGTCTCCCAAGTAGCTGGGACTTCAGGCTCCCACCACCACGCCTGGCTGGTATTTGTATTTTTAGTAGAGATGGAGTTTCACCGTGTTGGCCAGGCTGGTCTTGAACCCCTGACCTCAAGTGATTTGCCCACTTCAGCCTCCCAAAGTGTTGGGTTTATAGGCATGAGCCACCGCACCCGGCTGAGCAGCCTTCTTTTCTTAAACCTCATGAGACAGCCTCTGGTAGCCTGAGATTTCTACATCGTCTTTACAAACTCTTTCGGCCTCCATAGACTTAAGCGAGTGAGGGCCTTGCTTTGGACTAGGCTTTCCTTAGGGGAACGTGGTGGCTGACTTGGTGTGTCCAGAGCATTCGGACTTTCTCCATATCAGCAGTAAGGCTGTTTCGCTTTCTTATTCCTGTGTTCGCTGGAGTAGCAGTCTTAATTTCCTTCAATAATTTTTTCTTTGCTTTCACAACTTGGCTAACTGGTGCAAGAGGCCTGCTTTTGGCCTGTCTCCTGGACTTTCAACATACCTTCCTCACTAAGCTTAATCATTTCTAGCTTTTGATTTAAAATTTTCTAAGGGATGGGAGTTGGAATGATTTGGATGTTAAGTGGACTTTTAGGAAAATTTCAACTTTTCGCGGTGGCTCACACCTGTAATCGCAGCCCTTTGGGAGGCCATGCGGGCGGATCCCGAGGTCAGGAGATCAAGATCAAGACCATCCTGGCTAACATGGTGAAACCCCGTATCTACTAAAAATACAAAAATTAGCTGGGTGTGGTGGCACGTGCCTGTAATCCCAGCTACTCAGGAGGCTGAGGCAGGAGAATCACTTGAACCAGGGAGTCAGAGGTTGCAGTGAGCCGAGATTGTGCACCACTGCGCTCCAGCCTGGGTGACAGAGCAAGACTCTGTCCCAAAAAAAAAAAAAAATTAAAAAACAACTTTCCTATTAATATATTTGCCAGTAAAATCCAGCAGAGACATTCAGTGTAATAGTCACGTGGCTGTTAATAAGTTTATATAGATATGTGTAATATTAATTCTGGGCCAAGAATTAATAGAAACTTATTACTTGATTGTGAGTTAGTAAAAGTGCTCTTTTGTTATGTTTAAGATCTCTTCGTTTCTTCAGACAGTGTAATCATCCATCTCTTACAGCTAATTTTCTGATTTCAGTTTCTTCAAATTTCAAGAAAATGTTTATTTTTTATATTTGTAATTTAAACTACATGTCTTTTTTTTTTTTTTTTCAATTAAGAGGGAGTCTCGCTCAATTGCCCAGGCTGGAGTGCAGTGGCAAAATAGCAGCTCACTGTAACCTCTGCCTCCCGGATTCAAGCGATTCTCCTGCCTCAGCTTCCTGAGTAGCTGGGATTACAGGCACCTGCCATCACACCCGGCTAATCTTTGTATTTTTGTAGAGATGGGGTTTCACCATGTTGGCCAGGCTGGTTTTGAACTCCTGACCTCAAGTTATCCACTCCCCTCAACTTCCCAAAATGCTAGGATTATAGGCACGACCCACTGTTCTTGGCCTTAAACTACATTTCTTCAACTCTGGCTCCTGATTTAGTCTAGTGAGGCCTTAATCTATTAGCAGAGTTTCCCTAGACACTGTCATATTACCTATGGCACTTGACACTGTCTAGTACCACCCAAAGTTTAAACTTTCATTCCATCTTATATGTATCGTAGTACATTACCTTTTGATGAAACCTTTTTATCTCCATAGATAAGTGGCATTTCAAACCCTTGCCTGTGACTCTCGGGAATGTGAAGCTAGTTTTACATCAAGGCCTAGTGCACACCATGCATATAAGTAATAGAAACAAGTTTCATGAAACTTACTCTTATAATATGTAATGCACTCTTTTTTTTTTCTTTTGAGATGGATTCTCCCTCTGTCCGCCAGGCTGGAAGCACAATCTCAGCTCACTGCAACCTCCGCCTGCCGGGTTCAAGTGATTCTCCTGCCTCAGCCTCCCGAGTAGCTGGGATTATAGGCGTGTGCGACCACACTCAGCTAATTTTTTATATTTTTGGTAGAGACAGGGTTTCATCATGTTGGCCAGGCTGGTCTTGAACTCCTGCCTCAAATGATCTGCCCGCCTCGGCCTCCCAAAGTGCTGGGATTGCAGGCATGAGCCACTGTGCCCGGCCTGTAATGCACTCTTGATTATTACACTCTATTCTACTTCTTTGTCAGTTTAATGATTGACATGAGCTACTGAATTGATTTTACACTGGATTGTGACCCATAGTTTATAAGATATTACTCTAGGCTATGCCGTTAAACCATTTACTTTTGAAATTTGAAGAAACTTAATTTAAAAATTTTAATTGCAAAGATATTCTTTTCTTAACCACACAACAAAGTAAGAAAGGAAAAAACAATAAAACCTCAGTTCTTTTTAGAGTCCAGAATGCTCACCATTACACTGTGGGGTATCCACAATTCTTTTTATTCCACTCCTTGACATTTTGTTTTCAAAGGTGAATTATCTTACAAAAAAAGGTGACATTTTGGGGAGTTTAATGACAGTGTTATAAGACCGATTCACCATTCAGTGGCTATTTTAGTTTGTTTTTCTTTTTACATTCAAGTGGGCAAAATTAGATTATGATCAGCCACAGTCTTTATGTTTGTGATGACCCATGATCGCAGGCCTCTATCCAAGTTTTTCTATTTCTCCTTCCCCTGACCACACGTACTCCTCTCCCCTCCCCTCGTGGGTTATACTCATGTTTAATGTATGTCCTTCCAATCCGTGTTCTATAACTTGGCTTGTATGTTTGTGCTCATGAAGAACATAGCATTGTTTTGTATATGTTTTAAGTTTTATGTAATTGTATCATTGCTTGCTTGCTTATTTATTTATTTTGAGACAGGGTCTTGGCCTGTAGCCCAGACGGGAGTGCAGTGGTTAATCATGACTCATTGCATTATCACCCTCCTGGGCACAAGTGATCCTCCCACCTCAGCCTCCTCAGTAGCTGGGACTACAGGCACACCACTATGCCCAGCTAATTTTTATTTTTTAATTTTTTGTAGCGACGAGGGCTCATTATGTGGTCTGGAACTCCTGGGCTCTGGGCGCAAGCAATCCTCCCACCTTGGCCTCCCTAAGTGCTGAGATGACAGGCGTGAGCCATGGTGCCAGCCTCGTTGGCTTTTTTAATTCTGCTTTTTTATTCAATGTTATTTTTGTAGATCTCAGTGTATCCTTTTTGGCAGATATGTGCTTACACAATTTGTTTATTCATTTTCTTCTTAACGGACAGTGAAGTTGTTTCTCTTGCATTGCTATTGCAAACAGTAGTGGATGCTGTGCTGTGGTGAACATCCTGTGTGCATGCCCAGGATCACACAACTGGGAAGTAGCAGAATCATATTTTGAGTCTGGGTGTGTCTGACTCCATTCATTCGTTTCAACCACTGAGCAGACTCCCACACATCACTTATTTGCCTAATTTATTACACAAACACTATTATGGTAACAGTAATGGCACTATAATGGGATTGTGTGTCATTTTTCTTTTAACAGGTCAATTCTTAATGTATGGCCTCCTCCCCTTTAGTTTTGCTTTAACTGTAAATTATATTATTCAGTATAGAGAAGTTTTGTATTCTTTATTTTTCATGTTCATACATCATCTAAATCAAGGGTCTACAAGCTGGGCACAGTGGTGTGCGCCTGTAGTCCCGGCTACTCTGGAGGCTGAGGTGGG